>NC_079148.1:115141422-116341422 GCF_945859685.1 Eupeodes corollae
TATAATTTATTTAACTTTGTTTTCCTTTTTTTTTATAGTTGTCAATTATTTGACAATTCCTTTAATTTTAACTATCACAAGCTTTTTTTTTCTTTCGTTAATTTAACACTAGCCACTTTCTTTAATATTTTCCACCACAGCTTTTTATTTAATTTAATTGCATTAATTTCTCGCCAGTATAATTTTATTTATTTAATTAACTATTATCATTAATTATCCGTATTTGTTTTTTCTTTATTTTACTCGCAATTTTAATTATTTCAAAGTTTTTTTCTTTTTTCTTTCTTTTCACTTTCTTTTCTAGAACTTATAATTTGTTTAGGTACCGCACACGGTTAAAGCTTGTCACCAACTGACCTACTTTCCCAGCTTTTAACTCCCGTTTAGCCTTGGTGCATGAGGCTCCTCCTCTTTTCGACCAATCTCCTAATACGAGCATGCAACGGTCCATTCCATCACCTGCATCATTACATAGCTAATCACCCCACAGCAATCAACGGGATCGATGATCGGATGATTAGCTATGTATCCCTGCATATAGCTGCGAATGTTAAAAAAATCATATCGCATGACACGTTGGTCAGTTAGATTTTGGTTTGATTTAATTGCTAGTTTGGTGAATTAGCGATGTAAATTACAATCTGGTATGTGCTTTTGTACTTTTGGTGTGTACATCGGGTGATGTGATGGACCGTTACGATCGGTATTTGGAATATTCTGCTTTTGTAGGAACACTCTGGATCGTTCGATTAATTATTATTATTATTATTATTATTATTATTATTATTATTATTATTATTATTATTATTATTATTATTATTATTATTATTATTATTATTATTATTATTATTATTATTATTATTATTATTATTATAAGGTATTAATATTATGTTAGGGTATTATTATGGGTATTTTTGTATTATTAATATGTATTATTATTAGGTCAAGATATTATAATGTATTATTAGTTATGTTTACTATTAAGTTTATTAGGTTAAGATATTATACTTATGTTGTATTATGCCGTATTATATTAAATATTAGTATTATAGTTATGTTTTATTATAGTAAGTGTTATTATCATTGATAATTTGATATTATTATTTTAGATATAATTATGAAGTATTTAATATGAATTTTAGTTTAATATTATTATTTAGGTGTTATTATTCTTTATTATTCTTTATTATTCTTTATTATTACAATCCGAGGTTTCCTACACTGTATCAATACATTTGTATGACACCAAGTCTCCTGGTAACAAATGTTGTACCTGCACAGCATCTGGGTTATTTTAAATATTTAGTGACAGTTTAAATACAGAATTAGCTGTTCTGCCTCCATCTTATAAAGTTGCCGCAATGCCAGAAAATGCGATACCATTACTTGATCGTATTTTAGCAAGAATTAGCGAAATAAGGAACGTTTCGTCAGTTCCACCTGGTGCCTCCAAAAAAGAAGAATCCACCCATCTTTACCGGAACTGCGAGCATGATGTTGTCAAAAATGGTTCTTTGTGCTTCATCCATTAGTGGGACATTGCGAGCAACAATCGCTACCATTTTTACAGTATTGTATTGTAGTTCACGACTCAATTTAGTGCTTATTAAATCAGATGCATTTCGATTTGGTGAAGGCATACCGAAATGACTGAATGGCAATTTGGCAATGATAACGCAATGCTCCTCAATAGCAATCAATACTTCATTGTACATAGCGTCACTGGTACTAAGATCGTTGCACCGTGTACCATGTTGATGCAATTAAACAATAGCACTTAGGAATATAAAAAATAGATAAAAACCTATTCTTAGACCTACCGAATGTTTATGGAAAATTTCATTGAAATTGGTTTAGCCGTTTCGGAGGAGTATGTCAACTAACACTGTGACAGGAAAATTTTATATATTAGATAGATTTTTGAATAATTCGATAAACATCTGACAATTTTTAAACCCCAAAATGGGAGTGGGAATTCAGAAACAAGTAAAATAGTACTTCAGAAGATTTTATTATCAATAAAGGCTTCAAAAAGGGTTAACCTGGTTGTGACAAGTCTCTTTACATATTTATGAATTATTTTTATTTTGTTTAAGGTTCAATTTTTTAGTGTTAACAATTAATATAAAATTCACACTAAGAAGATTTTTGTATTGAAAATACACACTAAATAGAATTGGAAAATGAAACATGAAAACCATTGGTTCAGTAAATTGTAAGTATAAAGTAAAGTAAAGCTTTTGGGTTGACTCTATACAGGGTTAACCATTTTGCGGTTTTAAAAGTAAACGTAATTAAAACACACATAAAATATTTGATTTCATGATATTTCTTTTTTATTATAAACGTTTAACACTAAAATTATGTGTAAAACACTTTACATCATTTAAATGCCCATCTCGCGAATTGTTGCAAGCATCGATTCTTTTGAGGTAATTTTCGATTATTTTTTGACACATATTGGGCAGTATATTAGCCATTACTTGATAAATGTTGGTTTTTAAGTGCTCAAGAGTTAAAGGTTTATCTGCACAGTCTTTTGCCTAGTCCCACAAACAAAAAAGTTCAGCAAATGTCTCTTGCAATAAGGCCATATTCGCTCCAGTTGTGTGCAATGTGGCACCGTTTTGTTGAAAGTACATGTTCTCCAAGTCGTACCTTTTTTTAGATATCAGGTACAAAAAAGTCGGTTATCATATGACCATAACGCTCCGAATTTACGTTGACAGTCACTATATCGTCATTTTCGAAGAAGTAAGGTCCAATCACACCTCCAGACCAAAGAGCCCACCAGACAGTGACTATTTGTGGTTGTAATGGCCTCTCTTAAATTACTTGAGGATTCTCAGACCTCAAATACAATAATTGTGTTTATTAACATAGCCACGGAGTTAGAAATTTATTTCGTCACCAACGAAAATTTTGTTCGAAAAAATAGCCGTCAACAGGCTGTTGTTCAAGCACGTTTTAACAACGTCGTTGTGAATGCTGAGCTAGCTTATGTTTTTGTGTAAACTGGACCTTATATAGTTGAGTAGATTTATTGACCAATTTGTGTAATTATTATGATAAGTGGAAATATAGTTTTCCGTCGGCTTTTTTGGTCGCAGTCATTTTTGTAATGAAATAATTAAGTTACATTAACTTTCCCAACGTTTCGGCGGGGATTTCGGCCTTCTCCAGGTTGAACTTTATTAACACCAAAATACAAATAATCTTAGTTAGATTAATGGGATACAAAGACAATAAAGTTTACTCACTCAAGCAAAATAAGAAATAAAATTAATAGTCGAAACATATATGTAAATTAAAAATAAAGTTGTAAATACTTCGAAGATTGACGTTAAGTCTGAATTGAATAGAGCACAATTTACGTTTGAGAATAAAGATTAGAGCAATAGACGGAAGGGATGTTTTGCTTGTCTCGTTTTCGGTTCATGTTGTTTTTGTTTTTGAGAATGTGTAATGTTTTTAACGTGTATCGTTTCGAAACATTTTTCTCTGTCTGCAGAACTTCGATGCCTTGAAAGTTTGAAGAATGAACGTTTTTAATGCTGTGACTGACCAGGGTTGCCTTTCTTGAATTATTTAGTGTTATGTCGGATTTATGATTTGTTTTGTGGTCCCAATATGACACAGGTTGCACGGTTCATTTGATTTACCATTATACATGTAATATTGTAGATCACATCTGCTTGTTTGTCCTTATCAGGTTTAGTCTTGAGTTTAGTAAAACATTGATCAAAGTTTTTTGTTTGATTTGAAAGCAAGGCAAGCCTCTGTCAATTTCTTGGAAAGTTGGGAGAGTTGGAGCGTTCTAACGCGTTCATCATTGTTTTCGCTTGGAATTTGCATTTTGTGCTTTAAAAGAAAACTTCTAATTATTGTAGAAGGATAACTATTATCACTTAAGATTTTGATGACTTTTTCTTCGTTGACAGCGTGGAATCGTACATCACTTATTTTGAAAATTTTATTTACCTCGTTGAACGCAGTCGAAAAGCAAACGATTTTCTTTACGGTAGATTTTTACATCTAAGAACGACATTGTTTTGTTGAACTCATTTTACAATGTGAATTGAACTTTTAGGTGTAATCCGTTGAAAATTTTTGGTACTTTGTTTATGTTTCTTTATAAAGGTTTTTCTTCAGTGTTATTTAAACATTCATCTAAAACGCGGTCCAAAACCAGATCTACAATAGTTGGAGATAGTGGGTTGCCATTGGCATCCCAAAAATTGGATTGTAAATAGTGTCTTGGTATTGAACAAAATAGTTTTCTTTAAAACAAAAGCCTAGAATCTCAAGAAATTTGTTTTATGCGATAATTGTACTTTTATTTATTATATTCCATTTCTTTTTGACAATGGTGATAGTCAGTTGAACGGGGATGTTAGTGCATAATGAAACAACATCAAACGAGATATAGATAAAGATCCATAATATGCAGTAAAATAGTCCTAATTTCGGAGAACGACGAGGAATCGACACAATAGGGTCTTCGGCAAAACTTTAACTTACAGGAGCGATAATTTTTGGGGGTAAGATCGACACGATGATGCACAGGCCTTACAATATCTGTAACCAACCCATTTTTCCAAATATATTCACAATTAGCTTGCGTAATTGGACGATTATGAAAACCATAATCTCTTCTTAAAGCACAAAATGTAGCTGTGGCACAATAACCTTTTTTGTAGCAGGTTTTGACAATTTGTTTGAATTGTGCAATATATTAGCAATCTATTTTCGTAAATATCAGGTTCAAGAACTCAAGTTCCAGCACCATTTAACCTGTAAAATGGATAACCCGTTACTTGTTATTTAAGATACATTAAAATTCACCATACATTTCTCTTCAACCTGAAAAAGCTTCTAGTGAACACTACGCTTTTTAAAAATATGTTAATACATTTTCGAAACCCTATTAAGATTCATTATAATTTCAATTCGAATTTTCAATAAAAGGCTTTATTGTGGGTAGGTCTGATATTAAGGCAGCTGTCATCTGTCATATTTTGACAATGAACGATCATTACTTTTTTTTTAAATTCATTTTTATTAGTTCATTCTTAAACCTATCTTAAAGCTAGACAAAAATTCATAAAACTAGCCTAATTATCCATAACTTACAACTAACCTAATGGTCCCATACTTATACTCTAAGTTAAACTATAACACTAACTACTAATGCCTTTCGGCCCTAAGATCTATTTTAACTTCAATTCAATTCTATTCTATTATTCTATTCTACTTAAAACTAAACCCTTAAACTATAAAACAAGTATGTAAGTCGGCCAAGGCTTAAAACACACATCCCGAATACCCACTATCAAGTGCCGATTGAAGCCACCAAAACTGGTTCTCCTGCTGCACCCTATCAGTTCGGTCCCGTTCGGGCACAGCCCTACTGAACCGAAGGAGCTCTGCTCCACCTTGTGCCATGACGTCCCGATTGTACAGGAGTCGCCTATCCACGGTTCTTCGTCTGACGTGGTAGATTAACGGAACTGCCAATCTATCTTGTATCATACCGCATTTGTCTAAAAAGAGGAATGCCTCTGGTGGAATGAAGCCGCTCAAGCATGCACTTTTAAAATATTCGTCGTTCGAATAGAACGCCCCGAAAATTAAATTGTTGGTCGAAGACATAGCTCTTGCAATGTGACCTCGAACGAGTTTTATCACGAAATTGTCAATTCTGTTGATTCGAGCCCCGTTGTATAGGACCTCGTTGGAAAAGTAATGCACATAAGAAGATGGCCGCTCGAACACCCGAAACTTCTCCATCTGGGAAGGGGAAACGTTGAACCACACAGGACAACCATTAACGATCATTGGCCGTATGCGGGCCATGTAGCAAATTACCTTCACTCTGGTGTCCAACTGCTAAAAAACAGCCTTTTCGTCAGAGCGAAGGCTCCTCTGGCCCTGGTCAGAGCAGCATTTATACGTCTGTCGAAATATAAATACTGATCTAACCAGATACCGAGGTACTTCACTACACTTTTGCTCGCTAATCGCTGCCCGTGAAGATCAACGATGACCATCTTGCGCCAATTCTTGCACGTATCCCTAGTGGCCCCAGCCAATGGAATCCGGACAAGATTTGTTTCCGACCTCTGGATATTTATTTTCAGTTTCCAGCCGTCGCAATATCGCTGAATATTGTCGAAAGTTCTGTACGCAAAAAGATTGTACGAGTACGCAGTTGCATTTGTACGACAACCTATTAGATCGCTGGTGTAAATGGTGAAGAGAATCGGCGAATTCACCGCTCCCTGTTGAAGACCATTTTTAATTGAGAATGTTGTGGTAGAAGTTACATTGCCACTTTTGACAACAAACTTTCTACCATTAAGCATATCATAAAGTATATACAACAATGGCTTGCTTATGCCAAGCCTGCTCAGTTTTAGGTAAAGACCCTCTATAACCATAGGGTGTCAAAGGCCTTTTCCAAATCAACCAGAACAGCACCTGCGCATTGTTGTTTTGATTTATTCCATTGGATATCAGAAACGAGTTTAGACGCAGCATGAATTGTGTCATGACCCATCTTGAACCCGAACTCTTTATCCGGAACTATTTTGTTGTCCGCAGCCCACTTAGTCAGAGCCCTATTAATGATCTTTTCGAAAACTTTCCTGATGCTCGAAAGAAGACTTATCGAATGAAGATTTGACGGGTTGGAGTTGTCCTTTCCCTTTTTCGGGAAAGCAGCTCCCACCTGTAAAGCTGAAAAATGAAAAAGTGGAACTTTAAACTTTTAAAACAACAAGAACTTGGCACCAATAAAAGGAGTGCTTCAAAAGTATTAAGAACTGCTTGAAATAATATAAGATATTCCTATTTCCGGGAAAGTTTTTAAAGTATCTGTGGTTTTAATATTATTTAGACTTATTATCTCTTGTATTTTTACTTGTTATTTGATCTTCAGAATACTTACTATCTCTGGCGGATTAAAACCCCACTTAGATTAGTGTATGTACAACTAACACGGACTTGAAAAACTTAATGTACCAATATGTGCGTGTTATTTAAAAAAGACCTAGTTGCTATGAATGTTAATTCTCTTAAATTTATATTTATCACACCAAAAGTATAAATAAAAGCGGAGAATTAACCCCATTTTTGTTCTAAACTAAAGCAATCAGAGACCCGGTTTTTTAGCCTACTCGAAATAAAAACTAATAAAATAAAAACTTTACCGCATATTAACTCCATCAGCCTTCTTCCTGAAGTTTTTGGTTTAGTTTTTTTTTTAATTTATTCCAAACCACTTTTTTCTGCAAATGGAAATAAACCAAAAAAAAGATCCCAGCACTAATGAATACGCCAGAATCTTTTAACTTGAAATTAAAAAAAAAACCTTTTAACTTCATCAAGCTTTAGATTTTTAACAGAATTTAAAATCACGTCTATAACGTTTTCTGGGCGTTTCATTTTTGCGCTCTCTGTTTTTTTTTAGCGCCAATTTTTTCCTCCAAGCTCTAGGCAACACACATAAACAACTTTTAGGTAATACCTACCTTCCTTTTTTCATTTTCATTTTCTAGCCAAACTCTCGCACAGTTTTCAGTTTTCTGTTTTTTTGAAAGTCAATTTAAACCATTCCTTGAAGAGAACAAAACAAAGCAAAACAAAAACACCAACAACAAAAAATTAACAGTGAATTAGAGTAAGTAAGTATAGAAGAAAAAGGATATATACAAATAAGTATAGTTCTATAAACGAAAAATGGGTTGGGTTGCCTTGGTAGTTTTACACTAATTAAGTCGCAGGCAGCACACCGCCCGCCATCACACTGACTACTGACACTCTCCTTAAGCCCCCTTCTTTCTTCTTCTTCCTCTTCGTCTTCTACTGCTTTGCTTGTTCTTCTTATTCTTCGTAAACGGATGGAAAATAAGAAGAAGTAATCCTTGTGAACCATCATCTCCTTGCTCGCTCGCATATATCCATTTGGTATAATCCTTAACGAAAGGATTCTTGTTTTATTTATTTTTTTCTGTCTTTCTATTTTAATTTCTCATTTTTCTCGTTCGTCCTTAATTTGCGAGAAAAATAGTTTTTTTTTCGTCCTTTCCTTTTTTTATTTTAATTTTCTTGTTGGTTCTGTTTAAGCTTCGTTTTGTACGAATGAAGTTGTTTTTGTAGTTTTTAGAAGATGAAGATGATGTCGGAGACGTCCTTTTAAGTTATGTTTTTTTTTTGTATTTCCACCCCAAAGGAGTTTCAGCCTCCCCATATCCCTCACATCCTTGTTTCAATGCATCTTTTCCTACATCTAGCTCTCGCATAGAACGTTGACTTTGCAAATGAGTTGGTATACAATGTTTGGAGGAAGGACGAAAAAGAAGAATCAGATTTAAGGAATCAGAGAATAGCTGAGTGAAAGCACTTTCACCACTCTTAAGGAGTTGGGTTGTTTTTTTTTTGTCGATGGGTGGCGCTGGAGGGAAGAGAACAAGAAGGAGAGTGGCAGCAGCAGAAGCGGCAGTAGTTTGGTTGTAGCAGGTGGAACAAATGTGCGAGGGTGTGGAAAATTAATTGAAAATTTAAATTGATGATGAAGAGTCTTTTTCGAATTTTACTCCTAGCAGTCGTGTCGGTTTTTCCTTTGTTATGGTTTTCAGTTTTACTTATTCTTCTTTTTTCTTTGTGCTCCTCGTTCAATTTTATTTTTGTCCACACAAACTTGATGTAGAGAGACTAGAGAGTCCTTTTCCGTTCGACAACTAGGTAGGTAGGTAGAGGTACCCACCTACCAAAACCTATCTACTATTTGCAATTTGCAGCAATTTATTTCGCGAAAGAGAAGTGAATTAATGAAGAATGTAGATTAAACATTGAATTGGAGAAGATGAAAAATATAGAGACTTTGCCAAATCCTACCAAATGCTATGCAAAAGAAAAGGGGGAAACGTCGCCGTTGCTCGTCGTCGTTGCTTGTCTCTAAGCCAATGTCAAATAATTTTTTTTGTATTCTTTTTTTTATTTGAGAAGAAGAGAAGATGTTAAATTAATTAGTTAATGAAAAGGCTTTCCCTCTACGATGATGATGATGGTAGTGAACAATTATAAGGACTTTGTTAATTTTAAGTTAGAAAATAAATGAAACGTTGGCTGATGTTGCGAGAAAGTGTTAAATGAGGCTTAACAATTAGGAAATTAGGGAAAAAGTTGGTATAGATGTATTTTTTTAAAATATAGTCAGTATAATAAACGACTGATCACGCTTCTTTGAACTTCATTTAAGAACGTTACTTTATTATCTATAAGTAAGGATAATTTGAATTCCAAATCAAGGATGTGATATTTTAAGACAATTTAATGCTTAAAAAAAATTAAACAGCCAATTACCATTTCTGAAATGAAACAGGCTCTTATTCCTTATGTAAGTAAGGGACAAAGTTGTTGTTTTTTACCTAACAAAATGTGTCCATTATTCAAAATATAAATAACTAATTAATTATCAGTGCATGGTGTTTCAAGCATTTCAAGTAGACCTTTCGCTCGTCTTCTAGTGTTTACACTATGTGAAATAGGTCGCTGGAACCTTAAATCATCATAGTGTTCAAGAACTGCTATCATCCTAAATACATTTTCCACATTCAAGCACTTCAAATGTAGATGGTTTTTATTAATCATGTTTACAATTCTATTCTGTAGATTAAGAAGTCTATCTGTATGCGTTTTTGCGGCATTTCTCCAAGCTAATACTTCATATCTAAATCGAGATTCATCAAGTGAATAGCCAACCTGTTTTTAAACATCTTTTGTTGAATATCTTTCCAGATGAAATAAAGCGAACATAGCACTCCTCATACTTTGCCTTACGATAATAATAATATGCTCGTGCCACAGAAAGTGTTCATCTATTGAAAAAGCCAACTGGGACGGTCTCAATGAATTCTTCAGGAACTTTAGTTGGTCACTATGCTTCCTCGATAGTGACGTGGATTTCAGCGCAGATATGGTTACAAATTTAATTCTTTGTGGAATGAGAAATTTTATCCCGAACAGGGTAAAATCTATCAAACCCAAAGAGAACTCATGGTTTGATTCGAGCTGTAAGGAGGTTATTAGGATCAGAGAGAGAGTTTCCGTTGTTACAAAGCCAACCCGACTGAGGAAAACCGGAAAAAGTAATGGTCATATTTGTCGAACCAAATTTTTGCATGATCAGAAATTAAGGCAAAAAATACTGTAATGTCCCAAAGGTAGTAAAAATGTTTGGTCATTTGTAAAAAACGTACGAAACACCATGTCATCCTCGGTTCCATTGCTCGTTCACAATGGCACTCCCTATGTAAGATCGATTGAAAAAGCCAATTTGCTTGCAGCACAGTTTTCTGTTAATTCGACACTACCGGAAAGGGTCATAAGTCCTCCTGTTCTTGAGAGCGTAAATGATTCTATAGGATGATCTTCTTTCGCACTCGTGCAGTTGCAAGAGTACTGAAAAACCTTGGCATACACAAATCCGCTGGCCTGGATAGTATCTCCCCAATTGTTCCGAAGAGGTGTTCTTCATCGTTGGCAAAACCACTGCGTAAACTTTTCCATCTTTCCTACTCTACAGGTCTCTTTCCGAGCGGATGGAAAATAGCATTTGTCCAGCCTGTCCCTAAAAAAGGCGAATCCTCTTCTCCCTCTAACTATCGTCCAATAGCACTCACGTCCCTTCTTTCCAAGGTCATGGAAACGCTGATTAATTATCAGCTCAAGAAATATCTCGAAAAACGGAAGCTTCTTAATGACCGACAATATGGTTTTCGTAGCAATAAGTCCACTGGTGATCTCATGGTTCTTCTCACCGAACAGTGAAACAAATCTTTACATCGTTTTGGAGAAAGTAAGATTATTGCACTTGATATTTCAAAAGCATTTGATAGAGTTTGGCACCAAGCTCTCTTATCGAAAATGCGTGCTTTTGGTATTGTTGAATCTCTTCTTCGTTGGATTAGAAATTACCTTTCTAACCGTTCAATACAAGTTGTATTAGATGGTTTCAAATCTGAAATTCATAAAATAAATGCTGGTGTCCTCCAGGGCTCCGTTTTGTCTCCAACTCTCTTTTTTATATTGATACACGATTTTTTATCTGTCACTTCTAATCCATTAAACTGTTTCGCAGACGACAGTACCCTCAGCTTTTCATATTCTTTTCTATATTCCCATGCTTGTCCTTCGGATGTGGAATTTCAACGGCAGCGTATGATAAGCTCATTAAATTCTGATCTTGACGGCATTGTCTAATGGGGAGCCAGAAACCATGTAGAATTTAATGCTTCGAAAACTCAATGCTCTCTCCTGTCGTTAAAGCGTAACACACCCCCGATGCCACTATCTTTTAGTTACACTTGCATACAGGAAACTAATCAACTGTCAGTACTCGGTATGTGTATCACAGATCACCTTTTATGGAACGATCATGTATTTGATATTGCCAAAAATGCTGCCAGGTGCTTAGGATTTCTCCGACGGTGCAAGAAATTTTTCACCCCTTCTGATCTGGCTATAATTTACAAAAGTGTTCATCCGTCCAAAGCTTGAATATAATTCGCATATCTGGGAAGGTGCCCCTAAAACAAGTTTAAATCTATTGGATAGAATACAAAAGGGGATTCAGCCGTAATACTCGCACTTCCAGGAATGCTTATCAGTTTACCCTTGAGCTCAATTTCGGACGTACTGTCAAGTATAGAGATTCTTTCTTAAATTGCACATCGAGAATGTGGAATGCTTTAACCAACTCTGTTTTTCCCTCCCATTTTTATGTTCAGAACTTTAAGACCAATGTGCACTGGTATCTCCTCTTAAATCCTTCCCTATTTTCTTATGCTCGCACTGTGTTTAAATATAAACATATAAACACAACATTAGATATTACGTCTCCATATGCAAAAGCTGTGCTGTCCTGGACCAGACCCAGTTTTGACCCTTGTGGTACACCATGTGTGCTGCTTTTTTCTTTACTCCATGAACTAACAGAAACTATGAGAAACACCATCCATTTCCATAGAGTTCCCCTAATGCCTATTCTGCAAAGGACAACCAACAGTTTATTGTGACTCAACGTGTCAAATGCCTTCCTGAAGTCCACGAACGTAACCAATACGTAATAGTTTTTATTAAGACTCATGTTAATAGCATTAGTTGTAGTTTTAGTTTTAGTTTTAGTTTTTGTTTTAGTTTTAGTTTTAGTTTTAGTTTTTGTTTGATTAACTTCCCGTAGGACGTTATTGGTCCCTACGCGTTTCAAGGTCCCTAGAGCCGAAATAAAAGATTTTTTAGAAAAATGTCTGTGATTGCGTGTTTACGTATGTTCGTATGTACGTCCTTATGTTCGTACGTCCGTTCGTCCATAGCTCAAGAACCAGTAGAGATATCGGCTTCAAATAAATTGTGTTATACAGACGATAATGCAGAAAGATGAAGAAAAAGCTCTCAAGAAAAAAGTAGTTTAAAAAAAGTTGAAAATGTTGGTTAACCGAATATCTTACGAACCAAAAACGCTAGAGACTTGAATTAAATTTTATCCGATATATTGTAACGTGTAACCATACTTGTTTGGTTTTAAAAAAAATCCAACTAACATCTGGTAAAATTTTGAGATAAATCGAATTGACATATTTTTTTATAAAAAAAATTAAAAAAAAATTAATCAAAGTTGGTAACAATTGAATTTCGACTCAAATATCTTTTTAAAAATTTGAGATTATGGCTTTGAACATTTTTTAAAATTTTGAGAAAAATCGGATTGACGGATTTTTTACAAAAAAATAAAAACCTAAAAATTAATTTAAAAAAAGTTGGTAAATATTGATTATCGACTTAAATCACTTTTCAAAACTTTAAATTTTTTTTCTTAGACCTAATTTTATCTCATGAGAAATATTATTTTAAACATTCGGTCAAATTTTGAGAAAAATCGAACTGACAGATGTTTTTTACAAAAAATAAAAACCGAAACAAAAATCAACAAAAGTTGGTAAAAATTGATTTTCGACCTCAATATCCTCTTAAAACTTTAAAATATTGGCTTCAAACTAATTTTATCTTAAAGAAAATATTGTTTTCAACATTCGGTAAAATGTTTTTTAAAAATCTCGTTAGCAAAAATAGGTTTCGAAATCAAACTTTTTCATCATATGCAAAATATTGGAATTCATTTTTAATTCTTTTTGGAATACTTTAACTGATAACTTTTTTAACAAAACACGAAAACGTACAAACCTTTTAAGTAAGACAAACCGCTAGACAGAATGGGAAATTATCAGTGTGGGTCGCATCTCAGCCTCTTTGTTTTAATTTTGGTTTTAGTAAGCCCTCTGAAAATATTCGTCGTATTTACTACAGACATTAATTTGACCAATTTATAGGACGAAGCTGGTGGAAGCTCTCCGAAATATCAATGTTAACAAAAGATTTTTAATGCATGGTTGAACATGATTTATAAATTAAATAAAAAAACGCATACTTCCAAGTGTTCAGTCGGAAAGTGTCATGGATTGGAAGAACTTATATTTATATTTTAATTCGTGATTGGAAATTCAAGGTTTGAAAAATTAATTTCTAAAATACTTTTCAAATATGTAACCAAACCAAATAAAAAAGAAAACCGAAAATTCCCGGAAGGAAACGAGATGAAAACCTTCAAATATAATTTCAAAATCAGTTGCAAAACCGATAGTCAAGCATTAATTCAAAAATATTGAATAAAAACAAAAGAATTCAAATTCAAACAATTTTTTCAATCAGTCACGTTCTTTTATTTTTGTCGTCATATCATCAAACTTTTTACAGAACCAAAGGAGCTGCAGCATAGCTGAAGGGAGATGCATATCCGTATGAAGCAGCATAACCGAAAGGAGCAGCAGCCAAAGGAGCTGAGTAAGCCAATGGACTAGCGTAAGGCGACGCTACGTACTTAGCTGCCAATGGTGCAGCAGCGAGAGGAGCAGCAGCAAAAGGAGCAGCAGCTAATGGAGCAGCAACATACTTGGCAACTGGAGCGGCAGCATAAACTGGAGCAGTGGCGATTCCATTGTAGTTCCTTGCGATCACTTGGCTACTAGTGGCAGTAACAACTCCTGGAGCGGCAGCAACCAATGGAGCTGAGTATGCGAGTGGAGCAACAAGTCCTGGTTTGGCAGCAGCGGAGGCAATCATAGCGAAGATGAGAACGGTCTACATCAAAAAATAAAATCAAAATAAGAAAAATGTAGTTTAATCCTTTTTTTAACTCACGTATTTGAACATGTTGATTTAGTTTTTTTTCTAGAGATTGAAGTATTCCAAAAGAACTGAGGTTTTGATATGAACAATCAATAAACCAAGTCAAGTCATTTTATAGCCGAAAATGTTTCACTTTCTGTTTTACTTCAATATTCGTTGAAGCATTGAGAAAAACAAAATAAACAAAAAAAATCTCTATTTAATAATTCAAGACATGAAAAGCAAGTAAGTCTCAACGAATGCAGCGCTTACCATTTAGATGTGAAATAATTAATATCTCTTGGGGAATTTACCGTAACTCCATATTACCTACGGTTTTTGATCATGACCTTTTCATTTCAATTTCGAATTGATTTTCTTACATAATTTTTTAAATTTTGTAACTATATTTCAGAATTTCAACAATTCACTTTAATTTATTCGAAACGTTAAATATTTTAAATGTTGTGTTGGAATCAAACGAAATCACATTAGTGTCGAAGGTAATTATGACCTGTCATCAGATCATACTCCAGTGATTCTATCACTAAGTGAATAGGAAGCACTAGGAAAAAGTAATCCAAAGCTTGTAAATAAGAAAACAAACTAGAATGATTTTAGGTAAAGGCTTTTAAGTTTTATAAATTTCAGATCTCCCATGGATACAATCGAGCAAATTGACCACGAAGTGGACCAATTTATTGCTGATGTGCAACAGGCCGCTGAAGAAAGAACTCCAACATTTTCTAATAGAAGACAAAATTAAATAAAATATCCTTTTAAGAGATAAGAGAGTTGATAATGGAGAAAAGAAGAGCTCGAAGAAAATGGCAAAATAGTAGATTTCCAGATGATAAAACAACGTTTAACCGTATAAGCAACAAACTTAAAAAACAGAGTTACAAATTCAAAAATGATTCACTCAGTACATTCCTAAGAAATTTAACAACTGATGCTTTAACCGATTTTTCGCTATGGAAAGCAGCCAAGCGCCTAAAAAGACCGCAGTTACAAAACTCTCCCTTGAAATCTCAAGATTGGAAATGGATCGGTAGCCCGAAACAAAAAGATTACCTTTTTGCTGAACATCTTGCGAATGTTTTTAAGCCATGCTCATCAAACGCGGCTGAAAATAGCTTACAGTTTGTTGATAAGATAGATGAAAGTGAAATACCAATTGTAAGACTTAAAGAAATAAATAGTATGTATTTACATCAACTATCAAATAAAAAATCACCAGGTTACGATCTAATTCCTGCTCAGGTTATGAAAGAAATGCCATTGAAAGCCTTTACAAAACTCTAATATATAATAAATGCATGCCTTAAGCACCGGTATGTCCCGCACCATTGGAAAATTGCTGAAGTAATTGTCGTACCAAAGCAAGGAAAACAGACCAATATCTGCTTCTGAAGAGACTAAGCAAAATCATAGAAGAAAGAAGGTTAATCCCAAACCATGAGTTTGGCTTTAGAAATAAACATTTCACGATAGACCAAGTTCATAGAATATCTTATGTAATAGAAAAAGCATTAGAAGAAAAACATGTATGTTCAGCTATTTTCTTAGATGTTGCACAAGCTTTTGATGAGGTTTGGCATGAGGGGCTTGAGTACAAACTGCAATACTTTGAAATATTAAAAACGTACATCTCAGACCGATTGTTTAGAGTAAGGTACGATCAAGAATACTCGGAATTGAAGAAAATAGAAACCGGTGTACCACAAGGAAGTGTCCTAGGTCCTACCCTGTATTTACTATACACAAGGGATATTTCAGTTGGTAATTACACCATAATGGCTACTTTTGCAGATGATACCGCAGTTTTGGTACCCGACAAATGTGTCTCTAAGGCAGCAGTAAAACTACGAAATGCCGTCGACACAGTGAGAGAGAGTGGGGTATAAAGCTCAATGAAACAAAATCTTCACATATAAACTTTACAAATAAAAAGATAAAGAATATTCCAATAATCATTAATAATCAAGCTGTACCTTACGCCAATACGGGCGAATACCTTGGAATAACTTTGGATGCAAAGCTTAAGTGGAAAGAGCACATCAAAAAGAAAAGAGAAGAACTAAGCTTGAAATATAGAAAAATGTGCTGGTTGCTTAGTAACAACTCTGATTTATCAATCCAAAACAAAATAATGCTGTATAATCAAGTACTAAAGCCTGTTTGGACCTATGGAATCCAATTATATGGGGCTGTACAAAGAAAACAAATACCGAAATCATCCAAAAATTCCAAAACAAAGTCCTTCGTGGAATAGTTAATGCACCTTGGTACATAAGAAATACCGATCTACATCGTGACTTACAAATAGAAATGGTTACAGAAGTTGTTAAAAAATACGCTATATCGCACAACCAGAGACTGCAAAGTCATACTAATTCTGAAATAGAGTCCGTCTTGAATATAGTAAACCATGTTCGGAGATTAAGAAGAACCAAACCTCATGAGCTTATGGTCTAAAAAAAATGGGAAAGTATTAAAAGTTTAAACTTCCCAAAAAAGTGATTGTACAAAATTAAGAAAGAAAAATCGGAAGTCGATCCTTCAAGATTGGTCCTGATGAAGAGGTGCTTTTAATGGTCAAGAGTGCCACGCTACTTGGTGTCGAATACTGCCAAGTGTCTTTTGAAGATTTCAAAAAAAAAAAAAAAAAATGTTCTATATTTAGGCACACCACAGTATAATGAAATTATCTTGAATTCACTTTAAAACAAAACAAATAAAATCTCCTCACAAAACCTGACGTCCATCTGTTAATCCTGAAATTACAAAATATATGTATTTTTTTTTTAATTTAAAATTCATCCTTATTATGGACTTTGGAAGCAAGCGTAAATGTTGGCGATAAGTCAGCCATAGGGTGCAGCTGAAATTTTCATTGAAAAATATTTCAACACCCCAATCACTCGTTCTTTAAGTGGGATGATTTAATCAAATTGATTGAACTGAAATTCTGGGAAAATATACATTTAATAAAATGAAAAAATATAAAATTTAACAAAAAAAAACAAACAAAATGAAAAATCCTCGTTTACGCGCAATAAACTTTCATCTTCCTTGCTTCATCTGATGCTATGCTATGCATGGGTGTGATGGACGTAGCTTTTTCTCCTTTCAGGATATTAACGTCGATGTGATGGTGGGGTGTTTTTGGGCTGCGATGAGATGCGATGCGATGATGTGGAGCATTGTATTATGTATAGAGGGAGTTGGTACATGCACCTGGCTTTTGGTTTGGTTTGATCCATGGGTGTTGATTGGATAAATTAATATCCTTTGACGTATTAAAATATATACATATGTGCTCTTGACGTATAATATGTAGTATGGCCAAGTTGACTGATGTTATACTTTTACTTTGGCTTTTATTCTGAAGTAGAGCCTTTCTACGTGTCCATACATACCTTTAATTTTGAGTAAATTGATTTTAATGAGAAACTTAAGTGATTGTTGATTTTATCATTTTAATTTAATTATGTGCGCACTATATGGGATTTAATTTATTTATGTAAAAAAAAACACAGACTCTTGCAATTGCGTCATAGGTAGGTTTATATGAACCTATGTCTATTAGTATTTACGCTTTTTTTCATAATACAAATAAAATGTATTACATACATATATATTTTTAAGAGGATTATCAAGGAAGGTTAATACAATTAATTCAATTTATTTGAGAGCTATTAATTTTAATTGGCATCCTTTTATACAAAAATTATACTTTTATAAATAGTCATTTATTAAATTGACTACCTACCTAGATTGGTTGGAAATCTCTTGAAATAAAAGGATATAATTTTCAATTCAATTCCTAGAAATTATAAAATTATATGAAAATCAAATCAAGCTTGATTGCATTCAAGAGAATTATACTGAGTCAATTTTTTTAGAAAGGCAAAACGGAACGATTGTTTATTTAAAAAAAAATACAATCAGGATTAAAATATTCTCAAAAACACTTATAAAGCAATAAAAATGATACATTGGCTGAATTTTTCTATTTATTTGTTAGAAAAAAAATATCGTTTTATGCAGATTGACTTTGGAAGCCTTTGATTTTTTTGAGCCAAGGAAGGGTTTCTAATTGAATTTTAAACAACATTATAATCGTTAATTAACAGTGACAGTTTGAAATTTGTCGTGCAGGTTTGTCAAATTTTGTATTCTCCTAGTAAAAATTTTACATAACCTTTAATTGGTGCATGCGATTGCTGACTTAATGTACCATGCACCAAAAAACCCCATCATACACCTACCTACACGACTTACCACCCAAAAATAAAAGAAAGGTCAAGATCAGGCATTTGGGATTTATTCGACGAACAACATTGCTACCAAATTTCTTAACAACAACAACCATTAAACACAAACGTTAAACCATTACCATCTCATATAGCAGACATGCCACACATGCTTTGAATTTCTAATCAACCATGATGGTCAGTCCGACAGCCTCAGCAATTACTGTTTGTTCGAATGACTAATGACTCCGACGGACACTTCGACGACGACGATTGAATTTATTGTGTTGTGTAGTAAAAAAAATGAGCTATAAAATGGTTTGAATTGGAGCAATGGAATCATATCACATTTTGACGCCTTTCTTGGAGCATTTCAACCCAAAAAAAAATATTTCCATCACTATGTTCAAATTCGTAAGTTATATTGATTATGCTTAACTTTCCAGAGAATTTTGATTGTAAATTTGTATTTTTATAGGCCGTTGTCATCCTTGCTGTCATTGCCTGCGCTGCTGCTAAGCCAGCCCCAGGACTTCTTGCATCACCACTTGCATACTATACTCCATTGGTTGCTGCCGCTCCAGGAGTTGTCACTGCCACAAGTAGCCAAGTGATAGCTAGGAACTACAATGGAATCGCCACCGCTCCAGTATATGCTGCCGCTCCAGTTGCCAAATTCATTGCTGCTCCCGTTGCTGCTCCATTAGCTGCTGCACCATTGGCAGCCAAGTACGTAGCTTCACCATTCGCTAGTCCATTGGCTTACTCAGCTCCTTTGGCTGCTTCACCCTTTGGTTATGCTACAGCTTACGGATATGCGTCCCCATTGAGTTATGCTTCACCTCCACTTTTGTTCTAAAAAGTTAAGGATAACGTCGATAAATAAATAAATGTGATTAAACTAAAAATTTTGTGTTTAAATTTAAAAAAAAGCTTCAGGTGAAATCGACAGCTATCTACAAAATGAATTTCTTAATGTAACAGAAGCATAATTTTCAGAAGCTTCTATTTATAAACTTTTTTTTTATTTTCGTTAATGGATATGTCTCCCATTATATTTTTATTTATTAACTTCGCATAGGAAAATATTGTAATGGCTCCGATTTGTGAAATTGAAAATTTTGACATTTCTCGACGTTTCAAGGTCAATAGAGTCGAAATAAAAGATTTTGTCTGTGCGTGCGTTTGTACGTACGTTCGTACGTCCGTACG
Organism: Eupeodes corollae; assembly: GCF_945859685.1. Taxonomy (NCBI): domain Eukaryota; kingdom Metazoa; phylum Arthropoda; class Insecta; order Diptera; family Syrphidae; genus Eupeodes; species Eupeodes corollae. Next base: position 115,161,120 of record NC_079148.1, read on the forward strand.
TTCGCGACGTTTTTTTCGTCGTACATAGCTCAAGAACCAGAAGAGACATCGATTTAAAACAAATTTTGTTATACAGATAATAAGAAAAATGGAGAAAGGGCTCTTAAGAAAATTGCGTGGGCGGTTTTCGTACCATAGCAGTTTAAAAAAGGTGAACATTTTGTTTAACCCTAAATATCTTACGAACCGAAAACGTAAGAGACTTGAATTAAATTGTATATAATAAATTGTAACAAGAATATTTTTTTTATAAAAATCCAATTAACGGTTTTTTTTTATAAATTAAAAAAATTGAAAAAAAAATTGTCACCTCGAAAATTTTAAGAATACAAAATGATTTTATCTCTAACAGTTTTGTGCAACGAAAAATAACGTTTTCAATATTTGGTAAAATTTTGAAAAAAATCGAATTGACAGTTTTCTTACAAAAAATAGTAACTTACGAGAAAATTTAACAAAAGTTGGTAAAAATTGAGTTTTAACTAAAATATCTTTTTAAAACTTTGAGATTTTAGCTTCCAGCTAGTTTTAACTTATAGGAAATATTGTTTTTAACATTTGGACAAATTTTGAGAGAAATCGAATTAACAAGTTTCTTACAAAAAATAAAAACCTAAACAAAAAAATTAATAAAAGTTGGTTAAAATTGATTTTGAACTCTTATATCTTTTCAAAAGTTTGAGATATTGGCTTTAAACTTCTTTTATCTTTTAAAAAATATTTTTGTCAACACTCAATAAAATTTTGATTAAAATCTATTTTTTGCAAAAATAGTAAAAACTTACTTACGACTTGAAAAGCTTTTAAAAATTAAACATATTGTCCTCAACAGTCTTACATTTAGCAAAAAATATTGTTTTCGATATTCACTAGTTTTTTTTATAAAAATATATAATCTATAAAAAATAGTACCAAAATTTGGTAACAATTGATGTTCGGTTCTTGATAGCTGTCAAATTAATTTCATTCATTCGATTTATAATAATTTAAGAAATGCTACTTAAATTGGTTCAAATTTGTTTTCGATTAAAAATCTATTTAACAAAACTAGATTTTAAAACTCACCTATTTCTTTATATGAAAAACATTGTTAAAAATTTTTAATTTTTTAAAAATAATTCAACTGACAACTTTTTTAACCCAACACGAAAACCTACAAACTTTTAGGCAAGACAAATCGACAGACAAGATTGGAAGTTATCAGTGTGGGTCGCATTCCAGTCTCTTTTTTATTTTTTATACATGAAAACAAAATTTGTATTTTACTTCCTTAAACTTTGTTTGCTAAAAGTACTCCTCTCAATTGCGTATTGTACCAAGTACACAATATGAATCGGAATTTCAGGTCATTTCCAATTACTCATCATAAATTCATCAATTTTGGCCAATGGACGATCAAGGGGAGGGGTCATAATACCATAAAGCTTATACAGTTAAGTTGTATAATTAAAGTTTTCATCTAAAGATTTGTTTGTAATTTAACCGAATTTTATTTCACGCAATTCAGAATTAGGAAAAACTTTGGTAATCATTTAAATTAATTTCATAAAATGTCTTTCAAGAAAAAGAACAAAATAGAAACTTTTATAAGAGATATTTAGTTCCCTTTAAATTCCTGAAACTCGCCTTCAATTACGTCTTAAGAATTCATGATGAGTAAAAAATTTCAAACTCGAGCTTTTTATCCAACATTACTCTTAATTATTTCTGCCGAAAAAAAAACTAACTAAATAAAAAACAAAACAAAATACAATATTTGAGTAAAAAAGAGAGAATATTTCAAAAAATAAGTTTCATAGTTAAAAATATGTAAATATAAATATTAAAGAAACAACATTTTTTTTTAAAATTATTATTTTCATAATGTGATTTTTAGTTTAGTCAAAAACAAAGAAAAAAAGAAACTTTGAACGATATGGAAATAATGTTCATCATTAAAGTCTATTTTGATATATATTATATATAGTATAAAAAAGCAATAACAGCTAGTTATATGTTTAATAAAAAAGTGTAACTTTTAGTTTAGTCAAAACAAAAAAAATATTGGTAATGGGCTTTTAGTTTAACTAAAACAGATAATGAGTGTGAAAAAAAGCAAAAAAATAGGAAGAATAACCGCATATTTCTAAAGTTTTTTATTTATTTTAAGGGCTTTTAGTTTGGTTAAAAACGAAAAAAAAGGAGAAGATACAATCACTTTAACATCTTGTTACAACTCAAAACAAACTCAAACACTCGTTTCGATATTTTCTTGCATGTGAGACATAGCGTATAAGAGGCTTCCAGCCACGATCTGCGTTAAGTACACCGACACATTCCTCTTGGGAAAGAAAACTATAATAAAAGTAGAGCCTTCGGATTTCCTCTAATATTGGACAAATTGTTTTGACCAAGGTTGCAAAGATACACAGGGTTTAAGTCTGTTCTATGTGGTCTAGAATTAAATCGAGCGTTTCCGTTCTGATCTTGAATATCAAGCTCATTTCAGAAACTGTAAACTCTTTTCTTCTAAAGTAGTTTTCTTTACCAAGTTTCAGATTTAGTTGTCTGTACATATTCCTGGATGTTGATGCAGTCCCTCGCGCAACACAAAGTCTTTACATAGAGTCATCTTTAACAGAGATAAATTCATATAGTGCATTTTGTAATGCTTTCACATTGTCCACTGGCAATGATATTGAAAGGTTATGTGCTACATCAAGGTCATACCAGTTTTTGACCGGACTATACCCACAACTTAAACAAATTTTAAGGAGTCTTTTTTGCAAGTTTTGGTCGGACCGCTTCATAACTTTGATTATAAAATCGGCGTTAGCCTTTAAGTTTTTTAAGAAAATTTGAGGTAAGCCTGACTCTAGGTGGATAGCATAATTAGGAGTATTTATAGGTAATATAAAAATTCGCTTGAAAAAATATCTCTGTATATTTTCCATTTCCTCCAACTGTTCGAAACCATATACTTCACTACCATAACAAAAACAAGTATTCACAATGGCATTGAAAACTTTGAATTTTGAAATTGCATCTACGAGTTTACTTACGAAGAACTGGGACCAAATTGTATTAAATGCAATTTTTGCAGCGGTTGTTTTTTCTTTTATAAAGGTTTGAATGTTAAGATTATATGTCATTGTATACCCAAGATACTTAAATTCATTTACGACCTCAATTATCCAATTCCGCCCATAGCCAATTGATCTATTTCGAGATCTGAAAACCATTATTTTGGATTTGATGGTATTTATTCTAAGATCCGATAGATCACAAAATTGTTTTAGGTTGTTTATCTGGAGCTGTAGTGATAAAATCACAAAATCGTCAGCATAAAACAAGACTTTAAGTGTAATATCCCCGAACTGAACTCCCCCAGGTATACTGTTTTCGACATCGTTCATATACATTGCAAATATGATAGGGCTTAGAACACATCGATGAGGGACACCTGCTTCACAACTAAATTCTCTAGATACTTTTCTAACATTCTGAACAGATGCCATCAAAATCATCATTTTCGAGAATTTTTTCGTAGACTCTGATAAATTTAGTAGATAAGCAAATTGCTAAGAGCTTATAAAGTAATAGTGTCAATAGCCGCTTTTAAATCAACGAAAAAGGCATATAAGTTCTTCTTTTATTAATAAAACGCCTAGCAGTGGTGCTGAGTACAAAAATTTGATCAATAGCTGAAAGGTTGGCTCGAAACCAGTTTGAAAGCAACTAATCATATTACATATTATCTTCTACCCAGGTCGTAAGTCTAGTATATAGTATGTGTGCAAACACTTTTCTTAACGAGTTAAGCACAGCAATTCCGTTCTCTGGCAAATCACGGTTACCTTTTTTAAAAATTGCTGTAATTGGGGATAGACGAAAATTTTCGGGCACTATCTCTTCAATAAATATTCTATTTAAAAGTTCTAACAGATATTCCAAAAGCTCAGGAGTAGCATGCTTATAAAACTCTACTGGGATCCCATCAGATCCAGATGTTTTGTTATTTTTAATTTTTTTTTTAAAGCAGCTACTAGTTTAACCATTGTGAATAATGTTCAGTTCAGGAATATTGTCATTGGGGAATGCAAAGCTCATTGTGTTTAGATTATGGTCAGGCAGAAGTAGAGTTTCAAAATAATTAGCAAGTAGAATTTGTATATTTATAAGCAATAAACAACTGCATATCAAAAATATTTTTAGGACAAAATTAAAAAATTTTATATAGAAAAATCAATTGAAAAAAAAACGCTCTATTGATTTTCCAAAAAAAATTAAGTTCATCTACGTTTTTTTTTGAGAAATAAAATAGGATTTAAATTTTTGAGAAAAACTTTTTTTGCAAATACTTTTTTAGACATTAAAATATAATAAATATATTTAAACAAACTTTTTGGACGACATTAGCAAGTTCTAGCGACCAAGTCGTGCATTTTATTTCTTTCAAAATTAATTTTCTGTTGAATACAAAAACTTTAAAGATCTTAAAAAATTAAATAAATTTACTTTTTAAATTGCATTTGCTTTAGCTTTGTTCTAGAGCATAACTGAGATTAACACACGAATTTCAATAATATAAACGTGCAAAAATAAACACAAGTAACCACTATTTATACAAAGACTTCGAATCTCTTGAAGTTTGAATTGAAAACGGATTCTGCAACGTGTAATTTGTGAGTGCCACATAAATGTTTCTTCCAAACTTTTTCGTTTACCTTAATTTGTTTTAACTAAATTTTTACAGAATTTAGGTACTTAATGCACCTTTTTCCTTAAGTTCAAGAACCAAAAATTTTTCTTCCTACAAGACGTTTGCATCTACGAGTAAGCGATAGTAATAATAGACTCCCGAAAATTTAATTCGAAAAAAACTACTTCAAAAAAGCACGAAAAGTCTTCATATCAATCTTCTCAATGGGTTTTTAAACTTTTGTAGCTTTCATCGCATTAAAAAAAATGAAAACAAAAAAGTATATATTATTTTTGAAAAAAGAGCTACGTTTCAAAACAATTTCATACATTTCTGCCTGAAATGATCCAAAAACCCTCTAAACTATTGTGTTTTAGCTCTTAAATATGGCATATTAAGAAAACTGTTGGAATCTTGGAATGCTTTCATATGTGGTATAGAGTCGTCCTAATCAAAAATTTAGACCATACAATGCTGGATAACAATGTTCTAAAATATTTTTTTAACTAAAGTTGTCAATTTAGCCCTAAAAATGTCTGAGGTTAAGATTCACATTACAGAACATTAAAGAACGTTTTCAACCGGTGAGTAAAAACTTGTCTATATGAAAAGTGTGATCAAAAATCTGGATCCGCCCTAGCTCAAGTGTGCTCCTATTAAAGCAAAACTCGATTCTTGTGGGTATTTTTAATCGAACCTTTATCTATGGCCACCCTTCAAACAGTACAGTCTTTGTTAATTGTTGTAGCAATGTACTTCAGGTTAGGTGAACTTCAGGTTAGATGAACTACTACCTTAATTTGATTCTATCAAACTACAAACAGCATTAGGCTTAATTGATGTAACAATAATTTTAGTGTCTTAAAACTTGAACATTCCATTGGTTTAAATGATATTTAAATTCCATAAATCAAGTTTTTAAATGAAAAGAAATATGAACTCAATGAAAACCATTTTGTATAAAAGTGACATAATCGATAGAGATAAATCAGAGTTCTCAGAATTGAGTACTAGTTCACATCTAAAGTCTTAGCGCAAAGTTTTTGAATAATTTCACATATTTCAGAGAATCATATACTAAATTCAATTATAAAACATGAAGACGATTGTGGTATTTTCTGTTTTGTTGGCTGTTGCATCAGCCAGTTCCTTGTATTTGGCTCCAGCTCCTCTCTTAGTTCCAGCAGTTTCAAATCAATATCATTCACAGGACGGTATCGGTCAGTATGCTTACGGATATAACGACCAATTGTCCTCGAAGCAGGAAACCAAATCCCTCAATGGAATCACTCAAGGATCATACAGCTATCTTGACTCCAACAACGTTGTCCAAACTGTTGACTATGTTGCTGATGCTGGTGATTTCCGAGTTTCCGCAACCAACTTGCCAAAACCTGTAGAAGCTCCAGTCATTCCCACTCAAGATTTACCAAAACAAGTCGAAGAAACTTATGAAGTTGCTGCAGCTAAAGCTGCTCATTTCGCAGCCATTGAAGAAGCAAAGAAACAAAATGGTTACCAATCATCCGAAGTTGTAATGCAAGCCCCCCAAGAACTGCCACGTCCAGTTGAAGACACTCCTGAAGTCGCCGCTGCCAAATCTGCTCATTTTGCTGCCATTGAAGAGGCCAAGAAACAAAAAGCCGCACCAGTTGTCATTCCCGTTTCGATGGAGCTACCACGACCAGTCCAGGATACACCTGAAGTTGCCAAAGCTAAAGCTGAACATATGATTGCTATCGAGCAGGTGAAACTGAGGAACTCCTATGCCCCTTTGCCCTTAATAGCAGCTTATAGCGCATTGCCCTTCCCTGGCACAGGTGGATTCTCGTATTCGTCAAGTATTGGCAACTATCCCGCTGTACAATATGTTCGCTACGTTTGAATCTTAACTGGTTAACTTATAAGGCTTGGATCGATTTTAAAAATGCAATGTTTGAATTTCCAATAAACTTAAAAAATACAAAATTTTTGTTTTTACATTTTGTCATAATGATAAATAAAAAAAAGAGTAAGACATAAAGTATTTCGGTGGTGTTCAATTTACTAACATTAATCAACGATGTTATATTAATGCTTATACATAAATTAAATAAGGTAGTACAACAGTCCGTTGACAACAAGGGCCTATTGACTTTCAATTCTCAACCATTCCTGTATGCGAGTAATGTTTTTAGGGATAGAGGAGACGTACAGTTTTTTTTAAAGCCAAATCCGAACAGCTAATTTGAGAAAGCACTTTTCATGACAAGAACTAGAACTAACAAGCATCGAATCCAAGACATCTGGCATAACAGTCCAACACACTTGCCATCATGCCACGGGTACTTTCCCCATTAGGAGGTTGGATTCAAAGTTTTAAGCAGGAAATCATTAGTAGAAACTATAAAAAGAGTGAAGTAATTAGGACGGAGCCCTGGGGCACTCCAGCAAATAATTTAATGGTTTTCAGACTTGAACCCATTAAATGGAGGACGGATTTACTAAAATCGGTATTAGTATATTATTTTCTTAATCTCGTTAAAAATAAGATTCAAACCGCTTGTTCTTAGAATACATTTCAACTCAAAACTTTCCTGTTAGGCTGGTTTGCGAAATCAAAAAAAAATTAGTTGAAGTTGTTCCAGCAGATTCATTTATTTTCCTTATCATTCTTTGTGATTTTTTTCTATTTCTAAAACAAAAGTGGAGCTGAAGCGTAGCTCAATGGAGACGCGTATCCGTAGGCGGAAGCATAACCAAAGGGAGCAGCAGCCAAAGGTGCCGAGTAAGCCAATGGACTACCGAATGGTGACGCTACGTACTTGGCTGCCAATGGTGCAGCAGCAAGAGGAGCAGCAGCTAATGGAGCAGCAAGAGGAGCAGCAGCTAATGGAGCAGCAACGGGAGCAGCAACGAATTTGGCAACTGGAGCGGCAGCATACACTGGAGCGGTGGCGATTCCATTGTAGTTCCTTGCAATCACTTGGCTACTTGTGGCAGTAACAACTCCTGGAGCGGCAGCAACCAATGGAGCAGAGTATGCAAGTGGTGATGCAAGAAGTCCTGGAGCAGGCTTGGCTACAGTGCAGGCGATGACAGCGAACAGGACGATGGTCTAAAAGAACAAAAAATAAAATATTATAAGTAATATGTACAAAGAATGATTTTTTGAGATTTTAATTATAAACTTACAATTTTGAACATTTTGGTATTATTTTTTTTGCACAATAATGCTTCAAGAAAAGGTGAAGTTGTTATAATGATATCTTTACTCGCTAATCAAGTCATTTTATAGGTCTTTAGGCAATATCAGTTTTAATAAAATATTGTATGGAGTGTGTGATGTCTCGTGCTCTTGTTGATTATTGCTGATAGCTGAGCTTATTATTAAGTCAAAGCATGAATAACTCGTCGTTCGTATAAACTTTGTTATTTGAAAAAAAAATTGTTTCTGTTTTGTTTTGTTTTCATTTTTTGTCTTCAATGATGGGCTTTTGGTTTTTCTGAAATTAAATTCCAAAGCGTCTAATCTTGACCTTTAGGTATAGCTTATTGATATTTTTTTTACAGTTTGGGAATAACCGCATAGTTTTCAAATTTCTCAAGAAGCGAGTCATTGACTTTGAATTAGATAACTGAAATTTTTGGGCAATGGGTATGTTATCAGCTGTAGGTACTTCTAAAGCTAATACAATTTGATTTTTGTTCATAGAACTGAAATCCAAGCTCTTTTATAAATGGTTAAAAACTATAGATTTTTTTCGAAATGCAATGTAAGAAGGTATAACAGAAGAGGATGGTTAATTTTAATTCTGTTGTTATTTCCTATGTACATATAATTGTAATTGAGTGTCTTGACATCCAAAATAATCGTATGCATCGGAGAAAAATATTTTTGACATCTGGTCGTTTCAATTAGAAAAGTCCTATTGACAGATTTGTTTGCAAAAAATAAAAACCTGAAGAAATTTCTTCTAAAATGTGTTAAGAATTGATTTTCGCTCAAATGTCTTCCGTAAGCTTTTTGATTTGTGCTACTCATCACAACTCGTTCCAAGAGGATCCAAAACTGCATTTGTCCAGCCCATTCCCAAAAAAGGCGAATCTTCATCACCCTATAATGACCGTCACTTCTTTCTAAGGTAGTGGAAACTCTCAGCTCAAGAAATATCTTGATGATCGAAAGCTTCATAATGACAGTCAGTGTGGCTCTCGAAGTAATGCTGATCTCATGGTTCATCTCACCGAACAGTGAAGCAAATCTTTACATCGTTATAGAGAAAGTAAGATTATTGCACTTGATATTTCAAAAGCATTTGATAGGGTTTGACATCAGGCACTCTTGTCGAAAATGCGTGCTTTCGGTTTTCATGAATCTCTGCTTCATTGAATTAATAATTAGCTTTCGGTTCGGTCTATATAAGTAGTATTGGATGGATTCAAGTCTGAAAACCATAAAATAAATGTTGGTGTGCCCCAAGGCTCTGTTCTATCTCCAAAACTCTTTCTCATTTTTATTAATGAGTTTCTGTCTGCAACATCTAATCATCTATATTGTTTCGCTGACGATAGTACTCTTAGCTTTTCATATTCGTTTTCAGACTCACATCCCTCTTCTTCGGGTGTGGAACTGCAACGACAAAACATGATTAGCTCATTAAATTCGGACCCAAAAAGCATTGTTCAATGGGGATTAAAAAACCGCGTGGAATTTAATGCTGCGAAAATCCAATGCTATCTTGTATCGTTAGAGCGAGCTATTCCCCTAATTGCCATTATTCACGAACACCTCGATATTCTCGGTATGTGTGTCACCAACCACCTCTTGTGGAACGATCACATACGCGATGTCGCCAAAAATGCCGCAAGGTGTTTGGGTTTCCTTAGGCAATGAAAGAAATATTTGACTTCTTCTCATCTGGCTGTTATCTACAAGTTTATATACGTCCAAAGCTTGAGTATAAGTCCCATCTCTAGGCTAGTGCTCCTGCAACTTACTTAAGCCTCTTGGATAGTATTGAACGTAGAGCGTTTAAATCGATAGACGATAATATCATCATAAGTTCATTTACTTTGCTTGAACATCGTCTTAAGGTTTCTTTTAAGGTAAGGTCTCTTTTTTACCTTTATTTAAATGGTTTATGGTCTAGTGATATAGCCATTGACTTTTTACAAATAACATCTGAACACGTTTAGAGGGTACCATGGTGAAGTCATAAGTATAGATCGTATTCCTGCCTCTTTTCATTTTATTTTGTAATTAACATTTTACATAATTCTTAACCATTTATAATTAATGAAAACTTTTTCTGATGTATATTCAATATATGTACATATATAAACACGTTAAATTGACTTCATTTTATGCCTCTAACAATTATTATGCATAATGTTCACATGTTCCATAATTATTTGCTCAAAAAGAATTACGAATGATTTTCACTACTCGCCGCGTCACATTATTATCAAAATGATTCAAAGAACAAGAAGGTTCAGGGAAGGAATGGTGCTCCTAGATCATTGCTCCCAAAAAACGACGTCGCCGCTCGTCGTCAGCTAAGCAACTCATGAGTTATTCCAGCTAGCTGTCGTTAAGTTTTCCGACTAATTCAGGCGTCTAATTGTATTATACATACCTACAATTTATATATGTACAGAAAATACTTACCAACTTGCAAATTTTTCTCATCTTACCTTTCATTATGTATCCAAAGTCGCGTAAGAATTTCTCATTTTTATGACATGAGGCACCTTCCAACCTCTATAACCAAAACCCTCATACCTTTACCTTCCCATAAATTCTAGAAATCTCAACATAGGTTCAAGGGTACCTCTTCTACCCTACGTAACGTACACAAAACTTTTTTCCATTTACCTTTAGCTTAAAACCTGTAGAAAAAGTCAAGATATTCCTGGTTTTACTAAAGTTTGACATTTAAATTTGTAAACAACAAAAACAACAGCAACCAACAACAACAGCAAAAACACAGATTCGCTGTATTAAGCAGTGAATTATATTTCGTTGTTGTTGTTGTTCTCTCATTAAATTTTTTCGCAAAGCAAAGCAAACAAAAACTGTTGCGAATTTAAGGATGCTCTCAATTCAATCCCCTTTATAGAAGGTTTATGTTCAAATATACTCCTGTTTATTAGAGAACCATCTGATGCTGCCATATACCGACTTAAAAAGCTACCACCTGCTAAGAGTGGAGGAGGCCAAAAGAACACGACAACAACAATCTTATCGTCGGTCGCATCTAGGTACATCAACATCAACATGAACAACAGGGAAACATAATTCACCATTATCCTTGTGAAAAATGTACATAAATATATACCAACAATAAGTATACATGTGTACATAAAAACAAATCCCTTAAGGATGTTCATTCTCTTGCTTGTTTCACCATTTTTACCATCACTTCACAGCTCACAGGTGACTGAGTCAGTGAGTGAGCTTGTGGGCTGTTTTGACACGAACGCCATATTTTCTTAATTTATGAATTAGCATCCATTTCGAGGATATTATGTTAGCGCCTTATTCTCGTGCTTTGGCTCTCCCTATAGACGCCCATAAGCCATAACCCATCCCCGTATAAAATGTACCAAGCCATCACGCGTACAAACGACTGTGAATGTGAATATACCATCGCCAAAAGAACACCTTTTTAGAGAAAGATGAGTGCTCTATTGTTTCACCATCATTTATCCATCGCGTTTCGAAGAAGAGGAACAAAAATAGTAGCTTTCTTCTTGGAGCTGCGCTGCGCTGTTCGTCCTAACTTTCCAAGGTAGTGATGGGCATGAACGAAGTGGGGCATCATCACCATCAGAATTGTGGAGCCAGAGAGATGTTGAGCAAGAAGAAGAAGAAGAAGCTGAAGGATGCGGTTGATCCTGGGTAATATAGACATTAAGCGAATGTGTAATAAATATGCTTTTGTCAGGAGCGCACCTGTACTTGGTGTGTAGTGGTGTTGGTGGTGGTGCTGTCACTCCTCTTTTAACTACCTTAAGTGATGGTTTGGGGATGATGGTGTTGTGTCTTGAATGAATTCTATTGTCCTTATGTGCACTCAAACCATACAAGCTAAGGTATTCGAAAAATAGGGAGCCAGAAGAGACGTGTGATGTGTCGTCTTTTAATATGAGTGAAGCCACAAGGAAAACGAAAAATATGTGTGCGGAATATTCCTTTGTTTGGTTCCCCAAAAATTATTACGATACCTCTGTGCATATGAATTTTTGGAATGCAGCAAAAAGTTAGGTATAACGACAGCGACAGCGAGTGGTTTCGTTTTGGCATTCCACGTGACAATGTATTCATATAACAAGAACAAGGCGGGTTTTACGTAATTACGAACGTAATTTTCATGGGAATCCTTCTGCTTCTGCTTCTGCTTCTACTGGAATTATATATTTGAAGGATTTTCTAAAAGTTTTCGTCGTTGTTGCTCTCGTTTGTGGGATGCAGAACAAATAGTAGCACAAATTTTAGTACATAATTTGATTGTGGAAATTCATTGTAGGTTGGTAAGTTACCTCCTCGATAGTTAGGTACTCTCAAAAGTGTAAAAAGAGAAAAGGCAAGGACGTATCCTTTATTAGTTAAAGAATTTATAGAAGTAAAGTTTTGTTTCATATTTGCATTTGACATAAAAATATTGTGCGGTTAGATTCCAAAAACACAGAAACAAAGTTGTGAAAGGAATTTAATAATTGGCAGGTAAGGTTTTTGTTGCAAAAGTGAAATGTCCTTAAGGTAAGGTTTTGGATGTAATTTTGAAAAAGGGTTTAAGGTTTATTTTGTTTGTAACATCTGTATCCTATGACGATGAAAAAGTGAGTGATGTATAAATTTACTGATTTAGAAGAGCAAAAACGTTTTCTACAATTAGTACATTTCAAATCTAAATTGCATTATATACTGAGTAACAAACATCGTACCCAGTAAAGTTACATCTAATTTGCTTTTTCTTTTAAACTCAAGGACGCATAGTTTCTGAAATAATTGACTTACATTTTTTTTAAACGATTGAAACTTATGGAGAGAGAGAGCTATTTTCTAGATGACAATAGCTTAGTTGGATTGATTCCAAAAATTCACAGTGCTTTTATTTGTATTCAAAAGTTTATAAAAAAACATAGAAATCAAATTCATAAAACGCCCCTTTATAATACCCTGCCTAAATTATGCTTGTTATCAACGGCAAGCTAAGAAAAAATAGTCGGTTTGAATGAATAGTTTTTTTTTTTTTTTATTTTAATTTATTGAACCATAAAAAATTTATATACATTTGGCTTAATTCTAACATAAATAATATTTAACAATAACTTTAACTAAAACATTTGTTGGCACAAAGGGGGCCTAACTTTATACATTGATGAAATTCAAAATTTAACATGTGTTTAACATGAAGTCGATGGCTAAAAAAAAAGTGTCGTTGGCGAGGTTCATCTCGGGTTGTTCAGTCCCGGTTGTCCTGATGGAGGTTGGTTGGGTGTGGCGGTGTTCAGCCGCGGTAGTATGCTGACTCCAGGCCAGCATAGAAGGAGACGTCGTCGTCAGTGGGGAGTTTATCCAAGATATCCATACCACAAAGGTATCTCGGGTCAGGGTGTCGTTCCTGATTGGCCATCCTTCTCATTAATTGGTTAGGGTGGCTGGCGACTTTGGTGATTATCTTCCTTGCTGCAGTTTTCTTCTTCAATAGAGGATGAACTCGATGGAGTGCGATGTTGGCTTTTGTTATCACAGCCTTAGAGTGAGGGTTGAAGCGCAGCAGCTCATTGAAGTGTATTCCCAGGTATTTGGAGTTCTTCTTGGCTTTAATCCTTGATCCATCCGGGAACGTCAGAACAAGTTTTCGGGCCACTGCCGCCGATCTACAGCTGCTGTTGTTGGTGACAGGTCTTCGGAAGCATACCAATTCCGATTTGGAGGTATTTATCCTTATTCCCCACTTCTGGTAGTGCTCGTAAAGTCTGCTTATGTGTGCTTCTACTCTTCGGGCTGCGTCTCTAATTGTTGACTTCCAACTGTCTATTTCTACGAAGAAGTTTCTAAAAGAAAGAAAAGAAAACAAAATTTTTATTATTGGCTGTGGGATATTAAAAATTCGGAGCTTATGGATGAGGGCATCAATCCATACGCTGTCGAATGCTTTCTCGACATCCAGAAAGCATCCAACTGTGGCTCGGTGGCTATTGAGAGCAGCAGTGGTGTCAGATTGAGACTTTAAAAGTGGATGGATCGTTGAGTGAGCCTGTCGGAATCCAAACTGCATGTCGGGGATGATGCTATGCTCGTTGCAGAATTTCTTCAGTCTCCTTAAAATCACTTCTTCCAGAATTTTGCTGATGTTGTTGAGGAGTGAAACAGGCCTGTAGTTGGAGATCATATTGGTACTGCCTTTCTTCGGGATTGCCACAACTTTGGCAGTATTCCACTTTTTTGGAAAATAGCCGTTGTTGACGCAGTTATTTATAATAATAGTCAAGATTATCAAAAAAACTTGAGGAAGTATTTTCAGGATATAGTTGGAAATCCCGTCCATTCCAGTTGACTTCTTCGGTTTCAATTTGTTAATGATCTTAGCTATCTCCTCAGGATTACAGAATTTATGGGTATTTGCTGGTTCGTCGGCTTTGCAGTTGTCGTCAAATTGAACTTCAATGTTTGGCTGCTGAATCAACTGGATGGAGGTTTCTACTTCGTTGAGGAAGGCTTGGTCCTTTGATGGTTTTGGAGTGAAACTCTGTTCAAAGTGTTTGGCAAAAGCTTCCACTTTGTCATTCGTTGAAGTTAGCTCGATGTTGTTGCTCATCATGACTTCCGGCAGTGGTTTTCTCCTACCGATGAATGAATAGTTTTCTAAATAAACATTTCCTTTATAACTGTTTTGAACGGCGAATTTGCACTAAGGCTCAAGACAATCACAACTCGTTAAAAATTGTTAAATGCAATGAAATAATATAGTAAGAAACTTCGTTCTCTTTGATTCTCACTAACTGGCGACACCATTACTGTGAAAAAGAAAATGTATACAAAGAACTGATAAGAACATGATACTGATCACACTATCCGCTTTTTATCATTATTCAAAATTAAACTTAAAATGTTAGTAATAGTCAGCATATTTCAAAATCAACAAATTAACAAACTATCTATCCAGAGCCCCTTCCGTTGCCGCTGATTGATATTTGTGAAACCCTAAAATTAACTTTGAACTTTTGAAAAAACAACAACAATGAAAAATCCATACAGTGTTGTTGATTTAGTATTGAAACAGCGGAATTTTGTGATTTAGGATTTGTGATGCTGTATTTCGTACCCAATCCAGTTGCTTGCTAAAGCCTCAGAATGAAAGACTTATTACTGAAGTTTATTTCTTAATTCAACCAAGATTCGAATTTGCCACCGTTTCAATACATATGTATATAGTTGCAAGCCTTACAAGAACTGCCACCAGCTGCTATCTTACTAGTAAAGAACAATGTGCTTTTATAGTTTTATTGTTAATTTGAACTAAATTATTTAAACATTAGAGCAAATGCATATTTTTCAGTTACTGTACTAGGAAATTAATAATATTTTTTGACGAAAAAAGTGAATACTCTCAATGAAATTAAAATGCATCACTATTGGTTTTCAAAGCATAGCCTGTAAGTAAACATGTTTTCATTTAATTCAAAGTTTAATTCAGAGCTTGACTCATACAAAGGTCAGATGAAATTCGGTAGCAGCACCCGCTAAGCAAACTCCATCAAAAGCCTCGCCTAAAGAATATTAATGAGTTTTATTTTCGGTGTTTAAATATCACGTATCATTTTGATATAAAAGACATGAAGTGGTGCTGAAAAAATATACTTCAAAATCAACCAACATTTGGAATACATCAATCCAAAAAAAAAAACACAAAACAAATCAACATGTTCAAATTCGTAAGTTAAAACATCAGAGGGAGTTTTTGGAATGGATATTTGAGTTAATTTTATTTTTTCTCTTAAATAGGCCGTCGTCATCTTAGCTGTTATTGGCTGCACTGTTGCTAAGCCAGCCCCAGGAATTATTGCAACACCACTTGCATACTCAGCTCCATTGGTTGCTGCCGCACCAGGAGTTGTCACTGCCACTAGTAGCCAAGTCATCGCAAGGAATTACAATGGAATCGCCACTGCTCCAGTTTATGCTGCCACTCCAGTTGCTAAATTCGTTGCTGCTCCCGTTGCTGCTCCATTAGTTGCTGCTCCTCTTGCTGCTGCACCATTGGCAGCCAAGTATGTAGCTTCACCTTACGCTAGTCCATTGGCTTACTCCGCTCCTTTGGCTGCTGCTCCCTTCGGTTATGCCTCAGCTTACGGATATGCGTCCCCATTGAGTTATGCTTCAGCTCCACTTTTGTTCTAAAAAGTAAAAGATGACATCGATAAATAAATAATGAATGTGATTGAATTGAACTGTTTTTTGATTTATTTTGAATTCGAAAAAAAGCATTCAAATACTGTGCTTCTGACTCTAAAAAAGTAATAATCACAGGCTTAAATCTATTATGGTGTGAGGTATAAAAAATGCTTTCCCAAAAAACCCCAATCACCTTTGCAATTTGTTTTCTGCCATATCTAAAGTGCTCTGTTTTGATAAACTAATTCGTGGAACTTATGTTAACAGAAAATTGAAGTTCACATACTTCTCAAGCTCATACTATATAATAACTGTATGCTATTAGATTTTTGATAACTTTTGACTATTCTATTCTACGATTTAATTATTTTGAAATATAAAAATAGATTTCAGGCTTCCAAATCTACTTTCCATTTTGTCGTATAAAAATACAACCCCCAATTAGGCTTTAATGATGCAACTCGGGTCTTAGGTCCAATATCATTAAAAATTCATATTTAACACGTTTTATTCACCCAAATTTATTGTTATAAATCAAGTTTTCATAACGCAGAACTTGAACTAATAAAATTAAATGAGAGCCAATTATGACATTTTTATTGGGATTACAGTATATAACTAACAACATCGAGGAAGAAGAATCAGAGTTCTCAGAAGCGAGTACTAATTAACATCAAATTTTGTACCAGCGTTTTCGGTACAACTTAATCATGAAGACATTTATTGCGTTTTCTGCTTTTTTGGCTGTTGCATCAGCCAGTTCCTTGTATTTGGCTCCAGCTCCTCTCTTAGTTCCAGCAGTTTCAAATCAATATCATTCACAGGACGGTATCGGTCAATATGCTTACGGATATAACGACCAATTGTCCTCGAAGCAGGAAACCAAATCTCTCAATGGAATCACTCAAGGATCATACAGCTATCTTGACTCAAACAACGTTGTCCAAACTGTTAACTATGTTGCTGATGCTGGTGGTTTCCGAGTTTCTGCAACCAACTTGCCAAAATCTGTGGAAGCTCCAATCCTTCCCCCTCAAGATTTACCAAAACAAGTCGAAGATACATTTGAAGTTGCTGCAGCCAAAGCTGTTCATTTCGCAGCCATTGAAGAAGCTAAGAAACAAAATGGATACCAATCATCCGAAGTTGTAATGGAAGCTCCCCAAGAATTGCCACATCCAGTTGAAGACACTCCTGAAGTCGCTGCTGCCAAATCTGCTCATTTTGCTGCCATAGAAGAGGCCAAGAAACAAAATGCCGCACCAGTTGTCATTCCCGTTTTCATTGAACTACCTCGACCAGTCACGGATACACCTGAAGTTGCCAAAGCTAAGGCTGAACATATGATTGCTATCGAGCAGGCGAAAGTGAGGAACTCCTATACCCCTTTGCCCTTAATAGCAGCTTATAGCGCATTGCCCTTCCCTGGCACAGGTGGATTCTCGTATTCGTCAAGTATTGTCAACTATCCCGCTGTACAATATGTTCGCTACGTTTGAATCTTAACTGGTTAACTTATACGCCTTAGATCGATTTTAAAAATTCAATGTTTGAATTTCCAATAAACTTAAAAAATACAAAATTTTTGTTTTTACATTTTGTCATAATGATAAATAAAAAAAGAGTGAGACATGTAGAATTTCGGTGGTGTTCAAGTTACTAACATTAATCAACGATATTATAATTAGTAAACAATTAAAGTTGAATATATTGCTTAAGTAGGTAAATTTTGTCTTATAGATAACAGCTCAATCTAGCATCGCATCAGGAAACCCAAAAATTTTCCACATAAGGTGGTTGGATTAAAAGTTAAGAGCAGTAGATCATTAATAAAAACTAAAAAAAAGAGTGTCGTAATTAGGACGGAGCCCCTAGGCACACCAACAATTATTTTGTGGTTTTTAAACTTGAACCCGTCCAATGGAGGACGGATTTACTAAAAGTGGTTCTAGCATTCTATTTTCTTAATCTCGGCTTCCCTGTTCTTAGAATACTCTATTTTTACTTTAAACTTTTCTGTTAGGCTGGTTCCAAAAATCAAAAAAAAAAATGTTTAAGTTGTTCCAGCATATTCATTTATTTTCCTTATGGTTCTTTGTGATTTGTTTTATTTTTAAAACAATAGTGGAGCTGAAGCGTAGTTCAATGGGGACGCGTATCCGTAGGCGGACGCGTAACCGAAAGGAGCAGCGGCCAAAGGTGCAGAGTAAGCCAATGGACTAGTGAATGGGGAAGCTACGTACTTGGCAGCCAATGGTGTAGCAGCGAGAGGAGCAGCAGCTAATGGAGCAGCAACGGGAGCAGCAATGAATTTGGCAACTGGAGCGGCAGCATACACTGGAGCGGTAGCGATTCCATTGTAGTTCCTTGCGATCACTTGGCTACTTGTGGCAGTGACTACTCCTGGAGCGGTGGCAACCAATGGGGCAGAGTATGCAAATGGCGAAGCAAGAAGTCCTGGAGCAGGCTTGGCTACAGCGCAGACAATGACAGCGAAGATGACAACGGCCTAAAGAAACATAAATAAACGTTTGCTGAGTATGAGCCTCTAAAAATGTGGTTTTATGATAAACTTACGAATTTGAACATGTTGGTTTTGTTTTGGGCTTTGAATAAGTCTTTTCCAAATGGAGTGAGTTTAAAGTCTGATTTGGTGAACGTAGCCACCAGTCTTTTATATGATTTAAATTGAAGCGCGAGGCGTGACTTTCATTCAGAGAAGTTCATTATTTGGTTTGAACTGAACACTTTTCGTTTACTTTTAGTAAGATAGTATGTAGTACAAAAATACACATGTGTGCTTGTGCAGTAAGCATTAATATCTTTACATGTAACTAAAGTGCTCTTTTTTGCTACTGCTTTTCTGAAAAATTGGGACTTAATATTAATATATTTAGTACGCGCCCAAGGCATTTTAAGATTTCCTTATAGATACTCTTAAACCTTGATTATTAATTATTTTCTAAATGTCTATATATCAGTAGTTTCTAAAGTAACGTCTCACCTACTAAAGGGTTTTTCTGATAGGTTAACTATTTATCTCCAATATTATTATCCAGTGCGCTTTATCCGTAATTCTTACCGATGAGGTAGTAATGGACACTTCACCTAATTTGCCTAAAGAAAAAATGTCAGGAACAATTTATGTACGCAATTCAATTTCCTACCAAATAGGTCCTGAACGAGTTAGACTGATTGTTCTCCAGATATGAAATAAATTAATACATTTGGTAGGACAACAATTCATAGATTAGTGCCAGGGACTGTAGGTCTCAGTTAATATGCCGAATCTGGACCCCTAATTTGAGAACCATGAAAATTCCATGAATTGTCAAATCAAGTCTTAGAACCCCAAATGCGGCAATTTTGGCGATTGACAAAGCCATCAAGATGAAAATGTGCTTCATCGCTTAGGATGATTTTGCTCGAAATATCAGGGTCCATTTGTTGATGTTCAATAATCCATTCAACGAACTCTCTTTTCTGTCCATGGTCATTGGGCTTCAATTGTTGTGTTAATTGAATTTTGTAAGCATGAAGACAAAGACCTTTGGTGAGTATACGCTGTAGAGAGGTTCTTGAGAGAGGTTCAGCAACACTCTCACGCACTGCTTCGACATTCACATTTGAACGGCTTGTTTTTGGACGACCAGTGTGTTTGGCGTCTCCAACGGATCCAGTCTCCATGAATTTTTCAATTAATCTCTTTACAGTTGACGAAGTTAAAACACTATTCCGACCCTATTTTGTATGAAATTTTCGAACTGCAGCCGCCAAGCTTTCACTATTTTTGAAATATTCTTTAATAATGAAGACACATTGTTCTATCGTGTAACGTTCCATTTTTAATAACCCTATACTGTTAGCTGTCAAATTGCTTTTTTTTCAGGGTTGCCAACACTTCACTGCACAAATGGCGGCAAATTCAAATCTTGCGTTAATTTTGGGACACCCTTTACATACGTCACAACCAATGATTATTCGACATTGAAAAAGAAAATGCTAATTAGATACAATTTGTGTCCAAAATCAAAAAGAGAAATGTTTCAGTAAGAAAACTACTTGAACTTTTTTTGCTTTAATATTTCCTTTGTATTTGTGAAATCGATTTTTAAGTAGTTATAAAAAGGCTGAAGCATATGTTTTATTCTTGAATATTTGTTGACCAATTAATCATTAAAACTCACAAAAGCGTTAGAAGAAAACTTCTTATGACAAGAATTATTACTGCAAATATTCTCTCGCAGTATCCACAAAGAACGGTTTTAGGTGGAACAGGCAGAGTTGTAGGTATTGCCCGACCTTTGGAATAACAGTCCTACAGACTAACCAATACGTCAATCCACTTTGCCTTGTTAAACAAATGAAATGGAAAGGAATAAAAAATAACTATTCAATAAAATTTATTGATTACATTATTGACATTTTTGCTTATTGAAAAAAGTTTAATTTATCTTTTTCCAATCTATTTAAAAAGATTAATTCAATGTTTTTAAGATTTTAAAGAATTTTCAAATCCACCTAGAATTTTGTTTCACTTAAGAAAAATTCGTTTAAGTTGAAAAAACCGCTGAAATCAAAAGGCACCGTGACATTTTCCTATTTCTATTTAATTTTGCAACGATATTGTTAGTTTTTGATTATGCATAATAAAACCACACGAAATATTTAATAATATAAAATATGCATTGCATTCTCCTTCTTAAAAATAATCGTTATGAAGCCTTTTCAATTATTAATAAATTTTGGTTTTAAGTAGGTTCCTTTTCAAGTTATTTCCAAAAATTGTGTTTCACTACATGTACCTAGCCATTTAACCACGGTAAGAAATCAGGGTGCCCAGGACTAACATCTTTTAAAAACTGCTGAAGGCCTTCTGATATACCATAGTTAACCAATCACGCATTTCTTATGCTTGCTATGAGCGAACGAAAAGTGTTCAAACCAAATAATGAGCTTCTCCGAATGAAAGTCACGCCTCACGCCTCGCGCTTCAATTTAAATCATATAAAAGACTGGTGGCTACGTTCACCAAATCAGACTTTAAACTCACTCCATTTGGAAAAGACTTATCCAAAGCCCAAAACAAAACCAACATGTTCAAATTCGTAAGTTTATCATGAAAATACTTTTTTAAAGGCTTATACTTAGCAAACGTTTATTTATGTCTCTTTAGGCCGTTGTCATCTTCGCTGTCATTGTCTGCGCTGTAGCCAAGCCTGCTCCAGGACTTCTTGCTTCGCCATTTGCATACTCTGCCCCTTTGGTTGCTGCTGCTCCAGGAGTTGTTACTGCCACAAGTAGCCAAGTGATCGCAAGGAACTACAATGGAATCGCTACCGCTCCAGTGTATGCTGCCGCTCCTGTTGCCAAATTCGTTGCTGCTCCCGTTGCTGCTCCACTCGCTGCTGCTCCTCTCGCTGCTGCACCATTGGCAGCCAAGTACGTAGCTTCACCATTCGCTAGTCCATTGGCTTACTCTGCACCTTTGGCCGCTGCTCCTTTCGGTTATGCGTCCGCCTACGGATACGGATCCCCATTAAGCTACGCTTCAGCTCCACTTTTATTGTAAACATAAAAACAAGTAGAAAATGATGACACGGAAAATAAATGAATCTGCTGGAACATTTTACTTCAAATTGTTTTATTTTATTTAAAAACTTTCCAGTTTTGGTTTTAAAAACCTCTACTTTTGTCTCCAACATTGAAATTTTTGACGTATCAAGATCTTTTTGCTGAGTGCTGATTTAATCGATTTAAATAAAATTTCCTAAATCCACTGCCAAAAATTAGATATCAGTTGCATCGGAATACAATGATGTTTATCATAGGAAACTTCAAAGTGAGGTCAAAATACTGCACTTAAAAACATTGTATTTGAATATGATCAAAATTATTAGTGATACTGTTTGACCATCATAATTCCCCTTTTAGATTCCATATTACAAAATACAGTTTTTATTTCTTGTAAAATCGTTCATCATAAGAAAAATACAAAAATAGACCTTTATTTTCTTTATATATAGCTTTTATTTCCTTAGAAATCAAAGAGTCATTGGAGTTTACAAATTCAGATTTAAACGTAGCGAACGTATTGTACAACGGGAGAGTTGACAACACTTGACGAATAGGAGAATCCACCTGTTCCAGGGAAGGGCAATGCGCTATAAGCTGCTATTAAGGGCAAAGGGGCATAGGAGTTCCTCAGTTTCGCCTGCTCGATAGCAATCATATGTTCAGCCTTAGCTTTGGCAACTTCGGGTGTATCCTGGACTGGTCGAGGTAGTTCAATGAAAACGGGAAGGACATTTTGTTTTTTGGCATCTTCTATAGCAGCAAAGTGAGCAGACTTGGCAGCGGCGACTTCAGGAGTGTCTTCAACTTTACGTGGCAGTTCTTGGGGGGCTTGCATTACAACTTCAGATGATTGGTAACCATTTTGTTTCTTGGCTTCTTCAATGGCTGCGAAATGAGCAGCTTTAGCTGCAGCAACTTCATAAGTTTCTTCGACTTGTTTTGGTAAATCTTGAGTGGGAATGACTGGAGCTTCTACAGGTTTTGGCAAGTTGGTTGCGGAAACTCGGAAACCACCAGCATCAGCAACATAGTCAACAGTTTGGACAAGGTTGTTGGAGTCAAGATAGCTATATGATCCTTGAGTGATTCCATTGAGGGATTTGGTTTCCTGCTTCGAGGACAATTGGTCGTTGTATCCGTAAGCATATTGACCGATACCGTCCTGTGAATGATATTGATTTGAGACGGCTGGTACTAAGAGAGGAGCTGGAGCCAAATACAAGGAACTGGCAGAAGCAACAGCCAAAAAAGCAGAAAATGCAATAAATGTTTTCATGATTGATTTGTATTGAAATTTTCAAAAACACTGCCAATAAATTTGATATAAGCAAGTACTCGCTTCTGAGAACTCTGTTTTGTTACATCGATTGAGCTTCTTTTTATACAAAAAATAAATAAATAGTTTCTCTGTTAAAATTCTAACTATAGTTTTTTGTAAATGCTGGTGTTTCCGGATAATTAAGTTTTGATGTTCGTGAAAACTTGATTTACCAAACACTTTATCGGTGGCTATTTGTCGGGTAAGAAATTAATTGATCAGCGATGCCTGAGGCTATCTTAGAATGATGTTATTTGCCTTTCACAAATTGGTAATTAAATTTGAGTTTGGGTTGGGTAGTGTTAGTGGATAATTGGTTTTATTGTAGCTCTTTGACTTTGGAGTGTAAGTGATAAGGAAAAAAATAAGTACACATCCTATTCCCCTGTAGGCTAGTGCAAGTTATGCTGGGTGGCTTCCGAATTTTGACAGCCAACTTGTAAAAGTTCCAATTGTTCCAGTTTACTAAAAAGACGTCGAAAATACCTTTGAAATTGCTATTATAGAGGCCAAAGAACAAAATACAATTGTGAGCAAATCACATCCATTTTTAAATCTTATATGATCTCTGGGCTCTAAACGTACACATAAGCCCAAAAGTGGATGAGTCTTAAAGTTTGAATATTTTAAGACGTTTATTTAAAAAAAACAAGCTTAATTGCTCTTATAAACGATGATTTTTTAAGAGCTTGAGAACTTTAAAAAAAAAAACGCATAAAATTTGTAAAATCTCATCGATTCTTTTTTTGAAACGTTAGATTGGTCCATGACATTTACTTTTTGAAGATAACTTCATTTAAATGTTGACCGCGGCTGCGTCTTAGGTGGTCCATTCGGAAAGTCCAATTTTGGGTAACTTTTTCGAGCATTTCGGCCGGAATAGCCCGAATTTCTTCGGAAATGTTGTCTTCCAAAGCTGGAATAGTTGCTGTCTTATTTGTGTAGACTTTAGACTTGACGTAGCCCCACAAAAAATAGTCTAAAGGCGTCGAATCGCATGATCTTGGTGGCCAACTTACCGGTCCATTCCTTGAGATGAATTGTTCTCCGAAGTTTTCCCTCAAAATGGCCTTAGAATCGCGAGAGCTGTGTGGCATGTAGCGCCATCTTGTTGAAACCACATGTCAACCAAGTTCAGTTCTTCCATTTTTGGCAACAAAAAGTTTGTTAGCATTGAACGATAGCGATCGCCATTCACCGTAACGTTGCGTCCAACAGCATCTTTGAAAAAATACGGTCCAATGATTCCACCAGCGTACAAACCACACCAAACAGTGCATTTTTCGGGTTGCATGGGCAGTTCTTGAACGGCTTCTGGTTGCTCTTCACTCCAAATGCTGCAATTTTGCTTATTTACGTAGCTATTCAACCAGAAATGAGCCTCATCGCTGAACAAAATTTGTCGATAAAAAAGCGGATTTTCTGCCAACTTTTCTAGGGCCCATTCACTGAAAATTCGACGTTGTGGCAGATCGTTCGTCTTCAGTTCTTGCACGAACTGTATTTTATACGGTTTTACACCAAGATATTTGCGTAAAACCTTCCATATGGTCGAATAACACAAACCCAATTGCTGCGAACGGCGACGAATCGACATTTTACGGTCTTCAGCAACACTCTCAGAAACAGACGCAATATTCTCTTCTGTACGCACTGTACGCATTCGTGTGGTTGGTTTAATGTCCAATAAAGTAAACTGAGTGCGAAACTTGGTCACAATCGCATTAATTGTTTGCTCACTTGGTCGATTATGTAGACCATAAATCGGACGTAAAGCGTGAAACACATTTCGAACCGAACACTGATTTTGGTAATAAAATTCAATGATTTGCAAGCGTTGCTCGTTAGTAAGTCTATTGATGATAAAATGTCAAAGCATACTGAGCACCTTTCTCTTTGACACCATGTCTGAAATCCCGTGTGATCTGTCAAATACTAATGCATGAAAATCCTAACCTCAAAAAAATCACCCTTTATATTTTAAAATTAATATTTAAGTTTAACTTTGTACCCAAATTTAATTTTGTTTCAGTCAAAAAGGAAGGTACCTATTTTATTATTTTAGAACATAAATCTATTGTAAGCCTTTAGCTACAACAATTTAATTTATGTTTTTTTTCAACGTGAGTTAACCATTATCTTGATTTTTCAAAAAGCGCGACACTCCTCCCGCAAATACCTTAATAGTCAATTGCATTACATTAATTAGATTTCGTTCAAGTCTTTAAAAACTAATCTTTTGAAGTACATGTATGTTAAGGACAAAACTCGAAAGCATTTTCGACGTTAATGACTTCTTCGAAAACGACAAATTTTTTGGGGTGTCTGAACATTTTAGGTAGGTACTTAAATTTGCTTGATTGACCTAAGTTTTGGTCTCTTTAAAAATAATTTATTCCAATGGCCTCATTTATATGTATTTCTAGATATAATCTGCAAAATATCTGAAAGGTTTAGCCTACCTCTGTCATAACTTTATAAAACCAATGGCAACTCTGTTTCCGAAAGCACTGGTTGGTAAAGCGCCTCCATAAAAAAAAACTCAAAACTGCTAATAACGACTGATTTTTTTTATTGGTTTTGTTTTCCAATTTTGTTCACAAAAAAAAGGGTAATGTATGTATAAATAAGTAACTGTATTGCATATTTTTATATTCTTCAAAACTTCGCTTCATTTTAGTTTTTATATATGTCCCAGCCAATTGTTGCCAGTTCTCCAAACATATGAACCTGTCCCAGCAAATTTCTCCTTGCTCTAACTGCATCCTCATTCGATCCGAAAACCAATTGGAATTCCATTCTGTTACCACGAAAATATCTCACATTACATTCTTGAAAGTTGCACATTTCTGCCAAAGTATTGTGCACCTCCTCCGTAGTCATACCGGTGGTATACCTCAACACTAAATTTGAATTGTTTTTTGAAGGCTGCACATGAATGTTTCCCAATTTGTATTCCATAAAAAGATATGGAAGGCTGTTGACAAGAATAAATGCATTATCTAGTCTTATTGGGATAATACCTATATAAGAATGAATTTCCTTACCTTTGCAAAGCATAGTCCATTAGAGACGGATTCATGTATTGCAAATATGCAAATCCACGTGATAAGCCAGCAAAGTTAACTTTGAAACGCAAAATGTACATCTCACCCAAAAGACATGCAACATTTGCTATTTGATCAGCGGTAATATGCTCGGGAATTCCACTAAGAAACATCTGTAAATTGTTAGGTAATCGGTGTGTAGAATCTTAAGAAACTTAAAAAAGAAAAACGCTTTAATGCCTACCTCACCAGCGCATTTTTCGAGTTGCTCCTTAACTTCGAAAGAACACGGATTAACGTTTTTGTAATATTTTGTTCCGTTTATCTGATAAAATTCAAATTGAAATCTATTAATGACTTCTATAAACGGCATTATGTCAAAAAAAAGTAAAAAATAGAGACACAAATCCACTTCGATCTACAACTAAACTAGGTTCAAAGTTCAACTATCATCTGTGAAACTGAAGTCTGAAAATCAACTTCTAATTTCTAAAGGAAAAGGAACACTGAAAATGCCGTGGATTAATTTTTGAAATTTAATTGAATAGAACACAAAAATTAACGAAGAAAACTAAATTAGTAGGCCATGCGTTTCAGGTAGGACTGCGAAGGGCGCGACGCGAACGCGAAGCCGCCGGCTGCCGACGACGACGTAGCGGATAGTTTCGTGAAATTTTAAGAAACGGTCTGAATCTGAAGTCAAGTAAAGGCACAAGAGTTTGGTTCGCTACGCAGTTGAAAAAAAATGGCAAGTATACGTTTGTAACTAGATACCAACCTTAAGGCCGTAGACTTCCATCTAACGGACTCGAAGACGACGCACGGTTGACTAGATCAGATTTTTGAATTTTCGTATTGTAGTTGTCTATTCAGGAACAGGGTTGTAAATGATTATTCGTAGTAGGTACATACATCAAAATCAAAGTATTACCAGTTTGAGTGTTACCTATCAACTTTAAATACATTTTGTTGCTGACTCTGCTTTTAGAAATCAGGATGACTACTTTTTTAGTAAATCTCTAAAATGTAATAAAATCAAAAAAAAAAGTTACACTTCCAAAATTAGTTGTGAACTTAAATACCTAACTGGCTCAAATTTCCAGTACCGCAGCACGAATTTCGACTCGCGTTTTTTTTTATTTGATAGATATGTGCAAATAAATAATAACTATATCAATTTAAGAGCGAGGAAACATTTGTTTCTATTTGAAATAAATGTTCAAACTTCACTTTTTACATACAAAACACGCAAAAATGGTTGATTTTGATATTTCTTCCCTGTTTTTTGTTCAGTGTTACTATATTTGCCCTTTTTTTGGGGGATTTCTTTGATTTTAGTGCTCAAGTGCAAAAAGTACTTTGCATATACCTAAGCTTGCACCCTCCCCAAATCCTATAGTGATCCCAAGCAGGGGGTAAGCTGTTAGTACACCAGCTATCAAAATAAAAAAAAACTTGTTTAAGGCTCAAAAAAAATTGGGTTAGGTCCGAAAAAGAAAATATGAAAATATGAAAATATGACTTAAAGTTGTTTCCTCGCCTTAATATTTAAAAAATGATCAATTGAGACGCCTACCTAACTGTAAAGCGGTCACTAGACTATCAATATTATTGAACAATATATTGCACAATATTATTGACTGGTACCCCACACTAAACAATATTTCGCACAATAAATCATTTGAGAGTTCTTTATTTGTGCTTCAACATCATGCTCGATGATACGGATTATTGTTGTGTGGCAATTGCTCTTGCTATTTCATTAAAAAAAAAAGAAAAAAACAAACGCAGATGGATGAAGGATTGGTACAAAAATATACTTCGATTAATTCCACTATGAATTTGCGTTTCTCTTTTTTATTATTATTGTTTGCCATTTTGACATTTAATTCAGGGAGATGTTTTCACTACGAAAATTCAAAACAAATGACAAAATATTGCGCAAACACATCCACAGACTATACAATAAATTTGGTTGCACAATAAATATCAAAAGGATTTTGATTTCGTACAATATATTGCACAACCCTTCAATATGAGCCCTAGACTCTCAATAATATTGTACAATATCAAAAATTGCACAATAATATTGATAGTCTAGGGACCGCTTAAAAGAAATAAGAAGGAAATTCGTGCGGCAGTAATGGAAAGTCGCCCACCTAACTTTATTTTTGTTTATTAAAGGAACAAATAATTTGTTTATTTACATGCCATTGGAATTTTAAAAAAGTGGCAACCCTGACAACAAATTGTTTAAATACTACATTTGCAGGGTGGTCTATTTTTAAGCAATTTTATCATTGTTTGACTGTTTTCCGACGCATGGTCGGTCAATTGACAGTGTACTTAGGTATTTCTTGAAGCAATTGTACTTTATATGAAAATGTATACAAACAGCATTGGTTTTCAGAAGTACTCTAGCTGTTCAAACATTTTATTCCGAAGCATTAATGAATGGTATGGTAACATGAACATCACTGACGTTTGTTTTGTTTGTTTGTTTTTCATTGCTTTGTTTCCAAACAAATTAAACACTAAACGAAAAGCGAACAGTGTTTTAAATGCTCTTCTAATCCTATATTTGCAGTCGATGAGTTGTGAATAGCTAAGAAATAATTCAAATTGTGAATTTTGGAGTTATTAATATTATTATATTTGTTATTATTTGCTTCTCAGGGAATCACGAAGTACCTGGTAAACAACAAAAAACACTTGTGCAGTGTGTTCCAAAATTGTAACCAATATAAAAGAAGGAAAATAATGCTGTTAAGCTATATACATAGCTTAGGAACTCCAGATTACAAACCACAAAACCAAGATTCTCAAAAACAATCTTCAGAAAAGTGTCAGAGAAATGGATCTTTAAAGAAAATTAACACAAGCTCAAAAACTTATTATCATTTTAAAAGTTCCAGCAATCTAGGTATCTATTTCCACATTCTACAAAACTCCACTGACCAAAATGTAGTCAAAAAAGAGCTCTGTTGAACTCATTTTGTTTCTAATTTCATTGAATAATTTTTTTTGTTAGTCAAGAAAAATAAAATATAAGAAAACTAGCTGACCCGACAAACGTTGCTTTGTCATATAAATAAATTCTAGAGAATATTTTGTAAAAATAAATAACTTATTGTAAGTGTATAAGGACACAATTTTAAGATAACGAATCAATAAACATTTTTTTTTATTTTATTAAAATTAATTCTTTAAAATTATATACATATTGCTAATTATAACTATAATACTGTAAATTATGCGATGGCATTGCTGGTAAATCCAATGAGCTCAAAAACTCAGTTGGGTAATTTATAGCTTCGGTAGCATCATATACTGTATCAATAAGCAATAAATAACAATAATCCTCCTGGTAACAAATGTTGTATCTTGAGATTTAATTCATCATCTCGTGCAGAAATCGATCGGTAGTTTTATACATCCAGTTTCATCTGTAGTAACTTTTGAGTCGCCTATATCTAACAGTTCTTTTGAGAATGTTCCATTGGATGGATCTTGAAACATTTGAACATGCATATTAACTTCAAGTTGTACTTTTTCAACATAGCGCCACAGTAGCGTAACGAACGCCGAATAACTGGAAGTGTTTGCCTGAAATCTCCTGAAAGGAGTAAAGTGCCGCCAAATAGTCAGTTGTTTTTTGTTTTATCTTCAAATTCCTTGTTTAACGCCTCAAGCGAATGGTGGTGTACCATAGTGCATTCATCCCAGATGATAACTTTACACTGTTTCAGCACTGTGGCCATATGTATTTATATTGCACACAGCGTCTGGGTTATTTTGAATATTTAG
Source organism: Eupeodes corollae (assembly GCF_945859685.1). NCBI lineage: Eukaryota > Metazoa > Arthropoda > Insecta > Diptera > Syrphidae > Eupeodes > Eupeodes corollae. The sequence continues at coordinate 115,190,936 of NC_079148.1, forward strand.
TGGCAGTCTAAATACTGAAGGAGCTGTTCTGCCTCCATCCAATAAAGTTGCCGCAATTCCAGAAGATGCAACACCCATGCGATACCAATATTTAATCGTATTTTAGCAATAATTAACGAATTAAAAAAAATCCACCTTTTCCTGCCGAAACTGCGAACAGGATGTGGTCATACATAAATGGTTCTTTTTTCTTCATTCATTAGTGGGACATTGCGAGCAACAATCGCTGGCATTTCTACAGTATTGTATTGTAGTTCAGGATTCATTCCAGTGCTTTTTAAATTCAAGTGCATTTAGATTTGTAGATGGCATACCGAAATGACTGAGTGGTACATAAGTTGGCAATGATAATGCAAAGATCCTCAATACATCACTGAATACTATCATAAGATCGTTGCACCGTGTACAATGTTGACGTAATTGAACCATACTACTTAGAAATATAAAAAACAGATAAAAACCTATTCTCAGACCTACCAAATGTGTATACCAAATTTCATTGCAATTGGTTAAGCTGTTTCGGAGGAGTATGGCCACTAACACTGTTACAGGAAAATTTTATATTTTACATTGGAATTTCTTACAATGATAGTTTATAAAATTTCAGAGTTTGTATTTAAATTGATAAATTTTTTTAACCGCCCATTTTCCAACTACTAACCCAAACATTTGTAATAACTTTTTAAGTTATTTCTCACAAAATCGAACACTTTTTAAGTTTTAATGTTTCGTAACCTTTTAAAACTTTAAAACTTTAAGTTTTAATGTTTCGTAACCCTTTTTTTTTTTTTTTTTTTTTTTAATCGATGTTCAAATGGTAGACATGTGCATTCAAGAGGACACAAGCGTCCACAGGTTTTTTTTTTAAAACCAACCTCTGTCTATCAACTTATCAACTCCTACTCTCACCTCCACGTGGTGAACATCGGGTGCCTAGTATCTCAACTGGAGATTGGGTTCCCACCCCAGTGGAAAGTTGTTGGGGGCAGCAAACGAGAGAGGTGGGGAGAGGTGTTTCCACTAAGGCACCTCTCCTTATCCAGACGGCAGCGGAGGAATTCCCGAGATGGAATCAACGGTGGCGTCTACAGTTCCAGTAAGGTTGAACTACTTAGTGAACACCTTATAGGGCTTCTTCGACTTATTCGGAGCCCAGGCCTGTAAGGAGCGGTTTTATCCGGCTCCCCATCCTTGGAGTTATACTTAGGATCTGGCCCTCCAGGTTGGGGGTTGTGCGTCGGGGTGACTTCCTGGCCACGTAAAAGCTTTCAAAGTTGCGAAGCACCAACAAGCCTCGGATACGGACGGAGGTTCGAAAGTTTTATGAACAGGTGAAACGAAATTCACAGGTACATAAACCTAGAACCGAAGGCTGCAAAGACGAAAGTGGAAACATCATAGTGGAACCGCAGTCAATGCTGAGGATATGGAAGGACCACTTCTGCAGACTGTATAACGGCGACGAAGAACTGAATCCCGCTGTCAGGCAGGATGACCCATTCGATATAGACGACGAAAGCCAACAATCCCGTTGAAGTTGAAGTCTAATAAAGCCGCTGGAGCAGATGGCTTGAATGCCGAGCTCTTTAAAGCAGCTGGAGATAAGTTGGTTAGGAGCATGCACCAACTTATCTGTAAGATATGGTCGGAAGAAAACATGCCCGATGAATGGAACCTCAGTATTGTTTGCCCGATCCTGAAAAAAGGAGACCCTCTAAACTGCACCATTTATAGAGGAATAAGTCTACTTAACATCGCCTATAAAATCTTCTCTGCCGTAATATGTGAACGTCTAAAGCATATCGTCAACAACCTGATAGGTCCTTATCAGTGTGGTTTTAGACCAGGAAAGTCCACAGTTGATCAAATATTCACATTACGGCAGATCCTGGAAAAAACTCAAGAGCACCAAATCGACACCCACCATCTTTTCATCGATTTCAAGGCCGCATATGACAGCATCTACAGGGACGAGTTGTATAGAGCCATGTCTAGTTTTGGCATCCCTGCCAAACTCGTCCGTTTGTGCAGGATGACCATGGAGAATTCACACTGCTCCATAAAGGTTGGAAACAACTTAACAGAACCTTTTGATGTCAAAAAAGGTTTTAGACAAGGTGATGCGATGTCATGCGATTTTTTTAACATCGTGCTTGAAAGAATTCTGCAGAGCTCACACGTCAACACTAGAGGCACTATCTTTCAAAAGTCTGTCCAATTACTGGCATATGCTGATGACATTGACATAATCGGAAGAACTCAGCGTGATGTCAATGGGGCTTTTGTGAGTATTGAGGAAGAGGCGGCAAAAATGGGTTTAACGGTTAATGAGGGCAAAACAAAGTACATGCTGTCGTCTAGAAAGGACATACAACACCGACGTTTTGGTCAAAACGTCACAATCGACAGACGTAACTTTGAGGTAGTCAAGGACTTCGTCTACCTAGGCTCCGCTGTAAACGCAGAAAACAACACCAGCGCTGAGATCAAACGCAGAATAACTCTTGCTAACCGCTGTTTCTTTGGACTAAGAAAGCAATTGAGTGGTAATGTCCTCTCTTGCGGGACCAAAGTGTTGCTATATAAGACCCTTATCATCCCCGTCCTGCTATACGGTGCAGAAGCATGGACCATGACAAAAGCGGATGAAAGCACCTTGGGTCGCTTCGAGAAAAAAGTTCTTCGTGTGATCTACGGTCCCGTATGCATCGAAGGGGAGTGGAGGAGAAGATGGAACGACGAACTGTACGGGCTGTACAGCGACGTAGACTTAGCTAGAAGAGTAAAAGTCCAACGACTAAGATGGCTGGGTCACGTAGAGCGCATGGAAACCAATGCTCCGGCCCGGAAAGTCTTCGAATCCCCACCCACAGGACAGCGCAGTAGAGGAAGACCGCGGATCAGGTGGCGCGCACAAGTGGAAGTTGACCTCACCCAACTTGGATCGCGAAACTGGAGACATCTAGCTAGGGACCGAGCTAGATGGAGAAGTTTGTTGGGTGAGGCCCTAGTTCACACAGGACTGTAGCGCCACCTTAAGTAAGTAAGTAAAGTAAAATTTTTAATCATCATCTATAAATGAAAAAGAAAAATACATTTTTTAAAACTTTGTTTTCACTGTTTTGCGTAACATTTCAAACAATAAAATTGAATTAAAAACATTACGATAATTTAAAAAAAAAATATTCTGGGATGCGACCCACACTGATAACCTCCCATCCCGTGTGTCGATTTGTCTTGCTTAAAGGGTTTGTATGTTTTCGAGTTTTGTTAAAAAAGCTGTCAGTTGAATTATGCTAAATAATTTAAAAATTACCAACAATATTTTGCAAATAATAAAATGATTTGATTTCAAAATTTATTTTTGTTGACGAGGTTTTTACTCGAAAACCAACTTTTACTAATTTTGTGTATATTTTATTGTTGTATGAAAAAAAACGGACTGTTGGATTTTAATACAAAAATATTTTCTTTATTGAAATTAGTTTGAAGTCAATATCTTAAATTTTTGAAAAGATATTTGAGTCAAAAATCAATTTTTACCCACTTTTAGTAGACTTTTTTTATATTTTTATTTTTTGTAAAAAAAGGGTCAATTCGATTTTTCTCAAATTTTACCAGATGTCAAAAACATTATTCTTCGTTGCATACAATTATTATGGAGATGAAATCATTTTTTGTTCGTAAAAGGTTCGAGGTGACAAATATTTTTTTTAGTTGATTTGATTCCAAAAATCTTCTTCTATATATATACAAATGAATTGCTGTTCGTTAGTCTCACTAGAACTCGAGAACGGCTAAACGGATTTATATTATCTTAGTCTTGAAATGTTCACGGAGGTCTAGAGAAGGTTTAAAACGCGAGAAAAAATCAAATAATTTCAGGGTAGACCCTAAAACAGCGTTTTCAAAAGTCAATATGAACTGTATTGCTATTTAATAAAGTTCATATTAAATTGTAATCACTCACTGTTGTCTAAGCAATTTAAGAGTGTTCCTAACGTCAATCAATTTGCAATTTATTACCGCTGCATAAAGTTCAAATTCAATTATATCTATGAAAATAGTCTTCGCGTGCATTTTGGAGGATCTAATGACGCATTTCGAAAATAAACAAAAAACGTAATAAACTATTAGTCGTACTGATTTCCAATTAATTTGGTCGGCTTCTCAAAACTTAATTTTAGCTAACTTCAGTTGTAACTGTATCAGATTGTTTTTTTAAGTTTGATAAATCTTAAGTTTTGTCACAAGTTAAGTTTCTGAACATAGCCATAATATTTGACATTAGATTTGACAACCAACTTATGTGTCAATCATTCTGTCGCACTTCAGAACACGGAGATTTATGGCTTAAAGGTAAACTTAAAAAAAAAAAATCAGAACACGGAAAATATATTACGATTGACGATATTGTGTTACGATCATGGTTACGAGTGCATCCTTCTATCTTTGTGAGTAACGGTTACCCCTGCACGAGAACATTCTTTACTTTTGTGATCCTTGGGAGGATGACATACCGATGCCAAGGAGAAGACGGCCTGACTTAGGTCGTCGCAGTCAATCAAATGTGTGCTGAGCTACCCCAACCGCACTGATGACCACTGAAGTCCTTTAAATTAATTTAAACACTTAAAAACGTGTATAGGAGAACTGCACAAAAATAATTATATTAAAATAAATATAACCCGCTGTGAACTCGGTAAGGTTGCACGTCGCTTTGATAGCTTCCTTCTGCTAGGAATCGGAGAGGTTGAGCAAGTTTTTGAATTGAAGGAATCGATGAAGGTATCATAAAAGGTTCTATTTCCCTTAAAACATATAAAAAAGCGTCTTTGCTTAATCTAAAATTATAAAGAAAGCTTAAAAGGGGAAATCAAGAATTAACTTTATTTATCAATACAATCCGAACGGCTAACTTTAGAAATCGCTCAAGTGTCAACGGTATGACTCTGACATGACAGTCCTATGCGCACTTACCATCAAGCCAGAGAGTAAAAAACTAATTAAATGATGAAGAAAGACCTCAAAAAAGAAATGCTTGCAACCCATTCTGACTACTTACTTAAGTGGTATTTTGAAGTTTGGCCTTCTGGTTTTTGGCAAATAAAAAGTAGAAAATCAATGTAGAAGAACATATGGATCCAAAATTCAAAAAGGGAATGAAGAACAGAATCATGTCCTTTCTTTCGAGAACTGAGTTTTTCAGTGGTATTCAGTTTGGTTTTCTTAAAGGTAAATCAACAGAAGATGCCCTGTTAAAATTCTGTGGTGAAATTTATAACTCAACTAATGATTCCAAGATAACGACGGCTTTATTCATTGACATTACAAAAGCGTTTGATACGGTTGACAATGACTTATTACTGAAAAAAAACTTTATTATGCTGGTTTCAGAGGCTTTATGATTGGTTTTGTTCGTACTGAACAAATCGTAACCAAATGACCAAGATAAAAGAAACTCTTAGTTCAGTATCTTATCTTAGAATAGGTATTTCCCAAGGTTCTGTTTTAGGTCCTACCCTGTTTCTAATATTTGTTAACTCCTTATTCTTACAGCCTTTTAAGGGGAAATTATCTGCTTTTGCGGATGATACTGTTCTCTAGTACTCTAATAATAATTACTTTGAAACTTTTGTTGGTATGAACCATGACTTAGATATTCTTCGACACTGTTTGAGTCACATAAATAAGTTATAAGTAGCAAGACTAAATTCATGCTCTTTAATTTAAAGGCAATTTTTCCCGAAAGTTTCTCCCTGACTTATCATGCACCTACATAACTTTTCTGGTTTTCAAGTCTGTTCACATATCCACAAGGTCTAATCTCAAAGGATAAGCTACAATGGGCTCTCAACAGCTTCAAACCATTTAAAGCTGCAGGACCAGATGGTATAATACCAGTCGAATTACAAAATTCTTCTGATATAATTGCACCAATCCTTGAGGCAATTTTTACCAGCTGTCTTTACCTGGTCCATGTTCCCTCGGCATGGAGAGAAGTTAAAGTTGTTTTTATACCTAAAGCAGGTAAATGCTCCCAAGTCAATCCTAAAGATCTACGACCTATAAGTCTATCATCATTCCTTCTTAAGACCCTGGAAATATTGATTGATATCCATTTAAGGGCACGTATCGATACAAGACTTCTGTCTTCGTCTCAACATGCCTACTGTAAGGGTAAATCGGTGGAAACAGCGTTACACACTTTAGTACGCACCATCGAATATTCCCTCCATCATAAAGAGTTCACTATGGTTGCTTTCCTTGACATCGAAGGTGCCTTTAACAACGTGGACACATCTGCAATCACATCTGAACTGACATCTCTAAATGTAGGGAGTTCGCTTCGGGAGTTAATTCACTTAATGCTTACTGGCAGAATAATTAACTCAAAACTAGGCAACTCTTCTTGCAGACGATTCGTTAGTAGAGGGACACCGCAAGGTGGTGTTCTATCCCCTCTCCTCTGGAACCTAGTGGTGAATGAAATCCTAACTAGTCTGGATGCGGAGGGTTTCAGAGTGATAGCCTATGCGGACGACGTTGCTATAGCAGTTTCAGGAAAGCATCTTAATATCCTAAAAGAACTCTTACAAAATGCCTTGGACAGACTAATACTCTGGGCTGATCGGTGTGGACTGGGTGTTAACCCACACAAAACCGATCTGGTCTTATTTTCGAGGAGATACAAAATTCCATTTGTCAACCCTCCTAATATTAAAGGAATCCAATTAAAATTCTCAGACGAGGCTAAATACCTAGGTCTTGTCTTAGACAAAAAACTAAATTGGAAACGCAACGTACAGGAAAGAGTCAAAAAAGCTACTGTAGCTCTCCTTTCTTGCAAAAAAGCTATTGGTAATAAATGGGGTTTACAGCCCAGAATCATGCATTGGCTATACACATCGGTAATCAGACCGATTTTAATGTACTGTGTGGCAGTATGGTGGACTGCTTTAGAGAAAGGTATAAACAGGGATAAGTTAAATAAAGTCCAACGTTCAGCCTGCCTGTGTATAAGCGGATCGCTTCGCACGACCCCGTCTGCAGCACTGGACACCTTGCTCTACCTTACACCTCTTGACATATTTAGCAAACAAATAGCTGCAAGCTCGGCTATTCGCCTCAATGCTTCGTCGCAGTGGACTAACAACAACATTGGCCACTCTGTATTTCTAAGGTACTTAGAATCAATTCCAAAGCACACAGACTACACCATCCCCCAACTACAATTCGACAGGAATTTCCAGATTTCTATACCTACCAGATCTTTTTGGGAGGATAGGACATTCTTAGAGGATGAGTCAATCCACTTTTACACAGATGGCTCAAAGACCAAAGAAGGGGTTGGTGGTGGTGTGTACTCTGAACGACTGAAATTAAGGCTCTCATTCCGCCTTCCCAATCATTGTAGCGTGTTCCAGGCGGAACTTTTGGCGATTAAGGAAGTCTTGTCTTGGCTCAAAGAAAACGTGATATCAACATCTGATATCCGTATTTTCTCCGACAGCCAGGCCGCTATCAAATCTCTGGACTCAGTCTCTACAAACTCTATAACAGTCCATAACTGTCGAGCATCTCTAATGGAGATGGCGCAGCAGTTTAATATTCACCTTTGCTGGGTGCCGGGCCATAGAGACATTCCAGGTAACTGTAAGGCAGATGAACTCGTCAGGAACGGTACAGTACAGCCCATCCTACCACGTTTGGCAAGTATTGGCATACCAATCGCTACTTGTAAACTGCTACTAATGCACGACGCTGCGAGGAGGGCAGGCACCAGGTGGACCAACATCACCACGTGTCAAGCCACAAAAAACATCTGGCCAACACTGGATTTAAAACGTTCAAGGTGCTTGCTCTCTCTAAGCAGAACGCATATAAGCTCGATAATAGGTGTCATAACCGGACACTGTCTAATAGGAAAGCACGCCACGAGACTAGGCGTATTCTCAAATGACTTTTGCAGAAGCTGTATGGACGAGGAAGAGGAAGAAACGGTTCCTCATCTTCTCTGCACATGCCCTGCTCTAGCTCGAAAACGCAAGAATTACCTAGGAGAATTCTTCTTTAACGATCTAAACGATCTAAATCATATCAGTGTAATCAGCCTCACACGTTTCGTAAGGGACTCTAACTGGTTACATTGAGCTTAGGATTCATGTGGTATCACAATGGGCCATTAAACTGGCCTAAGTGTGTCCGTTTCCATCTTGGACAGCCACTATAACCTAACCTAACCTAAGTCTGTTCACCTATGAATTGTCCAGGTTTGAACGTGTTGATCACTTTAAATACTTGGGAGTTTTACTTGATAAGAATCTTAGTTGGGTTGACAATAAGAACAATTTAAAACCTTATCGTAATAAAGTTGTAAGACAGATCTACCACCTAAGTCTATATTGCCCTCAAAAAATCTTAAAACTTTCGTGTTATTCAATTTGGTATTTCTTGTTGGGGTGGAACTCATTCCTGTAAAATTTAACCGTTGCTCATTAGTCAAAAACACTCGATTCGTATTATATCTAAGGTGCCTCTTATGACACCCAGTTTCGATCTGGCAACCAGAATGGCTTAATTTTTTCAAATGAAAATATACAGAGAAGCCCTAATAAATGAAGCAAGATCAATATAGATAATGATGAAGAGGCATACAAATTTCATCACAATGGGAAACTAACATCTCTCTTTTACCTGCAGATTCATGCATTCAAATTATTGATATGTCCTCCTACTTGCAACAAATGTGTGCCTTTCTTTTGAGTTTAAAATTATTGAGTGCAAATTATTTCAAATTCCTGGCACGATGAAACTTCTTGCAAAAATCTCATCTTTACTTCGTTTTGGAATTTCGCATTTATGACCTTGCGCTACTTAACTTAGTTTACAATAATCATCGAAGCATAATTTGTCTTCTTCAAAAAAATAGAAAAAAAACACCCACTGATATTGCTGATATACAAAACTTAAACTAAATGGGAAAACGTCCTTGTCTTCGCCACACTCAGCTGAGACACTGACCATACCACTGACAAGTTTGGTAAAGGTAGCTAAAAAGGTGTAGTAAATATCCACTTCTTTGACCAAATTGTTTAAAACCTTAACAAGTTCCAATCTAATTTGTATTCAAATCGCGAAATATGGAAACAGAAAAATTGTAAAGAAAATTGACATTGAAAAAAGTCAAATAAACTCGTAAATAATAAACTGATACATTATCGACTTGTGGAGCAGTGGAACGCGTGCGTTGGTCATTACGTCGCGTCGCGTCAATATTGGTATTATTTGCTTACTTCTGGCATTGGTTAGCTACGCAATCGATTGGAGGTGCTTCTTGAATCTGAATTATGGGGAATCCCTGCAATTAAATATGGCCTGGGTGCTGATGGGTGGGCATATGAGCTTTGTAAAGCTTACCTATAGTTGAGCTGCTTCCCAGCTTTAAGTGATTAAATTGTTTTGTATGAAGTTGGCGCTTGTTGCCGTCTGCCTGGGGGTAAATATAAATCAATTCACTTGCTTATACTCGTATATGCTCAGCTCCTCCACCACAAACTGCCTCAAAACACAGGTGACCCATATTTTGTTCGGTCTTCGGTGGTTGTGTGGTGTTGCAGCAAGAAGAACATACACTGAATGTGAATTTGGCACACGCATATCTAGCAGCTTTAGGTAGGTAAGGTACAACCGCCTACCGCCACCACGCGCCTCCACCACCATTATATGCTGCCTCAAAAACGCTCCAACAAGAGCCTAGCCGCCACGGTGTCGCTGATGGCTGCAATTTAAAATGCATTTTGAAATTCGTAGATATATCTGAATGAGAGTATCCACAACTGGAACTCGAAGGTCGAATAGTGTTGGCGCGAGCTGCTAAAGGTTTTTTGTTTTCATTATATTTCTCAGCTTTTTGTGAGCGGAGTGCGATATGGGTTTTCTCGTTTTTTGTGTTGGACACGTTTGTGAACTGCAATTGGGGGAGCTACGTGTCCTCATTTTGCTTTCATGAAGATACATGGAATGAATACGTACATTTTCTATTTACCTTTTTTTTTTTGAGAGTTGGTTTTGTTTTTAAATTAAATTTCACGTGAAGTAGTTTGGAATAAGAGTGTTTTTGTTGAGTTGGTGTTTGGTTTGGTTTGGTTCGGTTTGGATATGGATGCACTTATGAGTGGGGATGCTATCCACCATCCCTATCATAGTCATCATCATCACAGGGAATTATGGGTGTTGGCTGTGTAGACAAACTAAGGTATAGGTACATATCCTTAGACGTATCTATTTGAATTTCCTTTGCTAGCAGATTGCATTTTAGCTTGGGGACATGGTTGCTTAAGTTTTATAAATTTTTCAGAAGTGAAGTGACATCTGATGTTTTAAAATGCATAGATAGATATTTATTCTATTATATAGATATGTTTTTTTGTTGCTGAATAAAAACAAATTTATGTAGATGCGTATTATGATTGTGAAACGTGTTCATATCGGAGTTGTGAATAGGTAAATATTTCAATTTTCGTTAAGTACCATGTTTGCATTATGTGATGGGAAGAGCCATGAAGAGGCTACATCTAGCTTGATGTTTCATATAGTCTGCTTCTGAAGTAGATAAATTAAAGGTAATAGCAATTTGCATTGAAGTTTTAACGTAGGGTTCCAATAGGACAGAGAGCGGTAAGCAGATAGGTACGGGGACATTAACCTTGACGTAACAACTTCTTCGTGGCAAATTAAGCAAGCAAATTTAATCGAGATAGTTATACCTTAAAAAAACAAAGATTTGACATAATTTCCAGCGGTAGAAATACAGGCCCATAATATTCTAAAACAAAGACGAATTATGACAAACAAATTGGTTGGCAGCAATATCTGAGAGTATTTCTTTATACCCAAGGTTCTGGAATAGGACCGTCCGCTAAACGAGATCCAACTATAGAAAAAGTCTGCTCTCGATAAAATTGAAAAATGTCAGTATTATCTCGATCTCATAATTTTAGTCATAATAGGTAATTTAGTAAATGGTGATGTTTTAAGACCGCTCATAAAGTATACAAATATTGTGGAAATTGGATGTATTGTCGTGTTTCTTCCATATATCATTTTTAGTTTCAAATGTTGTTTAGAAGTTATAAAGCCTTTCTGAAGCAACACTTTAATTTGAATTTATAACTTCCCATAAGAAGTTATTGTAATGGGCCGATTTGTCTAATTGAAAATTTTGACATTTCTCGACGTTTCAAGGTCCCTCGAGTCGAAATAAAAGAATTTTAGAAAGATGTCTGTACGTTCGGGTGTACAAAAGTTCCGTATTGTTTAGAGTTCGAAACTCAACTCAATTCTTTATTGCCAAATTAAATTATTGAAAAGTATTTTATTTACATATCTAAAATTAATGCTATTGATGTTATGAATTATAAACTTTTTTATGTATGCTCAGTAATTGATTTGACGTTGGAGTAAAGCAACGGAAGTGAGGTGTTTATTTACTTTGCCATGAAAGTGGTTTCAATTGATTAATATTGTCTTTATAAAAAGACTCATCACTTTTCTTGGTAGGGACAATATACGTTACTAGTACGTTCGTACGTCCGTATGTTCGCGACGTTTTTTGCGTCGTCCATAGCTCAAGAACCAGAAGAGATATCGACTTCAATTAAATTTTGTTATACAGATAATTTTGCATAAAGATGCAGAAAGGGCTCTCAAGAGTTTTGTGCAACATCTGGTAAAATTTTAAGAAAATCAAATTGAGGGTTTTTTATATAAAAAAATAAAAATATAAAAACACATTACTCAAAATTGGTAAAAATTGAATATCTTTTCAAAAATTTGACATTATGGCTTTAAACTTATTTTGTCTTGTAGGAATTATTGTTAACATTAGGAAAAAAATTTAATTGACAGTTCCTTTTTTACAAACTATAAAAACTTAAGAGAAAATTTAACAAAAAGTTGTTAAAAATTGATTTTCGACACAAAAATCTTTTCAAAAATTTGAGATTATGGCTTCCAACTAATAATAACTTATAAGAAATATTGTTTTCAACACTTGGACAAATTTTGAGAACAATCTAATCGACGGTTTTTTTTTACAAAAATAAAAACTTAAACAAAAAAAACTAATAAAAGTTGGTAAAAATTGATTTTCGACTCAATATCTTTTTGAAACTAGATATTGGCTTTAAACTACTTTTGTCTTTTAAAAAATATTGTCAAAATTCAGTAAAATTTTGACAAAAATATTATTGACAGTTTTTTACAAAAAAAAACAACAACTTGGTAAAAATTTACTTTAGACTCAAATAGGTTTTCAAACTTTTTTTATTTCACAGAAAATTTTGTTTTCGATATTCAGTAGGTTTTTTTTTATAAAAATTCAACAACTTTAGTAAAAATTGATGTTCGGTTCTTGATGTCTCTCAAATTAATTTAATTCATCCAATTTGTAAAAATTTAAGAAATGCTACTTAAATTGGTAGAAATTAGTTTTCGACTACAAATGTATTTAAAAAAACTAGATGTTGAAACTAAACTATTTCTTTACATGAAAAATATTGTTTGTAATTTTAAATTTTTTAAGAATTATTCAACTGACACCATTTTTTAGACAATAGAAAACCTAAAAACTTTTAAGCGAGAAATATCGAGAGACGGGATGGGAAGTTATCAGCCTCATTTTCCATTAAGAATGATGGCGTGCATCAATGATTTTCAAAATACAATGTTTGACATTAAAAAAAATAATGAAATTGGCAATTTAAAATACTATTTATTGTTTTTGCTGAAACAATTAAACAACGAACGTCCGGCTAGACCGAGTTTAAGCGCGAGAGTTTTGATCAATTCCCAGTATTGTTCCAAACTCATCTCGGGTGTCTTTCAAACAGTATCGTCTCGTCTCGATCATGTTTCACGAAACGAGGTCGGGGATCTTCTTGTCTCGGGACCAGATCGAAAACATCACATGGTAAATTTTTTGAAATGTATAGACAATTTTTAAACTACTACACAAATCATAATATTTCAGAAAGTATAAGAAAATTGATTAAGGCGGCGTATTCAGAATTCGATCAATAATTGGTGTAAGGATTTATTTAATTAATTTGATTTAAAACTCTGAATATTTATAAGATTTATCAATCGTTTTCAAAATGAAATAATTATCGCTAAATGGACGTGGTCAAATTTCAAGAAAAGAATTGGTTTGAATAGGAAATAAAAACTTAAAAACATGCTGCTAAAAATTGGTACAAATTGGTTTTTAACAAAGATACTTCGGGAACAAAAACAGACATTGAAATGAAACTCATTTTATCATACTTTTGTTAACATTAAGTAAATTTTTTAAAAAAATTCAAAGAAAAGGTTTTTTGTACAACACACGAAGGCCTACAAAGACACGACTGTCAAGTTAGCACTACCTTTTTCGAAATTTAAAAACCTGAGCATGCAGTTAATTATGGCTTTTTTGTTGTAAATTAGTTGTGGAGAAAAAAATTTAAGCTGGACGATTTTAAAAAAAGTTAGCATTGCACTTTTTTATTTTATTTAAACAAAGTATTTTGAAATACAGTATTTTGATCCATACAGTATTTCGACCCCATTCCGATATAAGCGCCCTCTATCAGCCAATAAATAAACCTCCTGCTTTAAGAAAATGATGCCATCTTTATTGGTTATCTACCACACACATTAATAGAAGTATTTAAAAGAAAAAAGAGGCTGGGATGCGACCCACACTGATAACTTCCCATCCCGTCTGTCGATTTGTCTTGCTTAAAAGTTTGTCTACATGTACTCGTATCAATTTTTTACCAAATTTGCGTACTATTTTTTGTAGATTTTATTTTTTATAAAAAAACGGACTGTTGGATTTTTATATACAAATTACTGAATATGGAAAACGATATTTTCTGTGAAATAAAATAAGTTTGAAGCCAATATTTTTAATTTTTGAAAAGTATTTTTTTTAGATTTTTACTTTTTGTAAAAAAAACTGTCAATTCGATTTTCCTCAACATATTTCAGAATATTGAAAACAATATTTCTTATAAGATAAAATAAGACTGAAGCCTAGATTTCAAGTTTTTGAAAAGATATTTGAATCGATATTCAAATTTTACCAACTTTGAGTAATGTTTTTTTTATATTTTTATTTTTTATAAAAAAAAACTGTCAATTCGATTTTTCTCAAAATTTTATCAGATGTCAAAAACATTATTCTTCATTGCACAAAATTGTTATGGAGATGAAATCATATTTAAGTCCTAAAATTTTGGAGGTGACAAATTTTTTTTCAGCTTTTTTGATATATAAAAAAAACCTTTAATTGTATTTTTTGTCAAAAAATAAACTTTCTTGATATCACGTTACAATATATTATATGAGATTTGATTCAAGTCTCTGCTATGGTAAAAAAAACCACCCACGCAATTTTATTGAGAGCCCTTTCTGCATCTTTCTGCTTTATTATCTGTATAACAAAATTTATTTGAAATCGATATCTCTTCTGGTTCTTGAGCTATGGACGACGAAAAAAACGTAGCGAACGTACGGACGTACGAACAAAAGTACACACGCATCTTTCTAAAAATCTTTTATTTCGACTCTAGGGCCCTTGAAACGTCGAGAAATGTCAAAATTTTCAATTCGACAAATCGGACCCATTACTATAACTTTCTATGGGAAGTTAAAAAGAAACAAACAATTTATTTTAAACAAAAAAGATACAATTAATTGCATCGTTACATTGTGGAATATCCTTGTTTTATGTCTGGACTCACGGTATCAAGTAAGCACTAGATACCACCTTTAAAAAAATTAAAAGCAGACAATTTGTTTGGAATTTTTTTTCTCCACAACTAATTTACAATAAAAAAGCTATAATTTACTGCATAATCAGTTTTTTAAGTTTCGAAAAATGTAGTTCTAACTTAACAGTCGTTACAAAAACAACTAAGAACTAAAAAATGAAAACAATTTAGGAATATCCAATAATTGACATACGCCTTTTTCTTATTAAAAATTTAATCTCCAATATGAAAAATGGTCTTCGCAATTACCCTAAAAAAAATTGGTCATTTATTTTTATTTGCACCAAATATTTTGTTCACCCAATAAATTTCTTAAGGTTAATTTGATCAAAATCTCTACTCCATGGCCTTGTATTCAATCTTACTGTGTCGAGATTTCAAAATCCAGTCGAATTTTAACTTTTCACTGGATTTCTTAACAACAAATACATTCAACAAAACATTTTCGGTAAAGCTTTTGTAATTAAGGACAAGATACTTTTTTTGAATCGTAAAATATTTTACTTAAATTTAAATACCTAAATAATAATGGATTATATTTTAAGAAAAGCAAATAAAATTATTATTTTAATCCCCCATCAAGTAAGTTTCACAATTGGCAAAAATTAAGACAAAAAATAAAACTAAAATTAACCACCGAAACAACTTTCTATTTTCTTGAAATTGATCTTTTTTCAGTGAAAAATAAAGTATACTGTATACACCTTCATACATCCCTTTATTTAATTCGAAGTATTCAAAGAAATAGCACTTTTCACCCAGATAGGTTAAAGCTTCAATCTTGACTTTTCGCGTTTTGAAACAAATGAAAACGTTCACGACTTATGCGCAACTGAACAACTTTAATTCGACACTTACCTCATATGTGTATGTATACAAGGTACCTAAGGAAGGTGGTGTAGACAAATCCCCATATCGCGAGTAGAATTAACATTACACTCAAATTTTCTGTTCCTTACAACGGAACGGATATCCTTTTCTCTCACCTCACTTAATTTCAAATAAAAGAGAAAAACAATTAAAATGGTGTTTCCTACGAGCATAGAATTACATAGGAGGTACCTACTCGTACCTATATGGAGTATAATTATAATCTCAGACCTCATGGTGATATTAAAATTTCCGCTAAAATATAAGAAGTCATTAACCCCTGATGGTGTTGAGACGACTAGGGCTTAGCGCATCGCGTTCGGTGGTTGTGCTCGGGCTCGGGCTCGAGCCCTTCACCATCAGGCAGTTAGAATTTTATTCCTTCTAATTACACATACTTAACCAAACAACGGAAGTAATTCCATAAATTCCCAGCCAGCTTCGCACACAAAGGGATTTAAGTCAACAAGGATTTTCCTTGGTTCCAGGTTCTTCAGCATCGCTGATGATGACGATGGTAAGGTGCGGAGGAAAGCAGCGCAGCAGTAAGTAGAAGTACAATCAGAAAGGAAGGAACATTATTATTTTATTCCTCGCACCGTTCGCATTATATGCAATGGAAGTTGCATTAATTTTGCCAGCTCCTTCAAACCGCGAAACTTAGGACCTATGAGCTAAGAGCTGCCTAAAGCTAACGCTGCAAATAATGTTCCTCGAAAATTAAAAGAACGAAAAAAAGAGAAGGTACCTACTCCGTGATTCCCATCAACTCCAGTCTCCAGTCAACAAACCAAAACCACATCGAGTAGCGTAAACAATGGTCCTTTGGCTTCGGGACTTCGGGTGTGCCGGTATTTTCTCAGTTAATCCACAAACCCGTACCGACTCCAACCGTTGTGTCACGTCGTCATATACAGGATCGTGTACTTCATGTAAATTCTTGAAAACGCCGATAGCTAAAGAACTCCAAAAGAGATTTTGAGTGTTCTGTTTGTAAAAACGGAGCTCATTATAGCGGACTTATAGGTAGGTAGGTAGGATTTGCTTATATCGTTGTTTACTTATAATGCAAATAATAATTTCTAGGCCAAAAACCCGCAAAAACAGTCTAGCTTGTTATTATAAATCGCTGGACAAGAGTCCGTTGTTTCCGTAGGCAATTCGTTAGTTCCTTGTTTCCTCCTAATGTGTTTTTTCTTTCCTAACAAAAAAGAAACAGAAGCTTTGCAATTATTATCTATTGTCGAGGCCCGAAAAAGTGTAATTTCCAAAACATCGCTTAGGGCATGATGGGTTTCCTCTTTTTTTTTGGGTATTCATAGGTACTCGCAAACTTTCTGGTTGCAAGGATATTTTTTTCTTTTAATTACTGGGAAGAGGTAGGAAAATTACACCAAAGAATAAAACATTTTCGGTAACTTAACACAGTTTTTCTTCTTTTTTTTTGAACAACGGGGACGGTTATTTTTATTCGGTGTTTGTCTTTTTTTGTTGCCGGACATTATGCCCAAACGTATATACTTAGTTGGTACAAACCCTAAAAGCAAACGAATATGGACTTCGTTACTTGTTTAACAAAGAAGTTTTCATTAGAGAAGAGGTTTGCAATTAATTTTAACAAGGACATAGGAACAAAGTAACAAAAAATCTAGAAAAGCTTATAAACAACAATTTTTGGAGGGTTGGAGAATGAAAAACAAAATTTTAAAATTTAAAGAAAAATGCAAGAACTAATTTTTATTTTTTTTAAATTTTCTAAATAAGTTGAAAGTTTTTTAGACACAGAGATAGCGAAGCATTTCTTGATTTAAGGTTTGATTGTCAAGTTTAACTTTTTGTACACTATCAGTTAAAAAAGATGAAATCCATTGAAGGAGATTAGAGTGAATCCCAAAGTTATGAAGCTGTATGTTGTGGCATACAGAATCAAATGCCTTACTAAAACCCGTGTAGATAGCGTCTACTTGATTTTGACCTTCTATACAATTAATAACGGAGGAGGAAAAACATGCGAGATGCTGGACGACAAAATCCAATTTGGTCTTTACTAAACTTTCGAGCAATTTAGTAATTTTCAACATTATTTTTCGAACCAGACTTATAAATTGGGATCAGAAATGAAGATTGGAACTATATTTCACGTTTTGCATTCGAAAAAAAATCGAACTCGACATTTTAATCAAACATTACATCAGATAAAGGAGAGAAGTAGAAAAAAGTGGGTCCTTCATTTCCGTCCGTCTGTCTGTCCTGGCCCCTAAGCCCACAACCATTAGGCCCATTAAGTACAAACATTAAATTTAAAATGTTGACCCGATTCGTATTTGGCGTTTTTTTTGAAAGACTTAAAATAACAATCAACCGATTTCAATTAAAAATTTGTCTCCACAAGTTCTTATACTGTCTCAATAATATTGGATAGACGAAAACGTCATTATTTTTATTTTTGATTTAAAAAAAATATTAAACATTTTATTTTAAATTCAATATCTTGAAAACGGATCATCGCTTCTTTACGAAATGAAAATGTAAAACGTATATTAATAAGTTCTAAAAAACTGTATACCAAAAATATTTTAAAGGTAAAATTGAAAATTGTGTACCTATATACAAAATTATTTTAAAAACTAAATTTTTTTGAGAAGTTAAATGGCGTTTAAGTTTTTGAAACAAACTTGTTTTGCAGGTTCTTTTTTAAATCTTAAAGTACTGGAAATATATTTTAGCAGGCTACTTGAATACATGAGCCGGTTCGGGAGAACCAGACGTGCATTTTATTTATAGTATCAAAAGGATGTGTCTGTTTCAGACTATTTTAAACATTTTCAAGTACGGTATATTTAAAAATGTATTAATTTTTTAATGACGTCAACAAAGTATATAATCAGCCCTGAAAAGACGTTACAGTACTTTGAGATAGTTGTAATTGTGCTTACTGTTAAGATCCTCAGTATTAATTCATAGTTCCACCAATATTAAAAGAACCAAAAGATTTCAAAGATGGGGAAATCGAAAAATTTATTTTTGAACGTATAATTTTTGTTCTTTCTTTAGATCCTGGAATTAAATTTGCGAAATCTGGTAAGCACCACTGAGGGGTTTTCGGGGCTTGTGATCTACATATACTCGTGTGACATGAATAGTGACAAGTTTTTTTCGTTTTTTAATTGACGTAATTTTTCAAACCCTTTTTTTTTTGGAAAAACCCAAATGCGTAATGAATTAGGTATGTATTATGTTTATGTTGCGAAAAAAATATTTTTGAGTTAAGTTGATAAATACAAGTTTAATGGCAGATTTTTGGAAGAAGGTCATAAAAAGTAGGAGTTTTTTTGTGTCACACGAATAGGGACAAGATCTAAATTTACTTGTAAGACCCTTTAAAGTAAAAAAAATCTTATGGTTTAGGTAAATACTGGTTTTATTGATTAAATTACTTTAAGTAACCTTTGGTTTAATGGGTTCATAGAGTGCTGGCAGATAATTGAGTGAAATTTGGGCCAAGGCCCTATTTGTGGTTTCAGTAATCACTTCGGTTTTTTGTATTACCGTCCTCCTTCATAGACTTTTCTTTAAAGCCAAACCCCTACGTTTTCCATGATGTTCAGCTTATGTTAAAAGGTCATGTTAAAAGGTGCACATTCCTGCCCCTGAATCCAGAGTTTTCTTGTCTGTGTGGTACGTATTGGTGCATTGTGTTGTAGGAATGTCCATCATAGCCCACCAAAAAATTCATAAAAATGCGAAAAAGCTCGTTCTAGAATCGATTTGTAAGTGATTACCGTCGTTTTAGAGCTTTGAAAATCCAGCTCCACGGTTCAGTAATTGATGTTTGCTCACCATATCATTACACCCGTACCGTTTTTCAAGATAGATTTCTTCCTTTTTTAAATCACGTTCGTCCAAATAATTTTGTTCCTTTTGGTAGTTGTATACCCCTTTTTCAAAAATTGTGCATTGTTTAGTATTTTTAAGTGTCATATAAAATTTTGTTCATTTAGAATGAAGTATCCCCGATATTTTATTGAAATTAAATAATTTTTAAGTCAATACCTTTGCCTACTCTCAAAATATTTGAGTCTAAAAATCATTTCTAACAATTTTTAGTAGATTTTTTGATTTGATAGGATTTTTTCTAACTTAATATCAGATGTCAAAAACGTTATTTTTATTTTTAAAAATGTATAGCTAATATGAAAAGATCAGTTGAAGTTTTTGAAAAACATTAATCAATTCTAAATTATAACGTGTTAAATAAAAAAGTCTTTTGTGTGTGAGGCATTTTAAGGCTGATATTGTTTAATCGAAGTTCAAGTTTAGATTTTTATTTTCAATTCAATTTTTAACTAACGAAAGTTAATCAGTTTAAGATTTTCCTGTCTGCAGAAAAAATAAAAATTGAAGAGAAAACTTGGGCATTGACATAGAAATATTGATGTATTGAATGTTGTGCCACAGAATTTATTTTTACTAAATTATTGAACCATAATGATTTCAAACGAGAAATCAGAGAAATCCTAACCACCTTTCAGCGTTTTTGGCGATATCGAATATGTGATCATTCCATAAGAGGTGATCTGAGATAAAGAGTACTGAAAGCTGATTAGTTTACTGGATGCGAGTGCCACTCATGGAAAGTGACATCGAGGGCTGGTTACGCTTTAACGACAGGAGACCGCATTGAGTTTTGGTTCTTAATTCCCCATTGTACAATGCTGTCGAGATCAGAATTTAATGAGCTTATTATACTTACACTGCCGTTGAAGTTCCACATAGGAAATGTCATTGTGGACGAGGTTAGGAACCGAGAATGGAGTGGTGTTTCGTACGTTTTTTTGACAAAAGTTCAAAGTCTTAGAGAATCCAACTTGCATATTTTGGAAAAAAGAAAGCTGAATTTTGGTGTAGATCTTTATTAATACGCTCACTGAACACACCTTAAAAAGTCCTTTCATTTTGGCCTGCAACAAAAATACTAAGTGTTTTAAGTTCACTTTTTTGCAAATGACGCGAAGGCTATAGTTTTGTTTAAAAAAGTTGTACAGTAGATATATTTGAAGACAAATTTTGAAAAACATGAAGTTTTACTGCATTTTGTTAAAAGAAATAAGTTTTTTTTAGGTATGGATGTGTGTGAATAAAGGTTCCAAAAAATATTGGATAATGACTAGGATCAAATAAGTTTTGCGATTTCTTGAGGCTTGGCAATGGATTTGAGAAAATATTCACCAAAAAAATGTAAAAACATTTAATTGCTCTCAAAAAAAATTCTTCTGTCCTTCAATGCGTCAGAATATTTCTAATATGGACGGAAGTGACTAATTTAAATAACCTTACATTTTTCTTACAAATCAAAAACTTTCTTAGTAGCATTAAAACTTTAAACAAAAATACGATATTACATTAAAAACAAACAAATTTATTGAAACCCCTAATTTAATTTATAAATTTAAATTTCTTCTTTTCAGGTGACGAAAATAAAACCATTTCCGGTAAGTACTATTTTTAAGGTTTAACTGTAGTTTTTAAAGTCTGCAGATTCCATATTTTATGGATTTATGTTAATTTCTTGAATGTGATTTCGGTGATTTATATTTATATTACCATGAATGAAAAAAATGGATCTGATATGCTTGAGATGCTACAGATGTATGATTCTATTATTTTAAATGGTTGTACTGATGGTGACAATGAAGGAGACTACACTTTCATAGGAGGACAGGGGAAATCTGTCATCGACTACTGTGCCGAAAACAATGAATGGATTGATCGAATAAAAAAGTTTGAAGTACAGTACAAAATATATTCAGATCATATGCCTATTGTAGTAGAATTTAGAAATGTTCCTAATTGCCAGTTCACAAATATAAATGTGCCACCCACGACTTAAATGGAAAAATGAAGAAGCTGTTCTATTTCAAACACAATCTAGATAGTTTTAATAACAAACAACGGTATGCTAATAGAATCTACAGAAGAACTATCAAACCAACTAATAGGTTATATTAGATGCTCGACATCAAATAAAATTTTAAACAGCACTTGTCCAAAGTATAAACAAAAATGGTTCGATAAGGAATGTTGGAAAGCGCGCCAAAAATCCTTTTCTCTTTTGAAAATTGCACGAAATTCGCGAAATTGTAGTTTGACAAACTGGGTACCATGAAGCAAATGCTCTTTACAAAGATATATGTCACAAAAAGAAAATCGAATATGAAAACCAGCAAGCACTTTCACTAGGTCAAGCCAAAAACTCTAAAGAATTCTGAAAGATAGCTAGAGAAATTAACGGAATTACTCATAAAATTGGCACAGGGTTATCTACAGAAAGTCTGGCTGCACACTTTAAAAGGACGTCTAGGCAATAACCCAAGCCAATATAACTGCTATGCGGAACCTTATGTTCTTGATGAAACGTTAGATGGTGAGATAACAATAGAAGAAATAAAAGCTGTACTGGAAAAAGCGAAAAATGGAAAAGCACTAGGTGAAGATGGGATTCCGTATGAGTTCTATATAAATTTCTCCTCACACATGCATTGAAAAAATAAGGGAACTCTTCAACAAAATCTTTTCAAATGCTGACATCCCCTCCTCTTTCAAGAAGACGGTAATTTATCCAATACACAAAAAGGGTCCCTTAGACATCGCTGAAAATTACCGAGGTATATCGTTTTTGAATGTGTTAACAAAAATATTCTGCGGAGTATACTAGTAGAGAGACTTGAAAAATGGGTCGAAAGAAAAAACATTCTGTCGGATCTCCAAGCCGGATTTAGAAAAAACTTTTCAACAATAGACCAGATCTTCACTCTTTCATCAATCGTAAAAGCTTTTCAAGCAAGGAACAAAAAAGTATATTCTTTCTTTGTGGACTTCAAAGCGGCTTTTGACCTTGTAAACAGAAGCGCGCTCTTCTATAAACTTTCACAATTGGGTCTATTTTCAAGTTTTTCGAAAGTAATTAAAGCAATGTATACTGGAACTAATGCAGCAGTCTGGGATGGGAAGATAATTTTCAGAATGGTTCGAAACATGTACCGGAGTAAAACAAGGTTGTCCACTCAGTGCCCTGTTGTTTTCGCTCTTCATAAATGACATAGAGGAAGCCTTACCTGGAGGAATAAGAATCTCTGATTCTGTTATAAATGTGCTACTGTACGCTGATGACCTTGTCCTGTTGTCGGAATCACCAGAAAACCTACAGTTGATGATAAATCGCTTAGCAGATTACTGTGATAGGTGGGGTTTATCTATTAATACAGACAAGTCAAAAATAATGATCTTCTCACGATTCTCACGAACCCTTAGCGGAAATAGATGGTACTTCAATGGAAATCTTTTAGAAATATCCAAAGAAATTAAATATTTAGGTGTAAAAGCTAAATTCAACTCTAAATTTCGACAAACACCTTATGGAAAAAGCCAGCACCTCTCAAAGCTTGTTGAATTTTTTTTTTGAGAAAACTCTTCAACTTACCGCAAAATACACCGATTTATGCAATGTATTTAGAAACCGGAATACCGAAACTTCTCACGAGCACACTCAAGGCACAGGCTGATTATATTATTAAGACTTGTACATACCAGGAGAATAGACTATCGAAAAAAATGCTTTTGTACGAACTGAGGAATAAAGATTGGTGGATGAAAAAATGGCAAGATATCGGCAATACTTGTGGAGAGATACTGTATATAGATCTCAACAATTTAAACAACTTAAAGGACCAACTTTACAGGATTATACAGAAGAATGAAGACATAGTTCGAGAATCCTTTATTAATAAAGCTCGCGCTCGCGAATCAGATAGTAGAGTACTATACTCTCAGCTCAACTATAACCTAAACCAACGAAACTACTTCCATGATGGACTTAGCTACAAGGACATTTCTTTCATTTTTAAAGCAAGATGTGAACTTATAAGTTTAAATGCTAGACCCTATAACGGCAGCTTCAATCAATTTTGTACGTTATGCAATTTAAAATCAAAGGAGGATTGTTATCACTTCATAAGTGTATGTCCAATATTTTACCAACAGAGGCTAGTGTTTTTTGGTAAAAATACATTAACCATGCAAGAAACACTCCAAATTTTGAACGAATGTGATTGGAAGACCTTAAGCAACTTTCTAAAAGCCATATTTAAGTATAGATTCTTACTAATGACGGAATATGTTTGATTTTTATACCAATTTAAGATTGAAAAATGTGAATTAACAAAACATGTAATTTATTTATAAAATTTGCAAACCAGTCTGACGGCTAACCCATAGCTTTTCAATTCATTAACTTGTAAATCTGTATATATAAGAATATAAATAAATTAATTTGTTACTTACTTACTTACTTTACCATGAATGAACTAATTAAAAATTTACGGAGTATACTTAAACAAGGCCATTATACAAATATATAAATCATCTGATTTGTATATCCTTTAAAAACGAATTTTGAAAAGATGTCTTAGATTCTAATTTATTTTGTATTTTTCCTGAATTTGTATGTTGTCTGGTTTGTATAGTTTGAAATAACAGGGGGAAATACTTCTTATAAAACCAATTTTAAGTTTGCTTTTGTTATGTTTAAAACAGATATACTGTTTTCATGACTCAAAATGTAAAATTTAAATACAAATTTTTGAACTTTGTACAAAATCAAACAAAACTTTATCACTTTTGAAAAAAATAGCGTTTTTTCAGAATGTAATTTGAAAAAAATTTCAAACATCATGTTCATGTACAAACAAAAAAACTATGTGAGCAAAATAATTTTTCAAAATGAATTGTGAAGCCCAAAATGGTGTTATACCAAAGATGTTACAAAACCTTGAAAGGTAACATTACTTTCTCTTTGAAGTGAACATAAAAGATGAAGCTGAAAAATGAGTTCTTCCCAAGATGTGCACTTTTAGTCGAGCGTTCGATTGGCTTCTTGAAATTTTAAAACGAAGTACAATATTTTGAACAATTTGGAATTGCTTTTTTAACTGGGGTTTAAGAAACAATTAAGTGACTACAAATCTAAACCTGCTTTTCAAATCAGCACTCAAGTTGATTAACTTGAAAGTTTGCCTCAAGTTTTGAATAGTAAAAGAAAACAACCCAAAAATGTTCCTTTTATGAGTGACTAAAAATATATTTAAAGTCGACGGATTTTGAGATTGAAAAAAGCTTTTTCTATCGTACCAAATGGGCACCTCTTGCCATGTTCATGACCACTTAAACTTCCTATTAGTATTGGTTTTTAAATGGCTTGAAATGAGAAAGTATGCTATGTGTCAAAATGTATTAATTTTGCTTGACTCCTAATTCATTCACAATAAAATTTAGATAATTAGTTCACAATATTTGAAACTTAATTAATACATATTATAATTCTTATCCAGGGTTTAGTTACTTTAAGAAGAAGAGATATGTTTTATTAAAATCTTTCAATGATCCAAGACGCTGAACTGCTTTTTTGACTTGAGCTTTTTGTCAAAAGTATTTATGTATATCTAAAGCTAGGTCCTCTCTTGTCTATATGGTAAGAAATCTCATTTCATGTAAGTGGGTTAGAACATTATTTATCTATTCGAATTTGTTGACGTGCATGGAAGTTAAAACCTGTGCTGATCGAAGCCCAGCAAATAATCCTAATTCTTCCCTCACTAATATTTTTGAAAAGCTTTTAACGCTTTCAAGTTACCGGAGAGTGTCATGAGTCCTCCTGTTCTTGAGAGCGTAAAGGATTATATGGGAAGAATCTTCTTTCGCACTCGTGCAGTTGCAAGAGTACTGAGAGACCTTGACATACACAAATCCGCTGGCCCGGATAGTATCTCCCCAATTGTTCTGAAGTGGTGTTCTTCGTCGCTGGCAAAACCACTTCGTAAACTTTTCCATCTTTCCTACTCTACAGGTCTCTTTCCGAGCGGATGGAAAATAGCATTTGTCCAGCCTGTCCCTAAAAAAGGCGAATCCTCCTCTCCCTCTAACTATCGTCCAATAGCACTCACGTCCCTTCTTTCCAAGGTCATGGCAACGCTGATTAATTATCAGCTCAAGAAATATCTCGAAAAACGGAAGCTTCTTAATGACCGACGGTATGGTTTTCGTAGCAATAGATCCACTGGTGATCTCATGGTTCTTCTCACCAAACAGTGAAACAAATCTTTACATCGTTTTGGAGAAAGTAAGATTGTTGTACTTGATATTTCAAAAGCATTTGATAGAGTTTGGCACCAAGCTCTCTTATCGAAAATGCGTGCTTTTGGTATTGATGAATCTCTTCTTCGTTGGATTAGAAATTACCTTTCTAACCGTTCAATGCAAGTTGTATTAGATGGTTTCATATCTGAAATTCATAAAATAAATGCTGGTGTCCCCCAGGGCTCCGTTTTGTCTACGACTCTCTTTCTTATATTCATAAACGATCTTTTGCCTGTCACTTATAATCCGTTAAACTGTTTCGCCGACGATAGTACTCTTAGCTTTTCATATTCGTTTCTATATTCCCATCCTTGTCCTTCGGATGTGGAATTTCAACGGCAGCGTATGATAAGCTCATTAAATTCTGATCTTGACAGCATTGTCTAATGGGGAGCCAGAAACCATGCAGAATTTAATGCTTCGAAAACTCAATGCTCTCTCCTGTCGTTAAAGCGTAACACACCCCGATGCCACTATCTATGAGTGACACTTGCATACAGGAAACTAATCAACTGCCAGTACTCGGTATGTGTATCACAGATCACCTTTTATGGAATGATCACATATTGGATATTGCAAAAAATGTTGCTAGGTGCTTAGGATTTCTCCAACGGTGCAAGAAATTTTTCACCTCTTCTGTTCTGGCTGTAATTTATAAAGCCTTCATTCGTCCAAAACTTGAATACAACTCGCATATTTGGGCAGGTGCCCCTTAAACAATTTTAAGTATTTTGGACAGGATCCAAAAAAAAACTTTGAAAATGATAGGCTATAAAACTATAACCGAAACAATTACGTCGCTTGAACACCGCCGCAATGTTTCATGCCTTTCGTTCTTCTACTGATATTTTTATAAACAGTGTTCTATCGAATTATCCAGTTACATTCCCCCCTAAAACAATTCAGCCGTTATACTCGTATTTCTAGGAATGCACATCAGTTTAACCTTGAGCTCAATTTCGGACGTACTTTCAAGTATAGAGATTCTTTTTTTAACCGCACATCGAGAATGTGGAATGCTTGACCCAGCTCTGTTTTTCCCTATCATTTTGATATTCAAAACTTTAAGACCAATGTGCATCGGTATCTCCTCTTTAATCCTTCCCTATTTTCCTAACGCTCGCACTGTGTTTAAACTTTAAACATATTAAGGGTATTAATAACCCCTTGAGTGCCCGTTTATAATAAAAAAAAAATTTTAAAACCTTGTTTTAATCAAAATAAAATACTTAATTTTGTTTTCGGATCCTTTAAATCGATATAAGTTTATTTTACATCTTTAATTTTTACATTGGAGAAAAAACGTTCTTAGAATAGAACTGGAGCTGAGGCAGCATACCTCAAGGGTGAGGCATATCCATAAGCAGACGCATAACCCAAAGGTGAAGCAGTCAAAGGAGCTGAATAACCCAAAGGAGCTGTGTAAGGTGAAGCAAGGTAATTGGCAGCAAATGGTGAAGCAACCAAAGGTGCAGCGGCAGCGTATGGCGAAGCAAAGTATCTAGCAGCTGTCAATGGAGCAGCAATTGGAGCAGCAGCTAATAAAGGAGCCGAGGCAATTCCATTGTAGTTCCTTGCAATAACTTGACTACTGGTTGCAGTCACAACTCCTGGAGCAGCAGCAATCAAAGGAGACGAATAAGCTAGTGGAGCAAGAACTCCTGGCTTGGCAGCAGCACAAGCGATAACAGCTAAGATGACAATGATCTGTAAGGATAGAAGTTAAAAAAGGAGTTAAGTTAATGTAATCATCCCATTTTTCTACGTTATCTATGAACTTACGTATTTGAACATATTGATTGGTTTATTTGATTTGATTTGCTGCGTTCTTCAGAAAACACTCTCTGGGCTATGCGTACCTTGTATAGATTTACTTTGGCTTTTATAGTCAAAATCAAAACTAGATACCTCCAATTCACACTAAAATAAAATTATGCACGGAATTTTGCATTTTTTCTGCACCGAAGTTCACAATATGAGCTGAAAAATTGTTAGTACTGCAAAATAAACATTACGATGTTTTGTATGCAGGCGACGAACAGTAGTATTTCACTTTTATGATGAGTCACATTAAATTATTGTCAATTAGGAAACCTCACTGAAAGCAATTTGCCAACGGTGGCATCAGAAAACTGTCTTCTTTAACCTCAAATTTCGAACGTGACTGGGTTAAAGTTTGTGGTTTTAGGTTAATTTACATATCTGTGGTAAACAAACAAAAATGTACAAAGTAATACAAATTACTGGGCTAGCACCATTTGAAAATGACTTTTATTAGCCAAATTGATTCGAATTCCATAAAGTTTATTAAACCATGAAAAACAATTAATTTTGCAAGAAATTTTAATTGCCTTGATTCGATTTAAATTTCATTACAAGGAAGCCTTAAAGATAAACTGTGCCACGTGTTTTTCTTAGAGATTGTATCAATGTTTGTCAACGTGAGTCTAAGTTCGCCTACGTGCGTCAAAGTTCATCTGTGCCTAGCACCATCGACGTGCGACTTCGTGCGTCAACAGTAGTCTAAGTTCGTCAACCTATGTTAGGGTTTGTCAGCATTTTCTTGAAAGTTTGTCAACATGTGTCAATATGTGTTTCATTACCCCAACATAAGCCTAAGTGCATCAAACTAGGTTAACGTGTGTCAAAGCCTGTTTAAGTTCGTCTAAGGTAATTAAATTTAATGTGTGCCTAGAAAAGTCGACCAGCATGAAAATAAGTCTTAGAACTCACTCTAAGTTAATCTTATTGCGTCAATTTGGCAATAAAAGTCAAATTGAGTCTTAGTTCTTTAAAGTACTTCAAAGTGTATTCAGAAGCGTCTTCATGCGTCAACGTTAATCTTAATGCGTATGGGCCTTCGTGTGACAATATATGTCTTAGGTTTTTCTAAGGACGTCAACTTACCTAAAATTATGTCATGGTGTGCCTACATTTCTCAAAGTCAACCTAAATGTATCAATACATTTGTACCTTGACGCCATTATATTGGCCGTCTTTCATTTGATTTTTAATTCACACCACACCGTGAGTAAAATCAAGTTAAAGAATTTTACGGCCAAATAAATTATGTTTTATTAAAATTTTAACAAAATTTATCTCAAACTTAACAAAGTAACAATAAGCTAACAGTAATTAAGTTATTTAAAGACTAACTATCAACTCAAGAAAAACCATTATCATGTATTAGGACAGTTTTGATGACCTGGTAATCTTCTGCTGACTTTATCGTCTTTCTTCAAAACTATCAACGGTGCACTTCGATTTATGGTATGATGCTTCGACTTCCAAGCTAAAAACCCCTTCCCAACAGCATGGAATGATTTGACATCCGAAGGTGGTAACTCTAAGGAAGTTTTCCTTTTTTTCGAATTCGAATTTCTAGCGGCCACTTGCTGCTTCTTAGCCACAACGCTTTGAGTGCTCAAAAATCGATGTTTCTTCAAAGACTTCGCCGATCCTCTTCGCGATTTACCCTGTGTCTCTGATTTATTCAGTAAATTTGTAATATTGTTCTTGAGCTGATTAACACCACCAATTTTCGGTGAGGTCAGAAGGCTGTAACAACTTTTTGGATCAAAGACCTGGCTTTCAATTTGTCCTCGGGGATCACAGCTTTTTCGAACACTGAGGCGTTTCTTTGGTGTCAGGGGGGATTGCACTGAAGCAGCGGGTCCTGACTTAAGGGCAAGTCTATAAGCTTCGATGTGATTTTGAGCTTGATGCTGCTTGCGCGGACTGGTATTTTTTGAACTGAACAAGATCTGATCTTTGAGAATAGATAGTTTATCTTTGTCCCTAGGGCTTATACCGAGGATTGCTTCGATTCTCTTCGAAGCTCGAGTCTGGAGGACCCTTTCAAGATTTTCAGTTGCATTGAATGTTGGCATTTCCTTCATATTCGTCACGGGAACACTTAAGGAATTGACTTGAGGATTTGATTGTAAGATACGGCGGTATTGTATGGTAGTAGCTGCTCGTTCTCTGCGGACCCGTTGTTGTTGATAAGCTGTTTTTGGAAGAAGTTGTTTTCCTTTTATCGACAGATTAAGTCCCATGTAAGCGGGTGACGGCGGAATTATTTGTCGATAGATAAGTTCAAAGTTCCCAGTGTCAGCCTTAGGCATATTTTTCCGGTCGACTACCACTGAAAACGGACAGAATTGTAGATTAGGTACTTAATTCAAAGAACTTATGATAGGTGTACCAATTTACCTCTTACTACGTCCTCCAGACACTGTGGACACATTCTCGCCGTAACACTCGTTGTCGCCCCAAAATCTGGACTTGCATTGACTTCAATAAGCCACGGATAGAAATTCTCACAAACCATAAAATCAGCTCCAAATAATTCAAACGTATTCTGTCGACGTTCAATGTTGTCCTGCGAGGCTAGGGCTGTCCCGATTATAGCCTTTCGCATTCCAGGATAAATTCGTTCTGCCCACATCTCATGTTTTCCAATTTGACGGAGGTAAGCTTGAAATGAGTAGCAATCCCACATATTTTCCGTCGGTAGACGCTTATCCCGCTTGCCATTTGTGTATTTCTTTTGAATTGCATGATTTGTTAGATGAACTGATTCATGATGATTACTGAGGCTGTATTCTTGGGAACTGAATCGAATGTAACTTTCTTTGTACATCCAAAGAACGAGAGGCTGAACATTGGTGATGAGAAACCATTGGCGTATGTCAAATTTTGTGTTGTGGATGATGAGAGGTCTTTCTGAAAGATTTTTAATGAAAAAAATTAAAATCTTCAAACTTAAAGGAGAGTCGTAAATCCATCCCAACATTTTGTATGAAAAATGTTGAAATGGGTTGCAATTTGGTGCCCCATATAATGGATCATAACGTCAAAATGCCTTATGTAGTCCGTTCCTTATATGGTCTTATGACCCTTTAACTAAAAAATTTGAAGACTTGTTTGTGTGAAAAATTAAGGAAGTTAAAGAATTGGAACTATACTCCTGCATTTCTGCTTTTGCACTCCTTAAGCAGGACGGTGGAGTTGCAAAAGTTGGAGAAGTTTACCCAAACTAGAGCAAAACATATGCCTTATGCCAAAATTGAATATGTTAATTTTAATGTAGACTTATAACCCATTTATTTTTTATAGGGAGAACTTATGGTGTGTGTTTCACTTAATATTTGATTTTATTTAATCCCAAGCTTAAACTTTAATGCTTAATTTGAACTTAAGACACTAAGTTTGACAAAATACCATATTTTCCAAAAGACTCACTTCCAAACAGAAAAACAAGTTAAAGCATACATTTCATAAAAACCTATTGGAACGCTTTTGAGAAAACTTTATGTATTAATTTAGGCCTTTACATTTTTTTAAACACCTAACGTGAGTCTGTTAGGATCTTTATTTCCAGGGGCGTGGATTTTGACAGAATAACAGTCGGACCCATTTTTTTTTTGACTCTTTGTCATCGTATTTTGATTAAAAGCTTCAGTTAGAAATTTGTTGCTAATTTAATACTTGTCATATTGGTACAATAGGTTCTAACTAAAAAGCTTTTAAATTGAAGGCTGAAGACCCCTGTAGTCTTCGGTGGTCAAGAAAGACAATAATTCGTTTATCATTGCCCATCTTTCCCGACAATTCAGGCCAACTCTTGAAAAAAAAAACTACTATGTACTTTTTTGTTTCCTGTTTGCAAGACTGCTATGAAATTTTCCAGTTTCAACAGTTATAAAGACCGAAATCAGATGCATAGGGTTGAAACATCCACTTCTAAAATTTCATACCTTATATTTTTCTAGATTAAATAAGCACACGATACTGCTCCTTTAAGAGGCTTTTAAGTTCCAAAACTTCACCTGTAAAACAATATCCCAATAAGTTTTTGATATTGCGAAAAAACCTTTTCAGCGAATTTCGCCAAAAAAAAACAACTAATAAAACTCATCATGTCGTCAACTCTAAAGGTTAGGTACACAAATACAAGCAAAACTTATGCTAAATTTTACGTCAACCCTTATCATATTTCTTTCATGATGAATTGTTATCGTAAATATATAATCTACCTTACGTAGGCAGGTGAAAGGTATATTTAAAATGCCTTTAAGCTAAAATATGTATCCTCTTTCCTCGAATGGGCTAAAAATAAATGATATGATATTTAATAGGGAACGAGTATAGGAAGAGAGGCATATTTATAAAACAAACAGTCTTGTGCAAAAACCTTGCAAAAAATAAAAATAAAAACCTAACTCATGAGTAATTATAATCCACCAAAAAAGAACATATCAAGGACACACACGCATATGGGTAAATTTAAAAGATAACAAATTACCTTCCTGCCAACTATAAATCATACTCACGGTGATGACGTGGATGAAAAATAAGGAAACAAGCGGTTACCTAAGCTAAATAAAGATTTAATAATAGAATTTTGTGGCTCCAACGTGCGCCTGCCGTAGGTAATCAGAACTCCCATCACCCCCCAACTTAGCCCACTCTACTGCCAAAAACTATAAAACCGTTAATTAAATATATCCTCCAGCCTTATTTCACATGCAAAGCGCATTAAATTCCCCACACTCCCATCCATTCAATTTCCATTTAACGGCTTCCGTATTCTAAGGACAAGTGCTACCCAATCTAACCCCCACTAACATACTTACCAATATATTTTTGTATAACGAATCTACTCTTCGAGGCCACCGATGGATTAATGATTGCCATGATTTTTTTCAAATTGTCCATCAACTGAATACCCCTGCCCCGGCACTTGTTAGCTGGCTTAATAATCCAAATATTCTGATAGCCATC
Organism: Eupeodes corollae; assembly: GCF_945859685.1. Classification (NCBI taxonomy): domain Eukaryota; kingdom Metazoa; phylum Arthropoda; class Insecta; order Diptera; family Syrphidae; genus Eupeodes; species Eupeodes corollae. The sequence goes on from NC_079148.1 coordinate 115,223,605, forward strand.
CAAACAATATTGTGGCCAGTTCCTCTTGACGTTCTCCAAAATGGAGCAGCCCGTTTTGATGAGATTCTCGACCAGCCGCTGCGGATCGGCAAGGATACGTGCATTCCGGTTGGCCAGCGAATGCTGTTGGGTCAAGAAAGCATCCCAATCATGCTCCCACACGTGTGGGGGTTCTTCCAAATCGATGTCGTGGTGATTGCACGCATCCACATATTCATTGCATCGTTTGAATGCGAATTCAATTGCATTGAATGGAACTTTGCCCGCTGACGAGAACACAGCATCGTAGCCAGTTTCTGTGAAACTATCGACCATCCATTTGATGAAGGAAATGCAGGCTGTAATTTTGAAATTGTCTATAAACTCGGCCAGCTCCTCAGGGCTCCAGGCATTGAAGCAGCGCGGAAAGAAGAGCTCCGATATGCCCTCCTCGTAGAACCAATGGAAATCCTTCAAATTGCTGCACAAGCCCTCCTTGGAGGTGAAGGGAACTCGTTGAATTTTATTTATCATCATTAGGGGATTCTTGGCCAAGTCGATGTAGTCACATTTTTCTTTGCGGGCCGTCCAAAGGAAGTCAATGGGTACGTGCTCAAGGAATCTTGAGAGAATACTACGTTCGCACTTGAGGATATATTGACGACGGGATTCGGTGAATTTACGTTTGGGCAAGTTTTGGGCGATGTCCTCGTAGGTCACTTGACACGTTCCAGATGGTATGTGCTTCCTGTGCACATCCAACTTCTCGACCCATCCCCGAGACGTGAGGGCATTTCGGACCGAGTTGAAACACCCTCGAATGGTGAAGGTCTTATTGGAGTGGACAGCTTCTTGGGCCAACTTCCTTAGACTGTTCATTCGTTCCACTGATATCCAAGTCCTTCGATTGCAGTAAGTACTGTTGGGTGGTAGTGAGGGTGGTGGGAGGTCTTTTTGATGTTGGTCTTGGTCTGGTTCTTGTTTTTGGTCTATGTCTTGGTCATCATTATTTAACTGGGCATTGGGATTAATTTTGTTGGGATTACAATTTTCGGAATCCTCATTGCAATTGTTGTTGTTATTGTTTGCTTTATGAACCATTACGAGGCACTCTTGTTTTTCTTTTATATGAAATTTTTGTGTTTTTTTTTGGAACTTATCAACTTAACTTTTATTCTTCTTCTCGGAACAAATGTCACGTAAGAACTAATTCGATTTTCGTTTGCTTTTCTGTCCTGGATATCCGAATCCGACTATGGGCTAATAAAGCTCACGTTCAAACCTCATAGCACAGCTATAAATACCTCTATATACCCCGCTTCTGCTTCTGTGTACCCACAGCCTTAGCTATACCCGTTTCTATGGCATGTATGTTCAACTTATGCTATTACACGAAAGGTTTTGGTTGCAGCTGGAGCTTCCTTGCTTTTATGGTTTTACATAGTATACAAAAGTGAATGAAGATATAAAAATAAAAGCATATTGGTAACTTGAGGCAACCTACTTTTTTTCGAGTTGAACTATTAAAGCTCACGAACGTGAATTCTTTCAAATATAACTTTAGTGATGTCTGTTGAGCCCCGAAGGTTTACTAAAAGCAGCGATGTTATAGTGAGACATAATGTAGTTCGGACATTTATTTGCTCAACAGGTAGGAAAAGTGTAAATGTTTCGTTAAGTTTGTCTAAAAGAAATGTACAGTGCAATCTTATGTCAAAACTTGAAAGGTATAGAAAAAATCTAGTCAAAACAAAAAATAAGAAGTCTTTTTAATATAGAGTTCAACGTTTTAGTATGGTGTTGTTTTTGTATGATTATTAACTATTTCAAACTCAGAGCAGAATAAGCCATATCGGAATTTTTTTCTTCAAATTAATGGTTTACTGTCACTTTTATTTAAGTGATGACATTTTCTTTGAAAACCAATTTGAGTGAAAAGCTCTCACTAAGTCAAATTTGTATAACAACGCTGTCTCAAAATTTCAATGCAGTTTCCATAGAATCGGAAAAAGGTGTTTTTTTTGTTCACTGTTGTTTCTGACTTCAATGGTAAAAAGTATGTTTGTTTATGTTATTGAATATGCCTTCGCTAATTATTATTGTGAAATGTAGGTCAGTTCTTTTTAAACGTAAACAATAAATCACGTCAACAGAGATGGATATATGTATTAAGAGATCGAGTGAGGGAGAGAAAAGATAGGGAGAGAGATACCTTCAAAAGTTTTTAATTTGTTTGTTTTAATTGGTGTAAGTTTTATTATTGTTTTTATAAGCAAGGACTTTTAAGGATACATGAATGCAGTTAATGTATGTCACATGAATATGTCTGCATCTTTCATGATTATGATGGATTAAAAATTTATTTTTTTTACTTTGTATGTTTATACACATATCTGAATTCTTTATTGCTTTTATAATGAATTAATATGAAGGACGTGGGATGAAATAAAAATATTGATTTTAAGCTTAAAATAATTTTGGGCATAATTAATATCAATAAAAACATTCGTAAGAAAATATTTTAAAACAAGAAGTGGATTATAGATTCACCTGTTTTTTTAATTTCAAAAATATTAATTCACTATGTGAATTAATACATACGTACATATGTATTTAAAAGAGTTATGGCTATATCATTGGTTTTCATTATTGAACATATTGTTTCGAGATTTAAAAGCTGTGAGAAAGGATGCATTTTTTAATAGTTGGCATTAAACAACTAATAAGTTTGATAATTTTTGGTAACTAAAAAAATGCTTTATTTGACGCAGAACTTTTCTTTTAATTTTTCAATGATTGATTTTAAAATTCGGTACATACGCGTTCAGCTAAAGGCGTTCCATTTTCTTTGCATTCAAACCTATCAGTTTTCCAAAGATCAACTCTAACCTCCAATGAATGATTTAAATAATCAATGCCCGACATTTTCAATGGTAGCTTTACCTGGACCTATTACAAAAATTTCGGTTTCAATGATGAAAATCCATATGATAGCCATAGGCAATTGCAATGAGCAGCGTTTCAAATTTGCACTTCCAATTAACACTTATTTATTGAAAAGTATAATTGCTTATAGTCATTGATCTCAAAATGAAATGCACGACTTGTTCGAACAAACTTGCTCCTGTATCCGGTGAGCCCGTTTCATGTATTTTAAAATTTACCTCCTAGAAAAGTTTGTTTTTAAAAATTTGAATGCCATTTGATTTGGTATAGGCTTTGGGGGACAGAAAGACGAACGGAATCGGGGGACTCACATTTTTCGACTTCTCTGCCATCGTCATTTCGAAATTTTTTACCGATGCAAAACTTGCCATATATACTTTCTACACGTCCCAAGTAAAAATATTATTTAAGTACGTCAATACCTAAAAGAAAAGCTTGCAAATTCTCTAGAAATCAAGTTTAATTGGATTTAGAAAACTAATAAATTTTTTTTGTTTTTGGGTTTAACATTTCGATTGATTTTAAAAACTTCTTCGAATCATTCAAAAAGTTTCGAAATTTCGATTTTATTTCATGATAAAGAAAAATAAAGAAAAAAATAATAAAATGGTATTATTCAAAAAACTTTAATACAATTGATTCTAAAAATAGTAGACATTTAATTTCTCGCCAATTCTTAAAAGTAATCTAAAAACCTGAGTAACCAAATAATTACGGGAAATGAGTCTTATTTTAAGAAAAGTCTATTTATTTGATTTTATTGTATTAATATCAGACACTCCATTTTCATTACTTAAAGAAAAATACCTCACTTTCAAGCCTTCCTATTTGTTAAAATATGTTTGGGGGGATGTATGTCAAAATTTTGTGTAAACAAAATTCTTTAAACATGGTCAAAATTCAGAAGGACACAATTCTGCATGTTTCAAAACTGTGTTTGGTCAAAAACTTGCGTTTCAAATTGTAGTAAATAGTCTGGAAGTAAAAACTAAGAAACTGAAATGCGACCCACACTGATAACTGTCCATCATGCGTATTGATTAACTTAAACAAAATATTTATAACAATATTTTGTTAGAGGTAAATAATCTGAAGTCCATATCTTTCTTTGTTGTTCTAATACTTGAGTCAAAAACCTTTTATCAGTGTTTCGTTCTTTTTGTTGGTTTTGGTGTGAAAAATGCTGAAAAAAATCGAATTGACAGTTTTTTTTTTACAAAAAATTAAAAACCCAATAAAAATTTAACAAAAGTTGGTAAAAATTGATTTTCGACTCAAATATCTTTTCAAAAATTTTAAATATTGGCTTCAAACTTATTTTATTTCACAGAAAATATTGTTTTCGGTGTTCAGGAATTTTTATATAAAAATCCAAGAGTCCGTTTTTTCATTAAAAATAAAATCTAGGAAAAATAGTACGGAAATTTGGTAAAAACTGATTCGAGTACATATAGACAAACTTTTAAGCAAGACAAATCGACAGACGGGATGGGAAGTTATCAGTTTGAGTCGCATCCCAGCCTCTTTTTAATTTTGAATTTGAGGTTATTGTTTTTTTTTAAGAATGTTACTTTTTTGATTAATTTTAAAAAATCGTGCCATGTTTTAAAAATAAAACAAATAGTTTTCATTACAAAATTGGTATAATAAAAAAACGGGATTATAAGAAAAACATTTTAAAATTAAAATTATCTGTTTGTTTTAGAAAAAAATTAATTTTCGATTTTTTGTTGACAAAATTCTATTATGATATTATTTTAAGTTTAACGCCAAGCTAAAAACCTTATATACATACATTGTGTGGCGCAACAGTCCGTTGTGAGCCAGGGCCTAGTGACTTACAACTCTCAACCATTCCTGTGTGCGAGTACTGTTGTCAGGAATGGAAGGGACCTACAATTTAAGGCCGAATCCAAACGGCTAATTTGAGAAAGCACTTTTTCATGACAAAATTTACTCTTGAAGGATTTGTCAATTCCTCGCAAGAGGCAGTACCCGCGCAAATTATTTTTTTTTTTAACTTAATGTGGCACAGGCAGGGATTGAACCCAAGACCCCTTGCATGACAGTCCAACGCACTAACCATCATGCCACGGGTACTACAACCTTACATATTTGAAGTAAATCGACTCAATGCTTTGGGCTGTAGAGGTCAGGACAGACTCAACTTTTTCGACTTCTCTACCACCGTAAGTTTTGATTAAAGTCTGTATTTCGATTTTTTTCACGAATACAAAACTTTCCATATAGTTCCCTAGTCACGTGTACAAATACCTAAAATAAAATATTGGCGTTTTTTCTACAGATAGTTAAGAAACAGAAATATCAAAATAGACTTTTTAAAGGACATAGTATTTTGTGACATACAATTAGGAAAAACAGCATAAAGAAATATAGTTTTTAGTTTATTTTGGTATACAATTTAAGACATACAGCACTATTACTATCAATGATATTGGAAATTTCAAACAACAAAATATTGGGCACACATTTTATCCAGTGCTGCTGTTTGTTACTTTTTTCTCAATTGTTTCCCAATACATAATTTTCAATCAATTTTTAAACTTACAAAAATAACTTGTTTTAGGAATGCAGATGCAGTGCCAATGTTGCTTATTTTTTTTTAAGTGATTTTACAAAATTTTTTTGAAAACCCTAGCAACGATTTTTCTATTTTTCAAATTCATGTTCTTAACTCAAGAAAAATGATAAATAACTCTGAATACACATACAAAAGTAAGTCGAGTTGCATTTTTTGGTTCACTTTCTGAAGCATAGGAGGCTTTTGTCTTGTCAATGTTTACGCATATAAAGAATTGTTTTTCGATTGGATTCAGTGGTCTCTTTTTTCAGGGTGGTTTTAAAATAATTTGAAAAAACCCGTTGATTTAATTGAAACAAATATTTTTTAATAGCTGTAAGTTAAATTATCCTATTTATGGAGAGAAAATAAATAGTTTTGAGTTAATTCTTTTATTTCTTTGGATATTACTAAATAGCTGTTGACGAAATGAAATGCATTTGATATAAAAAAAAAAGCTGGTATGCGACCCACACTGATAACTTCCCATCCCGTCTATCAATTTGTCTTGCTTATGGTTTTAATTTTTTGTTAAAAAAAATTGTCAGTACGTTCTTCATAATTTAAAAATTATATAATAGTTGCTTTCGAAAACTATTCTTGTTAACGAGATTTTTAGTCGAAAAACAATTTGTATCAATTTTAGTAGCATTTCTTACAGGTTTTTATTCTTATATAGAAATAATTCAAATTGAATGAATGGAAAATTGTTTGTAGTCAATATCTTCTATTATTCACGATATATCGCGAACCCAAAGTCAATTTGTACCAATTTTTTAATTTTTTTATGAAAAACCGGATATTTATAAAAAACTTATTGGATGTCGAAAACAATATTTTCTGTGAGATGAACTCAGTTTGAAGACAATATTTTTAACTTCCCATAGGAAATTATTGTAATGGGTCCGGTTTGTCAAATTGAAAATTTTGAATTTTCTCGACGTTTCACGGTCATAAGAGTCGAAATAAAAGATTTTTAGAAAGATGTCTGTGCGTGCGTGTGTACGTACGTTTGTACGTCCGTACGTCCGTAGACTTGACCATAGTTTCAATGAAGCACTGCATCAAATTTTAGAAAGGTTAACTTTTTGAAAGTAAGAAAATTTGATAGAAAAATAATTAAATTTTTGAAATTTTGACGAAATTCCATCAGTTTAATAAAAAAGAATTATATAATTTTTTAAAACCACATAAATGAAGAACATATTGTAATTACTGTACACATTTTTCCTGCAAAAATTGTTCGTTAAAAACCAATTTTTGATATAGAGAAATCTTCTATATTACCATTTCTACCTAAAGAGAATTTTGCATAGTTCTTAGCTTTTTCATGGATTACCTTTTAAAAGATAAAAGGTGTTTGTTAATTGGTACAAACATATACTTTTGTCATTTGATCTATAATAAATCAAAACATGCTCAAGATCAGCATTTAAGAGTCCCCAATGAAGATAACAGCATTTAAAAACCTTCTTTTGAATTTGTTGCAGTAATTTTAACATGAATCATATTTAAAAGAAAAACACACAATTTAAAACGAAATCTTCGTGATTATTCTGTTTATTTGATTTATTTTGTATGATATCTCCTTTCAATATATAAAGACGTCAGACACTGAGTAAACACTTGAGTGTTGAAAACACTTGACGAGTAGATATTGTTCAAAAATACCGCGTTTCCTTTTTTTTAGTTTTATTTTGAATAAGTAAATGCAAATTATTATCGTCTGCAAAGTAATAATCCCATTAGCAAGCAATGATGCGCCATATATCTACGCTTGACGCTAATGGTGATGGTGATGGTGCTTCGCCAAATTCAATTACGAAGGATAATCTCGCTTTCAAATATCGCTCCCATCAGTATACGAAAATTTCCTTTCCAAACCTGATATACAAATAAATATAAACCTATAGCTATATATAAATAGAGAGATATCCTAATCTACAGACCCAGACTGGTCATTATATCAAATCCCTGGTTTCTCCTTCAAATCATATTATAAAGCTCTTGATCCCATTCCAACACTGATGCATATATATAAAGTCCATTCTCGTATATATCATTATTTATATCGAAGCTTAATCTGCGATTATTCAATTTATAGATTAATCAAATTTTCTACACTAATTTTATGATTGTTAATTTACGGTCTAGCACGCAACGACAATCTATTTTATACCTACCTATTTATAGAATATAAATACATATATAAGTAGGTAAGTATAGGAACTTCCCCAATTCCCCACTGGGCCACAACATGGCTAATAAGTGTCGTTCAAATGGAAATGCAAATCATAAGCATTAGGAATTCATGTCGCGCCGCGCCTCGACGAACGCCCAGAACGCCTATCCTATATACCCTCCACCCAAAGGTAAAGAATATGTAGTACAAAGCCCCACCACACTCATAGTACCTTTATCTATACCTATCTAGGTAAGTAGGTATAGAAGATATGGATAATTGTATCGATTTCAGTTGCTTTCCTTCCATAGTTCACCGGATGTGCAACACGTGGAAGCGAAACAAATTCGTGTGATTTTCGAACAACGAACTCTGTCTGAGGCACATCCTGTCCTGCTGTCTGTTCCTGCTTATGCCATATATACGGTTATACGAGTAAGTGTATGTTTGTATTTATGCATTTCCTGTCGTTTCAGATAACGAAGACGCACCCTTAGCGTTTCATCCTTATATATATACAGTCAGCTTAAAGTAGATACATAGATAGATATCAGGATTCGCATGTACAGTGCACACACAGCCACTATAGCCCAACTCAATTCCTCGAGACCAAGGGTAGCTATCTATCAGTTGAGTATATAGTACACAAAAGCGCACATGTCAGTTTTGTAGTACTACGAAAACGAGAAGCCATGTTGGTGGTGGTCAGCATCAGCATTGAGTATATTTCTGCAGTGACGCGCGAGTCCATTGATCATTTTTGGTCGCCTGATACCACGCCAGGTCCTTACGCCCGCACCCAATTTGTGAACCCTAGCATGTCCGATAATTCAATTCATCTACAGTGCCATCGGCCGAGCCGCACATCACAGCACAGTACAGCAGCCGGCTTCCTCTTCGCAGTGCGCAGAGGGTGGTAAATGTGTGTAAAATGTTGCCCCATGACAATAATTGTCAACCTACCCCACAACCCCCGCATACTTATAACCAACATGTGTACGAAGCAAGTGGTGGTGTTATCGATCGAAAAGGACCATCAAAAGAGGATTTGAGGAAGGACATTAAGTCGCACCATTGACGAAGAAGAATAGTGATGGAATTTTTGGATTTGGTTTTGGACATCACTACACCGACGTCGACGCCATCGCGTTGCTTCACCTCGCTTTGCCCATCGTAGTCGTTGTCGTTGTCCTCGTCAAACAAAACCACGTGAAACGCAGTACTACACAAGTGAATCATTCCAGTGAATGGAACACAATTCTCGTATGTCCTGCGTATTCCTTGATAAATAATGGTGTGTGTGTGACAAAATGAATTTTGCGATTTCCATGGCAGAGAAATACATAAACTGCGCATGACACACTTTCGAGGCAGCGAGAAAGCATAATAATGGTGTCAGATAAGTCGGAAACGGAGGCTTAAAAAGTAAGGGTATGGCAAGAATGTATGATAATGCCTTGCTCTGAAGTTCCAACGACTACGACTACGACAACGATGTCATTTCTGCGAACAATGTTTTTCATTGACCAGAGTTTTATTCCACATCCCATCACTCCCCAATCCCCATACACCTAAGATGTCCTTCGGTGGTACCTACCCGTATTTATTTTTTGATTTTTTGAAGATGCTCCTTCATGGATTATTATAGTCGGTGTATGTTTTTGGGGTCGAAGTTATTTATAAGGCAAACATTTCGGAAGGAGTATAATGATGATGGTGGTGGTGGTGGAGAGAGCGATATGACAGAGAGCAATTTCAGTTGCAGAAGTGACGGCCGCAGAGAATAATCCTCTTTGTACAAAAGAATTATATTTATATTCCTCATGCAATGTCAACAATTTTTCGAATAAGGACTTGGAGTTATTTAACTCGATATGAGTGGAAATGACACTCCCGCACTCAGTTAAATTCAAAATAAAGTAGCGTTTAAAGTAAAGAAAATTTAACATCTCGACGGTATTTTTGTTGAATTTCTTTAACAGCTGCGGAACTAGTCGATATCAATTTCCTATAATCGAATTATTTATTTGAGTGCACCATTTATTTTTTGATTACCAATGGCAATTCTTGCCTTGCTTTCTTTTGCTACAATCCCCCATCAAATATTTTCCTTGAAGGATTTCGGCAAAAATAGAGAACTAAATTAATTCCTTTTTAAAACAATGGAAGGTTTGTAAATGGGTCTTTACTTTGTTTTACTTAATTGGGTCATAAGTCCACAGACAAGTTGAAATGATTTTATCCACTTTCATGGAGCCAAAACCCAGGCATTATGACCATAGTTTTGCCTCATATACAAGAAGGTCCTATGTTCGCAATAGTTTTTTTGAAAGGGGTCCTAGTGAAGAAGAAAAGTCTATACGACCAATATTCATTATGTAAGACGTTTCAAAGATTCAAATAATTTAACTCCCTAATTTTAGAACGTTCAGCAATATAATCATTTTTGGTGATTGGGCCATTGTTCCACATCAATAACATTTGATCACTTTCCCGAGGCCATAATTCCACCAATAAGTTGTGAATTTTTAACCCATTGGAGAGGACTGATTAACTTAAGAAAATTCGATCATATTCTTTCATACTTCAAATAGTCCTAATTCCACATTAGACTTTTGGATGTAAAGACACCAATGTGATGTCCAAGATGTGCGCAATTAAAGTTGAAACAAATAATACCCATTATTTTTTCAATGTTGAAGAAACAGAAAAGTATATGGGTCATAAGTCCACTGGAATAGACACCATTAGTTCATAAGAATATCATGTGGAATTTTAACCCATCCGAACGAAAATAGAGTTCACAAGAAAAAATTAATTATCCACTGTGGACTTCTGACCCTATGCCATTTAAAACAAATTTACAAAAACTTTAGAATGGTAACAGAATATTTTATACTTTATTGCGACTAAAATGGTTCACGGTTAACAATTATAATACACTTCAGCTACATATATATCACAGTCTTTTGGTGTCTTAGGCGTTTTAAAACACAATTGGTGAAGCTGCAGCGGCATAACGCAGACCAGCTGAGTAAGCTAAAGGAGCTGGAGCGAATGGTGAAGCTGCATATTGAGCATAAGCGTATGGTGATGCAGCACCAGCGATCAGTGGAGAAGCAGCATATGAAGCAGTAGCGTAGGGTGAAGCTACGTATCTAGCGGCCAATGGAGAAGCAGCCAAAGGGGCAGCAAATGGTGCAGCAGCCAGAGGAGCAGCGGCATATGGCGAGGCGAAGTACCGTGCAGCGAGTGGTGCTGCAATGGGTGCTGGAGCAGCAATCAATGGAGCAGAAGCGATTCCATTAAATTGTCTTGCCACAACTTGGCTACTAGTGGCAGTCACAACTCCGGGTCCGGCAATCACAGGCGAAGAGTAGGCTAGTGGAGCTACCACACCTGGCTTGGCAGCAGCGCAGGCAATCAAAGCAAAGACGGCAATAGTCTGTTAAAACAATAACAAAAGAAAAACATACATTAATCTTTGTATTCTTCTTCTTCCAGACAAAAATCATCCCAAAATTCACAACTTACGTATTTGAACATCTTGAATTGTGTGTTTTTTTGGGTTGAGATTGTTGATTGAACTACGAGATTACTCCAACTGATGACGGTTAAACATTTGCTAGACCCTTTTATATTCAAAACTTAATGGTCTGAATATTTGGTATATTTTGCGTGTTGAAGAGAAGACACATGCAACTTCTTCAGTTGGTATGTGCCATTGGCACGTGTGCTTGCCTCATAATGATCAATACACTATATGAGGCACACTCCGATTTACACGCCTCTGGCTGTTGATGGCTGGCTGTCAAAAAAATTAGTATTCAAAGCAGGATGCCTTTTAACGATAAGAGTGGGCTACTGGTGTGTTTTTCATATCTACATACAGTCTACAGCTATAAGCTACGCACTCTCTTGGCTATAAGCTTTAACAGGCCATATTAGATGACCTTAGAGGCAATTGATTAATAGCGTTGCATGCGATATGGTTGATATAAAAGACAATGACACACACGGCTGAAAGGAGGACTTGGACTCGGGCTTGATTTAAAAATGGAAAAGTCCAAAAGCGATGACCTTAAAGATTATTTTTGTAAATATAAAAATACCTCAAGATGCATAAAAGTGAATAGGTAGGTTGGTATGCAATATTGTGTAGGTTGTTGATGGTTTTAAAAACATTCGGAGGCGGTATTTGTTGTGATTGGAAGTGAATATGATAATTTCAAACAAACTGTTGTTGTTGGTTTAGTGAATGATTTCAAAATACTTTTGAAGCTTGCTGTTTCTCCCATGCTATTAGCTATTCTGAGAAAAACTTGATTATAAGAAATTAGAATGCTAAAAATGTTTTTAAAACGGTTTCCCAAACAAATCTATGTATCGAACCATAAAAACAAAATACTGCTTAGATCCAAATATAAAACCAATCATACAGTGGTTCCAAGTTTATAGCGGTAGCATTTGACACATTTGAAGAACGGTTTAAAATAGTAAAACTTTTCTTCGAATTTGTTGATTTAAACGTAGCTATACTTTGTGCACTACACGATGATTATGGTTGTTATAACCAAACGACTTTGCAAGTAATTGGTACAAAATGTAACAGAATGGAAACGTTACTGATGTTGTATAACCTTAACATCGTTATAATGTATTCTCAGTCCAATAATGTACTCTTAGTTCCGCTATCGTAATGGTTAAAAATTACCTCCAATTAGTGGCATTCTCAAAATTTTTCCGGAACTGTTATTTGAAGATATTGCCTTTCACTCTAAACGGCAAAGTTCAAACTTTAAAATAAAAAAGGCTGGGAAGCGATAACTGATAACTTCCCATCCCGTCTGTAGATTTGTCCGCTTAAGAGTTTGTTAATTTTTGTGTTGTGTTAAAAAAGTTGTAAGTTTAATAGTTTTATTTCAAAATTTAGTTTTGTTGACGAGATTTTTAGTCGAAAAAAATTTTTTACCAATTTTAGTAAAATTCCTTAAAAGTTTTTATTTATTTCTAAGCAAATACAAATTGGATGAATAAAATTAATTTGAGAGATATCACGAACCGAACATCAATTTTTACCAAATTTGCGTACTATTTTTTATATATTCTATTTTTGTATGAGAAAAAAAACGGACTGTTGGATTTTTATAAAAATTTTACTGAATTTCGAAAACAATATTAAAGTAAATTTTAACCAAGTTTTAGTATTGTTTTTTTTTATGTTTTTATTTTGTGTCAGTTAGATTTTTCTCAAAATCTTTTGGAATGTTGAAAACAGTATTTTTTATGAGATAAAATTAGTTTAAAGCCAATATCTCAAAGTTTTGAAAAGATATTTAAGTCGAAAATCAATTTTATCCGACTTTTGTTAATTTCTGTTTGGGTTCTTATTTTTTGTAAAAAAAAACAGTTAATTCGAATTTTCTAAAAATTTGTCCGAATGTTGAAAATAATATTTCTTAAAAGTTAGAGTTTGTTGGAAGTCATAATCTCAAAATCTTGAAAAGATATTTGAGTCGAAAATCAATTTTTAATAACTTTTGTTAAATTTTGTTTAGGGTTTTAATTTGTTGTAAAAAAATCTGTCAAATCGATTTTTTTAAAATGTTACCAGAAGTCAAAAACCTTATTCTTCGCTGCAAAAAATTCTTGGAGCTAAAATCATTTTTTGTTCGTAAGATTTTCGAGGTGACAAATGTTTTTTTGTTTGGTTTTTTTGATTTATAAAAAAACGGTTAATTGAAATTTTTTCCAAAAATATATTTGGTAGGTTTCTCGTTACAACATATACATATATTATATTTGAATTCAACTATCTAGCAATATTGGTTCGTGAGATATTTAGGGTTTAGCCAAAATGTTCACCTTTTTTTTTAAATTGCTATATGGTAAGAAACCAACTACTCAATTTTTTTGAGAGTCCTCTCTGTATCTTTCTGCATTATTATCTGTATACCAATATTTATTTAACGTCAATATCTCTACTGGTTCTTTAGCTAGGGATGACGAAGAAAACGTGCCGAACGTTAGGCACGCACAGACATCGACTCTAAGGGCCTTAAAACATCGAGAAATGTCAAAATTTTCAATTTGACAGATCTGAAGTTCATAAAATGGTTGTCAAATTATTACTGAACTACATTTTCAAAACAGAAATGTGAATAACCCTATAATTACAAAACGTATACAAACCATTTAAGAGACACAAGTTAATTCATTTCGAATACATCATCGTATACATCGAGTTTCATTGTCAAAAATTTGTTGACCTACCTACAGTGCGTCTGGGTGAACTCAGAAGTGGGCCTCATCAGTTTAAAATTAGGTCGTTGTTAATTGATGTATATAGATTCAGGTCCAATTTAATTTAATTCCATATATGTGTTTATCTGCAAGAGTGCATGTTCTTGAGAACGACTCGAAGTCAGCTGATTGTTTATTGAACCAATGGCCTTAAATGTGTACACTACTAGAATCATATCTTGATTTCACAATTATGGCAATTTTTTTTATTTTATCGAAATCTAAAAAAAACTAGCGTAAATTTTAAAACCTTAAAAAATATATTACTGGCCCTATGTGGGTGCTCTAAATCGGTCCAGTATTATACTGCCTTTTGGCATAAGAACAATTTTAATACAAAATTGGTATCTTTATCATTATATTTTATTTTATATAAAACTGAAAACTAAATAAAAAAATCCGAAACCCATTATAAAACTTAAGGTACTTAAAACTAACCAAAACCAATTATACTTTTTAAAAATACTTAAAACTACTTAAAAACTAGAACAGCCACAGTAAGCTTTTTTTTTATTGTTATTATTTTTTTTTAAATTTGGTTTTGTGTTTTTTTTTAAATTTTTTTTTGGACAGAATGTTATAAATGCCCACAGCTTCCTGAGATAAATGTTGTAGCACAATGTTGGATATTTTATCGACACCTGCTGACTTCTTTTCTTTTTAATGAAACGAAGATGTGCTGGAGCTCTATTTTCGTGACTAAAAGGGTATTAGTAACGTTTTTCGCGATGATAATGGCATTTGCCAAGTTTTTGTCATTGAACCTGGTAAAACGGAGCTTCTCGGATGGTCACTGCGTTATGTCGTTATGCAGGTAGAAGTGGTGCTGCAGGGCTTTATTCTCCAGGTCGTGATTAGGGCGAATACTATGATTCACCTTGTACACTTGCTGGAAAGTAGCCCCCACGGCCCCTGCTTCTCCTGCGGAGTAATGGTGACCTTTAAATTTGCTAAATGCGCAAAATATACAATTAAAATACATATTTACATATGTTGTTGAACTCATCTTTCTATTACGATTAGAAAAAAAATGATCAGCCATAAACTGTCAAAAATCATAGAACTATACCAGAATTCGAAGACAACCCATTAACCTATTGTGTTTGGAAGGATCAATCGATTAAGTGAGATGCAAATTTTTGAACCCAAGAAATTTAACGTTCAAATAGATTTTTCTTTACCATGCAACTACAGTGAATTACGAGGGAAACATATTGGTAGTTATATTTTGTATTTTTTATTAAAAACAAAATTAACCAAAGTTAATTAAAAAGAACAAATAACTTGCTTAACGCTCTCATTTAATCTTTTAATGTCAACTTCAAGACGTTATCTGATTCTGTAGACGTGGATTTACATTTTGCAAACAAACTACTTTTTGGTTTTAATAATTTTGATAAAGAAGAAAGAAAGACTGTGACATTTTGCCATTTATATATGTAAATCCTTGAATCGGGCACACTTAAGTGCTTTTAGAATTTTGTATTTAAGTTGCACCTTAAACAAATTAATTAAAACATAAATGATCACGACTTTATACTGATTGATATTTATATCGGTTTTCCCATAAGAGCGCTACAAAAGTTTATTTTCAAATAAAACAAAATCAGTTTTTGATATCAATTCTTTACTCCTGTGAAAGTACTTCCAATGCCATTATGCTGCAATTTCACGTTCGATATTCGTACGAAGTTTATCAGTTGTAGCTGGCTTGTTGGCATAGAATCGCACCGAGGCTGCCAAGCGACTGAACCATTTCGTGGGTAACACGTCCTCCAAACTTCGTTTCCAATAAATTGATTGTGACATTCGCTGAGTGGCCTGTTCCGCCTTCTTGTTGGAACCACATGTCCTCCAAGTCCATATCATCCAATTGAGGCCAAAATATTCGGTTATCATTGAAAGGTAGCGACTGGTCTTGATCATCACGGAAGAAGTACAGCCAAATGACGCCGAGCCGCAGGCCTATAAACCACTCCAAATCGTATTTTTTTCGGAATGCAATGATAATTCATAGGGTACGTGTGAACTGCCTGACCAATACCGCATATTTTGCTTATTGACGAAGCGATTCAGCCAAAAATGAGCCTCGTCGCTGAAGATGATTTTTCGATGAAAATCCGAATCATTTTCAAGTTGTTGCTCAGCCCAATTCTTTTCATGTTGTTGCTCAGCCCAATTCATGAACATACGACGACACTTCTGGTGGTCAGATTATGACGACCGTAAATTGGACGTAGTACTCTTAACGTTGAGGCCACTGACACCGAATTTCGGTACTAAATTTTAATAAGTTCGACTCGTTGTTGACTTGTTTATATTTCCATCATGAAATAGCAGACCTTACTGAAGAAGACCTGTCAAAAGAACGGCAAGAAATATGGCGTCGTTTTCTGTCCATGCCGCTCTACTTTTGTAGCGTCCCTGTTGGAAAACCAAAGCTTGTAAATATACATAAAGGTTTTGCTCTTCGAATTATTCACTATTTCAATATGTCCAAATTTATATCCGGACCAAGCTTCCAAAAACTACCTTAAACTTTTTCTGCATGCTGAATCTATTAAAATATCTTTAGTCTTCACATAACCTCTGAAATCCTTAAACTATTATAGGATTTTATTTTATGTTCAACTAAGACATCTTACAAATAACAGCGATTTGTCACTACTTCATTTTCATAATTCCACTTTACTACATCTACGAGTTCCTATAATATCGCCAAAAGCCCTGTCTCTCTAAACATAATTTTCCAAAGATTCATGGGCCAACAAAAAATGTCTAAATTAACTCCATGCTGGTTTTTTTTTATTTCTCCAAAAAATATACCCTCTATACTCTGCTGCTAGTGTCGTGTCCAATAAAAATCCAAATCAAGTCCAAATAAAAAAAAGAAAAAAGAGGACTCTTCGCATATACTCGTTCAACCATTACCCAAAGCTGAATGAAATCAGTCCATTTCGTATTCCATTCACATCCTGAATCCTGCATTCAATTCAATATTTCACTGTCCAACTGTGTTCTGTGCTTATATCCACTCGTCTCCAACATACTATGTTAGGACTTTATATTGAGGAGTGATCTCTGTCATCCGGAGACCGATTTTCAGAAAATTCAGCAATTTTCCGCAGCTTAATTTTATTGCTTCTCTGTCGTAGTTGTACACCGCCCTCTTGTTCGTCTCTTCAAGTGAATTCATTGCCAAGCAATTGGCAGAAGCATCTTTGGAAGCTTTAGAAAAGAATATAAGAGCCAAAAGTGTTTCTAATTGAATTTCCCATTTCCGATTCCTTCGATGTACATATATTTATAATACTTTGCCCGAATTATTATTATTTTAGGGTTCTCTGGCACCCAAGTAGGGTACAGGAAAAAGGAGAACTTCATATCATCTCAAGGGACAAAAGGGTTTCACTCTCGCTCACCGTAATAAGAAGCCAAATGAAAGTTTTCAACTTTTAATGATATGATGGTGTTCATATAAATTAAGGTAAGGTCACATGTGACAAATGTCGTTTGTTAAGACTTGAGAAATATTCAAACATACTCGCTCCATTCGTGCATATGGAAAAGAGACCTAAATACATTAAAGAGGTTAACGTTTCGAGGACAAACTGTCGTGTTTATTAAAGAAAATCCTCCAAGTCATCTCTTACTCCTAGAGACTACATAACACTTACGTGTGTAGACTTCTTCTTTAACCCGCTTTTAAGCTTCCTTAGGAAAATTAAATTAAGTGTAGGAGTGAGTCTGAGTGTATAAAGGATTCCAGAGAAGATGACTAGCTTTCATATATATACAATATTTAAAGAGGGTTTTCAGCTAAATACAAACATATGTATAGCTGGCAAACCAAAAGAGGATGTGTTCAGGAGGACTCGAGAATGACTTATCTGGATTATTTATGTTTTGCAGTGGCTCTGCCAGGATATGAGAGTCATGAAAAATATGAAATTTATGCTGCTGTTATACTACCCCGGCGATTTATTATTTTGGCCTTAGTCGGATGGGCTATAAAAAGAATTTCTTCGTGCGGTTTGTTGCTATGTACAGCAATCTTCCGCACGTCCTTGGTCCTTGTTCCTTGTAGTGAATGTAGTTGAGGAGCTTGTATAGTTATTTTTGGTATTATGTTTTTTTTTGGGAGAAGGAAACATATTTTTGGTGCGATAATGTGTGTCATGGTATTTAATTACTTTCCAACGACCGACGCGACATCTGGAATTACCCTTTGGAATAAAAAAAATGCATTCGTTAAGAAAATTGGTAAGCGATTTTGTACAGATGGTGCATTATGGCCAATCTGGTTGCAAGCGATAATGGACTTTGCCCAAGTGCATATAAGTTTATTACGTCTTTAAAGGGTCTTTCAGGAGTTAATGCCGGTGTTACACAGTTTTTGAATTACCTTGCACCTGTATTATCGCCTGCTCTGAGCAATAAACCTTTCACTTGCAAGAAGAATTAAATAATCAAAAACAAGCTTTTAGTATTTTTGTTCGTATCAAATATTATTCATTTATTTCCGTTATCATCACATCATTAACATCCTTACAGGATCAAAGGAGCTGAAGCGTAACTGAAAGGAGACGCGTATCCGTATGCAGAAGCATATCCGAAGGGAGCAGCAGCCAATGGAGCTGAGTAAGCCAATGGACTAGCGAAAGGTGAGGCTACATACTTGGCTGCCAATGGAGCAGCAGCTAATGGAGCAGCAACGGGAGCAGCAACGAATTTGGCAACTGGAGCGGCAGCATAAACTGGAGCGGTGGCGATTCCATTGTAGTTCCTTGCGATCACTTGGCTACTAGTGGCAGTGACAACTCCTGGAGCAGCAGCAACCAATGGAGCAGAGTATGCAAATGGTGAAGCAAGAAGTCCTGGAGCAGGCTTGGCTACAGCACAGGCAATCACAGCGAAGATGACGACGGTCTATACAAGTAAGAAATTAAACATTTTTTAACATCGAACAGTTACTTTGAAATTTTTGTAGAGTTTTTATAGAACTTACGTATTTGAACATATTGATTGATTTAGGCTTGTTTTTCTTTGGGACTGAAATGCTCCAAAAGGTGGCAAAGTGTGTTATGATTTCAATGCTCCAATTCAGCCCATTTTATATCTTCGATTTGTATGGGCTGGGTACTGAACTGCTATTGTCATATTCATTACTCATTCAATGGAACGAAGTAGGCAGGTTATTGCTTTCAGTTGTAATAAATTTCCGATTATAAATTCAAAACATGAATCTCTTTTACGGCACACGCGTTTTTCATATGAACGTTTGTTAAGAAATTATTTTGGATTTTTTTTAATGGGTGTTGTTGTTTGCCGAAATAATGTTTGGCCTTGACCTTTTCTTTTGGGTTTTGGTTTGGGTGTATTGCACCACCTCAAAAATGCGTATTGTTTGTCTTTAGTTTTTGTGAATTATTTTTGACCGTGAATTAAATACAAAATCAAAAACGAAATGCAGGACTGAGTATCGTGTACATAACGGTTTTTTACAGTTTTTAATGGGAATTCCGAAGTAACATATATAAAAATAAATATAAATTGTCCCGCTGTTGTAGAAAAGTAAAACATGTGAAAAACCATGCATCATGTGATTTCAGATTTAGATCCAAAACAAGAATATTAATTTTGAACTACCCATAGGAAGGTATTGTAGTCGGTCCGATTTGTAGAATTCAAAGCTTTGACATTTCTCAATGTATCAAGGTCCCTAAAGTTCAAATACAAGATATGTGATGTCTGTGTGCGCGTGTGTTCACGCGTTTCGTACGTTCGGGAAGTTTTCTTCATTGTACATAGCTTAAGAACCAGTAGAGATATCAAGATGCGAGAAGGACTTTCAAAAAAATTGACTGGGTGGTTTTCTTACCATACCAATTTAAATAAAATGCATCGCATTCGCACGAACTTGTTCCTTTATGCAAAGAGTCTGTTTAAAAAGTACCTATATAAGACTTAAAAATATACTTGGAAAAAAAGTTTCTCATTGATTTGTCAAAAAAGACTCCATTCTTCAATTTTAGTTAGACCGGTTTTATTTAAATTAATTTTTTTATATATACAAATTTTTCCACAGTTGGTTAGTGATTGAATAGAAATTTAGTCTGGACGAGTCATCATCATATCATCATATATATTATTTCGTAAGAATGTCTCCTACGGCTCATTTACGGAACTAATTTTAACAAATAAGGTGTTAAAACAAAGAGAAATTTCCGTAGACTATGCAAATTGTATGTTATTGAATATTAATTTATAATTTGTTGAAAAAAAGTTAACTTCTTATTATAACAAAAATATGAAATACTCGAAAAATGTTAAGGAAAATGTTTTGTGTATTCGAATGAACTTATCGGATACACAACAATTTTTGTCGGTAAGCTAGTTTCATCCCAAGACACAAATCATCCTTGGCTTTGTATATGTTTTCATATACATTCATGTACCGATAAAGAAAACAAGAAATACAAACTTTTGCCATTCTTGGTACACGAAAGAATTGCGTTTACTGCGTAACAAAAGAAATAAGGCATGGAAAACGTACCTCAAAACTCTGTCTCCAGTCAACTTCTCTTTTTATGTTGAACTCTTTAACCAATTTAAATCTCTTTCTAATTATTTATATGCTTGTTATGTTTCGGATATGGCCACCTCTTTAAAAGAGAATCCTAAATATTTTGGAATTTTGTAAACTCAAAGAAAAAATCAGATGGGTTTCCAGTTAACTTCACTTACAAGAACCTTTCGTTAGATAAAACTTTTGATATCTGTAACGCTTTCGCAACGAATTTCCGTGAGTCATTTGTTCATAGCCCTCAAGAAGTTGATGAAGTATATTTTCATAATCTTCACACTTTTTCGCAAACCAGCTGTAGTCACATACCTTTGCTACAGAGTACGGTCCTTGATCTTTTATCTGCGTTGAATGATGACTGCTAAGCTGGTCCTGATGGTATTCCCCCGATAGTACTAAAAAAGTGTAGTAATGCTTTAGTTGAACCCCTTACGTTTTTATTCTAAAAACAGGCAAATTTCCCAGTATATGAAAGAAGTCATTTCTAACACCAATTTTCAAGAAAGGTAACAATTCGGATATACTTGCATTCCTAAAGTATTTGAACAAGTAGTTTGTGAAAGCGTAGCATATTTTAGTAAAAATATCATTTGCGAACAGCAACTTGGTTTTGTGAAAAAAAGATCAACCGTTACTAATCTCCTCACATTCTCAAACATATGTTCAAACGCTTTAGAACAAGGTTATGAAGTTGACTGTGTATACACTAACTTTTCTAAAGCTTTTGACCAACTAAGCCACGAAATTATTTTATTTAAACTTAAGGCTCTTGGTTTTCCACCATTTTTCTTAGCTTGGATTAAGTCATACCTTGAAAACAGATCCTACGAGGTAAAATTTAGAAATTGTCATTCTGAACCTTTTGTTGCTCAATCTGGTGTTCCCCAGGGAAGCCATCTTGGCCCGTTTTTGTTCATCCTGTCTATTAACGATGTATCGTCATGTCTACGCTCAAGTGAACTTCTTATTTTTGCTGACGATATGAAGATTTTCAAAATAATAAAGTCAAACCATGATCGTATTCTTTTACAAGCCGACATTGATAGTTTCACATTTTGGTGTGGGAAAAATAGCCTTTTACTCAACCCTTTAAAATGCCAGACTATAACTTTCACTAAAAAACTAATCAGTAACGTATTTGACTACTGTATATCACAGCAAAAACTCTGTCTTGTCTCCACTTTTAAAGATTTAGGTGTACATTTCTGTTCCAACTTAGAGTTTACACATCACATTAATATTATTGTTAATAAGGCAAGTTCTATGCTTGGTTTTATAAAACGTT
Organism: Eupeodes corollae; assembly: GCF_945859685.1. Classification (NCBI taxonomy): domain Eukaryota; kingdom Metazoa; phylum Arthropoda; class Insecta; order Diptera; family Syrphidae; genus Eupeodes; species Eupeodes corollae. The sequence continues at coordinate 115,245,467 of NC_079148.1, forward strand.
GGGCAAAGGAGTTCAATGATCCCTATGTTACCCTTTCTTTCTACAATTTTTATGTTCGTCCTCATCTTGAATATGCTCGCAGATATGGACTCCCTGTTACAAAATTCATAGAAAACGTATTGAATCAATTCAACATAATTTCATTCGCTTTGCCCTAAAAGGTCTTCCTTGGGAAGATCCCTATGATCTGCCTCCCTATGAACATCGTATTCTACTTCTTCAAATGCAATCTCTCCATTAAAGGCGTGTTAATAATGACTTAGTATTTTTTCATCAACTCATTAATGGTGAATTTGATGCACCTTATTTGCTATCTTGTGTACATTTGAATTACCGGGCGCAACTCATCACCTGCGCACATTTGATTTTATATGTATTGACTTCCATAGGACTAACTATGGGTAGAATGAAGCTTTAAGTCGAATGAGCATTTTATACAACTTAAGCTGTTCATCGATAGATTTAAATTTAAATAAGGTGGGATTAAAATCATTGTTTAGAACCGGTGCTCCACTATCGTAAACGTTCTCATTTTATTTTTTGTTCTGTAATAGTTAAATGCTAATTTTGTTTTGTATTTTGTGCGTGTGTTAGGCTATATTTGTATTATTTTTTACTAACAACTAACACATGCACTTATGATGAGCATCTGATCGTAGTTTGACGCTTGCTATAAGCTTACTACTTTCTGAAATTCTGAAGTGTAAAAAAAAAAAAAATATTGGAAGAACAAGGATGGAAAGTAAATTATCTGAAGATAAGAAAGATGAAGAACATGTATGTTTAAATTGCAAAGCGATCGCCTTTTGGTTGTGTAGTTAGGCAGGTGTCTAAAACGAATAAGGAATAGTTCATTGGCGTGCTCAGCCATGTTTATGAATGTAAGGAATGTTATTAGTAGGTAGAAGGCTTTTACTACAATCCATTCACATTCCTTCTTTCCTACAAGTTTTTAACGCAAACATGGTAAATGCTAAATTACAACTTTTTCATTCAGTTTATAATAAAATCGTCTTGATTTCCTAAAAAAAGGATTTTCGTGAATTACAACCTAATATTTAGCAATTAGTGATTTTTCAATTCTCTCTGTGTACCAAATGCATTAATTTGGATAAAAGATAGGAATGTTATTAAATTTTTTTCAAAATAATGCGCTCTTTCGGGCTCATGCCCAGTTAAAATCATTAAAAAAAAAAAAACTATTTTAAGATTCAAAATTTTACCTGAAAAATAAGTTTGTCTTCAAAAATGTAAATGCCATTTTATACAAAATAAAAAAACCCTTGATTTAAGAGCAAATTTAAAAAAAACTATTGGTTTGTTTTTTAAAAAAAATCCGATTTTTCGTTTTTTGACCAACAAAATTGTGTGGAGCCACTCTTAGTTTTGATCTTAAAAAAATGCCTAACGCCAATCTACTCAAAACCATAACTTCTAAGTTCGAACTCAATCGACCCAATGGTTTAGGTTGTAGGAGCGTGAACAGACAGACAAAGCAGACCGAATGGAATCGCGGGACACACTTTTTTCGACTTCTTTACCATCCTAATATCATGTTTGATTAAAATCTTGAGTTCGAAATTTTTACGAATGCAAAACTTGCCATATAGTAGGAGTAGTACTTGTAGTTCCTATATGTCGCAAGTAAAATCGGGATGTCGGGATTTGTAGAGATTTTAAAAAACGGGATTGTAATTTATAGGTATTTTGAATAAGCAAAATTTTAAGAAAATGGTATTTTGGAAGATGCGATTATAAAACTTTTCCGATTCCGATACGCTCCCGATATCGACTTCAAATTAATATTGTTTTACAGATAATAATCCAGACAGTTGCAGAAAGGATTCTCAAAAAAATTGAGTGCAGTTTAAAAAAGGTGAACATTTTATTAAACTTGAATAAAGTTTTATATAATATATTATAAAAAAATTCAATGCAAAAATGTTGTCAACTCGAATATTTTACTAACAAAGAATTTATTTTATCTCCAAAATAATTGTATACAAGGAAAGATAATGTTTTTGACAATTGTTAAAATGTCGAGAAATATCGAATGTACAGTTTTTTTTTATAAAAAATAAAAAAAACTAAAAGTTGGTAAAAATTGATTTTCGACTCAAATATCTTTTCAATTATTTGAGATTACGGATTTAAACTTATTTTTTCTTATAAGAAATATTGTTTTTCACATTCGGTTAAATTTTGAGAAAAATCGAATCGACAGTTTTCTTACAAAAAATAAAAACCTAAACAAACAGTAAAATTTGGTTCAAATTTACTTTCGAATAAAACATCTTATCAAAAATTAAAAATATTGGCTTCAAACTAATTTTATGTCACACAAAATATTATTTTCGACATTTAGTAATTTTTTAATAAAAATCCAACTATCAGTTTTTTTCAAAAAAAAGGAGATTCGTTTTGGACCTCAAATCTCGCATTCCTGTCTCTTTTTAAAATTAATTTATAAAGGGTATGTCTTTTTGTAAATGCAATGTATTTTAAATTTAATTGTAAGAATAAAACTTCCCATCTTTAAGTACGAAACACAACGTCTTGAAGTTGTCTATCCCGCTGTCTTCGCAGTAGCACATTCTGTTATTCTAAATCTCCCAGACCGGTTTCGGTCTGTAGGTCATAAATAGTTTGTTTGTATTTGATCTAACTGCTAGAATCAGCCCCGGTTTAATAGAATAACAACGATTCTTTGCGTTAATTACAAGAAAAAGTTAAAATCCCAGCTCCAAAATTGCCAATTAACATTGCCAAGAAAGCTCATAGTACGATTATGGAATTTGGTGGTAAAAATATCGATTCTGACATGAGTTGAGAGTGTGTCTCAGCTTCAATAGTCGGTCCCAACCTTTATTTACAGGGGGAGGAAGCTAGTCACACAGTTACCATAAAATAACATTTTTGTACATAAGGGTCTAAGCGAATATAAAATTCCGAGATATCTCACAACATTTTTATTTTAATTTTAAAATATAAAACCCTTAAGACTTTCTGCAATTTTTAAATTATTGGAAAAATTAAACGTCATTTTCGTGTAAGCTGTATAGAAATTTCCAAACCACTTTTATATCTTAAAGAGGAATTATTATTTCAATGGAAACCACATGACCATAAGATTTGGAAATTTTTAAAACGAATCCTTCTTTTTTTTCTCCAATAAATATGCACTCTTTCTTTTTGAAGCCCTTCGTTCCATGCTCTGAACTTTTTTATTTGAATTTCAATTGGTAGGATACCTATACCTTTTAAATTCAAGCAAAAGTCTGCTATAAAAGTTGACTCTAAGGGATTTCCAACCACTTAAATCTTCTGAAGATCCCTAGGACCTTTTCCTAGATAAAATCTATGAAGAACCAAAACAAAATACCTTCCAATACCAAGACCAACCACAATTTGCTCCAGTTATTCCATCCACCATTAGGATATCTTTGAATGTAAAAAATGTTTGGTTCCTTGTTGATTCTTGTGGATGATGATGATGGTGGCAACTCTCCTTTGACTCTGATGGGAAAGAACACAGTAAGGAGGATTATTCTCGACAAAAATCTTATTCCTCCAGCTTTAACTTTTTTACCTCCGCCAGCCGCAGCCGCCTCCGCCTCTGTTCACCGGTATAAAGTTGTTTATTTTTATTTTTAACTTAGAACAAACAAACATCATAAATTGATGCTCCAACGGCAACCCCACATAACAACAACAAAATTAACCAAAATACGAGTAACTGGGTTAATGGAGGAATACTTATTCAATTCTTTTCCATATTTCTCTCCCTCTTGTCTGATTCCTTTAAAAAGCCACACAAAAAAACCGAAGGACTTAAAAAATTCATCAAACAATGTCTTCACGGAAAAATCAGTCAAAGGATGAGGTCGACGACGACGATGGTAAGAATGAATGCGATGGTTTCTTTTTCTGATGAATTCTGATGTGAGGAGTGGGGACTGAGCAGAACTGATGGGATATCCTTATCCATCGACATCAAAACCGCGGCAACGCAACGCAGCCAAAGGCATCGGCATCTCACCTGTATCGATGACGATGAGGACAACCATGACGACGTCGACGACTATTTCGACTTCGGTTTCAACGCCACCGCTCGTCCGCGACGCACAACAATGACGACGAAAATAGCTTAAAATTCAATACAATACGCGATATGGTTGCGAGCGGGAGCGCCAATTGTGTGGTCGCGGTGGTAGAATGAATTGTGAATGAGAACAAGGATGTCAACAGGATATCCTCCAATCCTTGCACCACACCAGGTTCGATATGACCTGATGGGGTATAAGGTATTTAAATTTATTTATTTGTTCTTACGCTATCGGCTATATATGAGTCTGTGTTTGTTGGGGGGGGGGGGGCATATCTTTCATGTACACTCCGAGAATTTTCTCCCACCCATCGCCATCGATGATGGTAGTTTTTTACCTCCATCCGCCGCCAAAGCCACAGAGTTAAGGATATATTTAGTAACAAACGTCCTGACATCCGTTGGTTTGTTGCTGTGACGGTGACGACGCGCCCTCGATTCCGATACCGATAACGGATCTCGATTTTCAATTGAAATTTGTTCACACGAAGATGGCATCTTCTTTCGTTTTTCGTTATTATTTTTTTGTGTACGCAAATAGCACTTAAAGGAGGTTGTTTATTGATTTCGCCTTCAGCTTCAGCTTCAGTGTTTTTAACAGGCGGTTCAGTGATGATGATGACGATGAGTCTGGCAAAGTCATTTGGTTTTACTAGTTCCGCTGGAGGGTTTCTTTTGTTATATTCATTTTTTTTCTAAAGTTGTTGTTGTTGTTGACTATTGGCGTTTGATTGGGAATGGGAACATGCAATCTTCATATTGTTCTGCTTCTTCTTTGTTGGAGGAGGAGGATTTCTGTATGGAGTGAGGTGACATCTGTTTAGAAAAATTGTGTTCAAAATAAGGAAATACTTCGTTTATTAACAGATTTTTATAAAGCCTACAGATTTTAGGGCAGGTTTTTCCATATTTACTTAATTAAGATAATAAAAAAATTGGTAGGCACTAAAATTGTTGTAAGAATTTTTGGAATATTTATTTCCGTTACCATGTGCTAATGGGGCATAAAAAAGTTGTTTTAGGAAGCAAAATTTAATTTTCGCGAAATTCTTAGACTTCCCTCTTCTACGCACAGACACGTATTTCAATATCATTAAACTTCAATAAGTCACGCAAGTGAAAAGATTCGAATATAATCTGTCAAGGAGGAGTTTTTGAAAAGTAGGCAGAAAACATTTGGAAGATGAAAATTAAAGACAAAATAATTAAACATGAAGACAAAATTCGAAAACAAAAGTTAAATATAAATATTAAAAAATTTTTAATTTTATTTTTTCGGTTCGAGTTGAAAAAACTAATTTTTTTTTAATAAGTCACTGGATGTTTACTCCATATCAAAAACTGAAATGATCCGTTAATAATAAAGAACAGTGTTAACCAAATTAACATCACAACAACATATGCACCACGCACCATATCCTTCTTTCATGATCGATTCGCAGCTGTATGTCTTCGATAACTTCACTAATTCCATAGGCAAATGTCTTTATTTAATTCTGGAGTAATAGCAGAGACGTTAAGCCTGACTTCACGGAAAAAAGGTATACGCTGTTAAATTACAAGAACTCAGTGAACAATTGTGATCACTTCGTCTACTTCAATATCTTTGGGCCTACAAGCCCAAAAATCAGAGTATGCTGAAGACTGAGAGCCTTTTCAGTAACGTATAAAAAAAATAGTCCAGTTTGCTCAAGATAGATTCTGAATGAATTTTAAGTAACCAATCAGATGAGGTACGACATTGTTAAGACTTTAGATAAAAGCTTCTAGATGAAAAATAAAATACGTTTTACTGTCGTCTGCGAGATTCCCAATTCCAAAGAGTGACGAGGACTGAATCACTTCGTCTTGACTCACGGTTTTGATGGTAGCGCAACAGTTCAGAACTAGAGCTTAGTAACTTAAAACTCTCAACCATTCCTGTGTGGGAGAACTGTTGTCAGGGATAGAGGGGGACTAACAGTTTTAAGCTAAATTCAAAAGGCTAATTTAAGAAAGCACTTTTCATGACAATAATTATTCTTGAATATCGCAAACTAAACCTGTCTTATTATCCGTTTTTTGGAAATAACTGGCACATGCTTTTTTTGTTGTTTTTTTTCTTGTATTGTTTTCTGAGTTGCTGAAGAAGGTTGTAGATCGTTTTGAGATGTACCTAGTATTTTATTTGAGATTCCAAGGGAAAAAGGGGCTTAAGGTAGAGTTTTTCGTTTTTGTATGTAAAGGAGTAACAAGTTGCATACCCAGATTTTCCAAAAAGTAACGTCGCTTAGCAAGACAGTTTTATTTCCAGGCATGGTTAGCCGATTTGATTAAAAAAAAGCGCTGTAAGCTGATATATAAACCATGTTACTAAACATCACTTGGGGCCATCGCTTGGTTTTTCTTTTGCAAGTGTAGCAACTTACGGCTTTGTCCAAGGTGTCTTCACCAATTTTACACTTGTTGTAATCTAATATTATTGCTGGTTTTTATCTGTGAGATCCCTTATTCTCGAGTCACGATGAAATGTACTCAGAAGATTTACAGCTTTATTATTTTTTATATATAGTAGTATCCTTGGTTATGGCAAAATTTGATAAAAAAATTTGTCTTCCTTTTACGTTTACAGTTTCTCGTGGCAATTCTGGTTTGTTTTTGCGTATTGTTCCAACGAGTGTAATATGTTTCTGCAGCAAAATTTTGTACAGTTAATAAGACGTGAAAAAGTTAACGATCGTTAGATTATGCCCCTTCCAAATCAAGAACAACACGCATACCTTGCTTTCTTTCCGGTGTACTTCCAAGTTCTTTGTCTGTGTAAGTTTGAATGTTCAAAGCATAGCTCGTTGTAGAATCACAAAGTACTCAAAACTTGATTCCGTACTTTGCAGGCTCTGGTGAAATATACTGTCGAAAAGGACATCTCCCTCTAAATGCTACCAGTTCTTCATCTATTGTAACATTTTCGAGTTTCTCTGTTGTCTAACCTGATAACTCTTGACAATTTTTGAATGTCTTCAGTGACACAGTTACTGCAATTATTGGCTTTCCTTTTTGAGGGTCATACAAATTTTCAGTGCTTTCGTCATTCGATAGACAAACACCGGTCAGTAAAAGAAGTCCAATGGATGCAAACAAATCCGTCCTATCAATGTCAGTCCACTCTATATTAAATGTGCTTTTACCTTCCATGTTTGAAAAAGCCAATATCATACGTACCAAAGGAGGTGGAAAGAATAACTCGAAGCTTAAAATTTCTTCAGCTGTGATTTTTGAGGACGAATAACGTGTCAATCCTGGCAACAAGTTAATAACGTTTTTCCTCGAGACTCTTCCGGCAATGTTTTCAAAAGGCTTTTTGGTTTTAGTTTTGTATGCCATTTTTTTACTTTATAATTTGGCCAAAAACAGATGCAATTTTACCCTCACTAGAGCTGCTATCTGATGAATCAGCTTCCTCAACAAGGTGTTCGAATTCCGAACATGATTCTCTCACTCTTACTAAAACTTATTTTCAATAGGAACAAATTAGTCAAACTCGCAAACAAAAGCATGTGCTAGTCACTCAATGTCAAAAAAGAATTCTAAAAAAGCCCCGTTAGTAAAACAATGCAATTGCACAACAATAACTGAGACAAAATATACAAGAAAATCTAATTGACACTCTATTCATACAGTAGGGTCAATTTTGACCCGAGGTCCGCTAACGTAAAAAAAGTCTGTACGTCCTAAAAACTTTAGAAAAAGCCATAAAACATCAAGTCCCTAAGATATTTAGTCTAATAGAAATGTTTATTTTGCTCCTAAAATGGGTCAAAAATGACCCGAAGACCATATTAAGGTTAATATTGTAGGCCGATAAGGCATTTTGCGAACTGCAACTACTATTTTTTTTTTAACTTTTTTAGCGACTTTTTTCAACTCTTATAAAGTATGTTTTACTGAATAATTAGTTATGGTCTGTTAAATGTCAAAAGATAAATGTTTCAAAATTAACGGAGGGCTAATCAAAAAATGTTATTGGAAAACATTTACACTAAATAAAACACCTTTATTAAAAATCAGGACAAGTTTTTACAACAGACCACATACGAACATTTTCCATTACTAAATATTGGATAATTTTCCAAATGACAATTATACAGGTTCAAGCCCAAATCAAGTTTCAAATTAATGCAAGTTATGGTCTACAAAAAAAAGCTATGTAAAGTCGACTATCCGGTGATTTTCAGTAGGTCTTTTATTGCGTCAACGTATGCTGATATTGATATACTGCAGCAATGGACTCATAAATCCATCACAGTAAATAAAACGTTACCAGAAAGGAAAATCTTTTTCGAACAATTTAGAAATGTTGTTAACGCTATAACCTTATAAAAAAAAAAAAATTTTTTTTAAAGTCGCAGTTACTCTATAATCTTCAAAAAATTATCGCTGACAAGTTTCAAAGTTCAAAAGTCTCCTTTTACTTACAACCCTCAAATATTTCTGTGTACGAGTAACGTCAGGGCTAATTTAAGAAAGCCCTTTTAATAACTAGACTTGGAGGATTTTTCAATTCTCCAGAGTAGTCAGAAGCCATCAAAAAAAAACTTTTAGGTAGCACGCGCAGTGATTGTACCCAAGACTTCTGGTATTTTTGGGATACTTAACAAAGGATGTTGCACAATTAACTATTCTAAATTCGTAGAGTCAAATTTTTCAGTGATATCCTAATTATTCCTGAATCCTGATTATCCTTAATAAGCATGCAATGAAAACGAATCTAGTTAGCTAAAAGTCAACCCACTTGTTGGAATTATTTCGTGCTTCAGTGAAATATTGTTTTCAAAGAGTGGGCCCTAAAAGTTGACACAAAAAACACCATCAACAACAAATAATTAAACAAAACCCACAGTTGAATAATTTTCAATCAAGCATTGCTTTTTGTTATCATCCCGCACCTACCTTTACCATACCTATCTAATAAAACACAAGAAAAGAACAAGAATTATTAAAAAGATTTCCTGGATTCTTAGAAAAATATAATGTGACTTCTTTGAGGATAAAAATAATCACACGAAAAAAAAACACAACAATCCTTTGAGTATCATTCTTAATTAAAAAACACCACAGTCACAGCCTAACCGACATAACCACAGAACAACCATAGTCATTATTTCATCAAACAACCAAACCAAGTCAAAACCTATCGCGAATACGAATATTAATAATTCTTCTAGAACGGGAGTATTCTGCTGATGACACTCCATATTAAAAGTAATCACAATACGCGATTTCCGCCTTCTCTAAAGATACGTTGCTCTACCTTACCTACCCTTCACAAGTTTTTAGAAGAATCGAGGTTTTAGTGTGTTTAGACTTCTATTCGCTGCGGTGAGGCTGAAACTGAGGCTGACTGACTGTGATTGTATCAGCAAAAGAAAACCAAACGTCATATTTTGCCGTATTTCTCAAGTGAATAGGAAGAAGAAGAAATAATAACAAAACGGAAAAAGAGGCAAATAAATGAGAACAAACGAAATGACAACCCCATTTGGCTTTGTCGCTATATTTACATTTCCAAACACAATCCTTCCACCACCCTCCCCCATACATCCTTATGGGCATCATCATGAAGGGGCATAACATCCCCAGTAGAACACGGCTACAATGATCAACACAAAAACCACAAAATGACATTCTTAAAAGTAACATTTCAATATAAAAAGATGTCCTCATCGTCGTCGTCGTCATCGTTATAATCGTCATCACAGGATCCTTATCGTCACCATCATCATCGCCGTCACCCGTCGCTTTCGTCGCCGCTCGTCATCATGTTCACAGTGCACCACAACCACATTGAGGTATAAAAACCGTTCAGCAGCGCAATGAGTAGGATTTTTTTGTCCGATAAACGGAAAAAGGGTTCAAGACTTGTAAATAGAAATAGATTCCTCCGGGGAAATTGAAAAGGAGCAAGAAGTGCCAGACCACACGATTCTAACGCTGAGCAACGCGACGCGACATGACGACGCTACACAACGCGAAATCGAAATGGAGCAAAAGATGCACTCCATAGCTGCGTTACAAAGAAACTGATGCTGCCTCTGCTTCTGATGCAGACATTATCAGAATTTTATATTTTTCAGCTGAAAAGAAATACAAAAAGGCGAATTCCATTACTAGCTATCGTCATTTAGGGAGTAAGCTGTATAGAAGGGGTATGACGAACCAGGCCAGGACAGGCTAGTATCTAATGTAGAGTCAGAGAAGATGGTATTGGTATAAGGATGATGGCTTTGTTGATGTTGAGCACCTGTCTCACAGATAGAAATTCATTATTCACCAGGTATTATGTCCTATTAACTTCCGACAGGAGAGTTGGTTTGTTGTTTAGTTTAGTTTTTTAAGGATAACGATGACTATGCTGGATGGGAGAGGGTAGGATGACAGGGTTCTACTTACTCTTTATTAATATTTATTAAAATTCATTTAAAGTTGATTTGCTAATATTAAGAATCTAATGGAATTTTATAATGGGATAGTGCTTTTATATTAATCATGTTAAGGGGCTTTGCATGTATACTTCAACTGTAACTATACACAAAATAGAAAAATTAATTCAAGAAATCCTAGTATTGTCATTTAATATTGACTGGAAAGGTGTAAAACCTACATAAGACCCTTTTGGTCAAAGGGAGATCTTGACGTTTCATGAAAGTCACACTTTTTTATTCTCACTATTTTTTTAAAAGTTAAAATGTGCTTAAAGTTAGAACCACTATTTTGGGTTTTCACAAAAATGAGGATTTAGAAGCCTTAGAGTAGCTATTTGCTATAGTATTAAAAATAATTCTAATAAGATTTATGTAGATACAAAGTTGTACCCTATTTTCTTCTGAAGTTATAACCTACATTTTCTTAAAAGTCCATACAAAAAAGATCGAATTTCTCAGAATTCAGAAAGGCGATAGACCGACATTGCTACTACTTTTTGTATCACTAGAAGTCAAAAAAGTAGTACCCGTGGCAAGATGATAAGTGCGTTGGACTTTCATGCGAGAGGACTTTACCGTTCGGATTCGGTTAAAAGCTGTAGGTCCTCTTCATCCCTGCGAACAGTACTCGCACACATGAATGGTTGAGAGTTGTAAGTCACTAGGCCATAGCTCTCAACGGACTGTGGCGCCACCCAATTAGTTTTTTTATTTCTTAGACGTCAAAATTATTTTGTGCTTAGCAAAAAATTCTAATACAAAATAAAAGTTAAAAAAGAGGCTGGAGTGCGACCCACACTGATAACTTCCCATCCCGTTTGTCGATTTGTCTTCCTTAAAAGATTGTCTATATGAACTCGTATCAATTTTTACCAAAATTGCGTACTATTTTTGGACTGTTGGATTTTTATATAAAAATTTCTTAATATTAAAAACAATGTTTTCTGTGAAATAAAATAAGTTTGATGCCAATATTTTTAATTTTTGAAGAGATATTTGAGTCGAAAATCAATTTTTACCAACTTTTGTTAAATTTTTTTTAGGTTTTTGTTTTTTGTAAAAAACAGTCAATTCGATTTTTTTTTAAACTTTAATTGAATGTTTACAAAAAGATTTTTTGAAAGATAAAAGTAAATTAGGGCCAATATCTTAAAGTTTTAAAAAGATATTTGAGTCGAAATATTACGAGTAGTACCCGTAGCATGATGGTTAGTGCGTTGCTTACAGAAACGCGACAATCGACGCACTGCGAAAGCACAAGAGTGGCTTACTGTCAAGACTCAAAAACTTGTACAGACGACTTACAGACCCACACGACTTGGAGGTTAGGACACTGAAGTCGTCAATAAAAAATGTCAATCTGTTGATTAAGGAGAACTACAGGCTATCAATTAACAAGTACTGGGACCGCAAGATCCGGTCAGTTAATTCGAGCGACCCTAGTATGTTCCCTAAAATCAACAAGATATTCAGAAAAAAAGAACGACAATGACCTTCCGAGTCTGAAACTCCAAAGAACCGAAGAAAACAGAGACGTACTCATGACAGCGCAAATAGATCCAGAAGAAGCCATCTTTGACGATGACTTTTATATAATTGAAGATCCGAAGGAAAAAGTGGAGGCGGTGGGAGCTGCTTTCCAGCAAGTGTACAAGGTGAATGTTAGCATTCGCCCCAACCACGACCTGGAAAACAGAGCCCTACTTAATCACTTTTACCTTCGAAATGATATGACACAATGGCGATCTGAGAACCGCGGTTTCATGCGGTTCAATGACGATTCCTTGGCAAATGCCATAATCGCCGAGCAAACGGAACCAATTCCCTTGTTAGTGACGAAGGTTGAGCTTCAGCTCATCTTCAATTCAATAAAAAACAAAAAGTCAGCAGGTGTCGATGGTATATCCAACGTTGTACTAAGACATTTACCGATGGAAGCAATTGACATATACACCACGCTCTTCAATAATGCACTGAATAATGCATATTATCCAGCGCATTGGAAGACCGCTGTGGTTCATCCTCTCCCGAAAAAGGGAAAGGACAACTCCAACCCGTCAAATCTTCGGTCGATAAGTCTTTTTCCGAGCATCAGCAAAGTTTTTGAAAAGATCATTAATAGGGCTCTGACTAAGTGGGCTGCGGACAACAAAATAATTCCGGATAAACAGTTCGGGTTCAAGGCGGGTCATGACACAATTCATGCTGCGTCTAAACTCGTTTCTGATATCCAATGGAATAAATCAAAACAACAATGCACAGGTGCTGTTCTGGTTGATTTGGAAAAGGCCTTTGACACCGTATGGTTGGAGGGTCTTTACCTAAAACTGAGCAGGCTTGGCATAAGCAAGCCATTGTTGTATATACTTTATGATATGCTTAACGGTAGAAAGTTTGTTGTCAAAAGTGGCAATGTAACTTCTACCACAACATTCTCAATTAAAAATGGTCTTCAACAGGGAGCGGTGAATTCGCCGATTCTCTTCAGCATTTACACCAGCGATCTGATAGGTAGTCTTACAAAGGCAATTGCGTACGCCGACGATCTAATTGCGTACAGAACGGCCCGAAAGGTTGAGGTTTTTAGAATTCTCTTGCAGCGTGATTTCGACAAGATTCAGCGATATTGCGACGACTGGAAACTGAAAATAAATGTCCAGAAGTCGGAGACAATTCTGTTCCGGACTCCGTTGGCTAGGGCCACGAGGGATACGTGCAAGAATTGGTGTTGATCGACGTTCACGACGCTGTACCGGCTTATATCGAACATCCGAATCTTCCAACGAGGTCCTATACAACGGGACTCGAATCAACAGAATTGACAATTTCGTGATAAAACTCGTTCGAGGTCACATTGCAAGAGCTATGTCTTCGACCAACAATTTAATTTTCGGGGCGTTCTATCCGAACGACGAGTATTTTGAAAGTGCACGCTTGAGCGGGTTCATTCCACCAGAGGCATTCCTCTTTTTAGACAAATGCGGTCTGATACAGGATAGATTGGCTGTTCCGTTAATCTACCACGTCAGACGAAGAACCGTGGATAGGAGACTCCTGTACAATCGGGACGTCATGGCAGAAGGTGTAGCAGAGCTCCTTCGGTTCAGTAGGGCTGTGTCCGAACGGGACCGAACTGATAGGGTGAAGCAGGAGAACCAGTTTTGGTGGCTTCAATCGGCACTTGATAGTGGGTAGTCGGGATGGGGTTTTAAGCCTTGGCCGGCTTACATACTTGTTTAATAGTATTAGGGTTTAGTTTTAAGTAGAATAGGCATGGTGGCACGAAAAGAAATAGAAAAAAAAAATACAAAAAATACAAACAAAAAAAAATACAAAAAAAGAACATTAAAAAAAAAACATGGATTAAAAAAAAAAAATTAAAAAATAGACAACAAAATATGAAAAACAAAAATGTTAGATAGTTAGATTTGCTGCTGTGGTTGTTCTAGTTTTAAGTAGTTTATAGGTAGAATAGGTAGTTTAAGTTAGTTTTTAAGTTTTATTTAAGGACCTTATTTTAAGTAGTTTGTAAGTAAAAATAAATAAAAAAGGTTATTGATATTAGTTTTTTCAAAATTTTCTAATAAAAACAAAACAAATAAAATTTAAATTGAAGTAAAATAGATCTTAAGGCCGAAGGGCATTAGTAATTAGTGTTATAGTTTAGCTTAGAGTGTCCGTATGGGACCATTAAGTTAGTTGTAAGTTATGGATAATTAGGCTAGTCTTATGAATTTTTGTCTAGCTTTAAGATAGGTTTAAGATTGAATAAATAAAAATGAATTTGAAAAAAAAAAAAAAAAAAAAGTGCGTTGGACTGTCATGCAAGAGGTCTTGGGTTCAATCCCTGCCTGTGCCACCTTAATTTAAAAAAAAAAATAATTTTCGCGGGTACTGCCTCTTGCGAGGAATTGACAAATCCTTCAAGAGTAATTCTTGTCATGAAAAAGTGCTTTCTCAAACTAGCCGTTCGGATTCGGCCTTAACAACAGTACTCGCACACAGGAATGGTTGAGAGTTGTAAGTCACTAGGCCCTGGTTCACAACGGACTGTTGCGCCACCCCATTTGATTTGATTTGAGTCGAAAATCCATTTTTAACAACTTTTGTACATTTTTTTTAGGTTTTTATTTTTTGTAAAAAAACTGTTAATTCGATTTTTCTCAAAATTTTATCAGATGTCAAAAACATTTTTTTCGTTGCACAAAATTGTTTTAGAGATGAAATCATATTTTAGTCGTAAAATTTTGGACAAATTTTGGTGACAAATTTTGTTTTTCAGTTTCATTGATTTGTAAAAAAACCGTTATTTTGATTTTTTTTTTAAATATACCTGTTTGGTATCACGTTACAATATATTATATAAAATTTAATTCAAGTCTCTAATGTTTTTGGTTCGTAAGATATTTATTGTTAACCAAAATTGTCACCTTTTTTTCAAACTGCTATGGTAAAAAAACCACCCACGCAATTTTCTTGAGAGCCCTTTCCGCATCTTTCTGCCTTATTATCTGTATAACGAAATTTATTTGAAATCGATATCTCTTCTGGTTCTTGAGCAATGGACGACGAAAAAAACGTCGCGAACGTACGGACGTACGAACGTACGTACACGTGCACGCACAGACATCTTTCTTTAAATCTTTTATTTCGACTCTAGGGACCTTGAAACGTCGAGAAATGTCAAAATTTTCAAATTGACAAATCGGACTACGGTCTAAAAATTTTTGCACCCTTTTGTTATTATTTTGGTTAAATTCTTTTGTTTACATTGTTAATTTGTTTTGTTTAACGAGATTGTTTGAACTTTGAAAAGAGTGTAATACCTGAAACAAGTTTTATGAACTTATGGGCGGTTAAGTTTTGGGCAACTTAGTTCGGTGTTAAATTAACAGATCCGGAAGTATAGCTACTTTTCCCTTCCTTTGGACCGGTGATTAGATTAAAGTTAAAGTTTAGGTAAAGTAAAGTTAAAGGTTTTTCTCAATTTTAAATTTATCGGTCTTTGTTCGATATCGAAGTAGGAAGTGGGGGTGGCTGAATGCAGCTAATAGAATCGTCGTGACCTGGAAGTGAATCCAGCGTGAGGTGAATTCCAGGGTGACTGTGTGTGAGAGGAAAAGGAGAGTAAGCAGGACCGCGAGAATTTCATCACAAGTTGAGATCAACAAGCCGATCTCCGATTGGCTGTTGATGAAGTGATTGAAATCCGCCACTATATTTTGACTGAAAGCTAAAATGGCGGGAGATGAAAAAGAAGAGATAGAACAAAACCTGGGATCTGGAGGTCAATTCTTTTCGAGCATTGAGAGAGTGAACATACAAAATTTTATTTTCTGATTTCGCACTTTAACCGAGGCAAGAAAAATTGAGAATAGCATAAATTTAGTAGTGTCGTTAAGAAAAAAAAGGTGAAAAAAAGAAGAAAGAAAAAGTAACTAATTAGGGATTCTGCAGTCAAAATATAAAAAAAGATAAGTACAAATTTGTTTTCTGTGTTAATTCGTTTTAATTATTTTTATCCCAATTTTATTTGTGGGAATTAAGACTTTAACGATCCATGGGTCATGAAATCTTTCACTTAATTTTGAAAAGATCCTGAGTTTTCATCCTGCTTTTGCAAGGTTTCTCAGGCTTATTTAAATAAATAAATTTGTTGGAAAAGGTAGCCATTTTGTCTTTCTATTTCTTTTATATTATTTTTATTGTTTCGCTCGTGGTTCTTTTCATTGTTTCTTTTCAGTGATAAATGTTTCCAATTTCCTTTTTTTTTATTTCAGGAACAAAAAAAATTGCTTCTTACGAAACGTAAGAACGCCCCTGTGGCAATTCCTAATTAAAGTAATAATTTTGATATCAACGTGATATCACATCTTCACGCAACTTAATCAATCGATTAATCGTTAATTGCTGAACCCACCCCTCATTGAGCTCGTCGTGGTGGCATCACTTAACTTGCCACTGTTGTTTGACAGTTCGGCATAATTTACTCAATTTTAATTTGATATTTCGCGTGATTGGATTGATTAAGTGGTTTTGTTTTGTTTGTTTTTAATTTCTTTTAATTTCGGTTAATTTTGTTTAAATATAAAATAGTCGGCAAAATAAATTGTAACAAATTTATACGCAAATTTCGACTTAAATCTACTCAAAGATTTGGGATTCTGGCTTACAATTAATTTCATTATACAGAAAATATTGTCGCTAAAATTCACCAACCTTTTCAGAAAAATCGAATTGACAGTTTTTTCTTTAGAAAAAAATAAAAACCTAAAAATCATTACTAAAAGTTGGTAAAAAATTGAATCAAATATCTTTTAAAATTTTAAATATTGGCTTCAAATTAGTTTGATCTTATAGAAAACATTATTTTCGACGTTCAGTAAAGTTTGAGAAAAATGGAATTAACTGTTTTTTTTTACAAAAAATTAAGAACCTAAGAAAACCAATACTCAAACTTAGTAAAAAAAATGTTTCGACTCAAATATTTTTTTAAAAATTTAAAATATTCTCTTCAAACTAATTTTATCTTATAGAAAATATTGTTTTCGACATTGAGTAAATATTGTTAAAAAATCCAACAGTCCGTTTTTTTCATAAAAAATGAAAATCTACAAACAAAAATAGTATGCAAAATTGGTTAACATTTATGCGGTATCAAAATAAATAGAAGACTTTGACTTCAAATTAACTTCATTCATCCAATTTGTATTTGTTTATAAAAGCAATAAAATCTTTTAAGAAATGCTACGAAAATTAGTAAAAATTGGTTTTCGACAAAAAATCTCGTTAACAGAAATAGTTTAATTTCAAAATTTATTTCTGTTAACGTTATTTTTTGTCGAAAACCAATTTTTACCAATGCAAAATATTGTTGGTAATTTTTAATTTTTTAGAATAATTCGACTGACAACTTTTTCGACTAAATTCTGAAACCTACAAACTTTTAAGCAAGACAAATCGACAGCCGGGATGGGAATTTGTCGATTTTTTTAAATGTATCAAGGAAACCCTTTTACGATAATCTTAAATCAAAGTTTTGATTTTCGGAACTTATTTAAATTCCAGTCATTTCCTTCAAATTAATGATTAAACATTTAACCTCCTTAAGCCTTCAATTTCCTCTCAGCCAATTTCAAAAACTAATAATTGAAATATTAATCTATTTTAAATGCCATCAAGAATCAATTGCCTATGAGGGCCAGCTGTTAAGTATTGCATGGCCCCTGGTGTACGGCCCACTAAATTAATTTATGTATTTTATATCCCTGGCTAGTAACAAAGTCTCAAAGTTGATACTATGTAATGTATCGTACCTTTTTCTCTATCGAAAATATGTTTTCCAACCCCATTCTTAGTCCAAAAGTATTAAGATTTAACTTTACTTTTTGAGTTGACGTTTTGAAATTTGAATCACGAAGACGAAGAAGCAAGAAAAAAACAAGGAAAAGAATTAGAAAACTTTTCTAGAAATTACCTACACTTTTGCTCAGCTTGGCATAATAACTTTGATGTTGGTTGATGGTTGGAAGTTAAAACTTTCTATTGCAATTTCTCTTCTTAAGGTTGGTGGTTATAGCCCACTTTTCTTGTGTTCTATTTTCCATTTACGTATAATAATAAGACCTACAAAGCTATAGCTAGCTTGCTAAGACCTAATATTCCTCTAGGGAGTAAAGAAGGTGTGTATACAGTTCAGCTCAGCTCTCTAATGAAAGACTAAAGTATACGCAAATTTTAGGGCGGGTGGTCCTCGCACAGAAAGTCCAAAGTTTTAATGTCCGCTGCCGTCTTTTTATTATGTCGCCTTGAGGACCAAACAACAAAATAATTCGAGGTACTAGGTATACACAACTAACGCCTAATCGACTTTTCCTTCGGAAAAAAAGTTTTCCATCATCAAGGGGTTTTTCCTTTCCTTCGACTTTTTCTTTTGCTTCCGACTGCATACACTTAATTGGCCCAAGTTTAAGCAAAAGCAACTCTCAAACTCAAAAGTTAATGCTCTTTGGCCAGTTTAGAAGTTTCATCTGCAGTTTCAAATAGGAAAGGACCAACAACACTAAAAAAAAACAAAAAGCTAAACTTAAACCAGGGCAACCCAAGCAATGATTTGTTATCCTCTGCTTTTGCCTCGGAGGCTTTAACACACAGAACCAGCACCAGCATCACAGCAAATTTGCATTTGGATGGAATTTTTCTTCGTCATGTCTGTGGTTAGTTTTCAGTTTTTAAGGAAATATGTACGATACTCGTAGTATATTTTGTATAGGGTAAACGACCATCAAGCCCAAAATTCACTGCAGGAGAATTCTTTTCCCTTGCCTGGGGGGTAATAATTTAAGTGAAACAACATTACTGCAGAATATGCAGTCGATAAAAGGAAAGGAATGCCAGGACATACACACAACCTCCTAAGCACCATCAAGTCTCTTCCTTAAATTCTATCATGGAATTGGCCGAAATGAATTTGAATATCCCAATAGGCCCTACTTGCCACCCGGTTGATGTCAAAACCAAAGGAGTGGTAAACAGCGAGTTCTTTTAAAAATTCTTCACCCTCTATTCCATATCGTCGGCATCGTCATGAATTGAATTAGTAGCTCCTGAACTACTATACGATACTCAACTCATACACACACTTATAGAGCTGCAGTCTTCTTAACGTCTATAGCCCTAAAAAAGGCTCGCAATGTTGCCATATTAGTATTCAAGTCACGTTTTGTATGTTTCCATCATCATCGGGTGATATCAACTTCATCTTCCTGGAGAATCTTCGCCATCAGTAGCATCATCATCTTGAGTATAATTCGTGTCTGTGTTGTTTTTGTAGATGGCGTTGGCTGTTGGAGGAGTTCTTTAAGATGAAGTTGGCTCACTGCATTAAACTAGCCTTATAATATTATGAGGTTGTCTTCATTCTTGATTAAAAAAAAACTCACAAATCGTGTGGTCTAAGGTATAAGGAAGACTTTTGTATAATGATCCAGCCACAGGTTAATTTTTTACTATTAGTCTTTCATATTCCATTTGCTTTTCTTGAAGAGTATGACCTCTTGTCAGATAATTCTTTCAGGGTTCATCGCTGTCGTCATATTGTGACAAAAGCAGCTTTCTAATTTAATCTGAGAGTAAAAATAGACTCAAATGGAATATTTATGGAATACTTAATTCATTTGCCAGGGTAGCCTATAGATTAGCCTATACAGTCTAAAGTCACATAGGCAATCGTATCACAGTTGACAATATAACCAATAAAGTTGGTTCCAATTAAAAATTTTGACTGAGGAAGTTTGTAAAATTTTAACTTTTCCATATCTTTTCTATGGATGGAAGCATATTTCTAATAATTGTAAAAGTTATCATCACAAGAATTTTGATCTAAACAAAGTCCACTTTCAAAGTGTTGTCCTTAAAAAATATAAATAAAACAATTGACAATTTTCGTTGACCAATAGAAAATACTAATGTTGAACAACTTATTTTGATATTAAATCATTTTATATCGTAACAATTATATTTAATTAAATACTAAGAAATATGTGAGATTGAGATGAAGCAATGAAATTCCAAAGAGTCATTTCAAAGAGATGTAAAAATACTTTTTTAACTGCAGTAATTAAAAAATACTGCGCATCTTAAACGAAACCTTTATAGGTTTTAATAATCGATTTGTTGAGCCGACCTTTACAAAAAATTTGTGCAAACAATTAAAACAGGCTAACCTTATTTTCATATTTAGAAAATAATATTTCTTTGTTGAGAGGAACCTAGAACAAATTTCGCCAATTTCATATGAAACATTTTGTTTAAGTGAAATTTCGAAAGCGAAACATCTTTTGCAATAAATAATAAGGTCAAACAATGTCGGTTTGAGGGTAAGATCTAGAAAATCCTGTCTTTTCACATGGTTAATTATATGTAACGTTTTTACTTCTGACATAATATTTATAAAAACTATATGGCGAGTACTGCATTCTTAAAAAATTTCGAAATCGAGATTTTTATCAAACATCACATAACAAAAAGCTGAGAAGTTGGTCCCCCGATTCCTTTCGTCTTTCTGCCTATCCTCGCTCCTACAGCCCAAACCATTGGGTCGTTTGAGTTTAAACTTAAAAACTAATTTTAAAAGCCGGTTCGCGTCAGCCTTTTTTCATTTTTGTCAAGACTAAAATTACTAACAGTAGTCACCATATAAATGTTTAGGTCACAGATCGAAAATTCGAATTTTCTCAAAATCAAACCGATAGATAAGAAAAAAAAATTAAATTGTCTTTAATTTTTTTTTGCTTAACTTATCTTCTTTCAATAAAAAAAGGCTGGGATGCGACCCACACTGATAACTTCCCATTAAAAAAGTTGTCAGTTGAATTGTTCTAAGAAATTTAAAAATTACCTACAGTATGGTTGGAGGGTCTTTACCTAAAACTGAGCAGAATTGGCATAAGCAAGCCATTGTTGTATATACTTTATGATATGCTTAACGGTAGAAAGTTAGTTGTCAAAAGTGGCAATGTAACACAACACAACATTCTCAATTAAAAATGGTCTTCAACAGGGAGCGGTGAATTCGCCGATTCTCTTCAGCATTTACACCAGCGATCTGATAGGTAGTCTTACAAAGGCAATTGCGTACGCCGACGATCTAATTGCGTACAGAACGGCCCGAAAGGTTGAGGTTTTTAGAATTCTCTTGCAGCGTGATTTCGACAAGATTCAGCGATATTGCGACGACTGGAAACTGAAAATAAATGTCCAGAAGTCGGAGACAATTCTGTTCCGGACTCCGTTGGCTAGGGCCACGAGGGATACGTGCAAGAATTGGTGTTGATCGACGTTCACGACGCTGTACCGGCTTATATCGAACATCCGAATCTTCCAACGAGGTCCTATACAACGGGACTCGAATCAACAGAATTGACAGTTTCGTGATAAAACTCGTTCGAAGTCGCATTGCAAAAGCTTTGTCTTTGACCAACAATTTAATTTTCGGGGCGTTCTATCCGAACGGCGAATATTTTAAGAGTGCACGCTTGAGTGGCTTCATTCCACCAGAGGCATTCCTCTTTTTAGATAGATGCGGTCTTATACAGGATAGATTGGCAGTTCCGCTAATCTACCAGCAACTCCCGGGACATCATGGCACAAGGCGGAGCAGAGCTCCTTCGGGTGAAGCAGGAGAACCAGTTTTGGTGGCTTCAATCGGCACTTGATATTGGATAGTCGGGATGGGGTTTTAAGCCTTGGCCGGCTTACATACTTGTTTTATAGTTTAGGGTTTAGTTTTAAGTAGAAAAGGCATGGTGGCACAAAAAAAATACGAAAAAAAATTTAAAAATAAAATAAACAAAAAAAAAATTAAAAAAAAAGAAAAAAACAAAAAACATGGAATAAAAAAAAAAAATAAAAAACATACAAAAAAAGACAATTAAATATAAAAACAAAAAACGTTAGATTTGCTGCTGTGGTTCTTCTAGTTTTAAGTAGTTTATAGGTAGAATATAGGTAGTTTAAGTTAGTTTTAAGTTTTACATTAGGGACCTTATTTTAAGTAGTTTTTAAGCAAAAATAAAAAGGAAATATCAATAATTTTTTAATTTTTTAATTAATACAAAATAAATAAAATTGAATCTCACATCGAAAAATAAAATTAATTTGGAGTCAATAATTGTCTATTGTTCACGAGATATCGAGAACAGAAGATCAATTCTTACCAAATTTGCGTATTCATAAATTTTATTTTTTTTTTTAAGAAAAAACCGACTGCTGGATTTTCATAAAAAATTTACTGAGTTTTGAAAACAATATTTTTTATAATTTAAAATTGTTAAATAAAAATTGAAGCCACTATTTTTAATTTTTGAAAATATATTTGAGTCGAAATTCAATTTTTACCAACTTTTTTTTATGTTTTTAATTTTTGTAAAAAAAAAGTCAATTGGATTTTTCTCAAACTTTAACCGAATGTTGAAAACAATATTTGGTATAAGATAAAATTAGTTTTAAGCCATAATCTCAAATTTTTGGAAAGGTATTTGGGTCGAGATTAAATTTGTATCTACTTTTAGTAATGTTTTTTTTTAATTTTTATTTTTTGTAAAAAAAAACTGTCTATTTAATTTTTCTCAAAATTTTAGTAAATATTAAAAACGATATTCTTCGTTGTCTAAAATTATTTTGGTGATACAATCATTTTTTTCATAAAATTTTGAAGGTTACAAATATTTTTCCAGTTTTAGGATTTATAAAGACACCGTTTGTTAATTTTTTTTCCAAAAATATACTTGTGACGTATCACGTCATAATATATAATAAACCATTTAATTCAAGTCGCTAGAGTTATTTGTTCGTGAGATATTTTGGGTTAACTAAAATGTTTATCTTTTTTTTTAAATTGATTTGGTGAAAAAAGCACCCACTCTATTTTCTTAAGAGTCCTTTCCGCATTTTTGTGCATTATTTTCGTTAGAACAAAATTTATTTAAAGTCGATATCTCAACTGGTTCTTGAGATATGGACTACGAAGAATAAACTCCCCGAACGTACGTACACACCCACACACAGGCATTTCACTAAACTTTAAGAAATGTCAACATTTTTTATTCGACAAATCGGACCGATTACAATAACTTCTTATGGGAGTATTGAGTAATTAAATGTCATTTAAATTTTTAAAGACAAACTTATTTCAAAGGTAAATTTTTGAATTTGAAATTATAAGTACTATTTGTTAATGGTCTATGAATACAAAAGCAAGTTTGTGCACTTTATTAAAATACACCTTTTAAAAATGTAAGCAAAAGGTACATGACACGCTGTTTTCAAATTACAACGTAGTTCTTAGAAAAGTATATTGTATGATGTTTTCATAGAGTACAAATTTTTATCTTCTAGATAATTTTAATTTTTTTAAGTATCTCATTCAATATTCATAATTTCTTTTTAGTTATCAAAAATCAAATGGGGTGGCGCAACAGTCCGTTGTGAACCAGGGCCTAGTGACTTACAACTCTCAACCATTCCTGTGTGCGAGTACTGTTGTCAGGAATGGAAGGGACCTACAATTTTAGGCCGAATCCGAACGGCTAGTTTGAGAAAGCACTTTTTCATGACTCTTGAAGGATTTGTCAATTCCTCGCAAGAGGCAGTACCCGCGAAAATTAATTTTTTTTTTTTTAAATTAAGGTGGCACAGGCAGGGATTGAACCCAAGACCCCTTGCATGACAGTCCAACGCACTTTTTTTTTTTATTTTATTTTTTTTTATAATTAATTTTTATTAATTCATTCTTAAACCTATCTTAAAGCTAGACAAAAATTCATAAAACTAGCCTAATTATCCATAACTTACAACTAACTTAATGGTCCCATACGGACACTCTAAGTTAAACTAACAGTCCAACGCACTAACCATCATGCCACGGGTACTACTTTTAGTTATTAGGTGAATCTTTATATGACTCAATAGAAGTTGAAAGCTAACCGATTTCAGCTATGTGTTCACAAACTCAGGATTACCCGTTTTCAACATTAATTTTATTTGTTTTTAATTATACATATTTCAAAAACTTCAATCGCAATATCATCAAAAATTGATTTTATAGAATATAAATAATTCAACATTTTTTCAAGGTTTATGTATGGCATATGAAGACTTACATACAAGTAATGATTTTTTTAAAGAAAAAAAATTATTATATTATATACAAACAAATATTATAAATTTAATTTTTTCTTTTGAAAAAAGGCAATGCAAACAAATTTTTTAGAGAAATTGTAATGAAAATCTATCTGTTCGTTTTTGAAAATTTGAATTTTCGAATAGGAGACCCACTTTTTTCGACTTCTATACCTAAAATCTCGAGTTCAAAATTTTTAAGAATGCAAAAGTTTCCATATACATACATCGTGCCTATGCTTCGCAAGTAGAAATACAAGAAAATAGAATTATATTTCTTATTTTATTTGTTAAAAGTTATTGAAAAAATAATAAGCATAATTTCTAGAATCAAGGTGCTCTTCTCTTCACCAGACAGAGGTTTATTTTGGATTGAAATAAACTAATGAATAAATAAATTAGGTGGCGCAACTATCCATTCCTGTGTACTAGTAATCTTGTCAGCAATGGAAGGGACCTACAGTTTTCATGCCAAATCCGAACGGCTAACTTTTCATTATTTGACTTTTGTTCAAACATTTCTCAAATGCTTTGATCCAAATTCGTTCAATGTAAGCAACAAGTCTACACATTTTTCAACAAAATTTAAGAAAAACACAAAATCTCTTCCAAAAATTCAATCCAACATCATTTATTTCCTTATCCATATATTTATCATCTTAAAGTAAGAGAGGAGCTGCAGCATAGGTCAAAGGTGCTGGAGCCAATGGAGCCGAGTATCTCAATGAAGAAGCGAATGGTGAAGCTACATATTGAGCAGCCAATGGTGCGGCCAATGGTGTTGCAGCAACATATTTTGCGATAGCTGGAGCTGCAACAACTGGTGCAGGAGCAGCAGCATAAATTGGAGCTGAAGCGATTCCATTGTAGTTCCTTGCAATCACTTGATTACTTGTGGCAGTAACAACTCCAGGTGCAGCAGCAACCAATGGAGCAGAGTATGCAAGTGGTGCAACAAATCCCGGCTTGGCAGCAGCACAAGCAATGACAGCAAAGATGACAACGGTCTAAAATAACAACACAAGAAAATAGATTGAGTACAAAAATGTCCAATAAGTGAATTTATTTTGCATTTACTTACGAATTTGAACATTTTGATTTTGGGTTTGAATTGATGGATTGAAGTGTTCCAAGAGGTGTGAGCTTTAAGTCTGATTTGGTTAGCGTCAATTGAAGACTTTTATATCAAATTGATACGTGACCATGGAATATGATAGCTCATTGAAATTCCTCAAATGAATACTTTGCGTCAAAAATCATTAACACTTGTTGAGAGTGTGGACTGTATTGCAACTATTAGTATCGTTTAACCTTTATCAAGTTCAATTTTTACAAAGCTGGGTGAAATAAAATAAATCATGATTGTTGCAGAAAAATTAATTTAATAATAGCAATATTATTTAACAACCTTTACTTTAGATTCTTGCCTTGAAATAAAACGTTTTGTCACAAAGAATCAAATTTGTATCGAGTTAAATTTTAAAGTATTTAAAGGTGTACTTAACCGTCACCCAAACAAAAAAAAAACACTAAAGACTGAACTAAACTGATTGAAATTAATTATAAAAATATAAAACTTCTATACGTTCCATCCACTGAGTCCTTTGAGGCGAATTAAAAATAACTTCAGAGGAAAATACGATATCAAAAAAAAAAAATTAAGCCAAGTTTGTCGTTGCAATATTATGGTGGTTCCCTGACGGTATTTTTTCTTTTTATCTCCTTACTATATATTCATGGTTTGTGTTCACTTTTAATACATTTTTTTTTATCAAAAGCTATGTGCATTCCAACCGGAAGTAGGATCAACTTTCCACAAACCTTTCAAGCGAATATTAAAATGTTCATCCCATAGTTTACAGTCTTAGTAATATAAATTAGACACACCTTCCAAACAAAAAAACGTCTATTAATTTTGTCTTGGAAAAGATAGAAACCCTCTGACGGTACAACTAGGCGTATACTTATTCTTTTTATTTTGTTGAATTTTTAATAAATTGTTCATAAATTTGTATTTATTTATAGATTGTGACATCAATAGAATTCTGAAGACTTAAAAGGTGGACAGCCAGATCATAGGAGCAGCATGTCTACTTAACCGAATAGTTCATCAAATGCAGGTAAGAGCTCAGATTTTCAATTCACGCTTGATGTTAAATAACTATATTTGATTTGCAAAATTTTATGTCACTGACTGTATTTCCAAGATAAATTTGTTCCCAAACTTAAAAGCCTTGCAATATAAACAAAAAAAACAAAAATCAAAAATGTCTGTTAACAAAATATAAAATGAAACCACCTGCCTGTAAAATACTTCAGCCAAAATTTTTACTGGATGTTATCTCAGGAGAATTTATGTTGTTGTTGTTGCTTTTTTGCGGGTCCTTATATTTTCCTGGAATATATATAAGTTGCATGGCAGTATTTTTTTACTATTTTTATGTTTTCATTTTTTTGTATAAGAATTTACTTTGAGCCCACGCCAAAGGAAAACAGAATATTCCCAAACTAGAAGACCAAAAAAAGGAAATATTATATTTTAAAACTTAATTTTAAAAAAATATATTCTAGAGCCTAAGGCGAAAAAAAATAAAAATACGCTCTTGTGGGCATAATTGGACAATTAATGTGATTTTAGAAACCTTAGACATGAGGAAACGTCTTTTTTCCTTTGAAATGAAAAAGTTTGAAGTCGTTGGGATTATGTTTGATCTTTGAATGCTATCGAAAATTAAATAGGGAGTCTTGTTGAAATTTAATAGATTCATACAGTTTATATGAAAACGAAGGAGTCAGCCAAGGATTCCTTCATTTTTCTAATTTTTACAAAAAATTTACTATCACATTATTAATTTAATAACTTATTCCATAACATAACCCACAAGCTGCGGTGACAGAATGAACCTCTCAATTATTTCTTCAAGCACACCTGAGTCTGCAATACCTTCCCACAAACCCTTGCCCACCTTCCTCCGCACTAATGAAAGAATTTAAAAGTTTTCCTTCCTTCCTTAGGAAAAACTTTATTGGATCTCTACAAAAACATCAACGTTAATTAAATTGAACATCTATCTTCTGGATTTTGTCAGAATAATCGAAAAGTTTATATTCAACACGATGTTGGTTGATGATGGTCCTTCTCTTGATTTCCTCTTCATCTTCATGGTTCTATAGCCTAGGGCCCGACTCGACCACTTCCATTCGTCATATAAAACATAGCTATAGTCTAAAAATAAAATAAAGTGAGAAACTTTATATTTTTCCGGATTGATAAAATACCAAACCGACCTCACTGCAGTAAGAAGAACGTATATAGTATTTACTTTGCAGTTTCAACACCGCAGGTAGAGGGTTTATACGAGTACCATCAAGTTATCAAAATTAAACTTTTTCTCGTTTATATTGCGTTGAACAGTTTTGGGTTTAGTTGGATGCGATGCAATGGTTGTCATTTTTAGTTAGTTCATATTTTGCCTTGACAGGGTTGTAGAGTTGGTTTTTGAGTCGAAATGAGGATTTTTTGAAGAAAATTTATCTTTGTCTCGGGATATTTGCAGCTGATGCTGCAAGTATTTTTATGACATCTAACATCACACCTTTACGGAAATTGTTTTGAATAATCAAAGTTCAGATAAAATTTATTTAAGTAGAATGTTCGATGAAAAAAAAGAGGAACTTATTTAAAAAAGTTGAAATATTTTCATTAATTTTGTGGGACTTTCTCATTTTGTTAAAAATATGCACTTGAAGAAAAGATCTCAAAACTGTAAACACTTTGTTTAAATATATAGTTACACTTTTTTTGCTAAAACATTGACTCTTAGGTATTCAAAAAATAAATATGGCAGCAAGAACTTATCATAAGTAAAAGGTCGTATTAAATTCTTATTAAATACCTAATTTCTTATTAGTTCATCGAAAATATTAAATAATTATTTTGGACTAATCGCAAATCCCATTATTGAAGAGTCAGATGAAGAGTATTTTGTCTTTAATTTTGTTAAGTTATTTATTTCATGATAATATCCAATAGATTTTGTATGACTTATATGTGGGATATTCCTAACAATCCATCGAAAGCTTAATAACTGGTCAAGAATAATCAAATGTAATTTCTCTTATTTGTAAAAATAATAAAAGTTTAAATCTTGGTCAATTTTTCAATTTAATTGATGAGATTTTCGAAAAAAAAATATAATATAGAGGGTGATTTTTTTAAAGTTATACGAAAGTTTAAAAAAAAACACTTACAATTAAAAAAATGCATTAAATCTTTATTTGAATCGATAGTACGATCCATAAAATTTTACGTTTGACGATGATTTCATGCAAATGTTGACCTTGACTGTGCCCCAAATGGTCCATCCGCTTAGTACAATTTTGGCATACTCTTTCCAACATATCGGCCGGTATCTCACAAATAAATGCTTCAATATTGTCTGCCAATGCGTCAATTAAAGCGGGCTTGTCAGTTAAGACATGACCTTTAACATAGCCCCACAAAAAATAGTCTAAAGGCGTTAAATCATACGATCTAAGCAACCAATTGCCCGGTCCCGAACGTGAAATAAAATGTCCACATAACTCGCCGTTTTGCGTGCTGTGTGGCATGTGGGATCGTCTTGTTGAAACCACATGTCATGCACGTCGTTCAGATTAAATTCTTGCACCAACTGTATTTTGAAAGGCATCACACCTAAATCCTTCCGAAAAAATTTTCCACGTTGTTGAGTAACAGAGGCCCAATTGCTGAGAACGGTGACGAATCGATAATTGATGGTCATAATTAACACTGAACTCTACGTAAGCGTGTTCTAGTTTAATGTCCAACAATGTAAATCATGTGCGAAATAGACCGAATAGCCACTTCAGTGGGTCATTAAACTGACCATAAAATTAAAGAAGCGCGCGATGAACTTTCTTAACAGAGCACGCATTTTGATTATAAAATTCAATAATTTGCAAGCGTTGTTTGTTTGAAAGACGATTCATAGTTAAATTATAGACTAAACTGAAGATGTTTGACAGTGAAACAAAACACGAAACGTACGTCAGCTTTTTAAACCAGTGTTGCCAAAAAGATAATAGCTAAAAAACCACCCTTTAATAAGTTAGTTTAGAAAAACTTTGCATAGAATTTAAAGTATTGTCAAAGTCATGTTTTGAGATTTATAAGTGAGATATTCGCACAAAGGATAGGAATGGCAGTGCCCGTGTAGTGATGGTAATTGTGCGGGACTGTCATACCAGAAGTCTTGGGTTCAGTCCCTGCCTGTACTGCCTCTTCCGAGGAATTTACGCATATCCCAAGGGTTATTGTTGTTATGTTCGGATTTGGCTAAAAACTTTAGGTCCCCTCCATCCCAGACATTACTAGCAAATCACAATAATGGTTGAGAATGGTTAGTTGTAATTTATTTATTATAATATTAAAAGTGGAAAAAGTACAATTTTTGTTTTAAATACTTACAAATTAACTATATTAAGTTTTTTGTCAATTTGTAGTAGGAAAAAACTTTCCCCATAATTAGGAAACAAAACGTAGTGGAAGTGGTTGCCTAAGCTGACTTCTTAGTAGCGTATCCCGCCACTATAAAATGTTTACGACGTTTGCGATGGGCTATGACTGTAGTTCAAGAATTATTTTAATGATATGGACCTTAAGAGTTTGAATCGGTTTCGATAATGTCTGTCGTCGTTCTCCACAAAATAAAGTTCAGAGAGGTTATATCCCAGGTCCATCTCCAAGACGGCTGATTTTTGTTCATAAGATATCGATTGTAAGATGGGTTGTTTAGCATTAACCGCCATCATACCAAACATAAACTAGAGGTTTTAAAAACATGTATCCAGTAGTACAAAAGTAGGTTTTAAAATAGCTCTATAACGCCAATCATTGACCGTTGAGGGTGGGATGCGACCCACACCGATAAATTCCCATCCCTTCTGTCGATTTGTCTCGCTTAAAAGTTTGTAGGTTTTCGTGTTTGCTTAAAAAAGTAGTCAGTTGATTTAATCTATAAAATATTTAAATTACGAACAATATTTTGCAAATAATGAAATAGATTTCTAAATCTATTTTTGTTAACGAGATTTTTTGTCGAACACCTATTTTAGTAGCATTTCTTAAATGTTTATAAATTGGATGAATGAAACTAATTTGAGAGATATCAAGAACAAAACATTAGTTTTTACCAAACATAAGTACTATTTTTTGTAGATTTTATTTCTTTTATAAAAAACGGACTGTTGGATTTTATAAAAAACTACTATAGATCGAAATCAATATTTAATGTGAAATAAAAAAAGTTAAGGACCCGTGGCATGATGGTTAGTGCGTTGGACTGTCATGCAAGGGGTCTTGGGTTCAATCTCTGCCTGTGCCACCTTAATTTTAAAAAAAAAAATTAATTTTCGCGGGTACTGCCTCTTGCGAGGAATTGACAAATCCTTCAAGAGTAATTCTTGTCATGAAAAAGTGCTTTCTCAAACTAGCCGTTCGGATTCGGCCTAAAATTGTAGGTCCCTTCGATTCCTGACAACAGTACTCGCACACAGGAATGGTTGAGAGCTGTAACTCACTAGGCCCTGGTTCACAACGGACTGTTGCGCCACCCCATTTGATTTTGATTTGCAGGACAAAATTTTTAATTTTTGAAAACCTATTTGAGTCGAAAGCAAATTTTTACCAAGTTTAAGTATTGTTTTTTTTAAGGTTTCTATTTTTTGTAAAAAAACTCAAAATTTTACTGAATGTTGACAACAATATTTTTTAAAAGATAAAAAAGTTTGTATCCAATATCACAAAGTTTTGAAAAGATATTTGAGTCGAAATCAATTTTTACCAAATTTTATTAATTGTTTTGCTTAGAATTTTAGTTTTTGTAAGAAAGCTGTCAATTCGATTTTTTTTAAAAAATTTCAGAATGTTGGAAACAATATTTCCCATAAGTAAAAATTTGTTGGAAGCCATAATCTCGAGTTTTTGATAAGATATTTGAGTCTACATTAAATTTTTACCAACTTTGAGTAATATTATTTCTATGTCATTAATTTTTGTAAAAAAAAGTGTCAATTCGATCTAATAAAATTTTGTAAAAAACGTTATTTTTGTTTCGTGAGGTATTTAGGGTTAACCTTTTTACTTACGACATATAGGAACTATATGGCAAGTCTTGCATTCGTGCAAAATTTCGAACTCGAGATTTTAATCAAACATGATATTACGATGGTAGAGAAGTCGAAAAAAGTGGGTCCCGCGATTCCGTCCGGTCGGTTTTGTCTGTCTGTCCACGCTCCTACAGCCTAAACCATTGGGTCGATTGAGTTCAAACTTGGAAGTTAAGGTTTTGAGCAGATTCGCGTTAGGCGTTTTTTTCATTTTTTTTTAAGATCAAAACTAACAGTGGCCCCCATAAAATTTTTTTGGTCAAAAACCGAAAATTCGAATTTTCTCAAAAACAAACCGATAGATTTTTTTTAAATTTTCTCTAAAATTTTATTTTTAACTTGGCTTCTTTTTATAAGAAAACCATATTTTTGTATTGCTCAGGAAAGGTACCGCTCATAGAACCGTTATTTTGTTTTTTAATTTTCTCAGCAACTTATGAACTCATTTTAATAATTTTTTTTTCTGAATAAGCTCCTTTATTTCCTTAACAATATTTGATTAACAGAAATTCAATTTTTAATTGTTTGAATTTTTTAAAAAATATTGAATTTTTATTTTTCAAAACTCTATATCTCAAAAACGGGTCAACAATTTTTTACGAAATTGAAACGTAAGACGTATATTTACAATCACTAAATAACTGCATTCCAAAAATATTTTTAGAACAAAATTGGAAAATTTTATATATAAAAAATTAATTTTAAAAAAAACCGCTCTAACGATTTTCAAAATAAAAATTTAAAAAATAAACGGTTTTTTTATTTATAAAATGGCATTTAAGTTTTTGAAGACAAACTTATTTTTCAGGTAAAATTTTGAATCTTAAAATATTATTTTTTTAATTATTTTTAGTGTGCGTGAGCCCGAAAGATCGCATTATTTTGACAAAATTGTAATTACATTCCTAGCTTTCATCCAAATTAGTGCATATGGTACACATTTATATGATACATTTAATCAACAATCTATTTTAAAGAGTCTATCAAGAAGTATTATCTTGGTAACTTTGTATATAATGATTTTAAAATATTATTCTTTACGAATAAGGTTGTTTCACACATGATTTACTGGCCTTCGCCTATATAAAAAAATAAATACTTAGTACCTACAAGTTAAAGAAACTGGCCAGAGAGAGTATATGTATTTTCTGTTAGAATCACTTTTTCAACGCATACACATTGTACCTATTTATAAAGGTATAACGTACAACTTCTACAACTACTGCTTACGTGTCACTTCTTAACTAAAATCCAAAACGCACAAGAGCCTGACTGTAAACAACACATTAACAGCAATTTCTTGTACTTGTTCGTATGCTTGTTTTTTAAAACTTTAGTGAAAAAAATAGACTGAACGTAATAACTCCATGTTTGCGCTGAAAACTTGTAGTAAAGAAGGAATGTAGTATGTACCTTTTAGCCACCAATAACATTCCTTCATTATCATCATAAACATGTCCTTATCTATCTATCTGCATAAAGCTAAGCACGCCAAGTGAACTATTCTAGGGTCGTTTTAGACATCTACCTGCTACCTAACTACACAACCAATAGGCGATCGCCTCACAATTTAAACATTCATGGTCTGCCTCTTTCTTATCTTATTTATTTTCCATCCTGGTTCTTCTAATATGAAATTACAATAAAGCTATCTAAAGGAAAAAAGCTTTTAAGGAACAAGTTGAATACACAAACAATTGTTTTCGTTAAGTATGCTTACAAGTATTTTTTATTTCCGGGATGAGTTGTCCGAGGATGAGTTGTGTCTTGGGATGAATCAGACGTTTTTTTACAAATCAAATGGCATTTATGTATATCTTTGAAGACAAACTTATTTTACAGGTATATTTTAAAATCTGATATAGTTACTATTTTAAGCAGACTCTTTGCATATAGGAGCCTAACAACCTAACAAAAATCAATACTAAAATTTGGTACAACTTTATTTTCGACTCATGTATCTTTTCAAAAATTCAAAATATTGGCTTCAAACTTATTTTGTCTGAGAGAAAATATTGTTTTCGACATTCAGTAATTTTTTTATAAGAATCCAACATTCCGTTTTTTCATAAAACGTACTCAAATTTATTAAAAAAATATTTTCGATATCTCATGAACAGTAGAAGATATTGACTTCAAATAAATTTTATCAAAATCAAAAAGCTTAATTATGTATTTTTTTCAAGGTTTATTTGTGGAGATTGATTTTTAAGCTCTTTCTTTTTGGGATGTTTGCAAGTATTAAATCTTTCAAATAGAAAATAAAGTATTTAAATAAACAAAATAAAAAGTTTGCAATGCTCGAATATGGAAGTAAAGTATGCGAAAATCACACTTTATTTTATATTAATTTTGTACTAATTGTTTATTTTTTTTGAAAATTTGTTAAAGTTTTGCGTTAAAAGACTAAATATCCGAAAGTACTACCAATTATAAGCATCCTCCGATTTAAAGTAAATTCCATTAATATTGGAATAGAAGAAGAAAAGCAACACAACTTGTAGATTATGAATTTTTCATAAACTACCCACGATATATTATTTATATTCTTCCAATTTGTCCTTCATCAGACTTCTAATATATTTTTCATAAAATATAAGGAATTCAGTATTTAAGGATTTGCAAATTATGCAAAAATAACATGCCCAAAGTTTTCTAAGAAAAAACACAATTTACTTCAGCTACCCAAAAATTAATGAATTCTACCACAGGTAGGTTACGTAACACATAGACCATCACCTGTCACACCATCCGCACTACCGCCTCCGCTGTGGCGACGCTGGCACAAGGTTTTCCATAAGTGGATAACACAAATTCCTAAAATTTGTGCATAAATTTACATTTTTTCTATCAATCTTACAACTTTAGACAAACTACCAACCCGTAGAAAAATAAAACTACTTTAAGCTTCAACTTAAAGTCTCTTGAGAAATTCATGGAAAATCTAATTTCGCTTATATGTCATGGTTTTGGATGTTGGTTGGTGGAGCTGTGGTCGGTTGTCACGAGCTGTCGCCACTTTAAAGAAAACCTTATCCCGAAGAATAACTCAATGGAAAATTTTGTGAAAAGCTGAAACAACGGAAAAAAAGCATAAAAAATGTTCCAAACGATAAGGACACTCAGAATAATTTATGAATAATGGAACCGTTTTTACTTTTTTTTTCGTCCTCAAACATAGATCTCGATTTATGAAAGTGAGGCAGCATAAAGTGCTAGAAGACCGCTTCGTTCTGTGGCGGTCGCTTCAGTCCATCTGAGTTACATACATAGGTAGCAGAGGTATACAGGGACAAAGTCGTGTTTTTTTCGCTTTAAACTCGATTCTAGCAAAGTGTGCAAAATTCTGACACTAGGTGGTGCTTAGTTGCTATGAATGTACAAATGTACAAAAGAGAAAACCTTCCACCATTTCTGCCGCATTATACCGCATCGTGTATCCTTAATCCGATTGAATGGCTCGGTGAACAAATTATCCTGATATGTGAGCCAAGGAGAAAAAACAGTCAGAAGTGGTGGCGATGAAGACGACGGCCGTGGCGCTGAGCGACAGAATGAAGCACAGCACCAGCAAAAGCACCATCAGCTCGCTGAAAGCAAGCAAGCATTCCCTTCCGCATGACTGGCAAGTGCGCGAAGCTTCAACGCTATACGATTAAAGCACTATGACAGCTTAAGGAACAAATCCTTGCTCACTTTCCACGGCAAGGCAACCACATCAGAACTTAAAAAAATCCATCCACAACCACGAGATGAAAGTTCAAGAAAACTCCAAAATGCTTTCTACGACTAAAAAGGGAAGGGTGCTTTATTTTTATTTATATTTTACAGCTTCTACACGACTTTAACGCGACTTTTGACAGTCTTACAACAAAAGGGGTGAAGATGTATATCTGAGAGGAGCAGCAGCAGCCAAGGGAGTGGAGTAGCCATAGGCAGCAGCATAGGCGGCTGGGGCGGAATAGGCAGCAAGAGGGGCAGCTAACCTGGCTGCCGGTGCAGTGTAGGCGAAGGGAGAAGTCCTGTAGGCAGATAGTCCAGCTGGTGCGGCAAAAGCTTGGGGAGCGTAAGCGTATGGAGCCGACAAAAGAGCAGCATTGTAATTGTTCTGGATATCAATGCGACTGCTGCCGCCTGGAGCAATGAGCGCTCCGCTGTAAGCCAATGGAGCTGGGTATGACAGAGGAGCCGAGTAGGCAAGTGGACTGGAGTAGGCTGCAGTCAGAGGAGCTGAGTAGGCTAGTGGTGCAGCAGCGAGTGGAGCTGCAGCTAGTGGTGCAAGAACTCCTGGTTTGGCAGCGGCACATGCAACGAGAGCAAGGACAACCATGATCTGGAAAATAAATACAAATTAAGGATTATAAATCTCTCTTTTTTAGAAACTGGTGCCGCCGCGGGAAACTTACGATTTTGGCCATTTTGCTTAGACTTGGTTTGGTTGGGTTTTTGCAAATTATGTGAGTTGATGGAACGAGCTGTGCTTCGAATATGGTTAACAGTGAGCTATGTCGAGGCTTTTATATGCATTAACAAAGTTGCACGTTCTTCGCATAAATGTTGGCTTATGATGCATAACTCGTGGGCCTTATGGTGGGCACTCTTTAATAAATTTACATAAAGTGGAAGTGGATGGCGAGGAATGTGCATATCTGGTGGTTTATATTTAACTTTATGTATGTTTGTGTTTTTGTTTATACAGAAAAATTGGTCAACATTGCTTGTAGAATAATTTGAATTGTTTTTGGATTATTTTTTCTTGGATGAGTTTCAAGGATTTGTTTGTTTTGTTTTCTTTTAAATTGGCATTACATAATTAATTAATTAGAGCAGCAGCCAAAAGATTGTTTACTTACTTTTTTCCATTTTAATTTATTCAAAAAAGTTAATTGCTCAGTCAGTTTATTGTCATTAAAAGAGTATAATTAAGGAGGTTATGCAAAAGGGTAAATTAACGAATAGCACACTTTGTATGAGCGCGTTGTTAAGTTGGCTAAAAATAGTAAACAGTTGAAATAATTTAACTTAATCAAAGCCAGGTTCTTCGAATTGAAACCTTATACCACATCTTCAAATTCAATAATTAAATATTTGTTGATTAGATTGAAATTTAAAAAAACTGATAGATTTTCTTTTTTAATAATGCTTAAAACGTTTTTTGTGTTCCAATTAAAAAAAAGCTTTAAATGAACCCTGTTTTATGAAAATGGCCTACATTAAAAATGTCATAGTGCCCAAAACAATTTTATGAACATTTTGTTGCACGATTTCGAAATATTACCAAACCTTTGGGTGTTAAAATTTTGTTTAGTCTTATGAAATTCCAAATAAAAAGGAGAATTCGGCCTTATTACCAAATAAAATATCACAGCAAGATATTAAAAATGTCATATCGCTTAAAAAAATTCAGAAAAAAATCCCACAAGGCTCAAAATAATAGATATGTCGTCAAAAATCATTTTTAAATATCATAATGCTGCAGTACCCGTAGCATGATGGTTAGTGCGTTGGACTGTCGTGCAAGGGGTCTTGGGTTCAATCCCTACCTGTGCCACCTTAATTTAAAAAAAAAAAAAAAAATCGCGGGTACTGCCTCTTGCGAGGAATTGACAAATCCTTCAAGAGTAATTCTTGTCATGAAAAAGTGCTTTCTCAATCTTGCCGTTCGGATTCGGCCCAAAATTGTAGGTCCCTTCCATTCCTGACAACAGTACTCGCACACGGGAATGGTTGAGAGTTATAAGTCACTAGGCCCTGGTTCACAACGGACTGTTGCGCCACCCCAATTGAATTGAAAAATGCCCAAATTTCTCATTGACATATCATCTAAAAGATGTATTGGGTTACAACATTTGTTTATTTTGGGAACTACGATAGGAAATTTCTATATATGCAGATGTTTTTAATGCAAGAAAACATACATATAACTTCGCATACGGGGGTTGCAGGGGGACACCATGCCCCTTCTTAAATATCTCACTCTTATTACTGACAGCCCAACTACCCAACATTTTTTGAAAAATATGAAATTTCTAAATTTGGGCTTTATTTATACATTGAAAGTTGGTTTGGATGTT
This sequence comes from Eupeodes corollae, assembly GCF_945859685.1. Lineage (NCBI taxonomy): Eukaryota > Metazoa > Arthropoda > Insecta > Diptera > Syrphidae > Eupeodes > Eupeodes corollae. The sequence goes on from NC_079148.1 coordinate 115,282,957, forward strand.
ATAACATTTTATTTGGGCTTTGTGTCAGTTTATGATTAAGGTTATAATCGTCGTAATGCCCAAAATAAATGTCACAACTCCCACAAAACTCAAATTCAAAATTTAAAATTCTTTTGGGTTTTTTAACTCTTTGAGTTTTTTGGTATATTAGGATTTGGGGCGTTATGGTTTTAGGCGAAAAAAAACTAACGCCTCATAAATATCTAATAAAGTTTTACTTTATTTTTAACAATTATTGAACCCCAGAAAATTAAGGTGCGATTAGAAATATAAATATTAAGAACTTTTACATAATTTGCCCAATATATGTCAAGAGTGTTCCAAATGGTGCCACCAAATTCACCATGTGAAAGAAAGTGCCACTCTCTGTGGATGCTTTGGCTTCTCAACAACAATGTGCGGCCAATTTTGTTGGTTTATGAAGTTTGAATACTTTGTCAGAAAAGATGATTTTTGCCTCCAAAATCATTGCGTTATCCGAACTGCTCTAAGGTTCAAACTACGAAATGGTAATAAAGCAGATGGTCATGCGTCTTCAATTGTTAACTTAATTGGATCTCGTAACCAGATTCTCCGGGATCTTTGCGTGAAATTCTCCTCCGGTTAGAGCTGTCAAATGTTGAGCTGTTGAGACCGATGGTGAGTTGTTGTTTGTGAATTAAGTATCTCAGTCTTAACTTAAGCAGCCCAATTCCCATCTGTAAGCACCGTACAAAGATTAACAAACATGCATACAGCGGGCTTTGTGGAAACAGTAACTTCCACTTAATTGCACCTCGCTTAAATAAAATTCCCTCTTAAATGACCGAAAAAACGAGTTCAAAAATTTCAGATAAACACACAACAGCTTTTTCTGGTTGATTGTCCCCTATCAACCAAAAAAAGCTGTTGTGTGTTTATCTAATTTTTTTTTGGTTGATTGATTGTCCCCTATTTAATTGGCGCTGCATAAAAGGACGAGAGCTATAAGCAGAAGAGGCGAGAGGAACGCCGACTTCTCAGAAGGAAAAAGAGAGGGCATGAGAAGCGTTAAGAGGTATAAAAGCAGGAATGAGGCTCGAAAGTTTTATGAACAGGTGAAACGAAATTCACAGGTACATAAACCTAGAACCGAAGGCTGCAAAGCCGAAAGTGGAAACATCATTGTGGAACCGCAGTCAATGCTTAGGATATGGAAGGACCACTTCTGCAGACTGTATAACTACGACGAAGAACTGAATTCCGCTGTCAGGCAGGATGATCCATTCAACATAGACGACGACACCTAACAATCCCGTCCTCCCTACTTAGACGAAGTAAAGATTGCCATATCTAAGTTGAAGTCTTATAAAGCCACTGGAGCGAATGGCTTGGATGCCGAGCTCTTTAAAGCAGCTGGAGAAAAGTTGGTTAGGAGCATGCACCAACTTATCTGTAAGATATGGTCGGAAGAAAGCATGACCGTTGAATATAACCTCAGTATTGTTTGAAAAAAGGAGACCCTCTAAACTGCACCAACTATAGAGGAATCAGTCTACTTAACATCGCCTATAAAATCTTCTCTGTCGTAATATATGAGCGTGTAAAGCCCATCGTCAACAACCTAATAGGTCCTTATCAGTGTGGTTTTAGACCAGGAAAGTCCACAGTTGATCAAATATTCTTATTACGGCAGATCCTGGAAATAACTCAAGAACACCAAATAGACACCTAACATCTTTTCATCGATTTCAAGGCCGCATATGACAATATCTACAGGGACGAGCTGTATAGAGCCATGGCTAGTTTTGGTATCCCTGCAAAACCTTGTCCGTTTGTGCATGATGACCATGGAGAATTCACGCTGCTCCATAAAGGTTGGAAACAACTTAACAGGACCTTTCGATGTCAAAAAAGGTTTTAGACAAGGTGATGCGCTGTCATGTGATTTTCTTATCATCGTGCTTGAAAGAATAGTGCAGAGCTCACACGTCAACACTAGAGGCACTATCTTTCAAAAGTCTGTCCAATTACTGGCATATACTGATGACATTGACATAATCGGAAGAACTCAGCGTAATGTCAATGGGGCTTTTGTGAGTATTGAGTCAGAGGCAGAAAAAATGGATTTAACGGTTAATGAGGGCAAAACAAAGTACACGTTTTGACTTCTTGGTCAAAACGTCACAATCGACAGACGTAACTTTGAGGTAGTTAAGGACTACCTAGGCTCCGCTGTAAACGCAGAAAACAACACCAGCGCTGAGATCAAACGAAGAATAACTCTTGCTAACCGCTGTTTCTATGGCCTAAGAAAGCAATTGAGTGGAAAAGTCAAATCTCGAAGGACAAAAGAGTCGCTATATAAGACCCTTATCATACCCGTCCTGCTATACGGTGCAGAAGTATGGACCATGACAATAGCGGATGAAAGCATCTTGGGTCGTTTAGAAAGAAAAGTTCTTCCTACGGTCCCTTACGCGTGAAAGGGGAGTGAAGGAGAAGATGGAACGACGAGCTGTACGGGCTGTACAGCGACGTAGACTTAGCCAGAAGGGTAAAAGTCCAACGACTAAGATGGCTGGGTCACGTAGAGCCCATGGAAACGAATGCTCCGGCCCGGAAAGTCTTCGAATCCGCACCCACAGGACAGCGCAGTAGAAGAAGACCGCGGATCAGGTGGCGCGCACAAGTGGAAGGTGACCTCACCCAACTTGGAGCGCGAAACTGGAGACATCTAGCTAGATGGAGAAGTTTGTTGGGTGAGGCCTTAGTTCACACAGGACTGTAGCGCCACCTTAAGTAAGTAAGTAAGTAAGTAAGTCCCCTATTTAATTGAATTACAGAACTGCTCAAATCATAAAAAAATTACAAAATGACAGCTCGGTGTTATCTGTTTTCTGTCATTTGCAATTTCAGTTTTGATCGTCTCGTCGTCGGTGGCATCAATGTGCATGGATACTTTCATTTCCGACAACACTACTATTTAAAAAACGGACTATACTTGGGCTACACAGCACTCTTTTGGAAATGATTAAAGCTACTCTTTTCGATCCACACGGAAGCATATGATAGTGATTTTTCGTAAATATTTTGATTAGAAAACAGCTTTTAGCGTCAAATTAACCTATGATTTAAAAACAATTCATTAGATGGCTCACCAATCACATGCATTCAAATCTCTGATTACGATTTATTTTGTTTAAAAAATCTTAAAATCTCTGCCGCAAACCTTACAACTTTTTATTTATTCCAATTATTGTCTTTCAAAAAGAAACTTTGTATTAAAAGTAAATCCTTATTATTGTTTTATGTTTTTGTTTTTAACTCCAAATGTTATAAGTTAGTTTGTTCTTAAATGTAATGCGATTTACGTATGGATTTGAATTATCCGTATAGCTCAAACAGAGCTCCTCACATCCTACCATAGTTCGGCTCTTATTTAATTTATAAGAAAAATAAAAAAATTATACTGAAACAGAAACTTTTCCAATGTGTCACAATTCCTCACTCATGCATAATGCATTAAAGAATTGCTTCCTCTCTTTTTTGTATATTTTTATTACATATCCCTGAAAGGAAAAACTTCTCCTTACATACACATGTCATATATGTAAGTAGGTATGTATATCACAATCATGGGAAACTTGTACCCCCTGTACAAAAAAAAGGATTTTATATATTTGATTCGATTCCATTTGAATCTGATTTAATAGAGGATATCCTATTCCTTCTTCTTCGTCGTCCTTGTAGACGCACTCGTATAGCGGAGTCGTTTCGATTGAAATAAAAATAATCACAATATTCAATGTGAAACTTTAGAAGAATATCAAAAAAAAATAAGGAAAAAGGGAGAATGAAATTGAGAAAGGTAGTTTTTCCCTTTGGCATCTTTTCATAGAGAATGAAAAATTGAGAATATTATATTATGATGCACACCTGTCTGGATGCATCAATTATCACGTTTTCGAATAATTTTGATTAAAACGGAACACAAGTTGAGTATGCACTTTAAAAGCTTCCTTCTCATTCTCAATTTGCTTTTCGGAGACTCTTGAAACTATGTTCAGCTGAAAACGAATGAGTATTGATTATACTTGTAATTTATTTTAATATTTTTTTTTAAAATTACATCACTTACCTATTCTCTTAAATATACCGAAAAATGTTCAAGTTGATAAAAAAAGCAAACTTTGGTTCACGTTCATTTGACATTAATCTAAAAAAACACTCCGGGTAACTTTCCAACCCTGCATGAAGATGCAGATACCTATGATATGAATGGATATTATATTTTTTGCCAAAAGAGATGGAAACATGTGCCTTTGTATATCTACAAGTAGTTCTGGTGTTCGCAAAAGTGAAAAATTGCTAAGAATTTGTTCGAAGGTCTTTTCCAACATCATAGTCGAGAAAATATTCTTCGGAAGCAAGGAAAGGCATAAACATTATGGACTCACTTCATTGTTCTATGTATGAACATACATACATATATATATAAGAGATTCATTGAGTTTTTCTACCTAGAAATAGAGACGCACGCTCCGCTGCCGTCAGTCTTATTCTATTGTAGGAACAAAATTTTTAGCTTCAAATGAAATTATGATAACTCGGAAAGAGTACACTTTGATCGTAATTTCAAATTTTAAACTTTTTGTATGTTATACAAATTTAGATATTACTGACGAAATGTTGAACAATTAAAAAAAAAAATTTTTTTTTTTTCATTTCCAAAATTTTATCAATATTGTTAAGAAATATCCTTCCGAAGTTGAAAGTAAACTCATTTTCCCTTTCCTGTTGTTCCCCGCATTCGGCAATGAGTATAGTGAGGGTTGCCCAACTTTAATTAATGCTTTCCTGCTGCAGTGATCCTGGGTATATCATTCTCCTTAATAGCTCTAAGAGAAATATTTACCCTTTCTGCAAGTGAGCTATGAAAGACCGATTCTTGCAGGGCCAACTTATCATTCTGTTAATTTCCATCAATGCCACTATGAACTGTAACCTAGTGACGCGAAGTTGATTGTTGAATCAGTATAGAGGATGTTGTATTCGAATTGATAGCCATAACAGCTGCCAGGCTGTCAGTGTTGATATCCGTTTCTTTTGCATCTTTGATAACTAGTAATTCAGCTTGATTCACTTTTGAAATCACGTAGCCAAAAAAAAACTTAAAAATTATTTACGGACTCAGCGAAAACTCCCGACACAACTCCACAATCCATCTTTGACACTTTGGTAAAGACAGTTCTATGGAGGTCTTTCGTAACCATGCCATCTTCCCATTGCTTCCTACTGGCATTAAAGATGAATTAAAAATCCCTTGTGAGGTTCAAGGCAAAGATGCAGCAATCTGCTTCTGTAGCAAAAATATGTGATGAAATCAGTTCTGTAATATTGCCATATCCATACAAAATAAATAAATTCGGTGGCGCAACAGTCCGTTCAGACTTAAGGCTCTTAACCATTCCTGTGTGTGAGTACTGTTGTTAGGGATGGAGCAGACCTACAGAGCGGACAAATCCAAACGGCTTATTTGAGAAAGCACTTTTCATGACAAGAATTAATCTTGCAGAGTTTGTCTATTCCTCGCAAGAGACAGTACCTGAGAAAAAAATTTAAGGTGTCATAGGCAGAGATCAAAACCAAGACCTCTGGCATGACAGTCTAACGCACTAACCATCATGCCACGGGTACTACATTTTATACCTTTATGGTCTGGAAAAAGAACAGTTTTATTCTAAAAGTCTTAAAGCGGTGTACGATGGTAAATATTTGATGTGTAGGTCTACTGGTAGGAGATTGAAGGGCACCTTCTTTAATTTGTGTCCATTATTTATGGTCCAGTTGCTAGCCTCCTTCAGAGCCGTCTACGTGATTTTGCTTATCACGGTGTTGTTTTTACTTACAAATCCAAAACCACATTTAAGTATTGGCAGAATCATGTTTTTCTATATTTGTGCAATTAAGAACGTAAGTTTAAATTTCTAGATCTAACGAACCTTAAAATCAATAGATCAGGCACAAAAAGACACACAAAAAGATCAATGTTTTTAAATGGTTTAAATATTTTGTTGACATTTGGTCTCAAGTCCTCCCACTTATTGTCAGGGCATTAAATTGTAAATGCATCATAATCAGAACACATTCACCACAGGATAACAAACTAACCACCACCGTCAGTATTAATCCCCATCATGAATGAAATCTGTTGCAGAAGAATTAAAATCACACAACATTAAGTTAAGTTCAAAACAAACAATGCACTGCACGCACATACGCATCATCATCTCTCGATGTCATTGCAATAATCATTATCTGAAAATCAGACGCATTATAATGCCAACTGTATAAAGAAAAGCCTCACATATAATTTACCCTTTTGACCAAAACTATATACACCGCACACCTGATGGTCCATATGAACCATTCTTTCACCTTATTCATTCGCAGCTTATTTCAAAACCTACTGATTTCTGTATAAATGCATTTGTATCGAATCAAAATGCAACGGCGGGCGGACCAGCAACCAGCATCAGCGGTTCCACCGCAAAGTGCAATCTCATTAAAATTCCACAAATGAAAAGCTGAAAATTATTTCACAGTCACATTCATAGTCTCTCTAGACTAGATTGTAGCTTACGAGCACTGTTTATGGAGGGTTTTCAACGAAGGGCTGAAAGGAATGTTGGTAATTTCCATTTATAACTGGTTGTAAGTTTCAGTCACATATTGTGCAATAATTATGTAGCTATATGAATGTACGGCGGCGATGAGAAGCAACAGCCAGCTTGACAGCCAGTAGCAGCTGTTGTGGATGGCATTGTAGGAAGGTCCTTTAGACAAAATCACATCATCAAGGTTCGTATACTCCTAATGGAAGAGATACAGCCACAGCCAGTGACACAGAGCCATCATATTTGACCTGGGGCAGAAGAGTCGAGTCTTTTGGAAATTTCAATTGAATTGGAAAACGCGCATAATTGCCACCGTACGCGTACATTCGTGTGGCACTCTACATCACACCCTCTCATAGCAAATAAACTGATAATTATGAAGAAATGACTCATCTATACCAGTGAGGCGAATGATACAGTGCGGGAGCTTTTGTTAAATTGCTACAAAATCTTGGAATTACTAAAAATTGAATTGAGTTAATTTAAATAACTAAGTTGCAGATACGAAAATGTACTCGTATGTTCTAGTTTTTGAACTAAAGTATTTAAATTTCTACAGCTAATCATCAACACTTCTTTTAAGTCAAACCTTTTCCCTTCTTTTAAGACTTTGTTCTCAATCTTTTTCAAAAGTCAGTATTTCGTTACACAATGATGAATTATTATTGCTGGCTACTTTTTTAAATAATTAGCACTTTTGTTACTATTTATCACTTAATTAGTTATAATTTATTAACATACTTAATTATGTTTTATAAAAAATCAAGCTTCTGAATCTGTTTTAACAGTGACAACTCGTAAAAAACCATAGGATACAAACCTTAAACTGGGGATCGGACCTAGGTAGACGAAGTCCTAGACTACCTCAAAGTTACGTCTGTCGATGGTGACCCAGACGTTTTACCCAGACGTGCGTCGTACTTTGTTTCGCCCTTATTAACCGTTAAACCCATTTTTACCGCCTCTGCCTCAATACTAACAAACGCTCCATTGTGTTGATTTGGGAGTTCTGCACTATTTTTTTAAGTACGATGTTAAAAAAATCGCAAGATAGCGCATCTCGTTTTCTAAAACCGTTTTTGACATCGAAAGGTTCTGTTAAGTTGTTTCCAACCTTTATGGAGCAGCGTGAATGCTCCATGGTCATCCTGCACAAACAGTCGATTTTGGCAGGAATGCCAAAACTAGATATGGCTTTATACAGCTCGTCCCTGTAGATGCTATCATATGCGGCCTTGAACAAAATTGTGATTGGTGTCGATTTGGTGTTCTTGGGTTTTTTCCAGGATCTGCAGTAATGTGAATATTTGATCAACTGTGGACTTTCCTGGTCTAAAACCACACTGATAAGGACCTATCAGGTTGTTGACGATGGGCTTTAGACGCTCACATATTACGGCAGAGAAGATTTTGCAAGCGATGTTAAGTAGACTGATGGTGCAGTTAAGAAGGTCTACTTTTTTCAGGATCGGTCAAACAATACTGAGGTTCCATTCATCGGGCATGCTTTCTTCCGACCATATCTTACAGATAAGTTGGTGCATGCTCCTAACCAACTTATCTCCAGCTGCTTTAAAGAGCTTGGTATTTAAGCCATCTGCTCCAGCGGCTTGATTAGACATTAGCTTAGATATGAAAATCTTTACTTTATCTAAGTCGGGAGGATGGGATTTTTGGCTTTCGTCGTATGTTGAATGGATCATCCTGCCTGACATCGAAACTCGGTTCGTCGCCGTTATAAAGTCTGCAGAAGTTGTCCATCCATATCCTTTGCATTGACTTTCGTCTTTGCAGCCTTCGGTTCTAGGTTTAAATGCAAACTGCCTCTTACTTTAATGACTTCCCATAGCCTCCAATTTATGATACTAAAAATATTGCCACATTGACAAAGATATTGATATGACGACTTTTCAAGTTCCCTAGAATCAAAGTCAATGAAATGATGAGGTGTGCCAGTTCGTACATTTGGAATATGTTTTGTCCACGCCAAATCTTAAGAACGAAAAGAATTATCGAGTTTTAATAAATTTTCTTTTAAAAATAAGAACATCAAAATATAATTCAAAATTCGTACGAAAGAATCTGTTTAAAAATATTTTAAAATTGAAAAATGTACCTGCAAAAAAATGTTTGGCCAAAAATTTTAACGCAATTTGATTTATCAAAAAATACTTTTGAAAGGGGTTAGATCGTTTTTTTTTTTAAATAATGTTATATAAAAACAGTCCTTCAATTTTAGTTTAAAAATATTTGTGGTAGGCACGTTTATATATGTTTTACATTTCGTTTTCGTAAAAAAATGATGACCCATTTTTAAGATATTGAATTTGGAAATAAAAATGTTAAAATTTTTTATGTTGAAAGAAGTCACACTAAAAACACAAAATTTAGCGAAAATTAAAAAAACATATCCGATGGTTTTAAAAAAATTGAATTTTGGATGTTGACCATTGTTTTTAATCCAAAAAAAATGATAAAAAACCTTTAACGAAAATCGGCTCAAAACGAGATTTTTAGTGGAAAACCAATTTTACCAATTGAAGTAACATTTCCGTACTACTTTTTGTAGATTTTAATTCAAAATTTAAGATAAAATTAGTTTAAAGTCAATATTTTTAATTTTTGAAAAGATATTTGAGTCGAAAATCAATTTTTACCAAGGTGTAGTAAAGTTTTTTTTGGGGTTTTTATTTTTTGTAAGAAAACTGTCAATTTGATTTTTCTTAAAATTTGACTGAATGTAGTTGAGTCATTTTTTAAAATGTTTAGTAATTTTTTTTTAGGTTTTTATTTTTTATAAAAAAATGTTAATCCGATTTTCACAAAATTTGACCAGATGTTAAAACCGTAATTCTTCAGATAAACAAATTCGTTTACCACCTCGAAGTTGTACTTCTCAATTGTCACATTTTGAGGAAGTCTACGTTGTGAATCGACTCTTTTTGACGACAGTACATACTTCGTTTTGTCTTTGTTAATGTCAAGACCCATGTTCTTCGCCTCAGGCTCGACATAAGAGAAAGCACCCGTCACTGCTCGTTTGGTTCTTCCCATAATGTCGAAGGTTTCGGTCGAATCTCTTCCAATTTTTCCAGCGTCATCCTGATAAATCGTATCAGTTTGGTAGGGATACCAAAACTCAACATGGCACGGTTTAGTTCGTTCCTGTCTACACTGTCATAACCTGCTTTAAAATCGATGAAAAGATGTTATTTTTCGATGTTATGTTCTTGATGGGTCTTTTCCAGGATTTGGCATGAAGAGAAAATTTGGTCGATAGTAGATAGTTCACATAATACGCTGCACCAGATCTTGTATGCGATGTTAAAAAGGCTAATGCCTCTGTAGTTGGCGTCGTCGGGCACCATTCTTCCAACAAAATTTTAATAACTAGCTGATGCATGCTCCTTACCAGATCTGCTCCAGTGTACTTAAAAAGCTCCTCGTGCAGACCGTCATCATCGGCCGCTTTGTTCGACTTTAGCCTGGTGATGGCTAATTTGATCTCACTCTGGTAGGGTGGGTGAAACTCTAGATCGTCAACCAAAATGATTTGACGTGGCTGCTCGCTGGCGGAATCGTTGACATCATCACCATTAAGCAGCTGGTTGAAATGATCTCTCCAGATTTTTAGCATTGAATGCGTCTCGACTACCGCATTCCCCTACTTATCTTTGCAGTCTCCATGGTGGCTAGTGAATCACGTTGTTTTCTTTTTGAATCTTCTATAAAAGCTCCACACAACTATTTCCTGTTAAAACATCCCTGGATCTCCTTGACTTTACGCTGCTCATGGGCTTTTTTCGTTCTTCTGAGCAAGCCGTTCTAATCCCTTATCATGTCGACGTAGAGCTGTCGAGAAGATCGTGTCCTCCTTTGCTGCCACAATCTGTATGCCTCCGTTTGGCTTTGTTTGCCTGAGCACATTTGGAGTCAAACTAGGTTTCCTTGGTGGAAGCTGTGAAAAACCTAGCACCCCTTCTGCAGCATTTCTGATAGATTGTTTGCAAAGCTGCTAGTGGGTCTCTGGGCACATCTCGTCTGTTGTAGCGTTTCTCGCAAGTTCTAGGGATACTCGGTAGGCAAAGCCATTGGCAGTATCCTCCTGCTGCAGTCTTCCAACGTTGAATCTTCTCCACGAGGTTGCTGTTTGCCTAAGAGCTTCCTTGGATATTCGTACGCGCAGTTTAGCACCAACTAGGTAGTGGTTGGAATCTATGTTGGCTGATCTATACTTACGAACGCCAAGTTTGCTCGAGGAGTGTCTTCCGTCAATAGCAACATGATGGATTTGGTTGCATGTTCAATCATCGGGAGACCGCCAAGTACCTTTGTGGATATCTGGGCGAGGGAATCTGGTGCTACTCAACACCATGTTTTTCTCAGCTACAAAGTCGATAAGCCTGAGCCGGTTTCTAGATGTGATGTCGTGTAGGCTAAGTCTTCCGATTGACCTAGCAAAGATGCCTTCTTTACCAATTTTAGCGTTTAAATCTCCCAGGAGAATTTTAACGTCGTTTTAAAGACATTACTCATATGTTTTGGCAAAGAGCTGGTAGAATTCTTCTTTGGTATTGTCTTTGTCATCCTTATCTTCCATCGGGGCATGCGCGCTGATAAGGCTCAGGTGGTGGAATCTGGCTTTAATGCGGATTGTCTTCACTATTTCGCTTTCTTCCCTAAAGCTTAAAACTGTTTGCCTTAGCTTCCCTCTGACAGCAAAACCATTTCCAAATAAGCGCTTCCTCCCATCGAGTGGACACTTCCCACAGTAGAAGTCACAGCCTTCAATCTCCCTACTGCCTGGCCCATTCATCGTATTTCCTGGTGGGCTGTCACAGCAGCTTTGAGTTCGTCGAAGGCATCGGCAAGCTGTTCTGCTTTGCGTGGCTGTTCGCACATTCTATGTACATTGTACATACACGTAAATTGTTGCCCGTTTTTCAGTCAATTTTAATTTTTTCAAAATGCTAAAAAGCATTGCTTTTTATAAAACAATTAATATAAAGATGTTCAATTAATATAAAGATATTCGATTCAAAATTTAATTCTAGCCTATTTTTCGTAGTTATTTGTTAGGTATTAATTATTTGCAAGAAAACTATCTACAAATTTAACCAGGTGTCTAAAACTTTTTTCTTCAATGCATGGAATTATTTTTTCTTGAAATATTTGAGCTGCTAAATGTTTTTCCTTATTTTTTTGTTTTATTATGTTATTATTACAAGAAATATTATTTCAAAGCTTTTAAAGGGGGGAAATGGAAAGTTATCAGTGTGTGCCTCATTTTCGCTATTAAAAAAATAAAACTAACTAAATATATTATGATATGGTGGGTAACCTGCCTAAAGACATTGAATTCAACCTCTTGCTATGTTGAAACCTAGAGAAATGTCAAAATTTAAAATTCGACAAATCGAACCGCGTTAGTTACCATTTAAAACGTATATTTAATTTTTGTTAAAATTTGCATAAGCATTTTTAAACACTATTCAAAAGATTTAAAATTATATTCTGAAACATATCATAAGGCCATATTATATTCATTATAGAAATTGTATATAGAAAACGGGTTCGTTCGTTCAGGCTTTTTGTAAAAAAACAAATATTTCAAAAGACTTTCATCAATTTTTTTAATACATAAAAATTGACACAATGAATGAAGGATAAAAACCAAAGCTCAAAGCCTATTTATCTCCATATATACCGCCCATATACATACTCGTATGTACATACTTGTAGTGTATATGTGCCTACCCTATAAAATCCTCCAATCTGACAATTTTTCCTCACTAATTGGAAAAGTTTTTTGGTAAAAGGAAACCATCAGCTCAGCTCAGCCCGCCAGCCCAGACCAACCAGCCTGCACCATCATCATCACCATCGAGTTCCTCCAACCCTGCACATATCCTGGAAGCTGAAATTCCAAGAACAAAAGCGTCTCCTAGGTATACCTAGTCGATTGTATATTTCATATACCCTTTTCCAGTCTTTCTTCTTTTCACGAAAAAATGGAAAATAAAATAAACGACACACGCACCATTATGAGAAAAACAGCCTGACATACAATTCTGCGTCGAAAGTTTCTTTGCCATCATATTCTGAGAAGGAAGCACACCATAATAATTTTCATAGAATATACCTGGTTCCTGGTTCTTCTTAAGCTTAAAAGGAGAGAAAAAAAGTAAATAAATCACAAAAAATATATATTCTCTGCAGCATCAGGAGAGCAGGAAAAAAAAGGACATTATATTCGTTGAGGAAGAGCTATCATTCCCTGGAGCCATCAGTGCTAACCAAAAGTTTGGTTCATGAATATCCCAAGGATTCTGTAGATTTGGGGGTATGTGATGCGTGCGTGAATGACTCGCTGTACCTGGGTATACGACTAAAGTATCTGGAATCTCCCTCTCTCTCTCCCTGCCGTTCGATATCATCACATCACGAGCAACTATAATGTAGACAAAAGTTTTCTGCCAGCTATTTGCATACAAGATTGGAATGTAGCACGGAATTGCATGTGCCTTACCCATCTACCTATACCTACCGTTCATGTTTGAGGATGGGTTGGGAGTCGTTTGAGTCTAGGACTGGGATGTGGATGTGAAGGATGAGGATATCCCAGGAACTGAGAGAAGGATTATTAAATTTGAAACTTAATTAAGCATGCAGAATGCTATCCATTGTCTTCGAAAAAGAAAAACCCAACTTCATCGTTATATTCTCGAGAAAAGTTTGGCATGTTTCAGATATCCCAGTTAGGAAGGCAAGGTACCAGCCTCGTACCTATGTGCATAAACATTCCCAGTTTTATCCTAACCCAACTATACTCTCCCAGTGGGGAATTCATTTGGGGTGTTGGTATGGTATTGTTATTGGTACCTTACCGATGTTAATTCGTGGAAACATCACCAGTCTTTCTGACCAAACCATAATATCGTCCTTTCCCTATAGGAGTATTTGCTATCGGTCTATACGGTCTATGATGGTTGGTCTACCTCACCTCTGTATGTAATACCTTTTGTGAAATGTAATATTTTTGCAAACTTATTTGTTTGCAAGGAATTCTATGATACTACTCGTACCTATAATACAACAAAAAAAGGATTATTACTGCATCGGAGAGGTTGGGTATTTTAACAATTCAGTGTCGTTGTCGTTATAGGTAAACTCGTATAGCCGTAGTCCTTGGCTGGTGATGGTGATGGTGCTGATGGAATGGGGTTGTTGTTGTTTTTCTTTTTTTGTCATCAGAGTTAGTTTAAAGAGATACGTGATGTCGTTACACGAAAGAAACTTCAAAGTTCTTCTTCGGTTGTTGCAATTTTAATATCCTTATCCTTGTATACTCGTACTCGTAACATCAGGAGAGATTCTCAACTTTTTAGTATAAATACAGTTTTTATTTTTCGTTTTGGGAATAAAGGAAAGCTTATAGGTTGGTAGGTACTTTTTTTGTATAAGGTTTTGTTTTGATAAGGATTTTATAATGAAGAAAAACATCTGCTAACCAAGAGAAATTTAGAGAAGAAACAGAAAGTAACTAACAAACGTTTTACAGATAAGGTGATAGTTTTGCTAACTATGCTTACTTTGAGGGTTGAACAATAAACATTATTTGCGAACACTTTTGTAATCATTAACTTTGTGTCCTTAGAAATATACCTTAGCCTTATAAGACTGGTTCAGATACAATTTATTTTTTAAAAAAGAGGTTAATAATATTTAAACAAAATAATACATACTGGTTTAGAAACATTTAAATTATGACAGCGCAGGAGTGCATTCAGTCTGGAATCTTCTTTAGAAAAAACGCGCTACTTGAGCACTTCCTTTGAAAATAAGTTTTCAATATTTTGTTTAAGCATCAGACAAGCTGTTGTCTATTATTTAATCGATTTAAAGTCACATAAAACAGCTTTAAATTCACTTATTGATTATAAGGTTTTCTAATTTCTTTTAAAAATGCTTTGTTGTATACAAAACAAAAAAAATCACTTGCAAATAAATTTTTAAGGGTGAATTTTTTAAACTTCTTATTGTAATGGTCCCAAAATGTCAAATTGAAAATTTTAAGAGACGTTTGAAGGCCAATAATTCCCAGAGAGATGTCATTGCATGTGTATGTATGTATGTATATTTATGGGTACCTGTCAGCCATATCTCGAAAATCCCCAAATATATAGACTTTCTATACATTTTGTTTGCAAATAATAACGTCAAAAAATGCAGAAGGGACTTTTAAAATCTATTAAGTGTATGCTTTTTAGTTCTATAGAAATTTAAAAAAAAAATATATATTTAGTAGACAACAAATATCTCACGAACCATTAATTTAAAGGACTTCTATTCAATTTTGTATAATAAAGGGTGATTTTTTTGAGGTTAGGATTTTCATGCATTAGTATTTGACAGATCACGCAGGATTTCAGACATGGTGTCAAAGAGAAAGATGCTCAGTATGCTTTGACATTTCATCATGAATAGACTTACTAACGAGCAACGCTTGCGAATCATTGAATTTTTTTACCAAAATCAGTGTTCGGTTCGAAATATGTTTCGCGCTTTACGTCCGATTTATGGTCTACATAATCGACCAAGTGAGCAAACAATTAATGCGATTGTGATCAAGTTTCGCACTCAGTTTACTTTATTGGACATTAAACCAACCACACGAATGCGTACAGTGCGTACAGAAGAGAATATTGCGTCTGTTTCTGAGAGTGTTGCTGAAGACCGTGAAATGTCGATTCGTCGCCGTTCGCAGCAATTGGGTTTGTGTTATTCGACCACATGGAAGGTTTTACGCAAAGATCTTGGTGTAAAACCGTATAAAATACAGCTCGTGCAAGAACTGAAGCCGAACGATCTGCCACAACGTCGAATTTTCAGTGAATGGGCCCTAGAAAAGTTGGCAGAAAATCCGCTTTTTTATCGACAAATTTTGTTCAGCGATGAGGCTCATTTCTGGTTGAATGGCTACGTTAAGCAAAATTGCCGCATTTGGAGTGAAGAGCAACCCGAAGCCGTTCAAGAACTGCCCATGCATCCCGAAAAATGCACTGTTTGGTGTGGTTTGTACGCTGGTGGAATCATTGGACCGTGTTTTTTCAAAGATGCTGTTGGACGCAACGTTACGGTGAATGGCGATCGCTATCGTTGAATGCTAACAAACTTTTTGTTGCCAAAAATGGAAGAACTGAACTTGGTTGACATGTGGTTTCAACAAGATTTCGCTACATGCCACACAGCTCGCGATTCTATGGCCATTTTGAGGGAAAACTTCGGAGAACAATTCATCTCAAGGAATGGACCGGTAAGTTGGCCACCAAGATCATGCGATTTGACGCCTTTAGACTATTTTTGTGGGGCTACGTCAAGTCTAAAGTCTACACAAATAAGCCAGCAACTATTCCAGCTTTGGAAGACAACATTTCCGAAGAAATTCGGGCTATTCCGGCCGAAATGCTCGAAAAAGTTACCCAAAATTGGACTTTCCGAATGGACCACCTAAGACGCAGCCGCGGTCAACATTTAAATGAAATTATCTTCAAAAAGTAAATGTCATGGACCAATCTACAGTTTCAAATAAAGAATCGATGAGATTTTGCGTTTTTTTTTTTAAAGTTCTCAAGCTCTTAAAAAATCACCGTTTACATTGTAACTTGATACCGCGTAAGTATAATTTCGAAAAACATCAATTTACGATTATTCTTTGAGTAAAAAACAAAAACAAATGTTTTTGAACTCGAATATGCTACTAAATTAAAATTGTAATCAACTGTAACTCTAACTAAATGTTTAAAAATGTTAATAAGGCAAATATCAGTGTTACTAAATATTGGCTTAAATTATTTCCGACTTGAATACTCAAGAACAAATAAAAGTATTGACTTTAAAATTATTTCTTTCTATGCAAAATATTATTGTTAACATGATTTCAGTTTTTATTTTTTTAAATAAAACTAATGTTTTTTTGAAATAAAAAATAAAAACCAAAATAAAATACTATTCAAAAAATGCTAAATATTAGTTTCAGACTAAAATTACTCATAAATAAGAAAAGACATTTAAATCGAACTTATTTATTGCTATGTTTACTCATTTTTACAAAAAAGGAAAACCTATACAAATAAAATGAAAGACTGGGTCGAACGACCTTGCTCATGTATCGGAAAAGTCTATTCAAAAATATTTCCTATGCAAAATTTAAAAATGTTCTTTCAAAAAAAGTTTGTTTTCAAAAATTTAAATGCCTTTTATTTTCTCAAGAAAATCTTCTATTTCTAATTTTTTTATTTGAGTTATTTCTTAATTGATTTTATATTTATAAACTTTTACAATTTTATGCATGAAATATTTTTGTTATGCAGTTATTTAGAACTTGTTAATGTACGTTGCACATTTATTTTTACTTGCATTCATCCAAAATTTCGAACTCGAGATTTTAATCAAACATGGTAGACAAGTCGAAAAATGTGGGTCCCGCGATTCCGTGCGGTCTGTTGGGGTCGATTGAGTTCAAATTTGGAAGTTAAACTTTTGAGCAAATTCGCGTTGGCCGAAAGTTGGCCACTAACAGTGGCCCCCATACATTTTTTTGGTCAAAAAACAAAAATCGAATTTTCTCAAAAACAAACCGATTTTTTTCAATTTTCTCAAATTTTTTTTTAAACTTGACTTCTTTTAATAAGAAAAACATATTTTTGTAGTGTTTAGGAAAGGTAGCGCTCATAGAACCGTTATTTTATTTTTTAATTTTCTCAGCAACTTATGAAAAGATTTCAATAATTTTTTTTGAATAAGCATTTATATTGCCTTAAAAATATTTGATTATCAAAAGTGCAATTTTTATTTAAAAAAAAATTTAATTCTATATCTCCAAAACGGGTTAACATGTTTTTACGAAACACAAATGTAAATCGTATATTTACAATCACTAAACAACTGCATACGAAAAATATTTTTAGAACAAAATTTAAAAATTTTATATATACAAAATTAATTTAAAAAAACCGCTCTACGGATTTTCAAAAAAAAAATTGAAAAATCGAAGGTTTTTTGATTTATAAAATTGTATCTAATTTCTTGAAGGCAAACTTATTTTTCAGGTAAAATTTTGAATCTTAAATAAGTTTTTTTATTATTTTAAATGTATTAAATGTAACCCCCTTTCTCACCAGACCAAATCCTGTGCATGAACCCGAAAGAGCGGATTATTTTGACAAATTTTTAATAAAATTCCTACCTTTTATCCAAAAATTATGCATTTGGTACATATTTATATATTTTTATATAAATAACTGTTGTAAATACCAACGAAGCGAGACTGCATCAGATTAACTAATATGAAATATTTTAATCGACAATCTATTTTAAAGAGTCTATCAAGAAGTATTATTGAGGTACCTTTGTATATATGATTTTAAAATATTATTCTTTAACAATTAAGTTGTTTCACACATATTTTACTTAACTTTTACACAAAAGAATAAATACTTAATACTAGTTAAAGAATCAGGCTAGGAAGATTGTATGGATTTTCTATTAGAATTACTTTTTCAGCGTACACCTTTATTGTATTACGAACAACCTCTACAACTACTGCTTACGTATCACTTCATAACTTAAATCCAAAACATCCAAGAGCCTGACTGATAACAACACATGAATAGCAATTTCTTGTACCTGTTCATATGCTTATTTGTTTTTTAACTTTAACGAAAACAATAAACTGGACGTAATAACTCCATGTTTGCCCTGAACACCACTAACATTCCATCATTATCATCATTAGCATGTCTTTATCTATCTATCTGCATAAAGCTGAGCACGCTAATGAACTATTCTTTATTCGTTTTAGACACCTACCTAGCTACACAAACAATAGGCGATCGCTTTACAATTTAAACATACATGTTCTTCCTCTTTCTTATCTTCAGATAATTTACTTTCCATCCTGGTTCTTCTAATATGAAATTAAAGTAAAGCTATCTAAAGGAAAAAGCTTTGAACGAACAAGTTGATACACTAACATTTGTTTTCGTTAAGTTTGCTTACAAGTATATTTTTATTTCCGGGATGAGTTGTCCTAGGATGAGTTTTGTCTTGGGATGAATCACACGTTTTTTGACAAATCAAATGGCATTTATGTATATCTTTGAAGACAAACTTATCTTACAGGTATATTTTAAAATCTTATATAGGTACTATTTTAAGCAGACTCTTTGCATATAGGAGCAAGCTCGTGCGACCTATTCGTGCGACCTATTCGTGCATTTTATTTTTTTTAAATGAGGATACGTTTTAAAGATATTGAATTTTAATTTTTTTTAAATATCAAAAATAACGACAGTGACATAAGAGCTTCTGCAAAAAAATTATTGAAATCAGTTGATGAGTTCTTGAGAAAACGTATTAAACAAAATACCGGTTCTATGTGGGGTACCCTTTTTGGAGTAATACAAAATTTTTTTTTTGTATTATAAGAATCCAAATTAAGAAACCCTGTTTTAGATAAAATATAAAAAAATTTATCGGTTTTGTTTTTGAGAAAATTTGAATTTTCGATTTTTGAACAAACCATTTTTTATCTGGACACTGTTATTTTTAGTCTTGATAAAAATAAAAATTCCTAACGCGACATATTCTTAATTTCCAAATTTGAAGTCGATTGACGAAATGGTTTGGGTTGTTGAGGAAAGGACAGATAAACCGACGGAATCGGGAGACCCACTTTTTTCGACTATTATCGTAATGAAAGCAACAATTTATGACAGTATTTCTTAAATAAGTTAAAACCCTACCATAATACCATTTGATTAATTAAGTTTTCAAATATATACAGACGAAAATAGGTTAAACTGACATTTTTAACTGCAAGCTCTTTAAGTTTCTTAAATAGGAAGGTATACAAAAATTTGACTTGTTACAAAAAATGTCATTTAAATATTTTAAGCTGGTGCCTTTGCTTAATCCCCCAACTGCAATTTGACAGAAATTTCCAGATTTCTATACATCCAAAATCTTTTTGGGAGGATAGGACATTGCTGGAAGATGAGTCAGTCCATTTTTATACAGATGGGTCAAAAACAAAAGAAGGGGTTGGTGGAGGTGTATACCTTGAAAGACTGAAACTAAGTCTCTCATTCCGCCTTCCCAATAATTGTAGCGTGTTCCAGGCGGAACTTTTGGCGATAAAAAAAGTCTTGTCCTGGCTTAAAGAAAACGTGATATCAACATCTGATATCCGTATTTTCTCAGATAGTCAGGCTGCTATCAACACATTGGGCTCTGTCTCTACAAACTCTATAACAGTCCGTAACTGTCGATCATCTCTAACAGTTTATTATTCACCTTTGCTGGGTGCCGGGCCATAGTCTACCACGTTTGGTACGCACTGGCATACCAATCGCTACTTGCAAATTTTTGCTAATGCATTACGCTGTGAGGAGGGCAGGCACCAGGTGGAACAACATCACCACGTGTCAAGTCACAAAAAACATCTGGCCAACACTGGATTTAAAACGTTTAAGGTGCTTGCTATCTCTAAGCAGATCGCATAAAAGCTCAACGATAGGTGTCATAACCGGACACTGTCTAATGGGAAAGCACGCCACGCGACTAGGCAGAAGCTGTATGGACGAGGAAGAGGAGGAAACAGTTCTTCATCTTCTCTGTACATGCTCTGGCTTGAAAACGCAAGAATCACCTAAGAGAATTCGTTTTTAACGATCTAAATAATATCAGCATAATCAGCCTCTCATGTTCCGTAAGGGACTCAAACTGGTTCCATTGAGCTTAGGTGGAAGCCTCAAAATTCATGTGGTAATACAAAGGGCCATTAAACTGGCCTAAGTGTGCCCGTTTCCATTTTGGACAGCCACTTTAACCTAACCTAACCTAACCTAACCTAACCTTTGATAAATTACCAGTTCGGGTTGCATTTCAGGATCTTTCTTTGTTTTCATGTCAACTTTTTAAAATCGTGCTTAAAAATTGTGGGAATCAATGTAGGCATAATAACCTATTGCCAATATTGGAAAATTTCTTATTGTGATAAATGTTCATTGCTTAAAAGATACCGGCACACTCCTACGTGATTAATCAACCGAAATGTATATGGTTTTGATCAAAAGAAAAAAATGTCTCGTTTCGACTTCATTTCGAAGCAAATCTATGAAAATCAATTATTTGGGTACCTATTCGTATTCGACAGTAGATACATTTCACTTAAAATTTGTAAGTTCAATAAAAGATAGTGTCAAGTGAAAAATAATTCAGTTCAATTTTTGTTCCCTTCAAAGAGACAACCAAATTCTTATCCACATTGTTTAAATACGTAAGTTGACAGAATCATACTGTTTGTATAAATAATTAGATTATTTTATGCATTTATTTTATTTTTATCAGACCATTGTTATCCTTGCCTGTGGTGCTGCCAAGCCTGGACTTATTGCCCCCTTACTTGCTTACTCCGCTCCATTGGTAGCTGCTGGTCCAGGAGTTTTTAATTTCAAGAAATTACAATGGAATAGCTACTGTTCCAATATATGCTGGTCCTTTGGCTGCTCGTTATGTTGCATCTCCTTTAGCCTATGCTGCACCATCAGTGCCACCATTGGCATATTCGACAGTGCCTTTAAGATATCCATCTGCGTATGGATCTCAATTTTTACTGTAAAATTAAGTCAATTCTGTGTATATTGAGCAGAAAATGTACCTGATTATTCTTATAAAATATCAAAAATCTTAAACAAAAAAATTGTATGGTTAAAAGTTCTTGTGTTGACGTTTTAAGTTTCAGTAAATTAACAATTTTTAAATATAAAACAAAAGTTTTAAAATGGTAAGATAAAAGAATGTAATAACACCTAGATTAAAAATAATTAAATTTGGAAATTATTGTCCTAAATAAAATAATGGAGTCAAAATTATCGAAACGAAAAATTTTAAAGTATGTAGTTTTATAGTTTTTATATAAACTTAGACATAAGAGTCGTAAGCGAATTCACCCAAGGCATTTTTTTTTGAGTCAAAAACAAAAGAAAATATTGGGTAGTCGAAAATCGAAAGTTTGAATTTTCTCTAAAATTAGCAGATATGTTTTAGATTTTTTTCTAAATTTGTTCTTGTATTGCTCCAGAAGGGTTTACTCTTAGAAACGTTATTTTTATTTAATTTTTTTTTAGAAACCAATTAACATGTTCTATTTATTTTAAAATATTTTGAATAAAAACGAATTAAAAGTTTTCGAAAACAAATTAGTAAGTTTAGCTATTTTTTAAAAACTTAAATGACATTTAAAAGTTTAAAGATAACTTAAATTTCGAGGTACATATATTTTTAAATCTTATAATATAGGTACCTGTGCTAGCCAAATAATCTCAATTTTAGCTTTTAGGTTGATAACCTATTGTTTTTAAATTAGTTCACTTGCTCTACATCGAAGCTTAACATTTAGGAACAATCCTAATATTCTTAAAAACGTACAAAACGAATATATTCAATCCTGAAATACCAAAGTAGAGATTGCAAGCAAAGGAAGTTTTCTTCAAAAACAAAACTATTTCTTAGTTTCTCTCTACGAATTTTTAGTCAAAGAAAACTAAAAAGTCGTGTTAGGTAAAAGGTTCATTTATAAAAATATACCCCGGCAGAAAAATAATACTAAGAATTTCTCGAAATATGAGACCGCCAATTTCGTTGATTCCTTTGTATTTTTCCACAACTAGGTACCTACGTGTCCTTAATATAATTGCATACTTTTGTGGCACCTCAAAAAAAAAATTCTGAGAAGAAACCAACATAAAACAAGAGGACCATTTTTCTTTGGTTATTTATAATCCACTAGAATCCTTGACACAACACGCATCGTATAGTAGAAAATATATCGCTCGGGGCTAGCCTTTCATATTTTTTTTTCCTTATTTATACATACCTATAAATTCACTTCACTTCTACTCCTACACTCGAATACTTAGAGCGAATAATTTTCACATTTTGAACTCGCTTCAAAGACTCCCATAATATACACAGAACGCTTCACCCGCTTCCCTCCGTATATTCCTTGAAATATTTTTTATTTAAAAAATGTAAAATTCAAACACAACAAAGCAAGAAACTTACCGTAAAAATACAACGAGATCCTGGAAAACTTCATTGTTTTTGTGTGTTATTTGCATGAAAGGTATATTCTCAGAGGAATTACCACGTTTCAGGCCAATAATTTTCTAGGCAACAGCAACTTAAGGTAGAAGGTATAAGGATAGGTATACTCAAAACTCGTACTTCTTTCTTGGAGTTGGATGTTGCTCTGGCTCTAGCTATGGTTTTGGTTCTGGTTCTTGCTCTGGATGTGGCTGGTGGCTGTTTGCTTGGTGGCTCTGGATGCTTTGTCAATGGTAATGCGTCTTATTAAGTCCATAATGGAATCCTGGAAGAAGTTCTTTAAGTGGTTATAATGACGATAGTTGCACGTTCTTATGCCTGATACCCATGCTCGTTTATTATGCCCTTGTATTTCGTACGAACCAAGAACCAACAATTCTTATTCTTAAGTTGCTCTCTGGATGTTTATTGTTTTTCTGTGTGAATAAATTTTGAACGTTTAATTAAAAGAAAGCACCTGCTTCGGTTTTAGAGTGAGGAATATATACATATGTACTTACTACGTATATGTATGTAATTTTCTTTTGCACTTTTTCAGAATTGTTGACATAAGTACGGAGAAGTTTTCCAAGAGGTAGGTATCTCTGGAAAAGTAATATAAGTGCATTTTCTATTTCTTCACAGAAAAAGCAACCATGATGAATCTTTTTAAGGGAATCAAAAGAGAAGAGGTTGAAAGAAATAATTGATATGAACTTGTGTAGGTGATAGATAGTTTTAAGATCAAATTTAATTATAGATGTCGCACGATATTACTATTGAAAAAGGCTGGGATGTTTTTAAACACGTCTATTTTATAATTTGAAGGATTTAAACTTTACATATTTCATTTTATTTTATTTGTATTTATATTGTAAAGCTTTGAAATTCAATCCTTTTTATGACTTAAAAATTATTTACATTTAAAGATTATATTTTTACAAGAAGATGAAATTAAAAAACTTCAAATAATTTATATTGTTTTCTGTCAAAATAAATTCAAAAAATTAAACCATTCTTTTTAGTATAACTTTGGTTTTTGTAACCTGTTTTTAAATACTACAAAACATTGATAGCAATATATTATATGGTATTTTAAATAATTTTTGAGGCGGCTTTCTTATTACTTTTTGTTTTAAGCCAATACCATGTTTCTAAAAGTTTTAAAAAATATTAATAATAATATCTTGTAAAGGATCAAAAAAGATCAAAACAACATCTCTCTTTGTTTTCAATAAAAAAAATAGTCACGTTTTTTACTTGTGACATAAAAGAACTATACGGCAAGTATTGATTCAGTAAAAAAATTCTAAATCTAGATTTTAATGAAACATGGCATTACTATGATAGAGATGTAAAAAAAAGTATGTCCCCTGTCTGTTTGTCTCTTTGCCTGTCTGCTCACGATCCTACAGCTCAAACCTTTAAGTCGAATGATTTCAAACCTGGAAGTTAAGGTCTTAAGCCAATTCGCATAGTAACATGCTATCTGTAATACCTTAACTGTTTGAGTCAATCGTATGTAGCATCCTTTCTTTTCAGTGTAGCTCAATTATCTGTGATAACCAGCATGGTTTTGTTAAAAAGCGTTCAACTGTTACTAATCTGTTTCACTTTAAGTCCCTTTGTTTAAATGTTTTTGAAAAACACAAGTAGATTGCATCTTTACTGATTTCAGCAATAAATAAATAAATAAGGTGGCGCAACAGTCCATGAAGAACCAGGGCCTAGTGACTTACAACTCTCAACCATTCCTGTGTGCGAGTAATGTTGTCAGGGACGGAAGGGACCTACAGTTTATATGCCGAATCCGAACGTCTAATTTGAGAAAACACTTTTTCATGACAATAATTGCTCTTGGGGGATATGTCAATTCCTCGCAAGAGGCAGTACCCGCGAAAATTATTTTTTTTTAAATTAAGGTGGCACAGGTAGGAATTGAACCCAAGACCCCTTGCATGACAGTCCAACGCACAAACCAACACGTTACGGGTACTACAGGTAGATTTCAGCAATACCTTTGACAAATTGTGTCATAAAACATTTCTTTTAAAACTATTTCAAATGAGTGTTCAATTTCATTTGTTGTGAATTCTAGTGTCCCCCAGGGTAGTCACCTTGGTCCTATTATATTTTTTTTATTTATAAATGACTTGGTTTCGATCATACAGAATTCTTCTGTCATAATATATGCTGATGACATTAAAATGTTTAAAAAAAATTAACTCTACATCTGACTGTCTTCTTCTGCAAGAAGATTTAAAATTATTCAGGGAATTGTGCAATAATAATCGTCTTGTTTTAAATGTTGACAAATGTAAAACCAGTTCCAATCGTTTTCAGTTACATGTTTGATTCTTATCCTTTAAGTAGAGTTTAAGTATTTTCTGACTTGGGTGTTGTCTTAGATCCTAAACTAACATCCAATGAACATATTAACTTCATAGTTGAAAAAGCAAATAGAGTTCTGGGTTTTATTAAGAGATTTGGCCGTGATTTCTGTGATCCATATGTTTTAAAATTACTTTTCGTTTTATTTATGATACCAGCCCTGGAATATGCTTGTACAGTATGGTCACGTTACACGCAGACTCGAAGCCATTCAGAAAAGATTTTTGCGTTTTTGTCTACGATCCCTTCCGTGGTTTAATACATTACTGCCTTATTCACAAAGACTTTCTTTCATAAATCTTGCTTCTTTAACAATTCATGGGATGTACTTGCAGTTTTGTTTTATTGTTGGAATAATAAAGGAAAAATTTCATCACTATCAGTTTTTGGAAGTTTAAACTTTAGTTTTAGTCGTTCAAGTATAGGATTCCAGAAACCATTGAATACTAAATTTAGCAGATCAAACTATGGTGTACATAGCCCCCTAAATCAATGAATTGAAATCTATAATAAATTTCACTCTTCTATTTATTCACCAAATAATAATATTAAAAGTACAAATTGCAAATTGATATCTTTCAACACTCTAGTTTAAGTGTTTAGATTTTAAGTATATGTTGAGAAATGTTAACGTTAGTATTTCAAGAATTATAAATAAATAAGTAACAGTAGTTAACCCACACAATTCGATTTTTTTCAAAATCGAACCGCTAAATTTATAATTTAATTTTACCTTAAATTGTTTTATTAACTTGGCTTCTTTCAATAAAATGAATATATTTTTGTATTGCTCCATAAGTGTACAGTGTACATGTACAGTACACCCTATAGAAACGTTATTTTGTTCTCAAATTTTCTCAAAAACTAATGAACAGATTTCAATCATTTTACTTTTGCATTAACTCTTTTACAATCTTAATGATGATTAAAAATGTCAAATTTTACTTTTAAATTTTAAAAAATATTCCATTTTTTTTTTAAATTGGAAATCACAAAACGGCTCAATTTTTTTTTAATGAAAATTACATTTAAAACTTATGTTATTAAGTTCTAAATAACTGCATACGGAAAATATTTATTAATTTAAGTTTTTGAAGATAACATTATTGTATTGGTAATTTTTTAAATTTTTAAATATATTTCTTCTTGAAAACAGTCTTCGGAAATGAATTTATTTTCAATCGCTTTATTAAGAAAACCTTGAAAATGCATATTTTGATACTATTATCTGTAAAACCAAAATTATGAAGTCCCTATCTATACTGGTTCTCAAGAAATGGCAAAAGGTATAAGGTTTCTTTTAATGTATTTGTTGTCTTATTTAAAAGGTGAAGATTCTAGCGTTACATTTATAAATCATCATTCTTACCAATGTTGCGTTAATTTTGATGTCAATTAAGTAAGCCATTAAGGTCCCTTATTGTTTTAATTATATGTTAGTCACTTCACTTCGGTGATAAATTACTCTCGTTTATAATGTATGCCGTTGATAATAAAATCTTCAGAAATAATAATAATAACATGCAACTGTGTCTCTCGAACTTGCTCCTGTTCAAAAATAATAGTTATATTTTTTTAAATTTGAAAATAATCTACAAAATAATCCAAAAATTTAAATGCCATTAAATTAATCAAAAAACACTTGATATGTTTTTTTAATAATTTTTTTTATATACAAAAGCAACTTGTCTGTAAAAAAAATTGTAGTATGCTGTTATTTCTTACTTATACATAGATGTTGTTTTTACATGTGAATTTCATAAGAGCAATGCTGTCCTGTTTTGGAGATATCGCATTTTGAAAAAAAAAAAAATGTTAAAATAAAAACAATTGACATTTATAACTATCAGAGCTTGTTTAAAAATAAAAGTTATTAAAGTGGCTTCATTAGTTACTGAAAATATTTTAAAACAAAATATCGGTTCTATGGGGGTATTCTTATAAAAAATATAAAATAAATTGTTTATGTGGAAAGAATTTTTGATATTTAACCAAACAATTAGTATTAAAATAACTGCTCAAGACCTTCATCTCCTAGTTTAATCACAATCGAACCAATGTCTTAGGCTGTAAGAGCAAGAATTGACAAAGAGATGGAACCACGGGGCCCACTTTTTTGACTTTTCTAACACCGTAAATTTATGTTGGATTAAAACCTTGAATTCGATTTTTTTTACAAATGCAAAACTTGGAACATACATAGTCCCCATACGTCTGAACTAAAGTAATAAGCCAACAAAATACTATAAGTTTCATAGACCGATTTATCGTGCACTCCATGACCCTAACGTGATCCTCTTTATGCTTTATGAATGTTTAAACAAACGCAGTATATCCAGTTTTGTTTTATTATAAAACTAATTAATAGATTTTCCATCAGTTTTTATCGGTTAAACTTAGCTACAACTTAATTTTTTTTATAATAATCATAAACTCAAGGGGTTATTACTACCCTTTATAATGCAGATTCACAGTGGGAGCACTAGAAAAGGGAAAGAGAAGTTGAAAGGAATATTGCAATGGCTGGGAAAGACATTCCACATTCGCGTAGTACGGCTAAAGAACGAATCTCTGTATTTGACAGCACGGCCGAAGTTGTGCTCGAGGGTATACTGATGAGCCTTTCTAGAAGCGCTAGTATTACGGTTGAACTATATACTAAGGAAACCCAAATACCTTGCGGAATTTTTGGGGAAATCGCGTATGTCATCATTCCACAAGAGGTGGTTGGTAACATACATACCAAGAATATCGAGGTGTTCAGTCTCATTGATGCTAGTGCCATCCATGGATAATGGAAATGGTGGTATATGTCGCCTTAACAATACAAGATAGCATTGGGTTTTCGAAGCATTAAATTCCACGAGGTTTCTTAATCCCCATTGCAGTTTAGGTCGGAATTTAATGAGCTTATCATATTTTGTCGTTGCAGTTCCACAGCCGAAGAAGAGAGATGTGAGTCTGAAACGAATATGAGAAGCTAAGAGTATTATCGGTTTATGGGTTTGGGTGTTAGATCATAAGTTCTTGATTTAATATATAATGTTTGTTTGATTGGGCTTTAATGATCAATATTCTTAATGCAATTAATAAAAAACTAATTCATCTTCTGTTACCCGAAGTTTTGCTGGCTATTTTCCAGCTTCTTCAAGGGATTTTTCCAAATTTATTAGCTGAAGATTTAAAATATATGTTACAATGTGTGGAACTATTTCTATTGTTATTTTCTTACTTTTGTTACATTTTTTTGTTGTTATAAAAAGTTGAATAAATAAATAAATAACACAAATAAAAAGATAAATAAACGAACAACTTAAAATAATTTAACAAAAACACAACAAAGTTAAAACTAATATCATCGTCAGCGAAACAATTGTATTGGATTAGATGTTGCAGACAATAGATCATTAATAAAAATGAGAAAGAGTGTTGGAGATAACACAGAGCCCTGGGGCACACCAGAATTTATTTTATGGTTTTCAGACTTGAATCCATCCAATACTTCTTGTATCAAACGATCCGAAAGGGAATTACTAATCCAATGAAGCAGGGATTCATGAAAACCGAAAGCACGCTTCGCCTGATGCCAAACCTTATCAAATTCTTTTGAAATATCAAGTGAAATAATCTTACTTTCTCCAAAACGATGTAAAGATTCGCTCCACTGTTCGGTGAGATGGATCATGAGATCACCAGTGGACCTATTGCTACGAAAGCCGTATTGCCGGTCATTTAGAACCTTTCGATCTTCAAGATATGTCTTGAGCTTATAATTTATCAGCGTTTCCATGACCTTGTCAGGAAGGGACGTTAGTGCAATCGGTCGGTAGTTAGAGGGTGAGGAAGATTCGTCTTTTTTGGAAATAGGCTGAACAAATGCCGTTTTAAATGTTTCTTACAACTGACCAAAAATTTTACTGCCTTTGAGACATTGCAGTATTTTTTGCCGTAACTTTTGGTCATGTAAAAATTTGGTCCGTCGAATATGGGCGTTGCAGGCCTTCCTTGCTTGTTTGAACTTTTTCAAGCTTTTTTCAGTACGGTTTTATAGCAACGGAAACTTACCTCTTTTTCCCTAATAACCTCTCTACTGCTCGCATCAAACTAAGCGTTTTCCTTGGGTCTGATATTTTTAACCCTGTAAGGTATAAAAGGTCTCACTCCCAGGAGAATTAAACTTGTGATCATATCAGCGCTGGCGTCAACGTCACTATCGAGGAAGCATAGTGACCAGTTAAAGACCCTGAAATAATTATTGAGACCATGCCAGTTGGCTTTCTCGTATTGGCAAACGGTTCAATTAGCAAAAGATGCCCTTATTTTGTAGATACTCGTATTTGTCAGAACAAACTATGGTGTTTATATAATAAATTTTGTTTACTTATTCTTGTTTTAGATAAAAAAACAACATCAATGAACAACATTAAATATTCTTGAAAACCGTGTGAACCTTTATCAATCTATGAGAAATTGTAAAAATTCATATTGGAGTTTATTTATTTTATTTATTTATTTATTTATTTATTTCAATTTCGAAAACTTATACACATTAAGATAAGATATCTTATAAGCTAGTGATAAGTGTAGTATTAAACAAAAATATGGAACTATATATAAAAGGTACTACATTGCAGAGGGCTTTTTACAAAAGTATTAAATTTGAATTGAAAGTATTAAAATTTAATTGAAACAATAGTTTTTAATCGTTATAAAATAGTACACAAATTAATATACATATATGTATGTACATACATATTTACAAATTTGAGTTAAATGATTCATTTGTTGTTCTTCTCATTTCAACTAAGTAGATATATGTATGTATAAAATTACGATCTTGACAAATATTTTTTGATTTCGAGTTTTGCCTTGACAGCATCACGTATTTCCCTTATTGATCTTGGCAAGGCATTCCAAAGCCGAATGCTATTAACATAAAATTGACGTTCAGAAGTAAGAGAAGAGTAACGTGGGTTGATAAGTTGTAATGATCTGACAGATGAAGTTCGTCGTATTCTGTCGAAGAGATAGCGAGGTGTCTGTGAAAGTAGGATATCAGCAAGCAAGGTCAATGTCCGAAAATTGAGCATGTTTTCAAATGACATGTTTAGAATATGATTTGAAATTTCTGAGATGTGATCATATCTTCGAAGTCCAAAAATATAGCGGGCAGTATTGTTGAATGCAACTGTAAGTTTTCGTTTACTTTGGTAACTACAAGAAGAAAAAATTTCACATCCATAAGTAAGAATTGGTATTATTAAGGTTTTGGCAAGTAAAAGACGCGTTTTTATGGGAGTATAATGCTGGGCCGCAAACAATGGACGCACGGCTCCATAAGTCTTACCAACTATGGTGTTAATGTGGTTGTCCCATGTTAAAAAACGATTAAATATTATTCCTAAATTTTTGGCCGTCTCAACGAATTCTATCGGGATATGGGTCATGACAATACGAGGAAAGTAAGACAGATCAAGAGGTGTTCGGGAAATAACTATACATTTAGTCTTTAAAGGATTAAGTTGAAGCCTATTTGCTGTGGACCAATTCTGAATCCTTTCAAGATCCTCATTTAAGCATTCAATGTAGTGTTCAATTAAACCGAGAGGACAATTTAAGTAAAGCTGCACATCATCGGCGTACAAAGCTAAGGAACAAAATTTCATTGAGTTTGGAATTGAATTAATGTACATTGAAAACAACAATGGACCAAGAATGGAGCCTTGCGGAACACCATTTAAATTCGGAAGGAAATTTGATAGCGATCCATTTATTTCCACAGCTTGTGATCTACCTGTAAGGTATGAAAAAATTTAGTTTGCTGCCGCAGAAGAAAAATTAAATTCATTAATAAGTTTACTGCGTAATAATGTGTGGTCAACTGAATCGAAAGCTTTCGAAAAGTCTAAGAGGACTAAAAATGACACATGATCTTTATCCATTGACATCCTCAAGTCTTCAATAACATTGATTAGGGCAGTGATACAACTATGTTTCTTCCGGAAACCAGATTGCATAGGAGTAATTAGATTGTTGGCATTAAGAAAATTATTTAATTGTTTTTGAATGAGTCTTTCAAAGACTTTAGACAAAAAGGACAAAATAGCAATTGGCCTGAACTCTATCCCTTTGGAATTCTTTGGTATAGGTAAGATTTTTGCTAGCTTCCATTGCATAGGATAGTGACCAGACATGATGATGAAGTTAAAAATATGGGTTAAGTATGGTAGAAGAATAGGCAGTAAAATTTTGAGAAATGATGGATGTTTATCGTCAATGCCAACGGCTTTTGATTTAATTGAGAGAATTGATTCAACAACATCGGCAGATTCGACGGAGGAAAAACCGAAACCAGAGATGGCAATAGGTTCTATTGACGCAGGCCCAGCAACTTCATGGTAATGAGAATTTGAAGCACTTGAGGTTTCAACAGAAGAAATAACAAATCTTTCGTTCAGCATATTTTTATCTATTTCAGAGCTGAGGCACAATTTACTCTTGCATAAACCAAAGTTTCGCAGACTTGCCCATAATTTTCGACCTCCTTGTGAATGGCTTAGGTAATTTGAAAAACTACGCCTTTTGGCATTTCTTATTTCGGTTACCACCTTGTTACGTAGCGAGCAGTAAGTGCGCCTTAGTTCTAATAGTCGATATCGTACCCAAACCTTATATGCAAGATCGAGCTTTATCATAAGGGAACGGATATACAACGTTAACCAAGGTTGATTTGCCGCTTCTACGACTTTTGATCGTACCTGAACAAAGTTATCATATAACCACTTAACATTTTTGTTGAGAAAATCGACTTGAAGATCTGACGAGGGCAGGTTAAAGATGGTATCCCAATTTATGTTTCTAGCATTTACCTCTAACGCTTCAATATCAATATTTCGAAAATCCCTGAATTGGAAACTTTGAGTAACGACCTGTAAGTCAAAGTCATAAGTTAAGTAGATTAAATCATGTCTAGAAAAGGCTGGGGCAGATAATTGATCGTAATGTATAAGCTTTCTTAAATCACTCACCCAGAATAGGTCTAAAAGAGTAGAACTTGTATTAGAAAAATGAGTAGGTAGGATAGAGTTAACGGGGTGTAAACTGAAGGTGCGTAAGCTATGCAGCAGATCGTTTTGGGTTAGCAAATTACTATTAAAGTCGCCACATATTAATATATCAGGACATGATAGAGTCAGAACTTCGAGTAATGTCATAAGCGGCAGAAAATTTATATTATTGTTTGGTCTATAAACCGACCCAACCAGAATTTTACTTTGAGCGCCTGCAATTTCTATAAACAGATATTCAATTTCACTTCCTTGTTCTGAGCTGCAACGGAGTTTACATTGTATGTCACAACGAACAAATATTGCAACACCCCCTCCGCGGTTAGCTCTGTCATATCTAAACGGCTTTTGATAGCCTTTCAATGAGCACATATTATCATTTATGCTTTCAGATAGCCAAGTTTTTGAGACACAAACTACCTCGACACCAGAACCCTCAAAAACATCTCGAAACTCATCAATCTTAGGCAATAGGCTTTGTGCATTTAGATGACACACCCTTAGCCCTTCCTTTTGGTTACACAAAACCCTTACCATTGAACGCATTCCACCAATATCATGCATAGTAAAATTCTTATTCAATTTAATTTCAAGTGATGAAAGCAAAGCAAATAATACAATAAAGTATTATAGAAATCAACAGTAGATACTTGTCAATATCAATTGTTATTATATTTCGTATAAATGGAGTAAGGTTTTATTTATGTTAGTTTTTTGAATACGAAATATATATTTAAATGTATAATAATGATGTTTAATATTAAATCTAAAAGAAGAGAAAATTGATACATAGTTATTTTTTTTAAATAATTATAAAAAACAAGTTAACATATCAGCACATTTTTCTGCACTTATTATTAAACTGTTTACTGTAATAAAAAGTTCGTTAGTTGCGCAAGCTCTCAACTTGTAGATTCATTTTGAACGTTTCTTTTAATATTCAAGTAACCAACTTAATTATTTAAAAATCTGCCAGAATTATAACAAGAATAAAAATGATTTACTACCATTACTAAAAACTCTTTGCCAAAACATAATAATTGAAAAACCATACAAGAATACAAAATGCACTGTTTCTTAGATTCAGCTAAGAGAATGTCACACTTTTCTAAAAATAAATTAAGACCTCGAATGCGCATTATAAGTTAAGAATAACTTAAGTCAGCCTATCGTCACTATTCGTGTTTTAGTTTGCTAATCATATGTAGCCATAGGTTGGGTAAAATAAAACATCGTGTTAAACAAGACTTAAGAGACACTTCTTGCACCAACAATTACCTTACCAATTAATGTGCATTTTTAAAGACTTCTTTGGCTTTGACCATTGTACTGGTGTTGCTGATGGTGTTTAAAAATTCAAAAAATAAAAATAAATTACAAGAAAAGTACAATCAAAATGAAACAAAATCCGTTTTACCAAATCATGATGATGATGGGTGGACAGACAGTAATTTTATGGTTGATATGTGTTTCCCCTCATGCAGATCACGCACGATATTTTTGTTGTTTTTAATTTAAATAAGTCTTAGACAAATTGGCTATAAATACCTATCAACAAAGTTTTGGTAAAACATAAACAATTCACGTTTGTGACCAAACAATACAAACCTCAAACGATAAAAATGGCCAAGTTTGTAAGTTTAATTAAATAAATTGTCAAAATTTAAAGTGCTACAACTCAAAACTTTTTTTTCAGATCATTGTCCTTTGTGCCTTTATTGCAACTGTATCGGCTGGTCCTGGATTGGTTGGGCCTTTAGGTGGTTTTCCTCTGGCCTATGCTCAAGGTCTACCATACTCATCACCTTTGACCTACTCAGCTTCACTGGCATACACCTCTCCTGTGGCATACGGTTTGGCCTCAGGTGGAAGCAGTCGCGTGGATATTCAAAACAACTATAATCTTGCTCCACAATTTGCTTCAGTTCCTTTTGCTGCTAGAATAGTTGCTCCTTACACCAACGTTGCCGCCGTAGCTCCTTCCGTTCAAGCTCCATTGGCTCCTGCACCTTTGAGCTACAACTTCGCCCAATTAGCTGCTCCACAAACAGGCCCAGTTGCTTTTAGTGCACCCGTAGCCACTTCCCCAATAGCAGCTGTACCTTTTGCTAAGTTTGCCACTCCAGTTCCATTTACTGCTCCTCAACTCATCCCTGCTCCATTGAGATACAGTGCTCCACTATTGAACAATTACAACTACTATGGATCTCCACTATCTTATGCTTTCCCCGGTCAAATCAATGCTCTGCCATTTGCAGCAGCTCCAACAGGACTACCAATTGCTGGTCAAATTGCTGCTTCTCCCATTCCTTTAGCAGCTGATCCTTCAACCGCTCAAACTACCAGAATGACTGCAGTTCAAGCTGAAAGTGCATCAGAAAACGATTCAGAGGAAATCCCTGCTAAACTGATGTCAGCAGAAAATCCATCGGAATCTTCTGAAAAACAGAAATTTGCTACTCCTGCCCCAGTTGATGGACCATCAGCAGCACCTCGTGATGGATCTCAATCTCCAGTTGTTCCAGTTAATAATAATTAAGAACGAATTTTTTAGGAAGACTGAAAACTTGTCATTTTTTAAGTAGAAAATAAACGTTATATAACAATTAAACCTTTTTTCTCAAATATTTTAGGAGGGTGCAAAACCCTTTCGGAAAATAACACCACACGTGTTTTTTCTTCGAAGTGAATTAATTTGGTAACAGTGTTCTCTGTGAATAGTTTTGGGTTCTTTTGATGTTTGTCAGTTTTGTATAACAATTTGTCTTAAAAATAAAACTTCACTGTAGCAAGATTTTAAAGACACAGTTATACAATTTATATGGAAGGAGGTGCGGTCTAAATCTATTGAATTTTGAATGGATCGAACAATTGAAATAATATTTTTTCATCTTAATTAAGAGTGTACATTTTCAGGGGTTTAAAGTAAGATCTGTTCAACCGCCCACTTTTGAAGGATATCACCTTATCGTCGTCAGAGTTAACTAAACATACTATTTCGAACTTCAATCTCAAATATCTCGGATCTCCCATGAGTTATCGACAAAATATTTTTGCAGATATATCCGGCTTAGAACAACCTTTAATTTGATACCAAATTCTTTGGTGTACACTCCGGGCCGAAAATGAGCATACCCCTTTGTGTGACAAAATATTTCCGACGAACGTTTTTTTTTCGTGGGTTTTTGAAAAAACTGCAGCTAGACCAAATGCTTTATCATTGCAAAATATTAAACGGTGTAAAATATGTATTTTAGAGCTTTCGTTTTCAATAAAAAGAAGCCTAACGTTTTGACTCCTTCAAATGTCTAACTTAGCATAAGTTACATAAATTTTAGTTTGAATTTTAAGTCAGATAAAAATAGTACTTCCGAGAAAGTTTAATTCACCAAATTTTGTAATTTTTCAGTGACACTTTTTACAGACAAAGACTGTCTGAAAATATAACCGTTTATGTATGTATATACATTATTATTATATATGTATATTTATTTATACTTTTATAGTTCTTTATTTTTGAAGTGAAGAATTGGCAACTTTTGACAATAAAAACAAATCTTTGAAAAGTTCCATTAAAGAATTCATAAAAGTATTTTTCACAATTGGGAAACATTTTTTAAAAATATTGATGATATGAAAAGTTATCAATAGCTAGTTTTTGAACGGTTACGCTTGACTGCATAAATTGCAGAAAGCTTAAATGTTAAGTACTTAAAACAGTTACCAAAAATTGTAAAGCCACTAGGCATAAATAAATTTGAATGCATCCTAAAATGGATTTTGAATTAAGAAACATTTTTCTTAATTTAAGAATGATAAGTGTGGCACAAATATTTGAATGTTAATTTATTTTATTTTGATGCTAAAATTAGTTTGTTTTCATTATTTTTGTTTAATCGAAAATATTTATTTGAATTAAATAATTAATACAAATAATTTCGTTTGCCCATTTTTGTAAAGTAAAATACAACAAATTCAATGACATTACCAATACTTTTTGCCTTTTGAACTTACAAATTATTTAGCATTCAATATTTTTGAAATTTTTAATTGCATAAAGCTGCCACGAATTCGCTTATTTTACACGAGTTTTGGAAATGAGACAAAAATCCTAATGGCGCCTTAGAAATTTAAACTGCCCAAAATATAATTTATCGGCAAAAGTCTTATGAGGATTTTATTTATTCCAAAGACAATTAGAATAAAAATGTTGGCAATAAATTTCCACGATTTGCTTTGGTTTTCCAAAATATTGATATTCACTTATTGAATTCAATTAGTCTTTGGATCTCTGAAGATGAAATCGTTCGCAAAGCTTCAGACCTTTACGTTTGTTATAGCCCTGGTCCAGATGTTGTACCTTCTTATATTTTTAAAAAATGCGCATCCTATTTATCCTATCCTCTTCATATTCTTTTTAATGAATAGCTTAAATCTTCAAATTTTCCTGAAATTTGGAAAACTTCGTTCATAATACCGATACATAAAAAGGGTAGTAACAATTAAATACAAAATTATCGCCCCGTTTGCAAAACTGTCCGTCATCAAAAAGTTATTTGAGTCCATTATTTGTAAAGTCATATCGTTTAATTGTAAGCCTATAATTTGTGACAGTCAACATGGTTTTGTTCAAAATAAGTCAACAGTTACTAACCTTTTTCATTTCAGTTCATTTTGTTTAGATTCGTTTGAAAAACGGAAACAAGTTGACTGTGCCTTCACAGGCTTCAGTAAGGCCTTTGATGAATTGTGCCATAATACATTAACTTCCAAATTTAGATCATAAGGCCTTAACGATAAATTTTTTAGTTGAGTTTCGTCGTACTTGTATAATAGATCATACAGCGTAGTTTTTAGGAATGAGCAGTCATCATATTTTTAAACCAACTCTGGCGTACCACACGGTAGCCACTAAGGACCTTTACTGCTTACTTTGTACGTTAACGACCTACCTTCTATTATAAAACAATCATCTGTTTTAATTTACGCTGATGACATTAAAATTATCCAACTTATCGACTTACTTGCCGACTGTTTATTCCTACAAGATGATCTAGATAGTTTTCGCGAATTGTGTTTTATAAATAAGCTTTTACTAAACATAGACAAATGTAAATCAATGTGTTTTACAGGCAAACAAAATGTTTTGACTTTAAATTATCAATTAGACTCTTCTTATTTGGCTCTCTATTTTCTCTGACCTGTATATTATTCTTGACTCAAAATCAACTTTTGCAAATCAATATGACTATATTATTAAAAAAGCAAGACACTCGGATTTATAAAACGGTTTTCACATGATTTTCGCGACCCATATATTCTCAAACTTCTTTATTTATCATTTGTAAGACCAATATTGGAATATGGCTGCATAATATGGGCTCCCTTTTATTCAGTCCATATAAACAGAATATAAGGAGTACAAAGAATATTCATGTGCTTCTGCCTCCGTTTCTTCCCATGGTCCAAAAGGTATCTGTAACCAATCCAGTCTCTTCAAATGTCTTCACAATTTTTCCAATTGCGTAGTTAGACGATTATGTAAACTATAATCACGGTTGCCAGTTTGGTCACGACATAATTTTCTTACTTGGTCGCATGGCCATTTCCATTTCCATTTAGAAATTTAAATAACTTGAAAAAAATCGACTATATTCTTAAAAATGAAATACAAGCCCGAAGTTCTTTTCATTTGTAAACGGTACATAAATGTAACAAATGCACGATCATTGAATGCACACGTTGAATACATTCATTTCACAATTTATTGACAGATGACGGCTCACATCTCATAATCATCACATCTCAAGATCAAAAGTTACGGATAAAATGTACATATAAGAATTTTGGGAAAAGGTCGGTTATCATTAAACGGTTTAAATGAATATTGTTTTCGAAATTTAGATAAGTTCGTTTCCTCACAGCTCAGCTGTAGCTAAGTGAACATTTTTTCTATTTACTTTGATTAAACTAAAGGCAGACTTAATTTTGATACCATTTATAATATAATGCTGGCCAAAGAGCTCCAAGATGAGAAAAATAAGCATAACGTTTTTTCTGAAAAAAAAAACATTCTTTTAAATTAATTTTATATACATTTTACTAATCGATAATATTCAATCACTTGAGATAATATGTTAATATATTGTTTCTTAAAAAAAGGCTGGGATGCGTCCCACACTGATAACTTCCCATCCCATCTGTCGATTTGTCTTGCTCAAAAGGTTTGCAGGCTTTCGTGTTTTGTTAAGAAGTTGTCAGTTGAATTATTCTAACAAATTTAAAAATTACCAACAATAGTTTGAATATGATGAAATAGTTTGCTTTCAAAATCTACTTCTGTTAACGAAATTTTTTAGTCGAAAACCAATTTAAGTAGCATTTACGTACTATTTTTTATAGATTTAAACTTTATATGAATAAACTGACTGTTAGATTTTTATGAAAAATTACAAAATGTTGGAAACAATATTTTTAAAAGAAATTAGTTTAAAGGCAATTTCTTTTTTAATTTTCGATATTTGAGTCCAAAGTAAATTTTTTCGGACTTTTAGGAAAGTTTATTTTTGGGTTTTATATTTTATAAAAAAAACTAGGAATTGGATTTTTATTAAAATTTTACCAGATGTCACGTTGTTCATCGTTGCAAACAATTATTTCGGAGATAAAACCATTTTTTGTTCGTCAAATATTCAAGTTAACCATTATTTTTTTTGTCTTTTTTTTTATTTATAGAAAAAATCGTAAATTGCATTTTTTTCAAAAAAAAAAAATACTTCTTTATTATCACATTAATTCAAGTCGCTAGCGTTATTGGTTCATGAGCTATTTTGGGTTAACCAACTTTTTTTGTAATTGCTGCTGTTAAGAAAACTCGCACCAAGTTTTTTTGAGAGTCCTCTCTGTATCTTTCTGTATTATTATCTATATACTAACTTTTATTTGAAGGCGATAGCTCTACTGATCTAGTTTAACATTTTAGTTTGATAGATGTCGAAATATAGGCCTATAAACTGCAAAACAGATAACCATTACAACTTTCCTCACTCGAATGTCTAAAACATTTTATATTTATATGGAAAAATAGGTCAGAAACAAGTCCTGTGATAATAAGGCTGTTTTAAATCATGTCGTTTTTTATTTTGGTTAAACTGAAAAAAAATATTGAAATTACATTTTTTTGTAATGAACCAAATTGTTAAATGTCAAGATATTTGATAGGTTTTTATTTTTGTGAAAACGAATTCGAACAATTTTAGACGATTTCAAAAACAAAATATAATCCAACATTGAGCTCAGCCAATTTTAAAATATTCACAAAAATTGGCATATTAAATAAACAACAAAATAATTATTTTATGAAGTCATTTAAGCACATCTACTGACTTTAAACAATTGATTTCAAACTAAACCTTCTTTCATAAACTACCACACAAATCTTGCCTTTACTTTTAAAAATTAACTTTTAAAATTGTTCAAATTTCATTTCAAATTCATAATCTTTAATCTGTTATGACACTACATAAAATCTTTCTCAATAAATTCCTTAATGGTTTAATTATAGAAATCCTTTTTCAACAGGATGTGACCATTAGCAAGAAAACCTCTCAAAATCATGCACATATTATTTTGTACCAATAGTTTTTAATAAAGAAAAGGAGTGTAAAAAAAAACATCCCTCTGACAAAACTTTTTCTTGAATGCACATTTTAAAATTAAAGCAACCCACACACTTATACTCACTCACATCCTGCCTGGAGTTCAGAGCATTTCCTCTGATGGTGTTTTAAGAAATATTGGTTATTTTCCCATTAGAAACCCAAGCTGACGCTGGGACTGCGCTTCTGGCTTTGCTAACTGGTTGTATTGGCTCCAACTACCAACTTTTTTCAACAAAAACCACTAACATGTGCAGCATGATGATGCTTTTTCTTTCTTTTAAGGATATCTACATACAGAAGGATATATAACAACTCTCTCGTTTCAAGGTAAAATAATCCTTTTTTTTCAATATAAGCAAAGTACAGAGTATGTTTCTGTGTGTAGCTAGTGCCGTGCCTCGAGATATGAAGTACTATGGGTCGTATACTTACTTTTCGTTCTTGGATGGTTGTGTGGTTCTTATGGTAATTCCCATTGGCATTGAGGCATCATTGATGGGGTTTGTGGGACGGGGTGGGTATTGGTTTTAAGAGCATCATTTTACCTGTTCAAGCAATCATAATATTGAACAAAATATGTATCCCTTCAAAACTTCAAAGTAAATATATATCCAACTACAGGTAAGGTACAGTTAAGCTAAAGCCAAATAGATCGATATTAAGGTCGAATGGTGGTTTGACTATACAATTTTCTCGTTTCCTTTTGTTTTGCCTGTGTGTTGAGGTTGAGGTTGAGGTGATGTCTTTGAGCAAACTAAGAATCCATTTGATGCAAAGATAAATGCATGCAGTTATATACTAACTTATACATTCTTTCAAATGCAGATAGGTATAGTTTCATATATATTCGAATGAATTCAATGAATTTAGACAACATTAAACTAATTCAGAAATGTTATTATGAAATTCTCTATTTGGAATGTTATAATGACGATAGACAAATCATTCAGTTGGTTTTGGCTGACATAAAAGTCCGAGTGTGGAATCTTTGGCAATCAAAAGGATTCCTTTTTGGGATTAGTCATTTTGAAACTTTACTTAACTATATCGTCCCTACAAGAATGCGTCATAGAAATATGAAAAGAAAACCGTCGTAAATATCTTTACTATCCAAAAACTGTATTTTAAATATTTTTTATTTTGGAGG
The DNA here is from genome assembly GCF_945859685.1 of Eupeodes corollae. Lineage (NCBI taxonomy): Eukaryota > Metazoa > Arthropoda > Insecta > Diptera > Syrphidae > Eupeodes > Eupeodes corollae. The sequence continues at coordinate 115,324,010 of NC_079148.1, forward strand.
TGAAGGCGATGTGCGTCATTTTTAAGAATTTCTATAAGTTCCTAAAAAAAAATCACTCGCGGTTTATTTTTTTTGACAAAAGTCATTAACAACATTAAAAAATGTTGAAACTTGGTTTATTTTACGTTTTGTATATATATTTTGGAGCATTGACACTTTAACGTGACCCCAAAACAAAAAATAAAATAAGATCTCGGTGGCCAAGTGTGATTAACTCTTCTATAAATAACATAGTGATCGACATTTTGAGCGCCGTCCACAGCATAGTCAACACACAAAATATTAAATTTATTATACGACGTATACAGCTAAAATAAGTCCCATTACTGAGGTTATGCAAATATGTTTCTTGAAATGCTTTAATTTTGCGAACTGTGACTAAAACACTGTTTTAACTTTTCAAATATCCACAGAAAAAAATGGAGAGACATACAAATAGTAGTCAGTTAAATTACTTAATGCAGACAGTTCTTGCAAGCGCCCCCAAATCGACTTCTACGGATTCTAGTGCACACTCTTACGGAAAGCGTCGAACGTACGTATGTTGGCTGATCGTTTTCTGAACTCAAATTAATTCACAAAGTAATAATACTCTCGGAAGTAGTACTTTGAAATTTTCCCGAACAGACCACTTATTTTTATATAGCAATGTTTTTCATTTCCACTAAAAGATATTTGCTGATTTCTTATTAAAATTTCAGACACGCACTTTTCAACAAGAGCTATTTGGCTGCTTTTAACGGTCAAAGTTAGGAAGGTTCTATTTGAAAACTTTATATATGAAATAAAGACTGTTTCTTTAGAGGAACAGAACTTGAAAACGAAATTAAATGAAGATGATTTATTTAAATTTATGAATTGGAATACCGGAATAACATGGCGAATTGTGTCGTCCAACATAATGGTTGGCTCTACAGAGTTCACTAATGCCTGTAATGCTCTGGCCAGCATTGTTTTTAACGAAGTAAGGAAATGGTGTCTCAATCCGCACTTGAGTAATTTTATTTTGGGCCCATTCACCGAAACATAGATAATCCCGTGGCTTCTTTTCTGGAAGTGAAAAACCAAGCTTAAAGGCTCGGATGCGGCCCATACTGATACCTTCCCATTCTCTCAGTCGATTTGTCTGCTTAAAACTTCGACAAAATATTTATTACAACATTTTGTTTATAATGAAATAGTTTGACTTCAAAATCTATTTTTGTTAACGAGATTTTTAGTTGAAAACTTAATTTTACCATTTTTAGTAGAATTTCTTGAAAGTTTTGATTTCTTATGTACACATCTACTAATTGGATTTTTCTAAAAACTTTTAGTATTAAATGAAATCATTTTGAAGTCATACTCTTTATTTATTCACGACATATTGAGAATCGATCACCACTTTTTACCAATTTTGCGATTTTAATTTTTATGAAAAAAAAACTGGTAGTTGGTTCTTGTAATAATTGTACCAAATGTCGAAAACAAAATATTTATTATGAGATGAAATTAGTTTGAAGCTTATATTTTAATTTTTTGAAAAGAAATTTGAGTTGAAAATCAATTTTTAAAAAGTTTTACTAGTGTTTTTATAGATTTTAATTTTTTGCAAGAGAACTGTCGATTAGTTCGAAGCCAATATCTTTAATTTTTGAAAATCAATTTTCATTAACTTTAAGAAATGTTTTTTAAGTGTTATTATTTTTAATAAAAATAAAAAAATTGTCTTTTTTCTTAATTTTCGAAAATCCATTTTTATCAAGTTTTAGTAATGTTTTTCATGTATTTTATTCTTTATAAAAAACCTTTTATAAGATGAAATATTTTAAAGCCGGGTTTTAAAAGATATTTAAGTTTAAAATTAACTTTTACTAACTTAATGTAACGTTGTTTTTGCAGGTTTTTAACTGTCAATTCGATTTTTCTCAAAATTTAACTTAATGTTAAAAACGTTTTTCTTTGTTGCATACAATTGTTTTGGAGATGAATTAATTTTTTGTTCGAAAATATTCGAGGGGACATTTATATTTTTCAGGATTTGTGATTTACAAAAAAAGCGTTAATTAATTTTTTTCAAAATCATATCAGTTTGATATCACGTTACAAAACATAACATAATTTAATTCACGTCGCAAGCGTGATTGGTTTCTGAGATATTTTGGATAAACCAACATTTTCACTTTACTTTTTTTTAAATTGCTGTGGTATAAAAAAAAAAACACCCAAGCAATTTTGTTGAGAGTCCTTTCTGTATCTTTCCGAATTATTATCTGTATAACACAATTAAATTGTAGTCAATATCTTAACTGGCTCTTGATATATGAACGATGAAAAAAGCTTCCCAAACAACAGACGTCTCTCCAAAAATCTTTTATTTAGACTCTAGGGACCTTGAAAAGTCGAGAAATGTCAACATTTTCAATTCGAAAAATCGGACCGGTTATAATAACTTCCTATAGGAAGTAATGAATCCCTTGACAGCTGACAAAAGTTGAAATAATGTTGCTAATTTAAAGTTCCATAGCTCTAAGAAAAAAAACACAAATTCGAAGTGAGTAATTCAAAACTCAAGGTTTTAAAGTAAAAAGTTGTCTACTTTCGGGGAGCCTCCATCAATCAATTGTGGCCACCGTCCCTATAGTTCAAAATTATTATTTATTTGGTTCGCTGGGCACAATTCTTGGACATCAAATCAATTCCATCCAATTTGTTTATCAAAACAAATAATTATGATTCCCAAATAACATACCACACATTTGTCCAACATTCCATTTCTTTTATAATTTACTCCTTTTAGTGAGTCCAATTCATTACATTTTATCCATTACGAGTTTATCTACTTTCGACTTTCTCAATCCCAACAAGCTCTCGTTCGAATAAGTCTCAAAAAGGATAAATACCACCCCCACAAAAGCGCTCAACATAAGACCAAGTCATAAAACGAAATTTATTGTTCAGCTTAATGTACTTTAGATTATACATATTTAGTTCCTTTTCCTTGTACAAGGATAAGAAAGAAAAAAAATCACGTAAACACACAAAGTATGCATAATTTTTAAGCACTGCTCCATTATCGCTATAAGAACTATACGTCCTCCCGAGTACCCAGCGAAAGAGCGAGTATGCATTTAAATTATAACGTCCATAACATAACTCTGGGAGAAAACCAAGAACGTTTGGGTAATTAAGAACTTGGACTTAACTCACTTTTAATCACTCCACTGATGGCACTGGGAGTATACCAACCAACAAAATAGAAGAAATAAACCAGTCCATTTTTATTGAGGCCAGTTGCATCATCAGGAACGAAAATATAAAACATCTGGATCTCTGTTGCTGAGGACGTAGTTTTACTTTTTGACACATTTATGGTGCAATGAAATAATCCTTGAAAGGACATCATTTTTGTCAGAGAATTACCCCACCTACATTTCATATCCATTACTGTTAGACATCGTTTTTTGATGGGTTTTAATAAAACCATCAAGGCGTGTTTTAATTAAACCATCATTGCAAAATGTATGTTTGAATGCCTAATGGAACGAAATTGCACAACATATGTACAACACATATTCGTAGGTAATTATTTTGAGGCGATGAACCTTGATACACATTTCTGGGACGTGCTCACAATTTTAAGTTGAAATTTTGAATGATTACTCATTGATCTATATTTTTTTCGATATTCGATACCGCAACGATATATCCATAGCTTTCAAGAAACAGAAGTCAAAAGGCTTTTTTAAATTCGGGTCACGCACAACGAGGCCGTCAAACCGAAAAACCATCACTTCGGTTTCATACTTCTTCTTTTTGCGTATAAAAGCGACTGGCCGGGAATGAGTTAGGCATATTAAGTTCACTACTTGCACTGTTAGCAATCAAAAACCAACTCTCAAACCAAAATGGCCAAATTCGTAAGTTTATCTTTCTTATCAAATTGCCTTACATTTTATTAACTTTTGGGTTGGTATTTTTATAGATCATTGTTCTCTTCGCTGTTGTTGCCTGTGCCGCTGCCAAGCCCGGTGTTCTTGCTCCATTAGCTGCAGCACCAATTGCTGCTGCTGCTCCTTTGGCTTACTCTGCACCTTTGGCTTATTCTGCACCTTTGGCTTACTCAGCTCCTTTGGCTTACGCCCCAGCACCATTGGCCTACAATGCAGCTCCTCTTGCTTCTGATGGAAGTAGCCGCATTGATATTCAAAACAACTACGCTTTTGCCGCTCCATTGAGGTATGCTGCTCCAGCTGCCATTGCTGCTCCATTGAGATATGCCGCTCCAGCAGCTGCTTTTGCTGCTCCATTAAACTTGGCTGCTCCTTTGGCTTACAGTGCTCCAATTGCTAAAGTAGCTGCTCCAGTTCTTTTGTAATAAAATTCTTTAAAAGAAATAACAACCACTGACTGAGAAAATGACTGATGAAAAAATAAAATTATTACGAGTATTAAAAAAAAACACTGAATTTGTTATTAAAAGTTCCCAATTTTTGTTACAGAAAAAAAGATAAATAAGGCATAGTTCGTGCTACACAAACATTAAAAAAAGGTGTTCACGTTGAACTCTTCTTAAGCGGCTATTTCCAAGCTACATATTTTGACATTTTATCATTTCTTCTCCTTTTCACTAATATTAAAACAAAATATGAAATAAATTGCCTCAAATGATTCCAATGTTTAATGAATAAATAGCGTTAGTGTTACAGGGTGTCAGATTGTGACAGTACAATTTGTCACAGTGAAAGTGGAAACAAAAATATAATGTTAATAGAAAATATTAGTGTTAAAGTTAAGTGTGACCGTATAAAATGTTAAAGTAGAAACAGTATAAACAAATGTTATTAATATGAAAATCCGAATGTCATACTGCAGTGTTCAAATCGACACCGTAAAAGTTTTAGAAAAGGGTGAAAGTATAGTGTCAAAGTGGCAGTGTAAAATTTTGATAACAAAAGTGTGAAAGTAAAAAATAATAAATGTAAAAATTTAACAATAAACGAGTGGACATTTTATTAAAATTTTATAATAAAAAACTTTGACAGCCAAAACATTTAGAAATGTAAAAATGTTACCATAAAAATTTGTATGTGAAAATGTAAAAATTTGACAGCGGAAATGTGTGAAAGTGAAAAGTATAGTAATGTTCTAAGAGAAACTTAAGTGCTAGAGTGCTGACATTTTAAGGAAGCAATTAAAAAGTGTGATAGTTTGTTAGTGTGACAGTGTAATATATTTCAGAAGTATTGAAGTGATAAAGTTTGCCAGTGTTATATGAGGAAGTCAGATTTGTCTTCCTTTTATGACAGCTTATCTGTTTTAAGTTCAGAGATAGTAAATAAAAATAAGGTCATTACCTCTAAAATATTTCAAAAAAGCTGTATTCAAATTTCCTTAAGACTTCCTTTAAAACAGCATAAATACAAACATCTTCTTGTTTTTTTATTTGCAACACAAACTACAATGGCAAGTTTTGCATTAGCAAAAAAGTGGGTCCCGTGATTCTGTCTGTTTGTACTCGCTCCTACAGCCTAAACCAATCGGAAGATTAAGTTCCAATTTGGAAGTTTAAGTTTTAAGCAAATTCGAGTTAAACTTTTTTTTTAATTTGTTTTAAGATCAAAAATAACAGATCCGAAAAAAACGAAAATCCGAATTTACTCGAAAACAAACCGATAGATTTTTATAAAATTTTGTATCATATATTTTTTTTTTAACTTCGCTTCTTTCAGTAAAAAAATATGTATTTTATTATTTCTTCAAAAGAATACTTTCGTAGAACCGTGATGATGAGTGCCTTATAGATGGTGATTTTAGATTCTTGAAAGAGACTCTACTTCTCAATTCTTCCCTCTAAGTCCAAAGAAGAGTTATTCTTCGTTTGATTTTAGCGTTGGTGTCGTTGTGTGTGTTTATTGCGGTGCTTTGGTAGACAAAGTCTTTAATTACCTAGAAGTTATAGGTGTCCACGGTGACGTTTTGTCCAAGACGTTGTTGTTCAATGTAATTTTTTGATGACAGTATATACTTGGTCTTGCTCTCATTGACCACTAAAACCATCTTCTTCGCTTCTGTCAAAAACACTCCACTAACATCACGCTTTGATCTTCAAATTATGTCAATATCATCCGCGTATCCGAGTAATTAGATGGACATTTGGGAGATTGTGCCTCTGGTGTTGATGGTTGAGTTTTGCGCAATTCATTCCAGAACAATGTGAAGAAGTCTCATGAAGGTGCATCACCTTGTCTAAAACCTTTTTTGACATCAAATGCAAATGCAGATTTTTCCGACCTTAAAAAAGCAGCGTGAATTCTCCATCGTCATTCTGCACAAACGGAAAAGTTTGACAGGGATGTCTAAACTAGACATTGCTCTGTAGAGCTCTTCCCTATAGATGCTGTCATACGCGGCTTTAAAATCGATTAAGAGATGGTATTTGAAGTGGTCTTTCCATATTCTCAACATAGACTGCGGGTCCACTACGATGTTCCCCTGATCGTATTTACAGGTTCGTGGCTGGTATCCTTGGGAGGTTTTTTTTACCATTTGGTAAAATTTACGAACGTCATTCCTGTTGTGACATCCCTCTATCTCCTCGATCGCGCGCTTCTCATGCTCTCTTTTTTTCCTTCTAATAAGCCGATGTTCCTCTCTCCTCTTCTGCTCGTAGAGCTCGCGAGCAGCTCTGGTCCTCTTGTGCGGGCCAACACAAAAGTCAAAAAAGAGGCTGGGATGCGATCCACACTGATAACTTCCCATCCCGGCTGTTGATTTTACTTGCTTCTTGCCTAAAGTTTGTAGGTTTTCGTGTTTTGTTTAAAAAGTTGCCAATTGAATCATTCAAAATTACCATCAATATTTTGAATAAAATAAAAATGTGTTATTTCAACATCTTGTAGAAAACAATATGTTTTTTATAAAATAAAATTAATTTGAAGCCAAAATCTAAAATTTTTGAAAAGATATTTCAGTCGAAAATTATTTTTTTCCAACTTTTAGTAAAGTTTTTATTTAAAAAAACTGTCTATTCGATTTTTCTCAAAATGTTAGCAGACTTCATAAACGTTATTCTTCGTTGCACAAAATTATTTTGTATATAAAATCATTTTTGTTCGTAAAATATTCAAGGTGACAAATACTTTTTTATTTATTTATTTTTTGATTTATGACAAAAAAAGGGTTAATTAGATTTTTTTCCAAAAATATACTAGTTTGGGATCACGTTACAATATATAATTAAAAATTTAACTCAATTCTCTAGCATTTTTGGTTTGTAACATATTTTGGGTTAGCCAAAATTGGAAGTATACAAAGTTATTTGAAAAGAAACTGCTCTTACGATTTCGAAAAAAAAAAAATGAAAAAAAAATAAATATGTTTTGAGATATCAAATGGCTTTATATTTTTGAAAACATATCCAATACTATAGGTACTATTTTTAAACATGCTCTTTGGATAAAGGTGCAAGTTTTTGCGACCCTGTAGTAAATTTTATTTTAAACAAATTTGGCAAAACATTGTTGCTTAACACATTTTTAGGGAACTTGTCAATACTTTTTCTTATATTCATTTTGCAAAGATTATTTTAAACAAGAGTTCTTAACAAAATGTAATGAGCATTATTAAAAAAAAAACAAAGATATTTGAGAAAAAGTCAAAGTCTTCCAACCCCCATTTTGACGAAAACCTTAATTTTGAACCGCCTTACAGACATCAATAACGTGCGGTTCTTGGTTGTTTAAACATAATGTTTCTATCTTTTTTCTCGTAATATATCAGCTTTATGAAGACGAAAGTTTGTTTTATGCTGACTTACATGAAATGCAACGTATAGACACTTTCCCTAGTACAAGTGAAAACTCTTTTTTCAGCGGTTTAGGAGTGAGAGCGGGGCAAACGGTCCACGTGATTTTTGTGGGTGGTTTTTACTTCGCCATTTTATATGGAAAAACGCTCTGGATACGAACTTTAAAAAAATGAAACCTGTGTACATTAAGTTTTGTGTCATTTTAAAAGATCCTCTTTCTGCCCTTACAATTTTAGGCTCAAATTTAAAATATTAGGAGTGTAATCCCACCGAATTTCTGCTCTGTCGAAATTATATCCTGTGCTATATTAAAAAAACCTATAAAATTTGCGTTTTGTAGTCCATAGAAAAAAGACTGCGTATCAAAACCTTAAGCTTACTGCTTATTAAATTAGTTATCAAAGAATTGTACTTAATGTCTAGATGGGATCCAATTACTTACCCTTTTAGATTAAATTTTAGAAACAAACACGAAAATAAAATATAGAAACTTTTGTATTTATTTCCAAGACTACAAATGGGCTTTTGTTTCTCTAATGCTGCACTTTTTCTCCAAGCATATTATTTTCTAATCAAAATCTTAATTATTTATTAAAATAAAATGACAAAGTCAAGAGTTTCTTGATATTTTTTGCTAAATTAAGAACCGAAAACATACAAACATATTCAAGTGTTCATAACTTTTCTCATTGAATTACCTCGGTTGCTTGGTTTCTAAACTTCGCAACAACCGCACCAGCAACCATCGGCAACCATCATCAGCAAACAGTATTAGCAGCATATAACATAAGCAACGCTCTGAGCCGACACCTTTACACATTAGCACGGTTTGATTTGAATAAATTAGCAGCTCTAGTGCCAAATTGAGCCTTATACCTAAGTTGAGAAATTCAAAACCATGAATCACGTTGATGCTGTGTAAATTTCAACACAAATTAATCAAATCTCAGCAGCTTCATTCCTAAAACCACCCTTCGCGTACTTTTGGGCTTCCATATTTCTATACATCCCGTCACTCTCATGTTGACGGAGTGAAGGGATGTGGTGTCCTTATATTTCTGCTCTCACCCGCAATTTCGTTCGATATGGAAGGTTGGTTTTATCCTTCCTCATATACAACCACTCATCCCTCTTGCTATGCTTGCTTCCGTACTCAATCTTTCTTGAATCCACAAAAAGCTGGGTTCAATGAGTTCACATCGCTGTGCTCTAATGGCAGTAGGTATGACTTGCTTTTGCTTCATCAGGGTGTATTGCCTTACGACACCACCCTGGAAACATCACCAATATCATCATCACCACACCAAAATATAAGCATCAGCAGCAGCAAGAAGTAGCGAGTGTTTTCTTGGGCTTGGGCCTGTGCTTGGTGCTCTGTGTTCGGCGCCTTAATTTCCCAAGGAAGTGCAAAATTTATGTCGTCTCATGATTCCACGACTTTGATTTCACGAAAAGTAGGAGAGTATGGCACTCGAGATGAAAATTACTAACGGATTTACATTTCCCAAAGATGTGTCACTTGATGGTGACGGTTTGACTGTGTATATACAAAACTCTATACTTATAGAAGCCAGTCTAGCTTCATCTAACATAGCAACAACAACACAAAATAAAAGAGCACTCTTTGTGATTTATTTCTTCTAAGTCCTTAGACGTGTTAAGGAATTATATTTACGGTATTAATCATAATGGTGGTTTGGTTAAAGAAAAATAATTTAGATTTGTTTAAGATTGATTTTTCAGGGAGGGTAAAATACTTAATTCTAAAGTTCTTCAGAAAGTCAAGCGATATTATACAACCCAAAAGTTTATCCAATGAAGTAACAAATTCATTTAAGCAAGAAATTTCTACAAATTCAAATCAATTTCCTTTCTAAGATCATGCAGCCATTTTGGCTGACTTATTAGAAACACCAGTCTAGTGCATTGGGGGTGCCACAGAATCGTGAATCACCATAACAATAGCCCAAAGTTTTTTTCGTCTAGAATACGAGAAGACGGTTAGCTTTAGTTTTGTACCAAATATAAAATAACATAAATAAAAAAAAAGTGTTTTTATTAATTTTTATTTATAGTATTTATGCTATATTATGAATTTATTTAAACAATTTTCTTAAATCAAAATAAAAACCTTCAGCTTTATTGCTTGCCCTAAAACGTTGTATCCATTGTATTTATTGACTGTTTCGGTTAACTCTACTAGAGTTCCTGTAATAAATTAGGCCGTCACTCTCTTCAATTCTGACCACAAAGAATATTCTAAAGAAATTCAAAAATGGACCTACCCAAACCCAATTTCAAGCTTCTCTATACAATCAGCGATATTGATCCTTAGGTACTAAGGTGTTGTCTAGGTTTTTTTTTACCTCATTAGAGTCCTGTAGAAGAATCAATTTATCTCAATTATTTGTTAATCCCTTTACCAAACATTTCACCCCACATTTTCAACTTTTCAACCACTTCACATTTTTCCCAAAAACACTTTTAGACCATTATAAATGCGTAGTGATGGTTATTTCTGACCTTTAGAACAACGTTTAAGTTTGATATGAGGATTTCGAATTAATCGTATTGTTTTCTTTGTTATACAAGAATTATTCTTCAATGGTACAAATCTTTTCAGTTGAAAAAAGAATTTGTTTAAGCTCATTTCCCTAGTGCCACAGTAGAAGCCTTTTGCTCCATTCAGCAATTGCTTTTAAGAGTCGAGCTGCCATCAAAAGATCTGTAGACTTAAACTTTCGATAACCTTTGTAGTTGCTCCCTAAGCAGCAAAAAAAACATTTGATTTGGTGAATATATCCAATTCTCACATTATTTGTCTTCTGAAGTGCGTTTTCCGTTATCACTTTTAAATAAGCGTACAAATAGATCAGAGTGCAAACATGGTTTTTAAACAATACATTTTCAACAGAACTCATTTATTACCCATATGTTCATATGCAAGGCAATTATTGGTACTATATTATACGTACAGCTATTTAAATATAAGTAAGACATTTTCGAATTCAGTGAAGTAAACTATTTTTTTTATTTTTACAATTTTATCTATTCTTCTTTTAATTTTGTATATGCATATAATTACTATGATACTTAAAAATAAAATCAAACACATTTTCTGGCTATTTTACAACTGAAAAAAAATGTTAATCAATTCAATTCAATTGCTTTGGAAAAATATTTAAGACTTTACAAAAATGAGTAACCAACATTTTTTGGTAAAGTTTAGTTTCAAATATTTAGTAGGAAACCCTCTTTGCCACAGAGAATCTATGCATCGGTGTTGGATTGACCCGACAAAGGTTTGATATCTGTCAACAGGAATGGCATACCAAGCTGTTTTAAACTTGGTGTAAAGGTCTTCCAAATTTGTTATGTTCTGAACACTTACAGCAGCCTTAACCTCGCCCAATAGGAGCTCTATAGGATTTAGATTTATACTTGCTGAGGCCCATTCAAGCATTTTGACTGAATTATCCTAAAACCACTTTTTAGTGAACTTTGTTGTGTGCTTTGGGTCATTATCATGCTGAATTCTCCGTATTACAAGCAAATTCTCATCATCGCACGGCACAGCTCACGTTTTGTAGTACCTCGACATATGTAATTCCTGTTAAGTGAGGATGCCATCGATGTGATGAATCGCTCCAACGCCACCGTTCACACGTTTATTGGCCCTTCTCCGTGCTTCACAACGGGTAAAGTGTACCTACGAATTCAGCGATTTTTATCTACGCACAAAGCGTCTATCATCAGAACCCAAATGGTTAATCTTTGTTTCATCACTCCAAAGAATAAATTTTCATTGCTTAAGGTCTAAGAATAGAATAGGACACGAGGGAACGAAACACACATTTTGCATTGCTTGGATGTCAGTTATGCCTTCTTACAGGAAATTCGCCCATGTACGGTCCTTGGTATTATTTCGTCAGCTAGATCTCAGAAATTTCTCGATTAATATTCACAGAACTTTTTCTTGGATTCTCTTTTTTGCGATTTTACGATCAAATTCTGAAGGTTGTTATTCGGGTTCTGGCATGGAACTTTGGCAATGCTTGCTTTTATGCTGAAAATGTTTTTTTAATGCACACTTTTTTGCTAATTCAAAATTCATAAAAAAAAGAAGCTGGGATGCGACCCACACTGATAACTTCCCATCCCGTCTGTCGATTTGTCTTGCTTACAAGTTTGTAGATTTTTGTGTTGGGTTAAAAAAGTTCTCAGTTGAATTATTCCTAAAAATTGTTAAATCATCAACAATATTTTTCATACAAAGAAAAAGTTTAGTGTGACAATCTAATTTTCTTAAATTGATTTTAAGTCGACAACAATATTTTATCAATTTTAGTAGCATTAAAATTAAATTTTTATAAATTGGTTGAATAAAATTAATTTCAGATATATCAAGTGCCGAAAATCAATTTTTACCAAATTTCCGTAAATTTTGTTGTAAATTTTATTTTTGTATAAAAAACGGACTGTGTAATTAAAAAAAACTGAATGTCGAAACAATCATTTTTGTGAAATAGAAAAAGCTTAAAGACAATATTTTTAATTTTTGAAAAGATTAGATTTTTTAGATTTTTCAAAAAATTTTAATGAATGCTTACAACAATATTTTTTTAAAGATAAAATTTGCTTAAAGCCAGTATGTCAAAGTTTTGAAAATATATTTTAATCAAAAATCAATTTTTACCAACTTTTGTTAATTTTGTTTAGGTTTTTATTTTTCGTACAAAAAAATGATAATTCGCTTTTTCTCAAAAATTGTTTGAAAGTTAAAAACAATATTTCTTATAAGTAAAATTAGCTCGAAGCCATAATTTCAAATTTTTGAATTTGATTTGAGTCGAAAATCAATTTTTGTTTACAATTTTTGATCAATTTTTTTTGTTGTAAAAAAACTGTCTTTTTGATTTTTCTCAAAATTTTATTGAATGTTGACAATAATATTTTTAAAAGATGAAAATAGTTTAAAGTAAATATATAAAATTTTTGTCAATTTGATTTTTCTCAAAATGTTTAAAAAAATATTTCTTATTAGTGAAAATTGATTGGAAGCCATAATCTCAAATTTTTGAGAAGATATTTAAGTTTTTAAGGTTTTAAGTTTTTTGTAAAAGAACTGTTTTTCTCAAAATTTTACTAGATGTCAAAAATGTTTTTTTTGTTGCACAAGATTGTTTTTGAGATGAAATCATTTTTTATTCGTAAAATTTTCGAGGTGAAAAAAACTCGTTATTTGATTTTTTCCAAAAATATACTTGTTTGGTATTCCGTTACAATTTATTATATAAAATTTAATTTAAGTCACTGGCATCTTTGGTTCGTGAATTATTTAGGGTTTAGCAAAATGTTCACATTTTTTTTTTAAATGTTATGGTAGAAAAAACCACTACGCAATTTTCCTGAGAGGCCCTTCTGCATTATTATCTACTAAACTAAATTTATTTGAAGTCCATATCTCTACTTGTTTTTGAGCTATGGACGATGAAAACAACATCGCAAACGTACGTACACACGCAAGCACACTGCACAGACATCTCTCTAAAAATCTTTTATTTTAACTCTAGGGACCTTGAATCGTCGAGAAATGTCAAAATTTTCAATTCGAAAAATCAGACCCATTACAATAACTTCCTTAATTTAATTACAAAATTGGTACTCAACCAACCTAACCCAACATTTTTTTTTTCTTGAAATAATAGAAATTGATGATCTTAATTAAATTTAAAAATGGCTTTTTACTCCTGTTGTTAATTAACAAAAATCACAAAAAACTGGGCATCATTAACACAAAATGTGATGTGATATTGAGTGACCGTTATTTGAATTGCAAAATGCAAACTGAGATATAGGGTGAGAAAGCCTTATTTTGTAATTTATATTAAGATATATTGCATATTCACTTGCTGTACTTACAAAGGTCCTATTTATATTTCCATATATGGAATATATGTGTGTTAATATTTGTTTCAAATAGAATAAGTGCAAATCTAGGTAGACAAATATTTTCCTACTTGTGATGCTTTCCTGGATCAACAATTATCGTCCAATTTGTAAATTATCATGTATACCAAACTGTAATACAAAATTACAATTACAAAAATTGATATACAATAAGTTAGCTTTCCTCGTGAAAGAACCATCTGTCTATTGTATCCAATTTTATTTTAAATAAACTCAAAAAGATCGTCAAATTGATGTAATTGACACAGATTTTGCGAAAGTTTTTGTTAGAGTAAATCACTCAATTTTGTTGAAAAAAATTATATTTTTTGGTTTTCATTCAAATCTTTTGAAATGTTTGGATTCTTACGTAAAGATCGTATTAAATTTGTTAGGATTGAAAATATGTTCCGTTTTGGTAACCTCAGGTGTTCCCCAAGTAGCCACCTTGGGCCTCTTCTTAGCCTAATTTTTATCAATGACTTAACTGATATTTTCGAAGATTCTGTTCAACTTCTGTTTGCTGATGACTTTAAGTTGTTTAGATGTATAAAGTCCATTACGTTTTGTCATCTGTTGCAAAATGATCTTGGTAAATTATCTGAATGGTGTTCTGTAAACCAATTATATTGAAATGCCTCTAAGTACGAATGTTTTTCTTTTTGTCGTAACTTTTTCCTAATTATCTTCGAATGTTGGATTAAAAGCCATGATAGACTTTGTGAAAAAAAATATCTGAGCGTAATTTACGACTCCAAATTTAACTTTGTCAAGCATATAGAATTATAGAGTTTAGTGTTTAAATGCGATAGTAAAGATTTCAAAGACCCTTTTGCTTTTAAATCGCTCTATTCATCTTATGTCAGATCAATATGAGAATATTGCTGTGTTATTTGGAATCCATTCTATAACATTCATTTAAACAGAATTGAAGTGGTTCAAACAAAATGTACTAGGTTCGGAATTCAGAAATAAGGTTTGAGCATCGAAACTCCATCATTTACTACCTATGTAGTACCATATTAAGTGCATTTTTCTTTTATTATTAAATAATTTATATGCTCCATCGCGACAACTGAGTGTACGTTTTTTATTTCTAGAAAATCTAAGGAGGTAAAAATACGAAAAACAATTTGGAAGATAGAATCTATAATTAATTTAATATCGACATTAAACTTTTCATGGTGTTTTTCCTTGAGGCCTCAGATTCATTGATGATGAATTTATCAGTTCCTCACATAACGTGTAACCCAAAATCTTAAACAAAGTTAATGTTTCCAAAGTTTTCAGACTAATTATAGTAAATAGAAATTATACAATAAGGCATTTTTGACATTATCCACTGATTTCATTATAAATATAGGTCACATTCTATACCCACAATTCGAATTGTATATAAGATCGAATCAACTTCGGTTATTATTGATGTTATACGTGTGTATATTTGGTCCTTACTCTATAAGACCTACTATCTATTCCTTATTAGGGTTTCTTTAATTTAATTAATTTTATAAGTAATCAACTGAATTAAATTTTTTTGTTCACATTATTTTTATGAGTTTCCTATTAATTTCTTGATTAATCTGATGGTTTTATTTTAATTAATTCCAACTGTTAAAAATGTCTGCTTTTCGGCTTTTCTGCTGATACAATCAACTCCTACAACTGCGTATAAACCATTAAATTTCCCCCAACCGTCCTTACATAATCACTTCACAATATAAATTTCATCATAATTTCAAATGAAGACGTAAATTTATACAGAGTACCACAATATCGAAACTATCAATACCTCACACCACCATCATCATCATCATAGCCAAGCATAGCTGTCAAGTACGAGTATACATAGGATTTGTGTTGTGTGCTAAAGATTCGTTTAAACTCTAATGTGCGCTCCTCGTCTCTCCTTGATTTCAATCGTTTAATTAATGCATGCACAGCACTGTAAAATTTCCACAAACATTTCTCTCAACTTAATTCTCTCTATGTAAAACGAGTATAGCAACTCCTACATCGTTATAAGCAAGGACGAAGGACTAAGAGTGGGTATAGAGCCTATTAAGATATACGAAGAAATAAAAAAGGCACCATTATTATTTTGTATCTTTTAATGACACCTTTCACCAAGATATCATCCTCAATTTTGTCAGATAGATAATAATTATTGTACGAAGAGCAAAAAGGAGCGATACGATACATTGCCAAAGATATACGCCCAATAAATTAGCAAGGAAAATTTAATTAGTGAAATATATAAACAGAACAGCGAACGAACAACAAACTACGTGATCTCGCATAACACTGCTGATGGGGATTCGGATTGGGATTGGGATAGTGAACTTACACAGTTCTGTTCTAATTTAAAATTAAGTCAGGAACACACGCACAAAAAATCGTCCAATTCTCTTGCTGCTGATAATGATGATGATGAGAGGACGACTGTGACTACGAGCTTGAGGCGGGGTAAAGAAGAAATGCTAAATGGGTCCGTAAATTTTTGAGAATGCTTTGACATCCTATTCCTGAAAAATACTTGTGACATTGAAATAAAAGAAAAGAAACACCCAAAAAAAAGGAGACAAAAAATCACCACACAAAACCTAGAGATCAAATAGACCATAACTTTAAGAAGACGGTCCAAATGTCCTTCATCCGTCGTGTCGTCAGTTGTCGGTATTCGCTTGTTGGTAGTCGGAAGTCCTTTTTGCCGGCACTGGAGAAAGTAATATTTTATGGCCATAATTCTTTATTTCAGTTTTGTGTGTGTCCTTACGACATAAAACCTAACCAAATAATCGCTGACACAGGACGAAGAATAGCCAAAACAGTTACCACCCAAACCTAACCATCAACTAAAACGCAACCCAAACCCAACATGTAATTCAATTCAGAAGAAAGATGCTAGGGTCATAGGTTGAGAGGGTATAAATGAGTATGATAAAATGTTGCGAAACAACAACTACCTATATACTCATCCTACAATACGGGTACTTATCGAATGAAGAAAGTTTCTTCAAAAAAAGAACAAGGCTATCTTCTACTCGTACATTATTTTGATAAGAACCTTTGACAACTTTCTTTTAACTTTTTTGTCAGCCTGACATGAAATTTTATTCATTTATAAGGTTATGGGCAAAATTTTGCCATCAACATATAAAAATGAATTATCATGTTTATAGGTTGCGGCCTATTGTGTATAGCAACATATTGAGTGTCTGCGGTAGGAACAAATTGTTGGGATTTAGGAAGTCGTAATCCTGGGGAAAGGGTATTTTGTTTTATATTTTGACATAAAGAAAACCTGCAATTTAGAATAAGTTATACAGCTTATAGGCTCTTTTGGGGGAGGATTTAGTAACGAAATAATCATTTTTGGAAGATAGATTTATGTGAATTACAATTCATAAAACTAAACTTGTGAGGCTTTTCCGAGTGATTGTTAATTTGATACTTACCAAAAAGCTTCTTCATTTATTTTGTGCGTCTTTGTGTTCATAGTTTATCAGAGGTTTTTTGCCTTGACAAGATCTGTGGAAAATTGTATCCACGTTATTTTTAGATGAATTTTTTCCAAAGAATGTGAACAGTAATCTTCGAGACACATGGAATTGTAATCTTTTCGTATGAGTGCAATTAGTTTTGGTTGCATTTCGTTTTGAAGTAAAGTCTGTTAGATTTATAATTTAAAGTAATTTCTTGTTCTAAAAGGTCCCCAAAGACAACATGATGTTTGCAGAACTTCTATTAATTAAGAGCCCCCAAATAGAATTCCAAATGTTGACAGTTGGTCTGCTTTGTCAAATTGCACTTGTTGACAAATTACTTTTTTTCTGTCACACAAAAAAAAAACAATTACTTTTTAAAAGAATTAAGTTTTCCAGAATTCGTGTATTGCCTTAAAAAGTTCATCACATCAGATATTTAAAACATGTCCCTTAAAAAATGCTAAAGATAACCAAAAACGGAGTTCAACATAAAATAATCTTCAAGAGTAAATTTTATGATGATTCTGCTATGACGACAACTTAGTAGAAGTAAAGATTGCCATATCTAAGATGAAGTCTAACTTGTCCCTTTGTGCAGGATGACCATGGAGAATTCAAGCTGTTCCATAAAGGTTGGAAACAACTTAACACAAATGCCAAAAAAGGTTTTAGACAAGGTGATGCGCTGTCATGTGATTTTTTTTTAACATCGTGCTTGAAAGAATAGTGCAGAGCTCCCAAGTCAACTCTAGATGCACTATTTTTCAGAATTATGTCCAATTACTAGCATATGCTGATGAAATCGAAAGAACTCAGCGTGATGTTAATGGGGCTTTTGTGAGTATTGAGGCAGAGGCAGCAAAAATGGGCTACGGTTAATGAGGGTTAAACAAAGTACATGCTGTCGTCAAGAAAGGACATACAACACCGACGTCTTGGTCAAAACGTCACCATCGACAAACGTATAGCTTTGAAGTAGTCAAGGACTTCGTCTACCTCATCAATGAGATCAAACGAAGAATGACTCTTGTTAACTACTGTTTCTTTGGGCTAAGAAAGCAATTGAGTGGCAAAGCCCTCTCTCGAAAGACCAGAGTGTCGCTATATAAAACCCTTAACATCCCGCTTGCTATACGGTGCAGAAGCATGGACTATGACAAAAGCAGATGAAAGCACCTTGGGTCGGTTCGAGAGAAAAGTTCTTTGTATAATCTACGGTCCCGTATGCATCGAAGGTAAGTAGAGGAGAAGATGGAACGACGAGCTGTACAAGCTATTCACCAACGTTTACTTAGCCAGAAGGGTAAAAGTCCAATGACTAAGATTGCTGAGTCACGTAGAGCGCATGAAAACCAATGCTCCGGCCCGGAAAGTTTTCGAATCCACATCCACAGGACAGCGCAGTAGAGGAAAACCGCGAATCAGGTGGCTCGCACAAGTGGAAAGTGACCTCACCCAACTTGGAGCTCAAAACTGGGGACATCTAGCTGGGGACCGAGCTAGATGGAGAAGTTTGTTGGGTTTGGCCCTAGTTCACACAGGACTATAGCACCACCTTAAGCAATTAAGATTCTGCGATGTAGAAATCTATAAATTAGTTTTGAAAATCTGTAGAAATCTTACTTAGTTCTTGGAACTTCTAAATAAATTTGAGAAACTTTTAATTAAATATTTTTATGGTTTTAAGAAATACGTTTCGGACTTAATTTTTAGTATCTACTAATATCGAATCCAAACTTCGTTTTAAACTCTCTGCTAAAATTTTAAAACTATGTCTTTTCAATAATATTTTTAAATTGTTTCAAAAATTGAATGTGATAGCCATCGAAAAAAGTGCAATTTGGTTACCAGGAACAAAACCTTGTTGACGAGTATTATCATATGTGTTCTCTTTAAGAAAGACACTCTGTGTACATTGCTCAATTTATGACCACCCTTACCAAAAGAACTAGTAGCCCTTTGGTGCATAAGTTTGAATCTACTGGTTCAAATAAACAATACAAAAACTTCCAACCAACTTGAAGAGTTGTGCGTCATGACTTGGGACTGGAAAGGCACACATACAAAAAATGCAACTGACCCAGGAACTGAAGTTAAACTTCATAACACAATGACGACTATTTGCTGGAATTGGTAATTGACACAAATGTATATATAGAAATGGATTTGGGTCAAGAAATATCCAAATAAGATTCAAAAGAGTTGCATTACAAAAAAAAAACCCGTTTGAGGATATAAACGCAATCGGTCCACATTAATTCAAAAGCGATGCGAAGATGTTGGTAAATCTACACAATATATTTAAGGACATGTTCAGGCCATCTCCTGTGGAAGTAAAGATAACTAATCAGCTAGATCGGAATCAGTTAGAATTTTTCATGTGGGGTTTTTCGAACAATGTTACAATTTTTAGTATGCTATCAATAACAACCATATGCATTAAAATACAAAACTACTCAAATTATAAATCCATGCGTAATCTTACTTATGTATGTGGCTATATCGCCTTAACACTTCCAACACGTTTTTTTAATACACAGTATCACTTAAAATATGCAATATCTGAAATTGTAATCCAAAAAATGCAATATTCATTTATCATTTCCCAATACGAACTAAATTACCATATTACACTCAAATGCAATAGGTTTTCACTCATGGGCTTACTCTTGAGCAGTAACGACTTCCAGCCCTATTATGACCTTCATGATGAATTTTTCATTTCTTTTCACTGCGTTTGTTTTGTTTTATGAATTTTTCCTCATATCACTAAGCTATGCGTTTTGAATATCAATTTGAAAAAGTAGGCTCCATCTGTATGTTTTTTTCTTGTAGGTATAAATACATTTGCTTGGTCAGAAATTGGTTATATTCCATTGAAGCTTTTATTTGAATCAGTACAGTACCCAATATTAAAACCGTCATGTTTAAAATTGTAAGGAATCAAAAATAAATTATATTTATCATTTTCCTTCCTGTTTTTGTTTTTAGACAATTGTTACATTTTTCGGTGTTTTGGCTGTGGTTGCTGCCAAACCTGGAGTTATTCCACCACTCGCTTATTCAGCAGCACCTTTATTAGCTGGTCCTGGAATTGTTACTGCAACCAGTAACCAAGTTATTGCAAGAAACTACAATGGTATTGCTACTGCTCCACTTTTAGCTGCTGCTCCGTTTGCTTCACCACTTGTTGCTGCAGCTTCGCCAATCGGCCTTGCTTCAGCTGACTACACAGCATCTCCTCTAACCTATGCTGCTGCTTACAATTATGCTGCTTCGCCGTTCGGAGCTAGATATATTTCTCCTTTTGGATCATTGAGTTATGCTGCTCCAGCTCAATATCTCATTTAAAAACCAAAGACTGATGATAATTATATTAAAACTTCTATTTGATAAATTTTGAATTTTTTCTGCATAAGCCTTTATAGATTTCCAATTAAGTATGAAAAAACAAAATAGGATAAGCGTTAGCTAATAAATACTTAATCTCCTAACATTTGTTGAGTTGCAAACCTCATATCGAATCTAGAATCGTAAAGTACTACTATAAGTTACGACTATTGACAGAAATTTGTAATATGTACTTAGTCAAAATAACCGAATATAAGCATAAAAGGTGGATTCAAAAATATTGTTAACTATTGAGCTATTAATTTTGTCCATATTTTGACACCTATTTTTTCAATTCAATGTTTATTAAACTTAACTGGACTGAATCACTTATTTCAAAAAGCAAATTGATCTCAAGGTTCAAAAACATAATATTATGCTAGATAACGAAAATGTCTTTAGTTCAATATAAATAAAACTTAGAAAAAGAAAAGAAAAACATTAGAAAAAAATTCAAAATTGCGAATTAAATGAGCGAATACATGGAATGTAATCAAAACCAGATGATCGGTTTCTAGGATATGAATTGGTTATTATATAAAATATTAAAACATTTAATAGAGTTTCTGAAGTCGTTCGTCAATAACCTGATAGGTCCTTATCAGCGTGGTTTCAGACCAGGTAAATCCACTATCCACCAAATATTCACACTATAGGAGATCTTGAAAAAAAACCCAGGAGCTTCAAATCGATACCCACCATCTCTTTATCGATTTAAAGCTGCGTAAGACAGCATCCATAGGGAAGAGCTCTACAGAGCAATGTATAGTTTTAGCATCCCTGTCAAACTTTTGTTTGTGCAGAATGACGATAGAGAATGCACGCTGCTCTATCAAGGTCGGAAACGATCTCACCGATGCATTTGATGTCAAAAAAGGTTTTAGACAATTCTTTAATATCGTTCTGGAAAGAATTGTGCAAAACTCAACCGTCAACACTAGAGCCACAATCTTCCAAAGATCCATCCAATTACTCGGATACGCAAATGATATTGACATAGTTGGAAGCTCAAAGCGTGATGTCAGTGGAGCGTTTTTGAGCATTGCGACGGAAGCGAAGAAGATGGGTTTAGTGGTCAATGATGGCAAGACCAACAGCCCTATTCTGCTATTCACGTGGATCGTATATTCGATTCCTTTTCACACTGCCTTTGCATTCTGCTATCCATCGGGTGAACTACATTACCCCAAACCAATTTGACATTCAAATAAACAGCCGTTCATTTAAAAAACTTGGAAATGTTGGATAAATTGTTCAGATTCATACAAAAATTAAGTTTAATCAATCCACCTAAACAGAATTATTTGTGTAATTTTTGGAAATGTACAGTATTTGACTTTTTATTCCAATAGTAAGCAGAGGAATAAGAGAATTCTCAAACAGAGAGCTTCAGAGAAATGTTAAAAGTGTCTTCATTCCCCTAAAAATGTTAATATTCTTTTATTTAAAAAAACAAATATTCTGTATTAAGCAATAAATTAGTGTTCACTTACATTTTGCTTACAAATATTAACGAACCAGACATCAAATGAAAAATCCGTTCCATTTTATATGTGGATCTGAATTGTATAGAGTGAAAGCTTTCACGTGAATAGAAGAATACCGCGCAATATTGCCGACGTTACCGACATACACAGATTCACTTTGAATGAATAGCAGAATAATAATTAGTGAAAATTCCAGTAAAATTCCCCTCGATGAATAGCAGAATAGGCCTGCAAGTATATGCGGTCATCAAAAAATTACATTGAACCACGACGTCTTGGACAAAACGTCACCATGGCCAGCTATAACTTGGAGGTAATTAAAGACTTTCTCTACCTAGGCACCGCTATAAACACAGAAAACGACACCAGCGCTAAATTGAAACGAAGAATAACTCTTGCAAATCGCTGCTTCTTTGGACTTGGAATGCAATCGAAGTAAAGTAAGACACTCATCATCCCGGTTTTCATTTATGGCGCTGAGGCCTGGACCCTGTCAAAGAAAGATGAGAGCGTCTTAGGATGCTTCGAGAGAAAAATTCTACGGGTGATTTTTGGTCCCGTATGCATAGATGGAGTACCCGTGGCATGATGGTAAGTGCGTTGGACTGTCATGCAAGGGGTCTTGGGTTCAATCCCTGCCTGTGTCACCTTTATTTAAAAAAAAATAATTTTCGCGGGGGGTACTGCCTCTTGCGAGGGATTGACAAATCCTATAAGAGTAATTCTTGTCATGAAAAAGTGCTTTCTCAAATGAGCCGTTCGGATTCGGCCTAAAATTGTAGGTCCCTCCCATTCCTGACAGCAGTACTCTCACACAGGAATGGTTGAGAGTGAGAGAGTCACTAGGCCCTAGTTCACAACGGACTGTTGCGCCACCCAATTTAATTTAATAATGCATAGATGGAGAATAGAGGAGAGATATAACGACGAACTGTACGGGCTGTACAGCGACACTGACCTAGTTAACAGAATTAAAATCCAACGGCTTAGATGGCTAGGTCATGTAGAGCAAATGGACATCAATGCTCCAGCCCGGAAAATCTTCGAATCCCGAGGAACGTATAGTAGATTAAGACTGTGTGAAGACCTCAACCAACTTTGCATGGGAAACTGGAGACGTGACCGAGCTTTCTGGACACGCACGTTGGTTGAGGTCCAATTCTGACGGGACTCTGTCGCCACCTTAAGTCAGTAAGTCAGTTAATAAAATTTTGAATTGGTACGTTACTATCGCAGTTTCAGAAACTTATAAGAGCGCATTTTGGTTTTGAAAAAAATGTATCCCGAGATTTCAAACATATGAACAAAAATTATATTCACATAAGGAAAAGACATAAGTGTAAGACAAGAATTAGTCTTGGAGATTCATAAAGCATGGTGTGCATTAAAGCGTATAACCCACACGCATTACTTAAACGTTCTACGCCATTAACAGTTTAAAACAAGATCAACCAAATAACTGCCAACAATCATCACTTGGCACAATTGGGATGTTAGCCATTGATAACTTCTGTCATAGACCTTATCTATTTCTTGGGTACAAAGAAAAAAATGTAAATTTGTTAAATCCCAAGGTAAAGGTGCAAAAATTGTCAGGTTTTTTTTTTACAAAATTACTATAACTGGAAAACAAATTCTTGGAACTAATTTTAACGTCTTCAATTCGTGGTTGAAGAGTGCATCTTTTTCTCCCCCCCCCCCCCCCCTTAAACAGTTCAACCGTAATATTGGCGCATTTAGGAATGCTCATCAATATACCCTCAAGCCCAACTTCGGTCGTACTGTCAAGTACAGAGACTCGTTCTTTAGCCGTACTGCGCGAATGCCTTATCACACTGTTTTTCCCAGTCATTACAATACTCAGGAATTCAAAACCAATGTGCACCGACATCTCCTTTCAAACCATCTCTCCTCTTCCTAGTGCTCACACTGTGTCTCTGCATAATTATGGTAGGGTTGTAATATCCCCTTAAGTTAGAGACATCGTCAAGATATCAAAACAAAACGGACCTATTAATTAGAAACTCAGAAAACACTAACATTTAATTATAATTTTAAAAAATATTCATATGTTAATAACCGTGTTTTAATTCCTTTTTGCCTATATTTAAGGTGTTTCCAATATTACCTGAAAATTATTTATTTGCATAATTAGTTTTAGTGAAACATTATTTAAATCAATTTTCTTTTTTTTTCTAGGTACATGTCACAGGCACCCGGAAAGGAATAAAAGAGAGCACACTTGCATCCCGTGAATTTGGAACTTAGCGGTTTTTCTTATTTTTTTAAATTATAAGTATTATATTATTATATATACGCTAAGTATTCAATGGTTACTAAGTACTCTCATAGATACATTGAATGTCTATATTCGTGAAGTGCAGCTAAAAAGAGAATTTTTGGCAAATGTCCTCTGTCACATAGGAAAAAATGCTTGTCATGCCTCTACAAAAAAGAAGTTATCAAAAACGTTTGTCACCTAAGTAATCGACTACTGCATCATTTTTTTTATCACAAACTTCAAGACCTTCATCGACAATTTATGTCAGCTTCGCATTATATAAGTTGTTATTATTGTTTTAGTATTATAAAGGAAAATTTGTTGGAAATGTTTATGTAACCGAATGTAGAATTTTTTTTTTTGATCTAATTCCAAAATTCAACAATTACAAACCTTTCACTACCTCTACTTTTATTTTATTAAATTTAACAAGGCTTTGACTTTTGACTACTATTCTCGTCGTTCCTATAGCTATGCCTTATTGTTTACATTCAAAGAGAATCTATAACTTTTCGCCTCCTATTAAATGTTACACCAAATTATTTTAGGTAATCGGCTGCAAATCAAAGACAATAATTCTTATATAATTTAGTCACGCTAGTTTATTTATAATCAACAAACTTCACACCTTACCAATGTTTAGCTCTAGCTACACAACGAAGCCATACGCCCTTTATTCTATTTTACTCGAATTTTACCTCTAATCCTCTTTTATCCTTTAGCATTTGAGGCTCACACATCAAAAATTCATAAAGTGACGAAATGACGTTTAGAAAGTCAGACTCTTTCTTCTGGCGACACAGCACCAACAGCTGAATTGGTCTTATAGTATGACTGTAACCTATGATGCGAAGGTGATATTCGCCAGGAAACAGAAACCCTACACCCAAACCACCATTTCTTGTGTATCCTAAGCCTTATATGTCCTGGTTCATTTCACCGTCAAGAGGGTTTTCGGAGCGCTAGCACGTTAACAAAAGACGGATCAAAATGGATTAAATTTCACGTTTCATGAATCCTCTAAACATTTTCCTTAAAAGCTTTTAAACGGCCTCCCGATCCCGATGCTGCTTCTGCTGCTGCTCACATCATCGCATGAATGGCACCAAAGAGACGACACGACACGACGACGACGGTAGTTAGTTGGTAACTTTTGAGTCTTTTGAAGGTATTGCATTGTTGGTTTGAGGTATACATATAAACCTATCTAACCTACTCGTTACTCCTATATATTTGATAGGTTGAAGCCTGAAACACTGTGATGTTGAAAACCCGTCAACTGGAACCTTGCAATGCGACACCACCGCAATAATGGCTAAGCACTTTTGGCCATTGTTCCGCTAATTGCATTTTAATGTTTAACCATCTAATGGGGCACCTGTGGAAGAAAAGGTTAACAAAAACGAAAGAAAGACACGGACGCGTGCGTTGCTTGTTGAATGACGAACATAACCAGGGACTTTTTTGTATAGGTACCTTTGACATACATAGAACTCCAGTCGTCCTGAAACGCTGCCGGCCGTGTCTTTTAAGAGTATAGAATGAAAAAAACAAAATCCAATAACTGTTTGTTTAACATCACTTTAATTTCACATTTTGACAACCATTTTATTTTCTATACACACCTATACCAACTCTATAAGGCTACGGAAGGTAGGTATAGGTTCGTTAAAAAACGGACTTAACCTAGTATAACGACTTACGTTGAACTCGCCCATGCGTATCGACATCTACGCATTCTAATCACCAGTAGGGGTTGAGAGGATAACGGACATAGCCTGGTCCGTACGCACCACTCCAAGGATAGTTGTATCCGTACCTGTACACCGGATTGTAGGGATAGTATCCTGTTGGATAGGTTGGCAAATAAGACGGATAGAACCGAGGGACTGTTGGTGTTGCGAGTGGAGGCAGCAAGGACACCGTTGGTGTGACAATTCCATTATAGGTCCTTGCTATAAACTGATGACTGTGAGCGGTCACAATTCCGGGACCTAGGATTGGTACAATTCCAGACGGCTTGGCTAAGGCACAAGCCACGATTGCGAGAATGATTGACAGAATCTAAACACACAAATATAGAAACGTAAGTTCGTTTGAGGTTAGATTTTCACACAAAAGAATTCAATGTACACCGGTGCCATGTATGAAAAGGTGGGCAGGACTTACTTGAGGTAACATTTTATAGGAACAGTTTACGAGTAAGCAGCAACAACGAGTTGGTAACGAATGAAAATGAAAGTCTGAACTGTCCCATCGTAAATCGATAATTTACTTTTATACAAAGTCTAGGACTCCATTTTTGGGATCACGGAATCCGCTGGGGCTCTCGGGTTTTCAATACGAGTCTGCCTCCGTAAAGTTATGGAGGTGGGACACCTTATGCAGTTGCATAGAAATGAAGTCACGCACCAATCTCTAATGCAAGTTTTTCTTTTTTTTAATTCAATTTAATTTCGTTTTTAATTTTTGCGATAGTGTGGCATCATCGTTATTTTGTTTTGCTATATCGTAGGTATTCAAACTTATTTTTGAATTCATTGCAGGGGCTGCATCGCATCGCGAGTTATTGTGCGTATAATAAGTTTCATAATTTTGAAATCTATGCGGGTGGTGTTAGAAATATATTATAAATATGACGTGCTGCAGTTTATGGCTAATTAACCTTGCAATTGTGTTGTTGAATTATATGGGAAGCCGATTTAAGGCATGTTTGGGATTTTTGTAATTCATTGATAAGAACAGAACTACAAGCTGTCATGAGCTGAATTCTGAATGAATTTGATTTCGTGATGTTAAAATTAGACCATGAGTCGAATTGGACATTAAAATAGCATTAAAACATGACTTACAGTTCTGCAATTTGGTTAAATGCTTTTAGGGCCGTTTAGGTTAGTCTAAATTTTTATTATATTTTATTATTTTATATATATATAAATAACGACTCAAAAGAATTCCAACGACTCGTAAATGTTCTTAAGAGGCTAAAAAAGAACCATTTTTTACTATGGGATTGGTTCATTCATAAATTAATTATATAAACACAAATATTTCCGTCAATCGTGTTCAAGTAATTTATGTGCATTTGAGAATTTTTTTAACTGTTAATCTATTTTTTAAGTATTTGTTTTTAATAAAGGAGTAATGACGTTTTATTTTTCGATTGATTTTTAGATTTTATTTTTAAGATATTGCATTAAGTATTCTAATACATATTATAATAAGTACTAATGGTTCATAACATTTTTAACATAAAAAATAAAATTAAAAATAACAACACAATATGGCAATAAGTTAAATAAAAATTGTATTCATAATGATAAAAATAAAACAGTATACATTTTAACAAAAAGAGTACTTGTTCTGATTTCCCCTATTTTTAGTTGTAGCTCCAGAAATGTAAAACGGGAGAGGATAATGTTAAAAGGCAAGCGGATTTGGTTCCTCACAAAAACATGTCCTTAAAATAACTTTTATTCAGTTCTCTTCAGAAAAGTTGGACTTGGGAAATTTTTACAGGTAAAAGTATGAAAATTTGAATATTTTTCGTTTCATCCGCACAAATGTTGTTATAAGTCGGAAAATTCTTGGCCGATTTTCAGGATTAAGGTGTCAATCGAAAGGAAAATTGGAGGCGCATTTTTCTAACGTCTAAAATTTATAGGTCGTCATATAATTTTATAAAGTTATAGGGTTGACAAGATAAAAAAGCAAGTTTTTCAGAAAATTGTAGTTTTCAAGTCTATTTTCAAACTGATTTTCAAAATGTATAGCTCTTCAAATTCTCGACTAATTAACGGTTAATTTGGTGTATAAACCATTAGCGTACGTTAATCACAAGCTTCGTAAAAGCGTTTCAAAAATTTTTGAACTGAACTTTGAGAGAATTTCCAGTCATTTGGTCGTGGCTTGTTTTAGAGGCGTGGCCTAATCTGAAAGAATAGACAATTATATGGTTTGTGGGCGTGGCTTATTTGGGGGCGTGGCCTAGAAAAAAGATATGGTCTATTTTGGGGCGTGGCTTACGTAATTGGTTTGGGGGTGTGGCCTATTTTTTGGACTTAGAATTTTTGCAGGTAAATGTATGAAAAATTGAAAAATTTTCGTTTCATCCGCACAAATGTTGTTATAAGTCGGAAAATTCTTGGCCGATTTTCAATATTAAGGTGTCTATCGAAAGGAAAATTGGAGGAGCATTTTTCTAATGCGTTATATGCATAGGTCGTCATATTATTCTGATAAGTTATAGAGTGGACAAAATAAAAATGCAAAATTTTCAGAAAATACCAGTTTTCAAGTCTATTTTCAAACTGATTTTCAAAATGTATAGCTCTTAAAATTCGTGACTAATTAACGGTTAATTTGGTGCATAAAATATTAGCGTACGTTAACCACAAGCTTCGGAAAAGCGTTTCAAACATATTTGAACTGAAATTTGAGAGAATTTTCAGTCATTTGATCGCGGCCTGTTTTAAAGGCGTGGCCTAATCTGAAAGAATAGCCAATTTTAGGATTTGTGGGCGTAGCTTATTTGGGGGTGTGGCCTAATTTAAATACATGATTTATTTTGGGCGTGGCTTACATAATTGCTTTGGGGGTGTGGCCTATTTTTTGGACTTAAAATTTTTGCAGGTAAATGTATGAAAAATTGAAAAATTTTCGTTTTATCCGCACAAATGTTGTTATAAGTCGGAAAATTCTTGGCCGATTTTCAAGATTAAGGTGTCAATCGAAAGGAAAATTGGAGGGGCTTTTTTCTAACGCCTAACATGTATAGGTCGTTATATAATTCTGATAAGTTATAGGGTGGACAAAATAAAAATGCAAAATTTTCAGAAAATTGCAGTTTTCAAGTCTGTTTTCGAACTGATTTTCAAAATGTATAGCTGTTCAAATTCTCGACTAATTAACGGTTAATTTGGTGTATAAAACATTAGCGTACGTTAACCACAAGCTTCGTAAAAGCGTTTCAAAAATTTTTGAACTGAAGTTTGAGACAATTTCCAGTCATTTGGTCGTAGCTTGTTTTAGAGGCGTGGCCTAATCTGAAAGAATAGACAATTATATGATTTGTGGGCGTGGCTTATTTGGGGGTGTGGCCTAGCAAAAAGAGATGGTTTATTTTGGGGCGTGGCTTAAATAATTTCTTTGGGGGTGTGGCCTATTTTTTGGACTTAAAATTTTTACAGGTAAATGTATGAAAAATTGAAAAATTTTCGTTTCATCTTCAGAAAAGTTGTTATAAGTCGGAAAGTACTGAATCGATTTTTAAGATTAAGGTGTGTATCGAAACGAAGATTGGAGGAGCATTTTCCTAATACGTAATATGCATAGGTCGTCATATAATTCTGATAAGTTATAGAGTGGACAAAATAAAAATGCAAAATTTTCAGAAAATATCAGTTTTCAAGTCTATTTTCGAACTGATTTTCAAAATTTATAGCTTGTCGAATTCGTGACTAATCAACGGTTAATTTGGTGTATGAAACATTTATATGCGTTTACCACAAGCTTCAGAAAAACGTTTCAAATGTTTTTGAACTGAAATTTGAGAGAATTTCCAGTCATTTGGTCGCTGCTTGATTTAGAGGCGTGGTCTAATTTGATTCAGTATCCACTTTGGGTATTTGTGGGAGTGGCTTATTTAGGGGTGTGGCCTAATTTATAGACATGGTATATTTTGGGGCGTGGCTTACATTATTACTTTGGGGGTGTGCCCTATTTTTTGGACTTAGAATTTTTGCAGGTAAATGTATGAAAAATTGCAAATTTTTCGTTTCATCTTCACAAAAGTTGTTGTAAGTCGGAAAATACTGAGTCGATTTTTAAAATTGAGGTGTCTATCGAAAGGAAAATTAGATGCGCATTTTTCTAATGTGTAATATGTATACGTCGTCATAGAATTTTATTGAGTTACAAGTAGGAAAAAGAAAAAAGTCAAGTTTTTTGAAAAATTGCGATTTTCAAGTTTATTTTCTAACCAATTTTAAAAATATATATATCATCACATTTATGACTAATGCACAATTAATTTGGTGTATCAAACATTTGTAAAGGTTAACCACAAGCTGCAAAAAAGCATTTCAAACATTTTTGAACTAACATCCGACCGAATTTTCAGCCATTTAGTCATTGAATTTTTAGTCCGTAGAGTGGCCTGATTTGTTTGTTGGGCGTGGCTTATTTTTGAAGGCTGGCCTAATTTCAGGTCGTGGTCTATCCAAATTTGTGGGTGTGTCCTAAAAAAAGAATAAATTCCATAAATTGGTCATCGAAATATAAAAATCATTATCCGTGTTTAAGAATGCCGAACATCGGACGCAACACCCTATAAAATATAACTTGCAAAATTATAACATTAAATTTCATTATATCTATGTATGCGCTTCCCGCAATGCACATCATATTTTCTTTTATGTACACACTCTATGTACTAACATAAACTGTAAATTCTCTATCTCCATTGAATTGCCTAATCTGTATACCTTTTTTAATCGTCACTCTGCATTCAATCACCAACGAGATCGGTTGGCTTAAACACTTAATCACAATTCACAACAAGTCAAACATATTTTGTACAGTCAAACATTCTACATAAATTCACACAGTTCACAATCATTAAATAATAAAATACAGTCAATTAATTATTAATAAGTTGAACAAAGTTATTTTATTTAAACAAACAACAGACGGAACATACATACAGACATTTACACGTAATTATAAACACAACAAGGAGGTACACGATTACACAAACACAAATTGGAATTGGTAACAAATTATCAAACTTACTAACACCAATTATTAAATTTACAAAATATTAACAATTTATTAAACAAAACACACTATACATTTTCACACAAATCGAACATTCATACATTCATCATTCATCCAAATCATAAATTTCATACAATCCAAATCATAAAATGGTCCTTCGATAGCCAAATGACGCTTTTTTTATGAGAAACCAGTGCCTTTCAATTTAATTAATTGAACTTAAATAAAAAAAAAAAAAAGCACAGTGCGGTTCGTAATAAAGTGGACAGGTTTTTTATTCCGGTTTTTAGACCACACATAAAAAAAAAGAGGTGATTTTGCGGGAAGGTGTAGGCCGTTATTTAGGCGTATAGTTTTGATTATTTAGACAGTTAGTCGCTAACGTTTTTTTAACAAACGGTACCTACTATTCCTAACGGGCATTTTATGCAGATATTTCATACATTTTGAAATTAAAATTAATTCAAAATACGCTTTAATTAATTCATTGTTTTTTCTAATTAAAATGAATAAAGTTATCGCAAAGCGTGGTCGTGTTAAAGGCTGTATTACTCTTACAGCAACATATGCTAGTGCGATTCCAATTTCGACGACTTCAGAGACATTAGAATTTCGTCTTGAAAAACTTAATGAAGCGTGGCAAGAGTTCATAACATTACAAAATGAACTTTTAGACTTTATCGGTACCAAAGATTACGTTGATCGTGAATCGGAATTTGCCGAATATGAGGCAAAATATTTTGAAACTCACGCTTTGCTGACAGATGCGATTCGCGTTAAATCTAAAGCTCACGGGTCTAGTGAAAAGGGTATCGCTCAAGGTTACCATACGCCGTCGGAAGATTCTGATATGAGCATGCCGTACAAGTCCGTTAAATTACCAACCATTACAATTGAACCCTTTTCGGGTGAATATAAAGATTGGCCAACTTTTCGGGACATGTTCCAGGGAACTGTCGATTCGAATAGAACAATTACCAATACGCAAAAGTTACACTTTCTAAAATCGTTTCTGCGGGGAGAAGCCGCGAATCTTCTCAAACATATTCAGTGTTCGGAAAATAATTATATTGAGGCTTGGACAAGATTAGAGCAACGTTACGATCAAAAGCATCTTATCGTCCGTTCTTTTATTCATTCGTTTCTTTCGCTTCCATCATGCAATATAGCCAACGTCCAATCGCTTCGTAAGATTACCAACGGTGCTGATGAAGCTGTGCGGGGACTCAACGCATTGGACACGAACACACGTGATCCATGGCTTATTTATCTACTTCTCCAAAAGGTAGATCAAGATACTAAGAGGGCTTGGGCTGAGGAAGTTGGTTCACGAGGTGATTCAACCATACATGAATTTTTAGAATTTCTTCAAACACGTTGCCAGTGTCTTGAAGCTTGCAGTTCTTTTCCAAATCCTACCAGCACCCGAGCGGTTCGTGCGCATTTAGTGAAATCTGGTCCAAGCTGCCCAAAATGCCAAGAAGGGCACTTACTTTCAAGTTGTCAAGCCTTTAAGACCTTGAATATCGAATCTCGTCGTGAATTCGTACGAAACAAGTCACTCTGTTTCAATTGCTTGCGTTCGGGGCATGCCTCCAATAATTGTCGCCTCACAGTTCGTTGCCATTTATGCCGCTCTCGTCATCATTCTCTTCTCCATTCGTCTCAGTCTCAAAATTCTAATCAAACATCAAATCAAACTTCGAATTTTAATTCAAGTCGTAATTCAAATCAAGGTTCTAATGCAGTTTCTGATTCAAATCATCAGTCGATAAATTCTAATTCTGAAAATCCAACTCCACATTCTTCAAATTCACTCATTGCAAATCATTCAATCTCATTCAAACCTAATCACCAAGTTTCAACAATTTTACCAACAGCTGTAGCCCGAATTCGGGATAATCAAGGACTTTATCAAATCGTGCGCGTTCTTCTCGACTCTGGTTCTCAGGTGTCATTTATAACTGAGCAAGCAGCTCAACGCCTAGGGCTCCCTCGAAAACGTTTAAGAATACCAGTAGTAGGAATTGCGTCAAAATCTGCTGGAGTAACTAATGGTTTAGTCAATCTTAACATCGTCTCTTGCTACAGTTCCGAAATGATTGATCTCAGTTGCTACGTTTTGCCTACCATCACTTCATCGCTTCCACCACTATCAATCGATCAAATTCCTCAAAATCTTTCTTCTCTGAATCTTGCTGATCCTAACTACTGCGATCCTGGTCCAATCGACATTTTGATAGGGGCTGATAGAGTTTTCAATATCATAAAGGGAGCTGCTGAAATCGAAAAAGGAGGAACTCTTACTTCGATTCCAACTATTTTTGGCTGGGTCATAGCTGGTCATCATTCACAGCACTCACCAGTAAGATCAGGAATTCAAACATTTTGTACTCGGTTAGATCATGCTCAGGAGTTTGACTTAGAAAAATTCTGGAGGCTTGAGGAAGTTTCCAACGAACAACCACTGTCTCTTGAAGAACAGTTAGCTGAGGAAAACTTCGTCAAATCTCATACTCGTCTTCAAGATGGCAGATACGAAGTACAACTACCTTTCAAGTCAACAAAACTCAATTTCGGAGATTCCTTCGGTACGGCTCTAGCGCGTTTTCATTCCATTGAACGGAAGTTCAATTGCAATCCAAATCTGAAATCTGAATACACAAAATTCATAAATGAATATATTTCACTTGGACATATGGAAGAAGTACCTTCCAATGAAATTCTAAAGTCAAACAATTCAAGCTACTATTTGCCTCATCATGCAATCTTCAAAGGTGATAGTAGTACCACCAAAATCCGAGTTGTTTTCGACGCATCTGCGAAAACTCGATCGTCTCAATCTCTAAATGAAACCCTTCTTGTGGGTCCTACCATCCAACGTGACATATTTTCAATCTGTCTTAGATCTCGTCGACATGCCTATCTCATAACAGGAGATATTGAAAAAATGTACAGGCAGATCCGGGTTTCTCGAAACCACACAGACTTTCAGCGAATTGTCTGGCGCGAAAACCCTGAAGAACCATTGAAACATTTTCGTTTGCTCACTGTCACGTACGGAACTTCGGCTGCTCCATTTTTGGCTGTAAGAGTTTTGCAACAGTTAGCTGCAGAGTCTTCAAAAACTCATCCTCGAGCATCCAAAACTCTTCTCAATGATTTTTACGTTGATGACGTCATCACCGGTTCAGACACCATTGATGATCTTATTTCTCTTCGAATTGAATTGGTGGAGTTGTTGAAATCAGCTGGATTCAACCTTCGCAAGTGGACTACGAATTGCTGGCCACTACTTATCTCTTTACCAGAGGACCAGCGCGAACTTTCACCGGTGGACTTCGAAGAATCTAATTCTGTCAAAGTTCTGGGATTGCAATGGTGCCCATCCAGAGATATCTTTTCATATAAGGTCAAATTGAATCTAGTAAATTCATGTACTAAACGCCACATCTTGTCAGATGCTTCCAAAATCTTCGATCCTTTGGGATTTCTCGCGCCGATCGTAATAGGAGTAAAAATATTGCTTCAGGAACTCTGGAGGAAGCAGATCAACTGGGATGAAGAAGTTCCAGACTCTTTATCACAGCAATGGAACAACATCAGGAACGAGCTACATATCGTGGAAAACTTCGCAATTCCAAGGATCATGCTACAAAATAAAAATGAATGGGAACTGCACGGCTTTTGCGATGCATCCCTGGATGCATACGCAGCAGTCGTCTATTGTCGAAACATAAAACCAAATAATTCTATATCTGTTACGCTCGTTGCAGCAAAATCTAAGGTTGCCCCTTTAAAAGTTTTACCTCTTCCAAGGCTTGAGTTGTGTGGAGCCTTATTACTCGTTCGATTGCTTAACAAAATTAAGATTTCATTACAGGAACCAGAAGTCAAAACGTTTGCCTGGACTGATTCATCCATTGTCTTGCATTGGTTGGCCGCTCCCCCAAAGAATTGGTCGGTATTCATTGGAAACCGTACATCTGAAATCCTCACATCGTTGCCGATAAAATCTTGGAATCATGTACGTTCGGCTTCTAATCCTGCAGATGCCGCTACAAGAGGATTGTTACCATCAACTTTGGAAAAAACTACCCTTTGGTGGGAGGGACCCCAATGGCTTAGTAAAACTCGAGATCAATGGCCATCATCAAGTTACAATACGGCAGATATCGACACTCAGCACTTGGAAGAAAGAAAGGTTAAACCAATCGCACAGGTATTACATTCAAATATAAACTCGAATCACCCATTTGAAACTATAATCAATAACTCTTCAAGCTGGTTTAAAGTAGTACGTGTAGCATCATACGTGTTTCGTTTCATCGAAAATTATTTCCTACCTAAGGAAAAGCAGAATTTAAATCCACTTTTCACGGAAGAGTTATTCTATGCCAAAATTCGAATCATAAAATATGTTCAATCGTCTTTATTTTATTCAGACATTCATTCTTTAAAAACGAAAAACGAACTTTCATCAAAAAGCAGGCTTTTAAACTTAAGTCCATTTATCGATTCTTCAGGTGTTCTTCGTGTCGGCGGTCGGCTAGAACACTCAAATCTTACCTATTCAGAAAAGCACCCCATAATTTTGTGCAAATCTCATCGAGTCGCAAAGCTAATCGTGGATTTTACACATAAAAATCACTTACATGCCGGTGCCTCGCTTTTATTCGCCTTAATCAAACAAGACTTTTATATTCTGGGTTGCAGAAATCTCGCTCGAAAGGTTGTTCGGGACTGTACTCAATGTATTCGTCAGCGTAAAGCAACATCAAAACAGCTGATGGGAAATCTTCCATCCGAACGCATTCGGTACGCTCGACCATTCAGTAGAGTAGGCTGCGATTATGCAGGTCCAATATCACTACGTTTAAATCGGGGTAGGAACCCAAAATTCGTAAAGGCTTACATAGCGCTATTCGTATGTTTCGTGACAAAGGCAATCCACATCGAACTCGTCGGTGACCTGTCATCAATTGCCTTTTTGTCAGCTCTCGACCGCTTTGTGGCCCGCCGCGGTAAACCCTGTGAGATTTGGAGCGACAACGGAACCAACTTTGTTGGTGCTAAACGTCTACTCAACGAGCTCTACAATCATCTCTGCAGTCAACAACACAACAACATCGTCATCGACCACCTGTCTAAAGACAACATCAGTTGGAAGTTTATCCCACCGTCCTCTCCACATTTCGGAGGTCTCTGGGAATCAGGTGTTCGATCCATCAAGCTGCACCTGAAACGTGTCATAGGCGATACAATACTCACCTATGAAGAAATGTACACCTTATTAACAAAAATCGAAGCTTTGCTTAATTCACGCCCAATGTGGCAAACTTCTGACTGTGACCCTATTGCCCTAACACCTTCTCATTTTTTAATAGGGGAAGCATACACAGCTGTTCCTCAACCCGATGTTTCTAACTCTGTCATTTCAATTAAAACTAATTGGTCTCTTTTGCAGGCAATGCTTCAAGGCTTTTGGAAACGTTGGCATGCTGAATTTCTTACTTCATTGCAGCAACGCTCAAAATGGCAGAAATCGCAACCAAACCTCGAAGTTGATGATGTCGTTCTCCTCAAGGAACCCAATTTGCCTCCATCTAAGTGGATCGTTGGACGAATTATCAAAACCCACCCCGGAGCAGATGAAAAATGCCGAGTAGTAACTATTCGCACCAAATTTGGAGACTACGTTCGACCAACAATCAAAATTGCTCGATTACCTTGTTCTGAAAGGCCATAGGCTTTCAGGGGGGGCTGTATGTTTAAGAATGCCGAACATCGGACGCAACACCCTATAAAATATAACTTGCAAAATTATAACATTAAATTTCATTATATCTATGTATGCGCTTCCCGCAATGCACATCATATTTTCTTTTATGTACACACTCTATGTACTAACATAAACTGTAAATTCTCTATCTCCATTGAATTGCCTAATCTGTATACCTTTTTTAATCGTCACTCTGCATTCAATCACCAACGAGATCGGTTGGCTTAAACACTTAATCACAATTCACAACAAGTCAAACATATTTTGTACAGTCAAACATTCTACATAAATTCACACAGTTCACAATCATTAAATAATAAAATACAGTCAATTAATTATTAATAAGTTGAACAAAGTTATTTTATTTAAACAAACAACAGACGGAACATACATACAGACATTTACACGTAATTATAAACACAACAAGGAGGTACACGATTACACAAACACAAATTGGAATTGGTAACAAATTATCAAACTTACTAACACCAATTATTAAATTTACAAAATATTAACAATTTATTAAACAAAACACACTATACATTTTCACACAAATCGAACATTCATACATTCATCATTCATCCAAATCATAAATTTCATACAATCCAAATCAATCCGCTTGTTTTTGGATTTCTTCTTATTTTTCAATTAACGTACAAAATTAATTATAATTAAGGAATGATAACATTAATTAAAAATGAAATTCTTTAAGGTTTTATTTTTCACCAAAAAGAATTGAAAGAAAATGCTATCTTAAAAATGAACCATATTCCGTCCTATGGGAGCTTTAAAATCAGGTCTGGTAAGGTTAGGTGTATAGTTTAGCTTCTCCATCTGAGGGGCATTGTAGGTGGGCTTTTTCTTCCTTTTTTCTGCTTAGTAAATTGATCCTAAAGAAGAGAAAAATAAAAATACATATTAAAATATCAGTATAAGTAAAAATTGATTTGATAATAAATTCATTAGAACCATTTTTCGCAAAGAAAAAAGTTTAAGGGATACTAAAAAAAATATCCTGTTTCTTTTCCAGTTAAATATAGAAGACAAAAATCATAAAACAATGTTATACGCCAAATAAGGAGCTCAAAATTAGAAACAGGACTTCCTCTAGATTTATCGCACCCACATATTTATATTTAATATTTAAGCTTGTATACCGTTTAATTAATTATAATTCATTGTCATTAAAATGTATTTATACGCGTAGGAATTACCCAAGGCCTGATAACAAAACGATATAACACTCAACATAATCATGACACTTATTGAGTGTGTCATGTTCCAGAGGGAAAGATGAGTAAGATGAGTAATAAAAGGTTTGAGGGATTGATTATTATTAAATTCCTAAATATATGAATTAAATAGCGATGTATGGCGAGACAGGCAAATCGACTACATGTTTTATCAAATCGCCCCAATCCTTTGATATCCTAAGGTTGTTCGAGGGCCTTCATTATGTTCATTTAAAGAAGCTTTATTAAATTGATTCTTAAATCGAAATTTCATATTCGTCATAGTTGTTTGAAAGTCATTGGTGTATCATTTATTATCTATGTTCATTGTACATACCTATACCCTCCAATTTGATCTTCCATAGAGCGCAAAAGATTCACATTTTTATAGGATTCCCCAGAGAGTATAATAAAAATATAATCCACTTCCGGATCTTTTTATATGCGCGTCAGTGTAGAACGAACAAAAATAATGATTTATGAATGAAACTTTATATAAGCCATTTTATAGTGTAGCCAAGAAGTGCTGTACTAAAGTTTTTGGAAATCCTACACCATATACACGGACTATCCCACCCAACTTGCTTTCCCCAAATCTGCCATCCTACTCCAAGTCAAGAACACACTTGTAGATTACTTTCATGAAACTTAAATACAAAAAAAAGGAAGAAGGATTCGTGCTTTAAAATCCAGACGCAGCGTAATAACTTTATAAATGTTGAAAGAGGTTTATGGGTTTTAACCATAACAGCACGCAGTTAATGGATTTTATATGGTATACGAGATGATGGCGCAGGTGGTAAGCGATTATAATAATTATCTTTCAGTTTGTTAAAAAGCTAATCTACGAACATTACAAAATAGTTTTTGGATTTCAAAAAAAAAGAAGAAAACTTTAGACTTTGAAAGAAAATGGAAACTTCAACAAATAATCACTTTAAGTTTTAAATCTGTTGGGTGAGGGCAGGCAGATAAGGGAATGCAATCTATCGTCGTTAATTTAGTGGTAGGGTATATAAAATTCACTTTCATTTTGAGGAGTGAGTCAAGTATTAGAAAGAGTTCTTTGGAATGGTCCCAATCTAGGTATTTAGCTCAGATATATCAAAACTTTTTATTTTCTTTAGTTTGGAACAATCCAAAAGAAGAGTTTCTTTTTAATTACTTTATTTTACTCAGACTTATCGATTCCCGTGGAACCCCAATTTTGCAACAAAACTATTTTTATTTTGTCTGTGTAAATTAAATAGCCGCTTTCAAAACTCAAGTATCAAACCAATTTTTTAATAAAATTTGTTTATTTTAAACTCATTCATCAATCACAAGCCTAATTGTTATTTTCAAAACTCTTTTTTTACAATTGAAAATGATTTTTCATAATTTTAAGGTGTTCCTAAAGGGAACCATATGAAATAGTTAAAGATTATTACAAACTTATAACCTTAAAACTAAAAACCATATCTAAATATTTTTTCATTTTACTCAAAATTTACAACACTTGAAAAGAAAAGTTTTGAAATTATACCTATTCCTCATAAGTAAATAAATTTAAAGACTAGAGAAGAAAGAAAATAAAAATTCACAAAGTGTTAAATAATTGTAGTCCAAGTTTCATAGTGAATTCAATTTATGTAATCTTTAAGCTGTATACAAATGTTCAGTACATTCATAAAAGATTTAATTTTTCTAATATTTTCAATTTTTTTTTTCAGATGTGATTAAGAATGTAGTTTCTTGTTGTAATTTTTTAAATGAACGTTTTTGGTGGTCGATTTTAGGCCACGTAGTTATTTTAAGATTTTAAAAAAGTACAGTAAGAGCAGAAATAGTTATATTCGTTATTTTAATTTCATATCTTTTCGGAGTGGTTCATTTTTTTGCTAAAATTATTCTCTTACGTTACGTTACGATACCGAAGGTTGTTGTCTTAGCTGCACTGAGACAGAAATGTACATTAAAACCCAAAAGTATGATGAATAAAAATATTTGTTTTATGCGTAAAAAGCAAGTGTCCAAATTAAGAAAATATGAAGATATGAGAGAAAAATATAGGGAATTGAAATAAATCATGCTACTTTGTTTTGCACAAATTTGTAACTCGTCTTTTTCATTTTTAAGGGATGATCTTTGTCAAAAAAAAAATTATAAAAATATTCAGAAAATTTGAAGGCATTTTAAAGAAAGCAAACAGAGTATCTACTTAAATTCAGTTAACTGCATTCTACAGACTTCAGTTTGACAAGGTCTCCATTTTTAATTAGGAGAATAATTTGAATTTTTTTGACAGTTGGCGGACAGAGAAGACCACTGACTTAACGTGTGTCGTCTCAGCTGGTTTGATCAGCTATTATGTTTGCCCTGAGTTCGAAGAATATAAGAATAACTCCAGAATCACTTGAGAATATATGATTCTGACAAAACATACTTAAAATTCAGTCAAAAAACTTTTCACCAGTTTTTGTTTTGTGTTACAATATGAGTAAACTCCCAAGGTAGCCTTTTTGTCTTGAATAACATTTTTAATCTCTATCCTTAAAGTTCTTTCGAACATGGTTTCTGGCTAAAACCTTCATTAGTTAATTTGACTCATAATTAGGATTCAGTAGTCCAGTTTAAGCTACCATTTGAAATAGGACTCAATCAAAGGTAAGGCAAGTTTATAATATATGAATGGTCAACTGTCATTTTGTATTCAAATTATTGCAATTCTTTCGAAATTCCAAAAAAAATATCTCTACTATCAAATCAAGTCGACTCGTTTTAAAATCATCAGCTGATCAGATTTTGTATTCAATACTTTGTGAAATTTTAATGTTTTGTTGTTACTTTCCAATTTAAAAAAAATGTATATTATATAAACACAACAACTAAATTGGCTTTTAAAAAAAAAATTGACCACCATTTTAACTTTGTGGTAATATTCCGATAGCTGCTCCGACATTTTTTAACGTAACAGATGACAAATTTAAATAAAGTATTGGAAATACGAGTATGTAAGAAACAAATACAAATATTTATTTACTTCCCATAGGAAGTTATTTAAGTTTATTTTTGTACATATTCTTGAATTTGTGTTTCAAAGGTAATAGAAAACAAGAAAAGAAGAGCTCAATAGTACAAAAGTATGGAGAGTATTTTTAATGCATTTGTGTAGTATCATACTTCGTCAGTATTCCGCTCTGAAACGATACTTTTCTAGAGTTGAATGATACAGTGCTGCCAGCGGAAATAAATACAGCAAAGTGACAGCTGACAGTTCCGGGTTAGTAAAAATGGAAAGCTTTATGAAAAAACAAGGCCCTTCCATTGTTTTGTAATACTTTATATGTTTTACTTTTTTAAACAATTAAGTTGTCCTGAATTTAAATCTCACTTTAAAGATGAAGACAACTGACGTCGATTGCAAAGTACAAATTTTGATTTTCTAGATAATTTTTTTACTCATTTAGAATCTCATATAGTTTTCGTAATTTCTCGTTAGTTATGAGCTGACTTATAAATCTTCATTTGACTCTATCTAAAGTTTTGAAAAACCTAAAATGTAATTCCTTTATGTTTTTTTTAAAAATTCGTTTTAAAGTTTATTTTATTGCTGATACCGAATACAATATTAGCTATGTGTGCACAAATTCAGAAAAACACATTTCAAAAACTTTATTTTAAAACATTAAGACTACGAATTGGTAAAAAGAGAAGCACCGTCAGCTCTGTATGTTCGTTATCTTATGAAAAAAGTGAAAGAAACTGGCATTCTCATCGATAA
Organism: Eupeodes corollae; assembly: GCF_945859685.1. Taxonomy (NCBI): domain Eukaryota; kingdom Metazoa; phylum Arthropoda; class Insecta; order Diptera; family Syrphidae; genus Eupeodes; species Eupeodes corollae. The sequence goes on from NC_079148.1 coordinate 115,365,948, forward strand.
ATCAAAGCGTGAAAAGCCAAAAACAGTGCGTACACCCTTGGATATTGCTGCTGTAGCAGATAGTGTGCATGAAGCGCCATCAACATCAATTCACCGTCGTTCTCGACAATTGAACATTTCGAAGACATCATTACGACGAATTTTGCATAAAGACCTCGGTATGACGCCATAATACAAAGTTCAATTGGTTCATGTGTTGAAGCCAACTGACCATCCAATTCGCTTCGCTAAGTGGGCCTGCGATTGACTTAAAGAAGATGCCGATTTTTCCAAAAAAAAACAATCTTTTCAGATGAAGCTCATTTTGATCTTGCCGGGTATGTAAAGAAGCAAAATTGTCGCATTTGGGGAACAGAAAACCCGCACGCATACATTGAAAAACCGATTCACCCAAAACGAGTCACTGTTTGGTGCGGATTTTGGTCCAGAGGCATAATTGGACCATTTTTCTTCGAAAATGAGCAGGAAATTACAGTCAATGGCGATCGTTATCGGGCCATGTTGAATTAATTTTTGTTCACAACAATTGGAGAGGAGGATATTGGCAACATTTGGTTTCAACAGGACAGCGCTACGTTCCACACAGAAGAAGCTACACTCGATGTTTTGCGCCCTGTTTTTAAAGATCGCATTATCAGTCGCAGAGCTGATGTCGTTTGGCCACCTTAGAGCTACGGTTTGACCCCGTTTCACTATTATTTGTGGGGTGCGGCAAAAGATTGTATTACGCCGACGATAAGTCAGAGACAATTGACGCTTCGAAGGACAATATTCGCACACAATCGATAATTTGCTTAAAAATTAAACCGATCGTGTAGTCTACTGCATCAACATCCGAGGCAGCCATTTAAATGAAATTATTAAAAGCAAGTTTATTGGCGGACCCTTTAAATAGCTTCAAAAAGCTAAATACATATTTTTTTAATTATAAAAGGTTGTATCTGAGAATTCTGACGTAATAGATTAATTTTGATGTCAGATTCGAACTAGAGGCATCAGAAATCTTACAACCTTTCTAAGAGTTGTCCGGTGTCCATTAAAATGACACGGCTTTTTAGAAAAATATTGATTTGCCCTCATTCCCATATATGTAAGTGAAAACTATTTATAAATACATTTAAATTTTTTTTCTGAAAAGTCAAATTTCACTTCCGGAAGCTTATCGGAATTCGTGATAGGCTGGATTATTATATATATTCGTAGTCGAAAACTTTTCTCAGAAATCTTTATCAAGAAATCCGTTTGTATAAGATATTCCACTTCGAAAGTGTTTGATAATAGATTTCTATTGCGATGGAATTCATGATGGGGCTGATTGTGTTGTGTTATAATTACTATTTCCAAATCTTAAACTATTATTAGTAAATACTGTATTCAAAATTCTACTAGCTTAAAAGTAGAATACTCACTCATTCAGACTTTTCCAAGAATCGGTAAATTTGTATGAGCAGGATATCCTTGATTGCCATAACTCCTTTTATTTGCGTGCTATGGAAATAAAACAATCCCCATTTAAATATTTAATTTCTTTCATTCGTTTCATTTTTTTTTTCATTTTATTATTTTATAATCAGCTTATTATTTATTAAATGTTCACTTTCAAATATCAATCGGTTAATCAAATGCTTTACAAATATTTTTTGTTTTATTTAAACTTCTCTTTAGTTTTTTTTATTATTAATATTTTATCCGTTTAAAGTGTCTTGTTTTTTTTTTTAAAGTATTATTAACGACTTCCTGTATAGAAATCAACAAATTTATGTCTTTTTATCCTTTAGTACTACACCTCCTCAATCTAATTTATTTAGTTATTGTTTTGTTTTTCTGGTTTTAGTTTTTCTTATTTAAATGAGTGCAAACTTTACACAATTGATTTGCTTATTTAGTGATTTTTGTTTATTCTCACTTCACAGTTTTAGTTGTTTATTTAAATTTTTATTCAAATGTTGTTGTTTTTTTTACAATTTTTTGTTTTGTTGTTGTTAATGTTTATGAATTTTTAAATATATATGTATATGTATAATACACACAAGTATATGTATGTACTATTGTAAATAGAAGACATGTTTGTTTGTTTTTTTTTTTTTTTTCAATTCAACTTCTACTAATTAAATATTTTAAAGTTTTTATTTTTATTTTTATTTTTGGTTTTATGTAAGCAATTTGTATTTTTTTGTTTTGTTTAATTTAATTGTATAGCGCGATTTATTGGTTTTAGAAATTCAATTTTGTTTAAGTGTGTTTCCATTTAAATTTGCAGTGTTATTGTAGACATCTACATAAATATATATGTACTTAGGTATACATACATACATGCATGTATAGTATATATATTTTTGTTTTTATATAAAATATACAATCATAAAAAAGTATCTCATTCATAGAGCACAGAAAGTTTGTGTATTGTGTTTTATTTTAGTTGTGTGAGAGTTTTTTGTATGGATGTGTGTTTTATGTTTTAGTTTGTGTGAGTGTTTTGTATTAGTTTGTGTGTGTTTTATGGATGTATTTTAACATTTAGTTAATTTTTGTAACTAAGGAAGATACGCTGATTATTGCTCGTTGCAAACTTTCCAATTTTTAAGTGTTAACTACTTCGGTCCATATGTTGGGTTTTTGGTTAGCTTTTGAGATCATTTTTTGTTTTTTTTCCAATTTCACTTCAAGTTGTCAAAGTGACACGAAATTTGTTCTCCAAAATTTAAAATGTTTTTATTTGTTTAGATTTCTGATGTTTGCCTTTTTTGTTTTTGTCTACAAAAAATCAAAAGGAAGTAAATTTGTTTTTTTTTTATATGGTTTAGGTATTAATATTATTTGTTTTTTTTTTTTTAAACTTGCTACGATTTTTAAGTTAGTTGAGATTAAGCAATTAGAAAATATAAATTTCTTCTTCTTCTTCTTAGGCTATATGCATTTGTTTTTGTTTTTTTTTTTAAGTAAAATGTTATTTGTTTTCTTCTAATTTAAGGAATATTTTTATCGATATGTACAAATGTCTATTTTTTGTTTATGTAAACTGCAAAATCTTCTTTTTATTTTTTTTTTTGGTTTTGAAACGGGCTTTGTTTTAAAGTTATTTTTTAAACAAACCATTGAGCTGAGTTTAAAGAGTATCTTCTTGGATTTGAAGAGAATGAGGATGAACTTGGGTGTGTGACAGTTTTCTTGTGATAGAAATTAAAAATTGTTTTCCTATAATAAAATAAAAATAAAATTATAATGAAAAAAAAGTAATTAATGTAAATATAAGGGTACCTGCTTTTTTTTCAAATTCATTTCTTATAGTTCCAGATATTAATTTGTGAGCGTAGTGTGTATTGTGTTTGTGCGAATCAATTTTATCTGCTATAAATTGAGTTTTTTAAATGTATGGTTTACGAAAGTTGTTCATTGTCTTTTATTGATTTTATTCAGTTGTTGATTGTTCACTAAGTTCTGGTTGTAGGGATTTTATAAAAATATTGGTTATTTAATGGATCGCATGAGATTTTACAAAATTTGTATAAAAATGCCAATTTCAGCAATAATTATACAGTTGAGGGAATATTTTAAGAAGATCACGTAATTAGTTGAAAACTAAAAACAATACAGTTTCGGATGACATTTTGGTGAACAACAAATATAAATTTCTTGTCTTGAATCTTGTTATGAATACAGGCAGGGTTAGCATTTCACTTCCACAGGAAAAAAAATCGAATAATTGTGAAGAAATTTCACTCGATGCGTTTGAAATATGGTCTTTTAGGACCTATAAAAGCTCCAATTGATTTCACTCAAATTATTTAAGGATCATTTTGAAATTATTGAAATGTGAAACGCCGATAACAAATGTAGTTATTTTTTAAATTGGATTTCCCTCTATTTCAAAAATCAAGCAGTTGGTTAAAGAACTCTATCTGTAACTAGACACAACATTCGTGAATTCAAAAACTGTATCAAGCTGGTAAAAAAAATATTTTTCAAATACTAACAACAATAACAATCAAAATATCATTATTAAATAATATTGAAAAGGAACATCCACAACACGGATGCATACTAGAGTTAGAAGGGGAGCCCCACTACATTCCTAGTGCCCTTCGAACTATAGTTGCAATTGTGATAATGTCTATTAGAGTAGGGAGAATTGTAACTACAAAAAGTTGTTAATATTTTGACAAACAAGACATAATCACCGATAAAATTTAACAATTACATAGTTAAAATTTTCTAGTTGGCACTAACTTGTTATCCAAAAAATGTTGTTTTAATAAAAATAAAAAAAAATTAAATGAAAAAGTTAAAATAAAACAAAGACTAACTAAATTGTTTAAAATTATTTTATTTTAACTTTTGTTTTTATTTGCTTTTTTTTCTTGTGAATTTAAATCAATGTTTTTTCTTTTAGTTGCATATTTATAATTAAAAATAATAAAAACATATTTGTTTAAATTTAAAATGAAACAGATAGAAACAATTATTATATAATATGGTAATATTTGTAAGAAACTAAAAGCAATTAAGAAGAAAAATCAATTTTTACAAAACAAAATAATGTAGACGAACAAAATTTAAAAAAAAAAACATTAAATGTTTTAATAGTTTTTTTTCTCTGTTCAACTGAAAATTTGCATTGCTTTACGTTTTATTATTGTATTACTTTGTTTTTTAATTAATTAATTGAAATTAATTTAATACATAACTACAAAAGATACAATATTATTTTGTCTACTTTGAAATGTTTAAAAGAAGTAGATGCATTCTTGAGTTTTATTTTCTTTCTGTTTTTTTTTTACATTCTTGATATTATTTACAAAATTTATAAAAGAATATCGATCAAAATGAAATATTTAAATAAAATATTTCATTTCGTTTTTTTGTTTTTGTTGATTAGATGAAATTAAATTTTAGTGATTTTGTTGTTTTATTTTGATATTAATTAAAGACTTACTTAAACAATATTAAAACAAAAATAATAATCTTATACGTTTAATGGAATTTTTTGCTTTAAATTTTAATTAAAATAATTGTATTCTTTTATTTTTTTTAATCATGAAAATAATAATTAATAATGCTTTTTTATATGTTACATGTTTTTTTTTTACTTTTCTTTTATTTAATATTCAATGGTTGCATAAGTTTGTTGTTTAAAGTTTAAATTTTAGATGTTTTATAATGTTTTTTTCGTATTTTGTAGTTTGACAGTTTTTATTTGTCTCGATTTCTTTTGTTTTAATTTTCATTTATAAATGGTTTTAAGTAGAAAAATAGTTTTACTGATGAATGCCAGAAAAATGTTTGATATTTTTTTTAAACCCAGACATACGCTAGGAATATGTTTTTAATACAAAAATAAGCAACAACAAATGAGTTATATAATGTTTAAAACAAATAATAATTTAGTCAATAAAATAAAGTTAGAAAATTGAATTAGAAAATCTGTAATAATTTTCAATGACAAGAGACGCCTTGCTAGAATAAGATAGATCGAAACCCAGTGAACCCCTTAACAAGAAAACATGCTCAATAAATTTTAACAAAAAAGAAAAACACCTTCTTGAAAACTAATTACTTCATGACTACGACTCATTGGATGAGGAATTATGTTTACTCAGATTCTTTCAAATAAAATTGTGATGTTGAAAATTAATACTTAGCAAAGACTTGACTAGGTATTGTTACGCTATATAACGAAATAGAAAACTTAAACACACCAATGTCTAAAAGTTAATAATATTTGACGAATTGGTAAATCGTCACGAAAATTGTGTTTTGGTTTTTTATTTTGTTTTGCTATTCTTTTTTGTCAACTAAGGTGGGAAAAAAGGAGGGTAGTGACAAGTTAGTACAATTTTATGGAAATTCTCAATCAACTCAAGAAAGGAGTCATCGATATTATCATGTAAAGATATCGGAAAAAATGTGTTCTTTTTTTTATTTAAAAAAATGGAAATAGGTTCAAAAATACCACTTATAGATTTAAAATTGAGAAAATACCAGGACTCGGTGTCCACAGCTTTTTTAAATGTTACTCAGTAAGTAAGTTTTATTTGTATACAGAACAAAGACTCAAATTCACATTCCTATTTTCTTTAAAGTAGCAAAACACACATTTTGATTATTTGGATTTATTTGATAGGGATTATAATTGTGTTTGTCTTTTATAAATATCCCTTCTGAAATTAATTCACATTTTAAATGAAAAGTCAAAAATAGTGTTGAAACACAACCGGTTGATTATTTAAAGAGAATTAACAATTGTAAACCTCTTCGCCTGAATTAAATAAAAAAGCTCTTGTCAAAACCTTATTTTACCTTCATTATACTAAAAAGACAACATTAAAATGTACAAGATGTAGTAGAAAGATTTCAACACTTGTGTTTTGTTCAGAGAAAGCATTTTTGTTTCCAAAAACTGCCAAAGCCTTGTTTAAAAGTTTTTCATTGAGTAACTTTGAGTTGTATAATGAGTTAATTGCTTATTTATATAAAAACTTCACTGTTCCTTCTTGTATTGAGCATTAAAATAATGTTCATAATTTCTTTATGAGTTACATACATTACTTGAAATTTGTCTTGTAAGTATTTTCAAGGTCTTTAATGTTTTTATTTGATGTAACAGGAAAAGAGAAAAAGGTTTCTATCACAGTATCCTTGCTTCGTGATCAATACATCATCATTTTTGGTTTTAATGTTTATATGAATTTGCTGAAGGATTTTTCTAACTTTTTGTAGCAAAATAAAAAAATAAAAATTATAAATCAGACATAAATAATGATAATAAACTGTCTATTTGTTTAGTTTTATGTTTTTTCCATTTTAACTCAATTTAATAACACCTTGTTTTCATTTACTTGTTTTCCATTAAATAGGTATAATACTTTCAAAAATTGTTTCTGTTGTGTTTTTGTCTACAAACAATTTGTATGCATCAATTCATTATTTCTCATTAATATCCAAATTAGTAAATTTTCAAAAATATACTTTTGCAATATTAACTGCATTGTTGTCAAATATTTATTGATCAAAATAATTTTTAAATTATTTTCAAAGTTTTCATCGTATTGATGAAAATGATAATAATAATTATTTAAATAATTAATCAAAAATTTATCATTAAATTGATAGAATTTTAGAATGGATTTTTTAAGCATTTTTAATTGAAAACAATGATTTTGTTCTGATTGGTGTTGATGTTGATGTTGTTGAAGTTGATGATTTGGTAATTGAAACCCATTTTGTTGCTGTTGTATTTGTTGTAGTTTAAGTTGTTGTTCTATTGATGATGATAATTTAATCGATGGTATTGAAGATTTTGTTGATTTGTTGTTGCTGTTTGTAATGATCTTATTGGTGTTTTCTACATTAACTTTTTCAGCTGCTAAAATTTCTACTGCTTTTAATTTTGTTAAAGTTTCTGTTGTTGTTGGTTTATTTGTAGTTAAATCAGGAGCTGCAACAGCAATAGCGGTGGCGACGGCGGCGGCGACATAGGCGGCTTTATTATTGGCGATGACATCATTTTCTGAGTTGTTGCATTTATAGTTGATATTAATAATTACTATTTGTGAGTTGTTAATTTGAACATTAACAAAATTGTAAAAATCTTTCTCCCATTGCAACTGTCATGGCCTATGGAACCTGTTGAGATAAAAGAAAATAATTAGAAATATTAAAATAAAAAATAAACGTTTTTTTTCAAATAATGTTAATTTCTTAACCTAAAACTGTTTTAAAGTATCAATAATGTATGGTTTTTCAAAATGTTGCCACGTTCTGAAAAAACAATAGTTTTAAATTAAATTTTTAATGAGTTTGATCTATTTTATTTTCAGACTCTGGTTTCTTATTTTTGACAATTTTTTGTTGGAATTGAAATAATTTATTCACTTCGAAAAAATTGAAAAAAAACTAAATTTTTGATGTTTCATATTAACTTCTTTCAACTTCGTATGTTCGAAAATAAATCCTTTAAAATGAATACTTTTCGGACCGTTTTTTCCAAAACTATTATACTGTTTGGATCAATAGTTATAATCACATGTGTACCTGCAGTTTCTTTTTAAACCGTTTTAAAAACTCACTTTAGTGTTTTTAAGTAACCTTTTTCTATCGAAGAATTGCTACGAGCTCGAGGAAAAGATGTAGGTGTCGATGCACATTGGTTTTGAAACCCTGAATATTGTTAACATATTGTGGTAAAGCATTCCACATTCGCAAAGTACGAAAGAAAAACCAATCTCTGTACTTGACAGTATGAAGTTTGGTTGAACATCAATGGAGTAATGCGATTGAATTATTTAATAAGTTAAAATAACGCTAGGAAGAGGCAGGAGTTTAAGCAGTGTAAAAGAATAAATAAGGTTATTATCACCCATTATTTGAATCCTCTTCTTTAAATATTGTCTATTTTAAGTGTTCGAAATTATGATTAAATTATATTTCATTATAAAGTTTTCAAATCGTGCAAAAACTTTTAAAAAATGTATTACTAAATTTTGGAATTTTTTTTGTTTCAACAGAATTCTTACTTATTTATATAAAAACTAATACCTAAAACCTTTTGTTTTCATGGATTTGACGTGAAACAAAAGAAATAATAGCTACACATTTATCACGAAACTAAAAAAAAACACAATCCTTCTATCTAAACGATTTTCAATATAAATTCCTCAAACTATGATCGTTCAAAAATTAACAAGTAAAACAAAAATAAAAAACATCATCAAACTCAGGTTGAGATTCCGACCTACAAGTCATTTATCCTGATTCTCCATTAAGCTCCACCAACCGTTAGCCTCTCTTGAACATATGCCTTTCTATAAATCCATTGTTTCCATTGTCAAGTGTTTGCTGTCAATTTTGAATTTCCCCCTTAATCTCACTTCCTCGATCTAAGTGAAATCCATCCGGTAAGGTAAGCTCTTCCTAGATGTGTGGGTCTGGGTCTGGGTAGTTGTTTTAAATGATTTAGTTGACAATGTGGTATGCCGTTTTGGTATGGTGATGATGATGGTAATAGTGGTGGTGGTACGTCCGTCCATTTGGTATGGTATAGTTATATAAAGTATGCAGGAGGTGTATATAGTCAAGTATTCTCTCTATTAGACTCTATTTCTATGGAATTTCTATATTAAACTCGATGAGAAATCCGTCCGAATCCGAATAACACGATGCGCCGACGGAAAAGCGAGCGAGGGAAGGATAGGAAGAAGAATCTCCTATTTTCCAATGTCATGTCCACCATGTGAATTAATTGCTTTTTATGTAAAGAGGTTAACCTGACCAAGTTTGTCAACATAGAAGCCACTCGTGCCGTACTCGAGTATCCTCTTGTTTTTAATTAGATGCATTTTATTACTTTGCAGTATTTCTATCCTGGAAATTTTCAAACTAACAATAACAAAAATCTCATTTGCCTTGAAAACTATAGGTACATGAAGATGCAACAAAAAAGAAACCCCAACAATGGTGGTCTTTTTTTTTAAGGTAATTATCTCCTCATTTGACGACAAAAATGGCTAAGGACTATCGTACACCGCCATCAGTGGCTGCTCCATTAAAGATTCTCCCCCACTTTATACCTATGAAAGGTCCTTTTTTGGTGTGTTCCATGTCCTCTATTAGGACAAACAACAACGGAACCAAAAACGTTTCCCGAAAAGAAAAATTTCAACAAAAAAAAAGCAAAAACTACAAATGAAAAGATAGGAGGACATCCAAAAACATCATCAGGGCCATGCAAATGTTTGCGCTGAATTTTAGAGGAAAGCAATTAAAATCGAATTTGCTATGAGAGAGGATTAGAGGATTCTTTTGTCAGCGTTGTTTCTTCTTCCATTTTATTTTTTTTTCTGCTGAAAGAGGGAATTGAGGGGCAAAATCTAACATTGCTTGGAGCTTCAATTGTCGTATAATTTAAAATGCAACATTTGCAGTGAAAAACGTCGTTTTTGTGGCTTTTAAACGAAATCGAAAAGAGAAAATGTTTCAGGCTTTATTGTCGTTGGTTGACTTGAATGAGAATAGAATAAGATTGTGACAATATTGCATTGGATAGAAGAAAGAAAAATATTTAGGTACACAAATTTGAGGCTTTTCTTAATTCGCATTTGACAGAAGTAGATACGTAGTCGATTCATGGAAATATGAGAGAACTGTTTAAATTAAAAATCAATTATCTAAAAGATATGTACCTATCATATCACTTAAAGCATTAAGTCTAAAATTAGTTTTAAAGAGAATCTGAAAAGTATTTTTATCATTTAGAGACTTCTGTACTCTTAAATTCTTGTACTCAGTGCCTTTGTAATTATTCTTATAAAGCTCCAGTTTTTCAAGTAATATAGGGTTAAAGTACTCAGAATCGATAACTTTATTGTTAAAAACAATACTTTATGTATCTTCGCAGTACTTCCAAATAATTTAACTGTAGCTCACTTGTGTGGTAGTTCAAGTTCTTGAGACATATTTCATCATAACTGATAAAAACTTGCAAAGCACTGCAAGTAATGAAGCTATATTTCCAAGTCAACGTTTAAATTTATAATAAGTATAAGTATTTGATTAAAGTACTTAAATAACTGATACCTGTGGAAATCAACTTTAAAATACTAACATTTATAAATTTCATGTACTGTTATCAGACAAATGTAGTAACAGTATAAGTAAGACTCGGTTCTGTTGAATTATATCATAAGCGGGAGCAATAATCAAAACTACTGATTTTCTGAGTATAAGTATTTTAGTAATAAAATACTGACATTCTGGAAGCACTATTAAAATCTTATAATATCATATTACTGGTATATCTACTTTAATGTACTAATACTCGGTAATCTTAAGTACTTGTAATAGAAAAGTTATAAACAAGTATAACTTAAAGTTTTGGTTTTTAAAATTTGAATGACTAAATGAAGATGACTTTTGGTACTAATAGTCTTCGAAAACCTATGAAAATGTGCAAAAGAAAAATGCCTAAAGTAACCTCCAGTGACTCTAATCGGTGAATTCGAAAACTTTTCGAAAACATCTGTTTTCATCATATATTTTTGTACCTCTTAAAAAAAACAAAAAAACTTACCTCGTTAAATGTCGACTGCCCTCGTGCACTGCCATTTCCGATGATTTAAACTCATTCAATTCCTTCCGTATGGCAGCCTTATCTTTAGGCGTCAGTCTTGTCCATGGCTTATCAGCTCTTCGATCATAGTCGTGCGCCTGTGTCACCTCGATATAATCATTAAACCGAATGATTTTCTTCTCTTTAAGTTCTTCGACAGTAGGTCGAAAACTAAGCTTCCTTAGCAAATAGCTCTTCTTCTCTTCCTTCTGTTTCTTCTCTTCGGCGGGTGATTGTGCTATATTCGGATACATATTTTGATAAATCAAAAGACAGGATAAAAGGGAGAGGTATTTTGGAGGTTTTGGGAGGGGCGAAAAGAAAGAAAAAGAGAAAGGGTGTGCCTTTCGGTTAGCAAGCAAATTCAACCGATTAAGTTGCAGTTACATTTACTCTTTAGAATATTCCTTTCCACCAATTCCTCGGCAGTCGGACGCATCGATAATCGACGTATAAGTCGAGCACCGATTGCCTCCTTGGATTCTTTGATCTCGTTGTCTGTCACCTGATGCAGGATATTTCGGTTGATTAAATCCTGTTTGTCCGGTCGCAGTTGTAATTTCAGCGATAGACTCTCTTTGCGAGCGATTTTCGCTTGCCGATCATTATCATCGCTGCCACGGTAGAGAATCCGTCCGTCACCTTCGTCACTATCACTATTCTCGTTTATCACAATTGGTCGAGTGTTTTCCTTGTTCTCTACCTGGCATGGTATATTGAACATTTGTTGCCTACTGTTTGAGATAGAAAAATAAAAAAAGAAAATAAAAAATATAAACAAATTAATAACATTTTAATAAAAAGAATTGGGTTTCAAATTCAAAATCATGCAAGAATTATTAACAAAAATTTTAATTTATCACAAAATTGGTGAAAAGATTACAAAAAATCATGCTTCGTGTCCTTTGAGTGTGAATTTGTTAAATTTGAGTGCGTGTGCTTTATATTTGTTTCAGATTGAAAATCCCAAAATGTGCTTTCATGCTCTTTTGTTTTCCAATTCAACTATTACCATTTCCATTTTCTTTTGGTTCGAATCAACCAACGACAATTTTTTTAAAAATTAAATCAAAGTTAAGAACTGACACAAACAATTGCGTGAAGTTCCCTACATACGAAAATATTAAAAACAATTTTTATGTTAGAACAATTACACAGAAATCTGAGAAAACTCTTTGAATATTTGCAATTCAAAAATAAGTTTAAATCCGAATATGAATAATGAATACAAAACATAGCAGAGAATATAAATCCACCTATTTTTCTTTAACTGGTAGTTAAAACTTTTATAGAAGCTTTAAGTCACCGCCGGAATAATCTTTTTTTAATGTGTGATGAAAATACTCGGTATTACAGAAATGTAATATTTCGTGTCTGTTGGTCTGTTGATTTAAACACATGTTAAGTACATAAAAGAGCTTTATAAATTATGCTAAGGGCATGCAAGTCAAGTTTTAAGTTACGAAAGAATAATCACAGCGTGGTTCAGAAATTTCTAACAACCAACATCTGGTGACATCTGTCAAATTATTTATTATTCAGTCCTTTATGCCAAATCATCATAGCAAGTTAGACGATTAAATAGCACCTTCAAATTATAAACCTTAATTATCTAAATGAGTGTTCGTTAACGCACACGTTGCGCGCATCGCGCCCATTTTACGTTAGACATGGTGGCCCTTTACAGTCGACTATTCAACGTTTGCTGGCCAAATTTGAGACGACCGGTTCAGTTAACAATCAGTTCAAGGAACGCAAGATCGGCCAAGAACATCGCTGCGCCCCGCGGTCCGTTAAAGTGTGCAGCAGAACCCAAGGCCGTCTATTCCTCACCGTGCACAAGAACTCGGCCTTTCGCATACTTCAGCTTAGCGAATTTTGCGTCGGGACTTAGGCCTACACCCGTACAAGATCCAAATTTCCCACGAGCTCAAAGTTCATAACCATAGACAACACCGTTTGTTCACTGACTGGACTTCTAATCGTTTGAAAGAGGATCCTTATTTTGGCCGAAAAGTCATTGATAGTGAGGCGCATTTTGTATGAACGACTGTGTTAACAAGTAAAATTGCCGAATATAGGACGACACCAGCCTACGTTCGTCGGCGTAATTGGTCCTTCCTTTAGCTGCGGTAGGGTTTGATCATACAACTTTTTCAAAAAAAGAGAATGTGAAGCAACAAGTATGATGACGTCGAACAAAGCAAGGTGTGTTAATTTTGAGAGCTATAAAACTTTGAGCTTACATAAATAAATTAGGTGTTGAAACAGTCGATTGAAAACTAGGGCCTAGTGACTTAAAAATGTTGTTATCTGTCAAGTGATTTATTTATACTTTGGTTTCAACACGAATATGCATATTTATTCAAAATACGCATTGAGAACTTTTTGTTATAGCAATGATACGTTATGGATAATCCTCCAGTTTCTCATCACTGTTACATCCAAAAAAACCGACTGTGTGTTGTGATTTTATGGGTTAGTGAAATAATTGTTTCATACTTCTTTAAAAAACAATTCTGACCAGTACGTTACAGTCAATGGCTTAATTGATGACTTTCCTGTTCATGTACAGCTCGTGCCACAATTGATTTTTTCAAGAAAATGTTTGGCAACAGCGTTATTTCACGCTACAGACATTTTCTATACCTCCAAAATAAAACACCCTTTAGAATAGTATCCTAGCAACTACTTAGCAAGACTGATCTATTGTCAAACTGTTACATTATTAAGTTTCTAAAACACTTTACCTCAAAAATCCAAATCTGACATACATTTTGAAACATCCTTTATGCATTAACTAAAAACTTACACTCATTAATTTTGTAACAAAAGTAACTCTATTCCTGTATCTTAACTTTATACACTATCAAAACTTTGTTATATCTCATTCACAATTTAATCCTGACGCAATAACACCCTCTTCACTTTGCCTTATTAAATCCCAAACCTTCGAAGGTAAATTCAATACAAAACGAAACAAAATTCATTTAAAATTTCATCAATCAATAATCCGCCAATTAACCAAGTTGATGGATTAAATTTGTGACAATTTGACGGATGAAAAGTTTCACAAACATCCATATATACATAAATTGAGACTGGAAAGGTCTGTACCTATTATAAGGCAGGAAAATGTCGAATTTCATTAAAGTCCTTGTTTTTTCCTCATCTTTGTTTGAACAATAATTGGATAAAGGTAAATTAACTCGACCACCCTTCTTTCCATTTGTTGGTAATTTGTTGTGTCGGAAAAAAATGTCTTTTTTCCTATTAAAACACAATATTTTTTCGGAAAGAATATTTTAATTTATTTAAAGTATGTATTTTTTAAACTTGACTACACAATATGATGTTCAGTTTTATTTTGGGGGTCGTTGTTGTGCATCAGTTTTAAAAAAGGATTCTTTGAAGATTATAATTTGTTTAAAAATGTTCAAAAAATGAAAGACAACGCAAATTGTGCGCATACAAAGTTATATAAATGTCAAAAGTTCAAAAGATTGGTTCGGCTTGGAGATCTTCAAACATTTACCGATGCTAAATGAGAGCTTATTTACAGAGGATAATTTTTGTAATTAGAATTATTTACTTCTTTTTGTTTGCTGATGAAATACACATCAACGTCTTTATATCCCTGTTTTCTCAAATCTTTTTCAAAATTAGATTGTAATATTATAAAGGACATTTCGAAAAGAACCCAAAAAGTATATCCTAATCCTTAACATGAGTCATAAAAACAAAGCTCTGCACCCATAAAAACCTTATATATGAGTATAGGCGGTAGGTAAAAGTCCTTTTTTTGTTGGATTTTATTACAACGACGACGAGCGACGGATGCGCGAAATCCCATATAAAGCCGGACATTTAATTCTTAATTCAGATATACTCGTATTTTGAGTATTTTACGAAAATGACCATTCTATTATCATTAACATTATAGAGGCTTAGGTAGTAAGAGTAGCACAAATTTGATTTTGATCCCTTTTGTAAGAAATCCTTTTATTGATTTCATCAAATAAAAACTGATGATGGTTTGGGTTGGGTTGGTTGGGAGTGAGTGGGTTGTAGGTGGGAAGCAAATCTTCAATAGCATGAAATTAAATAGTTGAAATTCCATTAAATGTTTTGTCAAATATAGGTACCCACATAGGAAGTAAGAACATTAACATAAAACATGTACTTCTTCGTATATACCTACATGATTGTGCACGTCCCACACCTTTTATTTTCTCTCAATTTCAAGGACATTAAATGGAGAAAGGACTTCTTTTTCTTCTTCTTTTTTCCAAACACGCGACGTTCTTTTAAAGGTAAACGTTTCTATATCATAAATATATCTTTATACTTAAATCGAGGATGTACTTGTGTAGGTACATAAATATTTGGAAAATTGAAAACTATAAAATTGTCTGCATAAGGACACATTTTGAGAGTGAGATTTAAAATTAAATGAAGCACATTTTTGACGAAATAAATGAAATTTTCAAGGTTTATTTTTTTTAGTACTCTGTTGGAAAGAGGAAGCTGTCATCTGTGTTCTGATGTTTTGCTCTCTGCAGAGCTCAAATGGCTTATTTTTGAGTAGCAATGTATAAATAAACGAAATGGAAAATATTATTAAAGTACAAACTAGAAATGTCCTTATTTAAACTGAGCTGAAATTTGTTCTGCAGAACTTTGACATTTAAGAAACACGTGTATTTTTTTTAGATGAAGGTATGCCATTAAAAATAGAAAACGGTGCAAGTCAAATGACCGCCACGACTAGCTATTATTGCAGCACCATATCCTTTTCATGAATTGCCCGGTTCGAAAGATCGTAGAGGTATAAACAATCCTACACTAAAAAGGTCTATTTCAACCGTATTGCGCTTTTGTTTTCTGAACATTTTTAACATGTGCGTCGTTGGAAGCGTTAATCGTTCAATGCTATAACAAATTAAAACTCTTATTGGAAAACCCTTAAGTTCGAAACTTTGCTCTATACCCCATTTTCTTATCTCAGTTAGCATTAATATTTAAATTTAAAACTTAAATCAGTCAATTAGTTCAATAAAAGTTATTTCTATTCAACACCCAGAAAACATTAAGTAAACAGGACCCTTTCCCAAAGGGCTTATGAATTATTCCACTCTAACTCTGACTCTGACTAATCCAATAAAATTCACTTCCCTCTTTAACCATTAAAATAGACTTCAAGTTCATAATAACCAAAGAGAGAAAAAAGAAGTAGTATGGAAGTTAATTTGTCCATTTTCAAATTTAATTACTTTTCACTTTACTTTCTTATTCTGCTATATAACTAACTAATCCTTAAAAACTGTAAAACTTTCTTATTCTCTTCTTCTCTATGATTTTAAAGAGAAAACTTTATCAAATATGTATGTCTGTATGTATATCTACTTAACTTTTTATTGATGGTTAAGGCCAACTAAATCGTTTGAATTTTATATATTTGGATGGATGTACTATAAATTTACTCTAAATTCCTTTTGTTTTTAACTCGTTTTATTTGAAATTTCTTTTTGTTTTTGGATTCCTTTTTTTTGTTTTGCTTTTGCAACTTTCATTTCATTCGTAAAATATTCAAAATAATCAAAGTTTAAATATTCCTTAAGGATTAAATAATAAAAGTAAATGGAAAGTTTTTAATTAGAACAAATTGCTTGCTTAAAAACTTACCACACTTTGTACACACCCACACACAATCTCACAAGAATATATAATAAATGTATAGAAAAGGACCAAGGAAAACTTCTCTATTCATCAGAAACCGTTTGCTAATTCAATCAAGTACTTGAGTGTTATCAATAAATTTACTATTCTTTATATGTATATATTTTTTCGTTTAGTGTTTGTTGGTGAATTATTTTTTCAAAAAATAGCTACATCCTGAATAAATGAATATTCTCAGGGGCAACACTTGATACTCTCTTTATTCGAAGATATACATTTTATTTTTTGAATGAAAACAAAGGACTTATGCTAAAATTATTTGTCTTTAAGGACAATATCTTACTAATTTTTTGTAATCGTTAAAGTTTTCGATATTTTTCAACAACCTTAAATACCTATAACTATTTTTTTTAGAAGTTTATATTTTGCACGAAATAAGGAACTTTTGGAAGGAATAAATATTTGAATTTAGAATTTGATTAAGCCAGAGTGCTTAGGGCTAGGAAATCCTTACGAACACTTTATCACTTTTAAGGTAAACGTATATTTTTACTTAAAATTCCTGAACTTGAACTTCAATTCTTTGTGGGAAACTTTTGTATAGAATACGAAGACTTTTTTAAAAATTATATGGAAATGATCTAGAATTATAACAGAAAATGAAAATAAGGGAGAAAATTAAGGCGCATTTTATAAATATTGAAATCCCCTTACGCACCGTTAATTAGCTTGAACTTAAAAATACAATTTACACAGTTCAACCAATTCCACTTAAATTCTTAAATTTGTTTAATTCTTAGCAGTTTACTTCCGTTTTTTTGTTTTGAAGAATTATTTTTTAATTTATTCCAACAAGAAAAGTACGTATACGCTCGAATGAACTATTAAACATCACTTTGCTTTGAAAAGTGCATCGGATCGTAATGATTTCCATCTTATTCGTTTTAGTTAAGAAAAAATAATAAATTGATTTCGAAAAAGTAACAAGAAGGCTGACTTTGACACTTCTTGAAAAGCATTTTGAATTTGGTGTTTTAAAGAAAAGATTATTTTGCAATTATTTAAATTTTGTTCAAAAGTGCTTTTCGACACTAGAGTTACTGAAAATATTGAACCCAAACCAAGGCTGAATAGGACATAATGAAAGCATATTCATGATATAGTGATCCAGTATCGAAGGAATGAATATTGAGCTAGTTTGGGCATCGACCCGGTTTATTTTGCAATCGAATTCTTGATAACAGATTATTCATTTAGTGGTTTCAAAAGTATAGGGCTAGAATTTGTCATTTGTCAAACTAAGTTGTTATACCAATTTTTCGTTTTGTCAGTTGAAAGTCTGACATTTACGAAAATGGATTGCTTAACTATCACACAACTCATAAAAATTGGTAAATTCTACTACCAAAATGGCAAAATTGTGAAGAAATTTTAAGAGACTAAATTGGTTACAGATATTGTAAGGCTCGTCGTTCTCAGAAATTAGGATTGTCTTTCTGCACATTATGGAGTATTTTGTATTTGGATCTACACTTTTATACATCCATATAAAGTCCAGCTCACGCAACTGAAGCCAGCTGACAATTCACAACGTCGTCGTAGATACGTCACTTGAATAACAGCCGGTGGACAGAGATTTTTTGACCGAAACTTTCTTAGCGACGAAGCACATTTCTCACACGGTGGGTATGATAATAAACAAAACTGTCGTACTTGGGGTTCTGAGAATCCTCAAGTACTTGAAAAGAGGCCATTACTTCCACCAAAAGTCACTGCTTAGTGCGCTCTTCAGTCTGGAGGTGTGATTGGACATTGCTTCTTCAAAAACGATGATGGAATTACTGTCACCGTCCATTCGGAGAGTTTTTCTTTTGTCTGCTATTGAAGAAAACGAGTTGGAGAATATGTGGTTTCAGAAAGACGATGCTACATGCCACACAACCCAAGCGAATGTAGATTTACTGCAAGGCACATTTCCTGGCCACGGAATTTTTCGTCGTGGCGATATCAACTGGTCACCAAGATCATGCGAAAGACCGTGGTTATGCAGATAAACTTTTTACTCATGAGCACTTAAAAACCAACATTCGACAAGTTATGACTGAGGTATGTGTCAAAAAGTATTCTAAAATTATCTCAAAAGAATCAATTTTTACTTCAGAAAGCAGTCTTTTGTAAATTAAAAAACAAATGATCTTCAATCAAAAAGGGAGCTTTGCTTTAAATCCAAACTTAAAAATGTATTTTTTTTTATTTCAACAGGCACAGAACAGAACTTTCTGGGCTTTTTTTTTAACCCAAATGATGGTACTAAAACCATAAACATAACATTTATATTACAAACAATCAGTGCTAAATTATTAAATAGTGCAAAATATTATTAATTAAATTCAATATTATAATTTTCGTCAAAGTTATTCAAAATTATGAAGTATCAAAAGAAATTGTATTTAATTTTGAATAGATAAATTTGAAATGAACTGAAATATGTCTCAACACAAAACCAACACGAAAAAAAACTTTTAATTGAGTCCTCCACGAAATGTCTATGTATACGTTCTACATTTCTCAATTATCCTTGAATTTTAAATGAGAACGAATCCAGAGTCAAGTCTAAGGATTATTTTCATTAATTTCATGCTAATTGAAATGGCAAATAGTAATAATAATACAAACTTTAGTATAGAAACAAAAACAAAAATTCAAAGCATCTTCAATCGCACAGGAAATAGGAAACAAACAAAAATATTAAAACAAAACGAAAAAACTCATTATTACCATATCCTAACCCGAGGCCGTAAAATTGGTCTATACACGCAGCATTAAGGAAATGAGAAGAGAAAAATATATAATATAATTTTGTTTTTAAGGAAAAAGTCGAAGGATATTATACGGTTTTGTAATTTCTTTTTTTTGCTATATCCTTCTTCTATTTTGCACTTTTTGTGTCTTTTTCTTGTTATTTACTTACTTTAATGAATAGTTATTAGCCTCCTGCCTCACAATCAATGGCCTCTGATTCGCTGATGATGATGATGACGAACCACCACCACTACCACCTCCACCGCCGCCGCCTCCACCCGATGAACTACCACCAGCATTGTTTGCCTGCTCTTGGGTTGGGGTTCCAGGCGATGAGTTCGACTGACCAGGTTTCTTTTTCAATGCTGATTTAAGAGGAACTGCATTTGGTCTGGGCTCTTTGGCTGGAATTTCCTCAATACGACACGTGTCTATATTTTGATTTGGTTGTTGCAGTTGGAATGCGTATTCATCTTCCGAATCAAGTTCATCTTGATCATTTTCAGGATCTATTTTTAATATTTTGTTAAATAAAAAAAATACAAATACAAATGTTAATTAATTTTTTAAAATATTAAAAAAAGAATTTAAAATATTTTAAACAGAGGAATTAAATAGGTAAGCAAGGAAATTGTCACACGCTTACACAATAGAGGATGATTTAATTTTATTTTTAATTATGAGTTTTTTTTACGAAACAAAGTTTAAAAATAATAATAAAGTTAATCTAGTTAGTTTAAAAATTAATTAATTAAAGGGTTCTATTTTTACTTTCTTGAAAAAATATGTTGGCGTAACTGATTAATTTAAAGTAATGAAAAATATCTCTCTTCCGTGTTTTTGCTTTTTATTCAATGCTTTATAGAAATTGTTAAAGTGATCGGATTTATTTGAAATATGCGCCCTTTTGTTCGATAATCTGTTTCGATGTAGATGGAAATTTCATAATACATCCGTCGTAGAAGCCCCACTCCTTATTTGCGCTGAACTCGGACAATCATTTTTTACAAGTCTCCCTGTGTTCGGGCTATATGGAGCTCTCGTAGCTTCTGACGAATCATCAACGAAGTGTGTGGTCTGGGGTTGTCCTGGTGAAATACTACATCCTTCCTGTTGGCCAATTCTGGACGCTTCGATCGCCTGCTTTAAGCGGTCCAGTTGTTTTCAGTAGATCGTAGAATTTAGCACCTGGCCATATGGGAGCAGTTCATAGTGAATAATTCCCTTCGTTCGTTCCGTTTCAGCAGCATATCGCAGGCGTTGATTCGGACATCAAGCTTTTTTTGTATTCAGCCTTTTACAGATGATGTAAAATGGTTTGGTGACTAACTATCATCTTCTGGGCGATGTCACGAGATGCCACATGCCGGTCTAACTCGATTTTTTCCATAATTTGATTGGTATTAGTCGTCAACGGTCTGGCCCCGGATGGCTTATCTATAGTATCGTTTTCACCAGCTCTGAATCGTCAAAACCATTCTGCCGCGGTTTAAAGTGATAGAGTACCATCCCCCAAAGCACAATTAATCTCACGGAGCGTTTTTTGGGCGGATTTGCCTTTAACGAAGGAAAGCTTTAAAATAGCGCGAATTTCGAAGTTGGTAAACTTCATGTGTTTACACGGGTATAACTGTTAAACGTAATATCTAAACTAATCATGCATAGTCGTTTTGTAGGTTATGTCAAGACCTTGCAAATGATGTATAGTATTGCCAGATACACAACTCTGTAGCCGCGAAATTCAAACGACAAAAAGGCGGAAGGGAGATATTTTCCAACCTTTATATCATATTTAGAGTTTAATTTTGTTCTAATAATTTTTTAAAATTATTTATTTTAATTACCAAAAATATGTTGGTAACAAAAACAAAGTCTGTTGAATATTATTTATTAAGAAAAATAAAATCATTTAACAAAAATTATAACTAGCGACAAGGTTCTTATTATCTTCGCTTCATGAGTTCGTGCAAAGTAAAATCCTAAAAATTATTAAATCAAAGAAATTATATCATTTATTCAAAAAGAAATAATATTTATTTAAAAAAAAAATAATAAATAGCTTGAGTGTTTTTTTCTTTAAACATTTTTTCTCATTTTTAGGTTGAAAAATATTTTTTTTTTTATTTGAAGTAAAATTAAATTGTATTAAAAATAAACTACTTGTTATAATTTTTAAAATTCAAGAAGTATTTTTCGAAACATAAATTTTTTTGTGTATTTAACATTTTTTTTTGAAACTTTCGGTATCAAATTAGATATCAGTGTAGCCAATGGGAATTTACATCACCGTTTGACCGAAATAGCATCATAGAAACGTTTATGGCTTAAATGTTATTTTTTTGCTAAAAAATATGCGAGGCATCATTTTTAAATTCTGTATTATCAAAGTTCCTAATTTTCTTTTAATTGAAAAATGTTGTTTAAAAATTAAAAAAAAAAGTTATAAGAATTTAAAAAAATGGAAAGAAAATTGTTTTTTAGAGTCCTAATTTTGTTTTTAATTAAAAAATGTTATGTTAGAAATAAATATTAACTATTAATTTACATCATTGAAATCAAGTATTTGTTACTTCCTAAAACTTCAACTTATTTAAACACAAAACTTGAGTTTTAATATTTTTAAAAATGAGGAAACCTGATTCAAAATTAAATTTATAAATATTTCAAAATTTAATAAAATTCCAGATCTGTTTAAGTAAGCAGGTAAAATTTGTATTGAAACCTTTATTCACATTAAAAGTCTCCTTACCTTCGATGTACGATTATTTACATACATTTTTATAACGATAGCATTTTTAAAAATATATATATTCAATATAAAATATTGAAATTATTATTTCATATTCGTTTGAAAAACAAAAACCATTTAAAGAATAAATATATTTATCTTGTATTCAAATGCATTAAAATTGTTTTTTTAATTTTTTTAAGAATTAAATATTTAATTTGTATTGAATATCTTAATATATTAGATAAAAGGAGCTACAATACTTTGTTGTAATTATAGTTTTGAAAATAAATTTTAAAAAATATAAACACATTAAAATCGCTGCCTTTAAATATATGTTTGTACTAAAATCTCGAATTTTTTCAGAAAGTAAAAGGTTTGCCAATTTCCAGCCTTCCCAGTCAATTGAAACTTAAAGACATAATTTTAAAAATATCATCACTTCCTTATGATAATAGTCATTTCGTATATTGTTTGGATTTTTGTTTCAAGTCGTATAGATTAAATTTTAACCCTTTTTAAATTTACACCACCATTTGAAATAAATAAAATTTATATTTTTCCTTTCCCTAACAAAGTATGTAGCTCTTCATGCAATAAAAATATCACATTTTATGTTAAAGTATTAAATTTAAAAAATTAGATACTCAAGAATAATATTAACAAAAGAAAGCTGATAAATTATTAAACAAATGAAAAAATAAAAACGAAAGCATTACAAAAGGAATTATTAGTATTATTTTTATTAAATTACCAACATTCTAAAAAATATGGACGATGAATGATAGAGTCATTATTATCAACACACAAACAAAGTCAAGAAATAAAAATATATAAAAAGAAGTTCAATCCTTTAGCCAACCATAAAATACGATTAAGAGATAAACGTTATTATATAAGTTGAATAAAAATACAAAAATAAAAGATTTAAAAGATTGAAAATATAAATGGTAAGAAATTTCAGAACGAAGAAGAAGACCAAAGGCAAGGAAAAGTTGAATTCAAAAAAGAAACAACAAAATAAAAAAAATAAAAGACTATGCCCTACCATAGTCATAATCCTGATAATCCTGATCGTTAACAGCTCCCGGTCCATGTGGTCGTCCAGCTATCAACGTTGGACTTGGCGTTGAAAACATCGGTGGTGGTGGGATGGGTCCAATTTCCGACAATGGTATTGGAGGCTCTGGAAGGTCAGACAATAAAATATGCCCTGGAAGTTTATGATGACCATCACCTGTGTACGGAGGTGGTGTACTTCCTGGTGGGCCACCGCCTTCAGGATCTGTAAAATTATTTTTATGTAAAAAAGGATGTTTTTTTTTCTCTTTGATTTTTTTTTTGGTTATAGGAACTGTTGTTGCTGTTGTTGTTTTAAGTTTTAAAAATAGAAGATGTTAAAAAATGCGATTAAATGTAGCACTGGTGGATGGAAATGCAAGAAATAAAAAGAAACAATAACTAGAAACAAATACAAACAAATTTGCAGGAAAAATACATACATATGTAGGTACATATATTTTTCATATAAAGGACGCGCAACAAAACAAATTAACAAAAAGGATAAAAAGTTATTAGCAGCAAGTATTTCTTTTGTGCTTTCTGGCCAAAAAATGGAAATTTTTAAAGGCATTTCCGGGGTTTCTTAAAGGGATGCACAAACAGAGGAAGAGGAGGAAGAATCGCAAGTTTTAAGGATACAAAAAAAAATAACAACAAACAAATTTAAAGAAACTTACAATGATCATTGTGGTAGCAAATATTGACTCGTCGATTGGATTTGTTTGTCCCCAATGTATTTGGACGTTCCATTCTGGAATTCTGGTGCGAATCCATTTGACTGCCACAACCGCTACCCATGTTGGAATTCATGCCACCACCGCCACTGCTACCGCCGCCACCACCACCACCGCCTCCTGGCGGTGGTAACATTGAGCCTTGACATGATGGCTGTTCAGTGCTGGGTGATAGTGTGCCATTACCACCGATTGGTGCATCAGTCTTGTCTTTTCTGGGTTCTGTAATGATTTAAAAAGAAAAACACAAAAATTAGGTCACAATTAAATAAATTAAGCAAAATTAGATTAACTTCATACAAAAACAAAAGAAAGGACCCTCTCTCTTTCTAGGTTACATAATTACTATACTATAAAGTCCTAATTATTATTGGATGGCATCATAAAGGACTTAATTTCCTTGACGATATCAACATACGCGCTAACACTTTTTCTCCTACGTCGTCACACAGAAAAGGACGACGAAAAAAAATCATCACTATAAGCTTAGGCGCCTCGACAATAAGATGGTGGTGGTGCTATGAGCAGGCAGCAAGTCGGGAGGTAATGTAATGTGATTTCATGAGTGTGGTGTGTGTGTATTGGTGTGCGGTTCTTAATGACTGTTATGCTTGACTTAAAATAATGTTCATATAATGTGAACCCGGAAAGCTATTGCTTTGAGAAAACCCTCCCATGTACATATATACCGCACGAGTAATTCTTGTAAAAGATGAATTTTATTTTCTTCGTTCTATTTTCATACTCGTGCTTCTCCATTTCATTTCTTCACCTATACTTTCAAAAAATGCGAACAAGTGGAACTTTTCATCATGTAATATAGCCTCTCACTTGTTGTAAAATTATGAGGGCAATTATTTCTCGAGAGTTTAGGATTTCTTTTTATTAAATTTTCGTTTTAAGAATTTGCGAAGGGTTGTTCTGGGATTTGAATGAAAAAAAAATATTTTAAATGAAGGAGGAAGGAAAAGATTTGTAATTGAATTAAATGTAAACGGTTTTTTATCCAAGAAAAAAAACAACACTAATGAAAATTTTCTTTTGGGTTTTGTTTCAACCCGATTTCAGTCAATACCTTAATATAACGGCGTATAACTTTAAACAACTTATTGCTAATGGCTTAGCATTTTAAAATACTAGTTAACAATTTTACAAATACTAGATAATTTATAGGGTATTCTTAAATTAAATAAGTATTCACTTTTAAAAGAAACTATGCAACTGAAAACGTCTAGAAAGTCAAAGAAAAAAGTTAATAAAGCGAACGAATTTATGTCTTATTAAATTGAATTGTAAATCCAATAAAAATAAGTTAGGTGGAGCAACAGTCCGCTGAGAACTAGGGCCTAGTGACTTAAACCTCTCAATCATTTTTGTGTGCGAGTAATGTTTTCGGATATAGAGCGGACCTACAATTTAAAGACGAATCCGGGGTTTGTCAATTCCTCGCAAGAAGCAGTACCCGTGAAAAAAACTACGGATGATCGATGAGTCCAACGCATTAACCTAAATTTCAAAACAAAAAAAGAGGCTGGGATGCGACCCACACTGATAACTTCCCATCCCGTCTGTCGATTTGTCTTGCTTTAAAGTTTGTCTATATGTACTCGTATCAATTTTTACCAAATTTGCGTACTATTTTTTGTAGATTTTATTTTTTATGAAAAAACGGACTGTTGAATTTTTATATAAAAATTACTGAATATCGAAAACAATATTTTCTGTGAAATAAAATAAGTTTGAAGCCAATATTTTTAATTTTTGAAAAGCTATTTGAGTCGAAAGTAAATTTTTACCAAGTTTTAGTATTGTTTTTTTAGAGTTTTATTTTTTGTAAAAAAACCGTCAATTCGATTTTCTTCAAAATTCTATCGAATGTTGAAAACAATATTTTCTATAAGATAAAATTAGTTTGAAGCCAATATTGTATAGTTTTGAAAAGATATTTGAGTCGAAAATCAATTTTTACCAACTTTTATTAAATGTTTTTTTAGGTATTTAATTTTTTGTACAAAAACTATCAATTCGATTTTTTTCAAAATTTTACTAAATGTTAACAACAATATTTTTTGAAAGATAAAAGTAGTTAAAAGCCAATATCTACAATTTTTGAAAAGATATTTGAGTCGAAAATCAATTTTTACGAACTTTTATAAATTTTTTTTAAGGTTTTTATTTTTTGTAAGAAAACTGTCTATTCGATTTTCTTCAAAATTTTACTGAATGTTGAAAACAATATTTCTTATAAGATAAAATAAGTTTGAAGCCTAAATTTTAAGTTTTTGAAAAGATATTTGAATCGATATTTAATTTTTACGAACTTTGAGTAATGTTTTTTTTATATTTTTATTTTTTATAAAAAAAAACTGTCAATTCGATTTTTCTCAAAATTTTATCAGATTTCAAAAACATTATTCTCCGTTGCTCAAAATTGTTTTGGAGATGAAATCATATGTGTGTCGTTAAATTTAGGAGGTGACAAATTTTTTTTTTCAGTTTTTTTTTGATTTAGAAAAAAAACCGTTAGATAATTTTTTTTTAAAAAATATATTTCTTTGAGATCACGTTACAGTTTATTATAAAAAATTAAATTCAAGTCTCTAGCGTTTTTGGTTCGTAAGATATTTAGGGTTAACCAAAATTTTCACCTTTTTTTTAAACTGCTATGGTAAAAAACCACCCACGCAATTTTCTTGAGAGCCCTTTCTGCATCTTTCTGCCTTATTATCTGTATAACAAAATTTATTTGAAGTCGATATCTCTTCTGGTTCTTGAGCTATGGACGACGAAAAAAACGTCGCGAACGTACGGACGTACAGACGTACGGACGTACGGACGTACGAACGTACGTACACACGCACGCACAGACATCTTTCTAAAAATCTTTTATTTTGACTCTAGGGACCTTGAAACGTCGAGAAATGTCAAAATTTTCAATTTGACAAATCGGACCCATTACAATAACTTCCTATGGGAAGTTAAAAATATTGAAGGGTATAACATATTATTCTGATTATATTAATTATTAATTAAGTGTTCAAATTTACCTATGTTGAATTTGACAGAAATGTGTAAAAAAAAACAATTAAAAACACAAATTTAAAAATAAAACTGGTCTTAAATTATTTAACATATTTAGAATCCAAATAAAGAACATTCACATTTTATTAAAATAGCCTACATTTCTCTTCGAAAGTTTTTATTTTAAACTTTGTTTTGTAGAGGTTGGACATTGAAGGAGTTTGTAACCCAAGAAATGAAAATTCAAAATGTTTTTGGTAGCAATTCATAATTTAAATTATGATTTATAAACTTTTTAGAATGTTCCTTAAATTGTTATGACTAACACAAGAAATACTAAACAAAGTTTTTAACGCACTTGAAACTTTTCAAAATATTAATAAATTACTTTATATAATGAAGCAATTCACTCAACCTTTTAAAAATGTTTATATAACATTAGTAAAATTCGGTTCTATTCCATTATTTTGTTAAAATAGGAAATTTTCCAACAATTGCGTGAGGTAATTTTTAAATTGGAAAATTTAACATTTGTCGTCATTTTAAAGTCCCTAGAATCTCAATACTTCAAAATCAAATAATTGTATCGACTTAAAAAAAAAAAAAAAAACCGTTTATTTTAAGTCACAAAAAATTAAAAAAAAAATAATTATCATTCAGAACATTTTCAAAAATAAAATAATGATACTGACTTTAAAACAATGTTATACTTTTAAGAAGGACATTTGACGATATACATAAACACAAACTTACAAAGCTTTTCTGTAGAACCGTTTATAAAATATAGTGTTGAATTTCTGTTACAAGTATAAAATACCTGAGGATAAAAATCATATAATATTTTTTATTTATTGTTGTTTCATTTATTTTGCCATAATACGAGTTCAATTAAGAAAATAGTTTTACTCGAAATGACTGACCTTAGCTTTAATGAAAGCCCTTAAACGTTTTGGACATCAAACTATAGTGTCACGCTCTATTTCTGTTGATGTTTTTGACACTGCTTTCGTTAACTCTATCTTAAGAGTTTAAAAATCCCTGTAAGATATCTTCGAGGCAAGCTCTCAAAGTCTGACCACAAAAAATAAGTTTAGGGATTAAAATATCGACTTCCCAAGACCCTGAGGCAATTTTGTGTTGTTTTGGATTTGTTTGTCCCACCAGAAGTTGAAGAATCCATCTATCTCTATTGAGAACGATATTTGTTAAACAATTTACCAAATCCTTTACCACTCCTATATAGCATAATTTGTCAACCGTTTTCACATTTGTTCCCATAACATGCATTATATGACACTTCGGAGTGAGTCTTTCAATCAAATCATTACAGATGGGTGGTGATGGTTAATGTTGACACTTAGAATGATAGTTTTAGTTTGATATGATAATGTCGCATAAATTGTATAGTTTTCTTTGTTTTAAACTCTTTCAACGTTAAAAATCTTTTCATTCGAAAAAAAAGAATTATTTCATTTTCATTTCTCGAGTGCCACAGTAAAAACCCTTTGACTCTTTCCACGATAACTTCGTATTCGTTCTCGAACTGCTTTCATAAGCGTTCAAATATGGGCAACGCGATAACAACAAATTTTTTGGCTAGTCATCTTTTCTTGAAAATATAGAAAACTGGAGAAGCATCCAATTCTCGAGAAATATTGCGGTTAACAGCAGTTTTAAAAACGAGCAAATTTCGTCGAAACTCATTCCTCACCTATGGTAGGTATTGCGATTCAATTTTCTTTAGCACCTCACTTTATGGTAACAATAGGGAAATAAAAACCAAATTTAGATTTATTCTTTGCTTACTTATGTAAATATTTATAAGATAACCAATTTGTATCAAATGAATTTTTTGGCCGACAAGAACTTGAAGTTTTGTAACAGAATTTATGGCAAGACTAAGTATAATACTAATTTTCTATTTAAATGAAAATCTTTCACAAAACAAGAAATTTTCAATAATTGTTTGAAGGTATCCAAAAATAATGATTGTTTCATCTAACAAAAATATATCTAAATATTTTGTCAGTATCATAGATACGCAACAAAAAGTCAACAAGTTCAAGATCAAAGAAACCAGTGTGTCAATATTTTCGCTGTTCACCTTTATTTGCATCAAAAAACGGAAAAATATCTGCATACATTAGTTCAATGCCAAAATCACACCCAACCTACTCATTTGTCTCATCACCCGCATCAATCAATTGATTAAAAACAAAAACCAAACAAAAAAGAAAAATCTAATGCAATTAGAGATTTACCATCCCACCCCACGTAAAATGTGTTCATTTACATTCCGCAGATCATCAATTATCGGATCGCAAAACAGCGCAATTTTCCGTATCCGGATCTATATACAAAATACATGCGAGTGCAAACAGACCGAAAAATGAATTTCCACCAAAACTGAAAATCATGAATGAGATTTGCCCGTTTTGGGGTGGAGCTTCCTCTTCAAAGAAAAAAAAAAGAACAAATTACAAATTCCATTCATTACTTTTTTGGTGCACTGCTCAATTGGGTGCTGTTTTTTCAGATTTAGAATTTGTTTGACGTCAGATAACACATTTTATCACAAGATTCTACTCAACCCCTCAAATGCTATTCAAATCCAGAACCAGATGCATATTTAATGAACTTAAAATCAAACAGTGAACCAAAGTCCCCTCTCCCTACCTTTCCATATTACCTTCCCACGTCCACGTCCGTTGAACGTGTGTTCCAAAATGAAAAAAGCACGAGGTTATGGTGAGGGAAGGTACATACAGCTAACAATTCGTCCAGTTTATGCCTTAAGCGTATAAAAACGAGTAACACTCCAGCGAACAACACACAAACTCAACACAACACAGAACAAAGCTATAAAACCAAATTGTTTATCCCGGCATGTTTGGGGTAACCTTCGGCATTTTGCAGATGTTCTCCGGGATAACGATACTGCCAGTTAAGTTAGTGACGTCAAAAGAAAAACTCCATTACCAGGGGATATCTGTCTTTGCAGCGCGCGAGGCGAGCTGCTATATGGAAGAGCTAGAGCTAGAGCCTTCACTCTCCCGCAACAACAAAAACACAATCCCTAGCACATACGCTTATCTTGCTTATACAACTCTTCGGATGCTACTGTGCCCTGCCCTCATCGCTCATTAATGAGGAGCTATATGTACGAAGAGGACTACGTGCAAATGGATGTTTGTGTTTTATTCTCTTATTTTTTTTTTTGAGGAGGACATACGCTACGCATCCTCATGCTTCATCATCATCAACACTACGAAGACGACGACGAAAGACGACGTCACATTTGTATGCAGATACACCTCAAAAAGTTGCGTGGGATTTTATAGATACAATTCCTGTTTTACACCCTCTCTGAACTGTGATGCGATGCGGTGTGTACCTACTTGTACAAATATTGCTCATACGCCCGGGTGGGTTTCAGCAGCGCAGCGGTTTGGCAACAAATTGTACCCGCTTTTAAACTCGAACAAAAAACAGTGCTTCTCTTTATTTGAAAAAGACTTCCAGGTAAACTTTTAATTTTTGCTTGTTCAGCGCAAAGCGCGAGGGATGAATATTGTCATTGACAATTAAAAAAACGCATTTTTGGTTAAAAAATGGTATGAACTTTGGACAACTTAACAGTGGTACAATCAATACTGCTCGATTGGAATAAAAGTAAAAGTTGTAAGTTTTGTGTGTGTTTTTTTTATATTTGAGTGGCGTATTTATTTTTGGAATTTTTGCATATTTTTTAAAAGAAAACAAACTTTTTCGTAGAAAAACAATTTAAAAGAAGAATATATAACATAAACAACAAAATTAAAATGAAGTAGTTGTCCTGATATTTGGTCTGTTTAAATTAAAAACTTTTTTAGACAAGGGTAAGGACACAATTTAATGACAGTTAAAAAAGGTAACACATTACCTAAGCTTTTTATACCAAAGTTCATTATGTAATGGTTTTGGTGTCACATGCCAATTAAGCACAATCTTAATATCAACTCTACCATTTAGGATAGTTTTAAGCTTATAGCTGATGATCAGAATAGTAGATTAGTCTATATGTGTTGTTAGATCTGAAAGATTATAAACGCTTTTCCATTAATAACGAACGATAATGAACGATACAATTCAAGAACGTATTGAAATTCTACAATAATGTACATAGCTTTGCGTGCGTCGTTCTGGTAACGAAACAATCGCAATTTTGCAAGAAAAGTTTCTGCCGAGCTCTTGGACTTTTTTTTTAATACGACCATGTTTAAAAAAAGTCTATGCCAATGCTCAATAATTTATTCAAAACCTTAAAGATGAAGTTCGTGGAGTTATCCAGAG
Organism: Eupeodes corollae; assembly: GCF_945859685.1. NCBI lineage: Eukaryota > Metazoa > Arthropoda > Insecta > Diptera > Syrphidae > Eupeodes > Eupeodes corollae. The sequence continues at coordinate 115,397,410 of NC_079148.1, forward strand.
CTTAACATGTTTGAAGTTAGGAGATTGATAATTTGGTGAATTGGGCTATGTTAAATTGAAAATGGAATACCTTCCTCTTTACTTTCAATTAAACATCCATTAAATTTCCTTTAAAAAACACTCGTTTTTTTAAATTGAAATGCAATTTTTTTTTTTGGAAAATTCTATAAAATTGAAGAGATGAGGATTTTTTTTCATTTGGTTTTTGGACAAAAATTAAGAAATATTGAAAAAGCTCAATGTTTTGATGTAATTTAAAAAAACAAACGAACTTATTTTAAAAAAGAAACAGCTAAATAACAAAAGTTGAGCTCTACAACCTTTAGATCAAGAACCTTTACGGTGTTTTGCTAGTGAAAATATAATTTTAAAACGGCCTATGAGATGTTATATCTGTGCCCTTGAAATTTATTTTGTGTTTATTTTTTTTTAATGTTTTGATCGATTTTGGAACTATTTATAGTTTGGAAAAGAAATACAATTTTTAAAACAGTTCTAAAAATTATAAACCTTCATTTTAAAACTTTATTAACCGGGCAGATTGTAACAAATTTATTCAATCTTATTTTTTTTAATTGCAGTGTTTTAAAAGATGCTATCTTTTTTATAACTTCCCACAGGAAGTTATTGCAATCGGACTGATTTGTCGAATTGAAATGTTCGACATTTCTCGACGTTTCAAGGTATCTAGAGTAATAATAAGGGATTTTTTGAAAGATGTTTCTGCGTGCGTGTGTACGTACGTTCGTACATCCATCCGTACTTTCGCGAAGTTTTTTCGCCGTCTATAGCTCAAAACTAGTAGAAAATAAAGATATCGAATTCAAATAATTTGTCGCACAGATAATAATGCAGGAAGAAAGGGTATTCAAAAAACAAAAAATAATAATAACAAAAAACAATACTAAAACCTAGTAAAAATTTACTTCCCACTTAAATTCCTTTTCAAAAACTGAAAATATTAGCTTCAAGCCAATTTTATTATACAAAAAACATTGATTTCGTTTTTTTTCATAATAGTAGATAATAGTAAAAATAGTACGTAAATTTATTAAAAATTGATGTTCGTTTCTCGATATCTCGTGAACAAAGATGATATTGACTTAAAATTAGCTTCATTCATCCAATTTTTATTTGCTTATATAAGAAATAAAAATAGTTAAGAAATGCTACTAAAATTGGTAAAAAAAGTTCTTCAACTAAAAATCTCGTTAACAAAAATAGATTTTGAAATCAAACTACATATTTCATGATATGCAAAATATTGTTGGTTATTCTTAAATTTTTAAGAATAATTCAACTGACAACTTTAAGAAACAAAACACGAAAACCTACAAACTTTTAAGCAAGACAAATTGACAGACGGGATGGGAAGTTATCAGTGTGGGTCGCATACCAGCTTCTTTTTTGAAATAACCCTAAATTAACATGTGACTTAAAACTGATTTATTAAATTTCATATTAAAAATTAATTTAAAAATATTTTTTTCAAAGATCATAAACATTTTTTTTGGAAATCATAAACCTATATTTTTGGACACGGTTGAAAATAATTAAATACAAACTATTTTTTCAGCACTCACTTTTTAAAAATCTAAATTTTCCTGGCCGAGTTTAGAATTTCTCACAGTTTAGAAACGTACGCATAGAAACAGTTTTTAAAAATTTGTAGCCATACAAATTAAATCGTTATAAAAAGTCTTAAAATGAAAAGATTTTCTTTATTTATTTAAATTTACTTTAGATTTAATTTCGCTATTTCTAAAGGAGTATTTTTTGTAAGGAAACTTATTTCTTATCAATAATGGTTTTTTGATTGGACATATACTATAAGGATCAAGACCCAAGAATTTCCTTAAATGGTTAGTCAATTGTTAGATTTATAGATCAACTAAGTTAGTCTCTTCTTTACATGAAACATTCATCATCATATTTCAATTAACAAGTCCCTTAAGAATTCAGTTAGTTTATTTAAACAAATTCGGACCTATATATTTGTTCCACTGTTTTGGCAAATGAACAACGATTTAGGATATTTTTTTTTGTGAAACTTTTCGCAAAGTTTTTTTTTTAACTGATTTTATAAAGTTCTAATAAAGACGAAGCTAATAAAATTCAAAAAACAGGCGCTCAAAAAAAAGCAAAAAGAAAAAATTGACGAAATAATTTAAGCATTCCAAAAGAACAACTAACACTATACCAATTAAGAAACATTAGAATGTTTTGTTTTTGTTGTTACTTTTATTTTTGATATTGGAAAATAGCCAAAGAATTCCCACCCACCAGAATTGGAAATCGAACAATTAGCTACAGACACACTTTACATTTTCTAATTGAAGTCAAACAAACGAAAAAAAAACGAAAGAAATCAAAATAAATCCCGGAAATGTGATTTATATATTGGAATTTTATAATGTTACTTTTACTTTGAATGGCAAAAGAAAAAAAAACAACAAATCAAATCAAATTGAATTGAATTCAATTTTTTGTGTGATGTGAGGGATATAGGTCAGGGTTGATGGTTTGGTGGGTTGGTTGGTTGGCTCGTTCTTGGGTGATTTAAATTGGGAGTGAATTTATATATATTTTCTTAATAAGATTTAGGAATTAAAATTGTTATGGAACAGCTGTCTATCATGATATTATATTGTGCTTGTAAGATATTGGAAACAAGGTTAATGATGTTCAATGAACTTTTCAATGGAATTTTTTGACGGTCAATGTCATTAAATTGATATTTTATGGATTTTCTTTTTTTTGTTTTCAAATGAGAATTCTATTTAATTTTTGTAATACGATTTATGGATACAGAGTGAAAATCATGTACTTTGTAATATTTTGTTTTGTATTAAAAAAGAAAATCAGAGAAAATTAAAATATTCTTTTGAAACTCATTTCAATAACTTTTTTTTTAATATTGAAAATAATTGATTTTGTTAAGAAGAGAAGACTTTATGTAAGTGAATTACATATAATTCAGCTTGTGGCTGCTTAATAATTATAAATGAAGTAGAAATCAAAATAAAGGAGGAATAATTTGTGGCATATCACATCATTTGTTTTATACAACGTAATTAATATTAAAGAAAGGATACGACAAGTGATAATGCGGCGATAGAAGAAACAAAATTAATTTTGAAGATTTTTTTAACAATCTTATGGACCTGCTTTTCTTTTTTTAAACAAGTTAGGGGAGGAAGAAAATTCAAGAGTTGAATAAATGCCCATTTTTGCCTTTCAGAGGTGCCCTGAAATAACAACGACATTTTAAAATTGGCTTTATTGCACTCTATAAAATTATTTAATGCCAATTTTCAGCAGTTGGTCAAATTGCACTTTAACAATTTAAAATAGCTAAAATTATTTTGAGAAATAAGACAAATTATATTTACGGTGAGTATATACAGTGACGTATGCAAGGGGGTATGCGGCCTACCTACAACTCTGCTAGGACACACTACAAGATTAGGGGTAGGTGCAACGTAGACTGTATGCAAAGATTTCTTTGGCAGTTATCGAAAACAATGCTTTTGAAAGTAAAATAATACTAATTTGGCTTTATTTTACCTCATCTTAGTGTAGTAAGACCAACAGCTTAAATTTGATCTTTTATACTTTATAAAACTGAAATCGGCCTTGTTTTACGGCACCTTCTTAAGAACTCCTGATATTTGTAATAATCGTAATCGTCGAAAAACTTTGAAAAGTAACTAAAAAATTAAAGTTTGAGCTGTTTTCTGTCGAAATCTTTGGGGCTTTAAACCAAGTAAGTAGTATTTTTGGAAGGACTTCAGTTTAATAGAATTGTTCTAACAAATTTAAAACAATAACATTAAAATTAATTTTTTAAGCACAAAACCGTCTTTTTTCTCAAGATATTTTTGTAGAAAATAAAGTTTCACCTATTCAAAGCATTTTTTAGATCTTATTTTTCGTAAAAAAGCATTGTAATCAAATTTTTCAGAAAAAGGAACAATTTTTTGCATAATATTGAATAATTTTGAGGACAAATCCAAATATTTGAATCAAAGATCAGTTTTTAACAATTTTTAAAAGTATTTTTTCTAGTTTTTGTTTTTCTACTATCAATTGAATTTAATAGAAAATAAGCTAATTTTGAAGTAATTTCAAATGTAATATCATTTTTTGATCGTAAAATCGACCAGGCTAAAAATATTTGTTTTCAGTTTTTTTTTTAGTTGATTTATAAAAGAAACTATAAGATGTCCTTTTTTGTAAATTCATACTTATTTCATATGACGTCATTATGTGCAAAATAGCATTTGATTTAAGTCAACCTAATTTCATTTTATTTACAGTACAAAAACTACCATTGATTTCGCAAAAGTCCTTTCTGCATCATTATATATTCTTATGTAAAAAAAAGTAAATTTAATACTTGAAATCGATAGCTCTACCTTTTTGGCGTTAGGTACAAAAGTTCTTAAGTCAAAAAAATGCATTTTTTGTTTTTAAATTCGGTATAATCAACTTGAGTCTAGATCAACTGCTAAATATCGTATTAATTTCGTCTTTAAGCAACAAGACAGACAAAAATGTATTTCTTTTATTGACGTCTTAAGTTCATTGAGTCCACCTGACCAGTTTCTCACTTTATACCTTTTTGTCCAACGTCAAAGATATAACCAAACCTTAAAACCACGAATTTAGACTTCAGAGATATTGAAACATCAAGTAAAACCAATATTTAAAATTCGAAAAATTGAATGCATTACAAAAGCTTTCAATAGCAAGTTTTTTACAACAAAATTGCCAAACCTTTTTGCCTTCAGTCTGAGTGTTAATGTATTCAAAATTTGAATTTATGAAGACACATATTTTACAGCAAACAATCATGAACTGAGAGAATACAATGTTGGGTGTTCTTTCTTTGAAAACCACAAAGACTTTTAAGCCCTATGCATTAAAATCATATTTAAATTCCATTCCACAACAAAGAGAGTTCCTTAAAGCAAATTTAATTCAATTTTACTACTTCAAAAATAAAGGAAGTATTTACTTATTTAACCGTCTTCACTAAGTCAAGGGGAATCTCAAAAATAAGGTTATTATCCATAGTGGGGGCTGGCTGTCTTAACCTTATCTACCTACCAACTTAGGTACTTTCTAACGGTGTTAGAAAAAATATAAAAACTCTTATTCCCAAAACACTTCGTAAAACCTCGTTTTCGTAATAAAAAAAAATCTTTGAACAAATTAGCTATACATACCTAACCTACCCCCTGTCAGTAATGACCTAATCACTTATTCCTAATGCCTTTGCGATTAACTAAATTCCACCAATTACGCCGGCCGACATTCAATTTTCAAAGATAAATTACTTCTTCCTTTGTGAAGGTATTTAAAAAAACATAAAAAGAAACTTCAGAAAGATAGAAAATATTGACTTTAGTAAAGACGTTTACCTTAAGAAAGAAAAAAATCCCCCACCAGGGGTAATTATATGAATATACCTAATATTCATATTTCGAATCAAAAGAAAGCCCCCACCTGTAAGGAATCATTTTTCTTATTTCATTTTGATGAAAGGAAAATTTATATTTTTTTTTGCTTTGGCGCCGCAGTCACGTTGTTGAAAAATAAACACGAAACGAAAAAAATGATTATTAAAGAAAAATTCATAAATAAAAAATATTATTTTATCTCGTTGATGGCAAAATACAAAACCACCCACATACACCTTGTGATGATTTGTTTTTTCCGTGGGTGCGTTTAGATATGACACAATCATAAAACTTAAAAAAAAAATTGTCGGTCTCGGACAAAAATAAGATGCGCTAATAAATTTTTCATTTCAAACGTCACAAGTCCTAAAAAAACAAAACCCCAAAATCATGATGACGATCATGTTGATGATGATAAGTAGGTACCTATACCTAACCACCTGTCTCTGGAGACCCCTGAGATGTCCGCAACCATAAACCATTTAAAAACAAACTCAAAGTCAAGACATATTGTTTTTAATTTAGATTTTTTCATCTTTTTGCAAACGCAACGTGAAGTTAAGAATTATTTGACCTTTTGAGAATAAACATCAACAACAACAAAAAAAATGATATTGGTTTCATTTAATTAATTTTCTGACATTTTCTTAAGAAAACAAAACAAAAACAAATAACAAAACAAAAAAAAAAATAACCTTTGACCTCGCTGAAAAAACAAAATCCAGGCAATTCCCCTGGCTTAGTTAAAGGTTATGGCTTATTTTAGAAAATGGTTCTTTTCTACTATATGTACGAGTGTAGGTTAGTGCGGGTAGGGTAACTACTATCACAACCTGTTGTGCAATAATTATAGACACACAAAATAAAGTCAAGTTGAAGCCGAGTTGGGTTGCGTTGAGGCACGCAAAAAAGGACTCACTATATATTCTCTGGGAAATGAAGGATAAAATATGCAAAGCATTTTCCTTCGAGTTTTATGGGTAATTGCTTTGATGAGACAACCGCACCATATTACCGTTGACAATACCTCTCTTATCTACCCACCCATAGTTGGATTAAAGCAAGGTCTAAAAATAACCTTTATCATGATACTCGTAGGTATACATATTGTCTTGTAGCACGAAATAAGAAAAGTATTTAAAATCAAGATGATGATGATGATGGGGGGAAAAAATTCATTTGACAGGATCGACTTAAGGGTTAGAGTCTGAGTATACTCGTATCTACCTACCTACCCCAATGTCAAGCACACACGTTATAATATTATATTGAGTAAAAGTTTTCCCCTTTTTTTTGTTCTTGCTTTTGGTTTAGTCCTTAAAGAGAAAACGATAACTGACACAGAGAAATGTATACAAAATGAAAGTCCCTTGAAGGAGATTATGTTGATGATGATGGTGATGAATTATTTATTGCAAATACGTATACGAACGTAACGTATATAAGAGAGATTAAGGATTGTCAACAAAAGTTTTAGAAGTATTGTGATAATATTTTTTTCGAGAACATTTTTTTTGGATTCTGATGGTGAAGGTTTATTAAATACCCCAATTCTGAATTATAAGCTCGTATTCACCTACATACTTGGATTAAGATATGAATTAAGTTCGTTGGAAAAATAACACAACTCTTAATTAAAAATATATTAACAAGAATTGATTTGGAATGTGGTATCTTATATGGGTGTTAAACTCTTACTTTAACCCTTATTGTTGTTAGGAATAGATTAAGATTGAATTTTGTATGCGTGTTGAAGATAATAATTCAGGCTGTGATACTTTGGCACTAGCTTATTTTTTCCGATGAGATGGGGGGGGGCGTGATATGATAGTTATTCGACATCTGTCAAGTTCGTAAATTGGAGATTGCACAGATAGAAAAAATCACCACATAATTAAGAGGAATAAAACAAAAAGATTAAAAAAGCTTTCTTAATAAATTTTTTTTTTTTTGAGAATTAAATGTGAAGGCTTTCTTTTTGACGGAATTTGGTTTTTGTTTGCGTAATTGTCGCAAGTCTTGCTATCAGTTATTTTATTAATGATTTCGTCAAATTTTGTACTGACGTAGTTAGCCGAAAATTTAAGTTAATGCCAGAAAAGTTTAATTTTGACAATAAATTTCTTCTAACAACTTCAGCAAAACATTTTGAAGAAACGTAGTGTAAATATTGATTTCGTGTAGGATAATAAAACGAATTCGAAGATTTCTTGAGGATTTATGCAACGTTGATGATCAGGAAGTTCAAAAAAGTTGTTTTTGTCATATTTTCCGTACACATATTATTTGGTTGCAAGATTTCTAGAATTTTTGTTTGTCTACATTTACTACTACTACTACTACTACTACTACTACTACTACTACTACTACTACTACTACTACTACTGTCTCATTTATCCAATCTATTCTAATCTACAATTAATTCAATTTAGTTTCTTCTACTGTCTCATTTGTCCAATCTATTCGAATTTTTAAAACACTACTCGTTTTTTTAAGGTAATGAATTAACAATAATTTTGAATTCCAGTGTTGCAAAAACTTTAATTTTTTTCGGAATTCTTTTTATGAGTTAATACTTTGAGTGTTCCAATTTTAAATAAATAATTTGGATGGCGCAACAGTTCGTTGAGAACTAGGGTCTAGTGACTAACAACTCTCAACCATTAGTGTGTGTGAGTACTGTTGTCAGGGATGGAGGGAACCTACAGCTTTTAACCTGAGTCCGAATGTCTAATTTGAGAAAGCACTTTTCATGACAAGAATTACTCTTTTAGAATTTGTCAATTTTAAATTAAAATTTTAAGAATTTTCAGTTTAAAAAAATCAATTTATTGTTGATCTTTAAAAATTTGTTCGTCATTACGTGCGTCGTCGTCGATTCAGAGATTTAAATTATCTGAGTTCCAAGTCCAACCAACAAATCAATTCTGCCTAATTTTTCTGTCCGAAACATTCTCGTTGATATATCTAAAGTTGCATTGTTTTTACATCAGTTCATCTTCATTACTGATTTTGGTAAAATAAATTCAGTGCTACAGTCAACATTTAAAAAATTATGTTTATAAGTTTTATAATTTCGATCTTAGAACTAATAAGAATTCTACAAATTCAATAGAAAATTAACCCGAATTTATTATAATAACGAAGGTTATAGAATTTTGACTACCTTTCTACATTTCTACTTGAGGTTTCTATGTTTCCCCATAGTTCTGAAATCAAATACATATTTAATGTAATATCTAATCCTCAAACATCTCAAGAGTTCTTTAAGGTAGTCACTTGGGACCACTTCTCTTTATTTTTGCTATAAATGATGTTCGTAGTCCTCTGTGTACGTTGGAGTGATATAACTAGTATCGAGTCTTTCGTTTCTAATAATATATTTTCTACGAACTTTTTTTGGAACTTTTGTTTTCTCAGTATACAAGAATTTTATTTAAAGTTATTTATACTATGTACGAAAAATATAAGCTTCAATACCAAAAATAAACACCTCTTCCTTGTTTCTTTTTTGCTCCAGAACTTTTGTATATTAAACATGTGTCTTTGTTTTTAAAAAATAAGCATAAACATCATAAAAATTCTCAAGATATTTTCGTTAAATTGAATGTTTGCTTTGCTATCGCAATAAAAATTCTTGAGATCGTTGCAATCTTGTAGATAATCAAATAATTTTACTTTACCCCCATGATCTTATGGTATTTGTGTAAATGTAAACAATTTCAGAACAAAGGAGTGCTCAAAGAAAATAGGTTGTATTTCCTTCTTCTCGCTTTGTTTTATTTGAATTAAATTGTATTCAAAATAAATAGGATTTCCTATTTACTGAACTGCTGCGTAGAATTCCGCAGTTTTGTGCTGAATTAAAACCAAAAATAAATACGTAAGTAGGATGTGGTTGTGCGTAAATCAAAAACAAAAATAAAAACAAATCACTCACACATCACATTCCCACGCCCGTCTGCTTCAACGCCGCCAATGAAGCCCAAAAAATCACACAAAACAACACCGCAAATGCACACAACATCTCATTATAGCTACCTCTTGATGCTTTTTATATGATGCGTTAACTCAATTAACGAGATCAATGAATTAATTGCATTAATTTGCCAATCTATTTATATCAAAACAAACCAACAACAAGTAGAGGTATCTAAGGAATTCAGAACATCGTACCAGAAGATGGTACTCTGTTTCACTCTCGATAAAAGCCAAATACACAATATGTACATATTCTTTTCTATAAAGTAAGCTCTCGAACAGAACAGGCTATATACCTTTAGCAAAGATAACACTTGCTCTTCGACCTCCTATCATTTTGTTTATTTGAATACACCTTTTCACCCCTCTTTTACACCCCTTTTGCAATAATTAAATATATATACATTTAAGTACTCTTTAACAGGTGAGAAAAATAAATTAACACTGTATAAACAAAACACATAACATATTTAATTCAATTCCTTCCACAATTAGTTTGTATTTTCTTTTGCCTTAATTAACACTAACAGCACTTTTACATTTATATATATGAATGTATGTTTTTATTATTATTAAATATACTTAATTTATCATGGTTGAATTTCAAGTATAAGAGTATCCAGTATATTATGCAAAACCTTCCAAAAACACTGTAGTACATAACTATGTGGAGTAGGTTCATAAAATAACCAAGTGTTAGCTGTATTTAAATTATAAATAAGTCCAATTTGAATTATGCATCAGTAGGACCTACATTTATGTTCCGAATACCAACCAACTAACCAACCAACCGAGCGACTACTATGGATTCAGGATTTTTTGGCCTCCTCGATATGATATGCTTTTCGTTTTTGGAATAATTATGTGTAGAGTACGTATCCTTGATCCTTCGCACGCTGCAGGATAGTAATCTCAACCAAACACTCAAAGCTTCATTTCATGTTACGATGGTTAGTATGTATTCAGCTACTACGATTACTATGAATGTAAATCTTTCTTGGGAAAATTAACGACAAGAGAGGAAAATTTTGGCAGAAATTAACGTTTCTTCACAAAATATTTTACCATCATAAATAAAAAGTATTCGACTGAGTTGAAAGGATTTGCTCACAGAATATTAAGCAGTCTTTTTAGAAAAATTGTTTTGTTAACACGCTCAGTTTAGTGATAAAATATGAGCCTAAAGAAGTCACACTGATTCGAAAATTAAGCAGATGTTTTTTTAGCACAAATTAATTACCACCATTACCTTTAAGAAAAAAAAGCGAAGGTAGTGAAACTAAGGTGGGGAAACTCATTATTTAAAATTATCAAACAGAAATTCAAATGATCAATCTTTCAAGATCTACTTTTTCTATGACTTCCACATTGGACATTTGAAAGTAAAATTATGCTAATTGCTTTTTGAAAACGAACTTAGATGATCTTTTTGAAAGCCTACAGAAAAATCTCAATCTAATTAATTTTATTGAACTAAAAGATTAACCTTCAACTTAAGTTTAGTAAAAAGGAATATAATGAAAACTAAGATAATTCTTGAGAACTCTTGAGAACAATCAATTTTAATTGTATGTAACTTTAGGATTTAACTCGAACTATAGTTGAATAAGAAACTCTAAGAGAAAGGATATTTAAGCTTTAAAAAAAAAACAAAAGGAAATAATGGAAACTAAGACAATTCTTGAGGTTCAACTTTTTAAATACTTTCTTTTTTTATATAATCTATTCAAAAATGTTAGCACATTTTAATTTAATTTAAGCACAGCGTCTTTAGCTTATTCCATTCACAAATTGTTACCAATACAGCATATTGCATTGGTAGGGTATTTTACATTCGCGTAGTACGGCTAAGAAACGAATCTCTGTACAAGACAGTACCACTGAAATCGTGCTCGAAGGGAGAGAAGGCTGAACAAGTATTGCAAGTAATCATTATACATTTTTACAAAAGCTGTTATAATTTTTAAGAATTGGCTTAGTTGGTGAGGACGACTGGTAACTTTAAAGTATTCAACTATACAATTGAACAAGTAGATATGTATAATGGTATAAAATTAAAAAAAGGAAAAAAGGTATGATTTGATTGTATAAATATTTGCATTATATGTTTTATGTATATTCAGTTATTTTAAGCATTCTGTAGTGGTAGCTACCTCTGACAAATTTGAAAAGGTTCGCCCAATCTGATCCATTTACAATTTCAATTGTTTCCTGTACTGATATGCTTTATCAAAGCATACTTTTCTTTGCTGGTTAAAAATTGAACACACAGTGATGAAATAAAAGCAATCTTCTTTAGCTCTTACATTAGGTTACATTAGGTTAAAGTGGCTGTCGATGATGGAAACGGACACACTTAGGTCAGTTTGATGGCTTATTGTGATACCTCAACTTACATAAATTGCAAAATTGTTCAAAGCTTCTGTTGTATGGTTTTCTATTTAAATGTAGAAGTTCGCATCTTGATTTAAAAATTAGGGAAATATCTTTGTAGGAGAAAGAATCTAAAGTAGTTCTTATCACACAAGCTATAATTATGTAAGCTGTTTTTATAGATTGCTCTCCAATTGACGGGCATTTTCAATCATCTGATTTCGGTTAGATTCTTTTAATTGTTGGATGATTTTGTAGAACTTCGTTTTCATCTGAACAATATTGCTAAGATTAATCTGCACAACTTCTTCACACGAAACAGCATTTCTTCATCCACCAGTCCTTATTCCGAATTCGTAGAGGATCATTATCTTACATAACCGATTTTCCCGTAGATCAAGCTTTTCATTAAATAATCAGTCTGTAACTTTAGACTTAAAGTAAAAAGTTTTGGCAGGTGCTGTTAAAAGAATTTTTAATATTTTTTTTAAGAAATTTCTTTGAAACTTTTCAATTTCTTCGTACTCTTGCATACCCCATATTTGTCTTGCATTGAAAATATTATATTTTGTTGAAAGAGAAAACCTTTTTCCAAGTACCATTAATTAAGCTTCGTGAAGTTTTTGCTTTTTCTACAAGCTTGGATTTAGTAAAACTTCCAAATACTTGTATTTTTTCTATATTTCTAAACGACTTCCATTAAGTATCCAGGTGTTCCTAACTTCACTCCGATTGTCCGTTTATTTTACTATATAGCACAAAACGTCAAAATAACGAACAAAACGTGAGATCAGAGGATATAAATTAATAAACGACGCTGTTTTCAGGAAACATTGTGAACACTCTTCTTTCGAAAAGTGTCAACCAAAAAGAGATGAGGCTTTATATGTTACACTACACTTTTGTCCACAAATTAAAAAGATTGTATCTCAAAATTTTCGTCTTGTTTCCATAATCTAATTTTTACTGCATATAAGTTAAACTAAATTATTATAAACAAAGATTTACTTTCTGATCAATGAAAATTTTTGAAATACAAACTGTTTTAGTTTTTGAAAATATCAAAACAAATTTAGCAAACATTAAATTTGTTTAACAAGAAAATTAATTTCTAACTATATCGAAAAAATCTTCTTTTAATTATGCATTAAAAGTATTTATAGTTTCGTTAACTAAGCTTTAACTTCTGTATACTTTCTATAAGACTTCTTTAATTTTTCAATTAATTCTTTAAGCGCATGAAATCATAAACAAAATAATTCCTCATTTTTTTCGAAAATGTGTCTCATATCTACTTCCTCTAATAAGACTATAAGACTTTAACAAACAAACAATCCTAAAGTTAATAATATATGTAGCATTTGAAAGAGCTATTGTGTGCGATTGTTTGAGGCCATGTGGAAGGATATTTTCTTTCTTTTGTGTGTGTATAGATAATTCAATTTGAATATTCGATGAGGAGGAGAAATTAATTTTTGAATACGAAAACAGTATCTGAATAGTATGTCATCAGCTGTCGGGAGTAGAGTTAGTTCTAAGTAGTTCTAGTAGTTGAGTGTTGACGGCCAACTATCTTGATGGTGTTTCAAGGTTGCTGCCAGGCTAATACGAGAATAATAAATCAATGTAGGCATTAATTTAAATTTGTGCATCACAAAATAAAAGACATCTATTCTCGAACTTAACTAAAATTACTTAGATGTATTTTAATGAAATGTTTGTCCAATTTGGAGCTTTTAAGGGTTTACATTTATATTACCACTACATAAAGTACCACAAATAAGTGGCATTCTTACTGAACATTTTGAACCTATCATTTTGCTTACAATGGTCTTTTGAAGATTTCAAGAACAAATTAGGCAAAACTACTTACACAACAGTTGCACTTTATTTCACCTAGAGCTAGTTTTAGATAATTACTGTAAAGAGAATGACCTTTTTCTGTCCTAATGATCTAAAATAACAGCTTAACTTATTGTACAGGTTTTCATTGTCCCATGATGTTAAAAAAATTGCAATGAACTTGCTATGTCTATAACACTCACTTTTTCACTATAAATTTCAAGTCAAAAATGCTTCAACAAAACAAAAAACAAACACAATATGTACACCTATCTTATAGAATTGCAAAAAAAGTGCTTCAAAACACCATCACTATACAAAACCTTCGCCTAATAGCTTAACTTTTTAAGGACATACACATAGGTACTATTCGTATACATTCAAACACTTAACGGAGGTATAAACTTAAATGAAAATGACTATGAACAAAATGACTGGTGGAATGAATAAATATTCAAGTACAGCAACCGTAAGAAAAAAACACACAAAATAAAAAATAACTATGAGGAAAATCTGAAAAGAACATTTTCATCATTTGAAGCTTGTGAGTTTGTATACCTGCCTCCACTGTATACTACGTATACATATAGGATAGGTAGATTAAGGTGGATCAAATATAAAAGTAACTTTTGTTGTGTTATCATTAAAAGTTAGATGCGTTTTGGGAGCATTAAGAAAAGCCTCTTAAAATATTTAGCTCTTAACTTTAACACTTATAGAACTTTATATAACTCATCATAACAATTTTAACCGAAAATGATTTAGATTATTTTTAATATTTTTGTTTAAATTAATAAAAGATATAACGAATTTATTTCTTTTAAGAACACATATTTTGCTTTAAAATTAAAAACAAAAAATGTTTTGAGGTAGGACTAAAGTTTGAAGGTGAAAAAATACCTGTACCATTAAATATTAAATTATATTGGCACATGAAACAACTCAAGGGAAAATTTCTGCGTAATCGCAATTTCAAGGATTTCCACTTCAGGTGTGTGTCTATGGTCTGACAGTTGGGAGTATCAAACTGTTTTGATATTTCTGTTTAGTAAGGATTGGAATGCTCCAAAATAATTCTCTCAAATCGTATAAAGTAAAATCTGTTTGTGAAGTTCAAAGAGAAGAATTGTTAATAAGCGAAGTATATTTTCAAGTCAATAACGATTCAACACTGCATCCATTAAAATTGACTGTTTTGTGTTATCAAAAAGTTAGTGGCATTATCGGTCCATATTTGTTCGATATAGAGAAAGACTTGCTGTTATCTATCGAGTCATGCTGACTGATTTTTAGTTTCGAAAAACTAAGCAACTAAATATTTGTTAACCACAAGTTGGCGTAAGTTCTCATATAACTCGAAAATTAATTTGTATGCGGAATAAATGCGGTGAAAACATCATTTCCAGAAGTCGTACTCTTAACTAATCAATGCATTCGTGGGACTTAACAATTCTCGATTTCTTGTTTTGGGCCTATGTTCGATAACTGATTTATGCCAACAAACCAGCAACTCTTAAAAATGTGAAACCACCATTGACGTCATATGGCCAGGTTAACTGGAAAAAGTATTGACAAATTTAGACTGATAGAATGGACTACGTAACTATCAGCCCTCGCGAATCAGCAAAGGGAATCATGTTTGCCTAAGTATACATTTCAAGAAATTAATGTAGACGTACTCAAATAATCATTAATACCAATCAAAAGCTTTAAATTATTGAAAATTTCATACTAATTTCAATTCTAAAGAAAGTAGACTACTTCATTAGAATTAAAAAGGAATCTGCGATTATAAAAGCATAATTATAAGTACCAAGGAAATTCAGTGAAATGCCTCTAGGTCGAATTCAGTCGTGTGTTTGGTGTACTGGTTCTTAAAGTCTTATAAAGAATTGTACTTCTGCTATCAGAATTAAATTTCTAAGAAATTATATTTAATTATGTTTCTACTGAACTAGTAAGTAACACACATATCAAAACTAGAACTTCCAGGTATACTTAATTCATAGAAAATAGCATAGTAGTAAGTCCTACGAGTAAATCTAAATTTAAAGTTAAATTAGACTTTTTTAGTTGATATTAAAAGTACGAGTACATATGATTGGAGCACAAATCAGCGGATATGTATTTTGTTTAATATAGACAACCCTCAAACTTTTCCTTGAAAATATTACGGGACAAGAAGACAAAACCAAATTTTATTAAAAGTACATTTCTACTTTAAAACATTAAATAAGAATTTAACAATTCTGCTCCACTCCAATTTATTTGTGTACCAGTTTTTATTTGTTTTGTTATTTTTGGTATCTACGTTTTATTTTTGAAAATATTCAACCAACTATAAAAGAGTAACCATGGTTTTTTGTTTGAACTGATGTTTGATTTATTCAGTGGAAAAAATTTTGTATTTTTAAATCCTTGTCATATGTTATACAATAAAAAAAAGGACACTTTCAGACAGAATGAGTAAAAGAGCATCCAATATATATACGTTTATAGTGTTTGTTAAATTTTCTTCTTTTTTTTTGGCTTTGGAATTTTATTTATTTTTTATTTCAATTTATTTTCATACGTATTACTTTAATTATTATTCAAGTGTTTTGAAACGTGTGCGGTCAATTTAATTTATATACATAAATGAACAAATAAAGTTTGAGGTTTAACAATTAAATTGCTAAAAGATTTTTTTTTGTTTTACCATCACGTGAACTAAAATCTATGAACCTAGTATATAGATAAAGGATATAGTTTTAATTGGAGTACAAAAAAAAAAAAAAACTTTTATACAACAGCGAGTTATTATACAGGGTTTTGCAATGAGAGATTTATATGTAAGGACGTACATATATACATCCAATTGGTTACGCAAAATTCCATGTAAATATACGCTCATTGATTTTTTCTACAAAAATACTATTTTTGAAGTATCACAAATGAAAACTCTTTTTGGAAAACAATACATAGATTATAAGACCTAGTTAAGAGTGCATGACGCATGATGAAATAAAATTCAGGGCCCCTACTATGTAACTCGATTCTACTTTTAATTCTTTTCGAAACTCACTTCCGATTCTACTTTCAAATCGTACACATATGAAAGTAGAATCGGATGCCAGTTATACCAACTTATTTTCAAAAATATGTTTACTTTCTAACGAGTATCAAGTTTTAAAAACAAAAAATAAAAGTTTACATTTTTGGACAAGAATAATTAATACAAAAATGGACAGCGTTGGAATACATACTTTTTTTTTTTAATTTTGTTGAAAGCTATCGCTTTTCTAAAGACGGATTTATGTTCTTACTTAACACCATATTCATCCGAAATGACTACTCGTAAAAGACAAAACGGTGTTCCGATTATCATTAAGTTATCAGCAGCATTGGATTTTTTGGCAACAGGAGGATACCAAAACCAAATCGGTGGTGACAAGAACGCAGCAAACCATGTCAAAAAAATACTTGCCAAAGTTTTGACTTCAATCGAAAGAGTCATGTGCTCGCTGATAATGAATTTTGAAATGAGCGAGGAAGGGAAACGAAATCCCAAACGCTATTTGGTGGTAGATGGAACTCATATTCAACATTTTATATACACTTTGACAAAAAAAACTTAGCTCGCAAACTCATTTGATGTAGAGTGATAATTTTCGATTTTGCCTTGTTTTGAATTCTACTTTCGACTTACGTAGTTCCTCTTTTATTCGAAAGTTCATAAGAATGTAGTTGGCACTACTAGAACTGTTCGATTTTCGTTGGTTCGAGAGTAGTCAATTTTTCGAATTCGAGGTGGTGCTGGGGACAAGTTAGAGAAATCAATGCAGCTTGATGATGAATGATACTGTTGCAATTCATAGCTATTGAAAAAGGCACAGGTTAGAACTGCACTGAGTAAATTCTCAACTAGTTAGCGAACGCAAGAAGCTATGGTTGACTTCCTTCCAAAGATTATATCTTTCGAAAGATGGTTAACAAAAGACTGTCGTCCTGAATCATGGGTTCGAGGATGACTTACTGATATAAATTATAAAAAATCAAAGCTTTTAATTAACACACCACTGAAGATGTGGAACCACGGGATACGTTGCAGCCTCATAGTTAATTCCATAAACATATATGGAATGGTCTCCTTGTAAGAGTATCGTGGGGGCTGTGGTTTATCCTATATGCATAGCGTATTGGTTTTTAATTGTTTACCCAGAGACATCAATACTTAGATAGGCAAAGCCTAGACCAAAGGTTAACAAATTGTTGCATTGGTTAAGTCTTGGTAGCTTAGAAAGAGGAATTCACTTGAACCATTTTCCAAAGAAGAGAGAGTAAATCTTGCGTAAATCCTTTCGGTAATTTTTAGAAACTAAGCGACAAAGCAATGCAAAGTGCAGCAAGTTTAAAAGCTTGTCATCAAATTAAGGCTCACTACCAGGTGTTGGTGTTGCGAGTAATTATCTTAAACTGTAGAATCGAGTTACATAGTAGGGCCCCAGACCATTGTCTTGTCAAATTTTATTTTAATAAAACTCAAGCTGTATTTTTGTTTGATTTTCCTAAATGTCAAAAATGTGACAAAAGAATAAGATGTTTTTTTTAAAACAATGATTCAAAAATAACAATTTTTTTTTAAAAAGGTTGCAGGCTCATAAACAAAGAAACACAATTCCGGGGTTTACTTTGAATTAAAAACTTGTTTCTGACAAATCTTGGACTTTACCCACTTAACCTTTATCACTTTATTTAATTATCCTTTCAAACATACATATCGTAAGAAATCCTTTCACATTTTTAGTGTTATTTTAGTGAAAATAACGACCATAAAATTTAAATCCTATTTCCTACACCGTAAGTACATAAAAAGACAGAATTTTCGGTAAACCAAAGTCAAATGTTCTCATTTTAATCTAGGAAATCTGTTAATTTCAACTTTATTCCATTCCAAATTTGTTTATTTTAAATTAATGTACCAAACCAACCATCACATCACTCCTGATGGTAGCTATAAGCTTTCAAATTCAATTATTTTATTGAGTTAACTTAATCAAATCAAAAAATAATCTCTCCTCTTAAAAATTTTATCTAAACAACTCTACATTTTGAATTATGTTGAAGGTGTGTAGTGTACTGTATGTGTACTCTACAAAGTTATGCTTATAGCGACTTTAGGGAAAAACTTTATATTTAGTTTTAATTCACACATAAAATTCACTCTCTTTCTCGCTTTCATTATTTTCATAGCTCTTCAAGTGAAAAATCTCTTCCATATTTAATTATATATAGGGGTATGTAAAATGTATGTAGTGTACACAGAAATGTACAGTACACTATAGAATACAAACTATAACGGTTAACTGTTAAAAACTTATAATACTCAAACTCTCAATGTGGTCGACGAAGCAGGCATTGATGTTTATACGACCATATTTATTTGTGTGTGAAAGGATATGACAGTCTGTGTATGTGTGTGCTGTATATGTATATCTGCTGTCTGTCGGCTGATACTGTTGACATTACACTCAAATGTGTAATCCTTGACGCCATTAAATATACAACATGCGTAGGTTACTTCAACTTGTACGTATTGTACATGCATAGGTGTGTAAAATGTGTTTCTGGTATGATATATGCATGTTTGTATGTATAAGATATGTCCTGAAGGAAAATGAGACAAAAGGAAAACAATCATCACATACATAGTTAATAAAATTTAAAAGGATCCTATGGTTTTCCGAAGATGACATAAAACCATTGTTGCCATAGTGATGTCTTTTAATGTTTTTGTAAACTTAAAATTTATAAAGTACATAAGTTCTACATCTTGAACATCAAGAGAGTGAGAGTGCTTAGGCTGAATTCATACGGTTTTAAGAACATATACATATGTATATCTTAACCGGAAGTACACAAATGCTCTTGACAGGAAAGTCTTTCAATTATTTAGAAAAGGGAATTGGTTTAAGCCTTCTCAAATGTTAACACAAGCCTTTCATTGATTTAAGAAATTGTTAGATTGTTTTGTTAATTCTTAAAAATTGCTAAAATCGCAAAAAAATTAATTTTTCTTGTAAGTAAAAAAGTAAGAACTATTTGAATAATTAAAAATGGATACAAATTTCTTAGAATAAGTGATATTTTCTTTCTCAACTAAATTAAAATAAAGTGACTTACAACTCTCAACCATTCCTGTGTGCGAGTACTGTTGTCAGGGATGGAGGGGACCTACAGTTTTAAGCCGATTCCGAACGTCTAATTTGAAAAACTTTAGATGGCATAGGCGGAGATCGAACCCGAAAACTCTAGCATGATAGTCCAACGCACTAATCATCATGCCTCGGGTACTACAACTCAACTAAGATTGACTTAAAATTAGAAAATTTTGTATTTATGTGATGCTTCTTCTGGGTTGTCTTTAAGCAATTTTTTGGTCAGCAATATCGTGAAATTGGTAGAAAATCAATACCATAACACCAAATTTAACATAAAGACTTAAATTTTAAAGCTTTTAAAGTAGTTTTTCATTTAACACAAGGTCACTACCAACGTTGTATCTCAGCTGATTAAGCCCTTGAAGCGCATCTTTAGATTTATTAACAAGGTTCGCCAAATTAAAGAATGATTAATTTAAAAGCCTCTTGATTCTCAATATGTCGTATTTAATAATCGGGCTGATGCAACGGTTACGATGAAGGAATTGAGCTACAGAGCTATGATTCATAACTTTGTATGGTCGCAATCGGAAGAAGTTGATGTAGATAGTTAACAAGATGCAATTATGGAAAAGAAGCAAAGAAAAACGATCGCAGTTTTGAAAGAAATAGTTTTATTTGGGCTACTTGAAAACCAAAGCTAAACCATCGTTTCAAGAAAGGTATAATTAACGAAGTTCTCGAGAATATACAGACGCAAATAAAAGAATTTATCATGGAAAATTTCATATAAAGGAAAATGATTCTGAAACCGTGAAATAAACATCTTAAAAATTAGGTTCTAGTCTAGTAAGTATAAAGATTAAACCTGTGTTTTATATAAACTTTATAATAAGAATAAACACTGTTTTTTTTTAAACAAAAACTAGCAGCCCTATTCTGCTATTCACGTGGATTGCATATTCGATTCATACGTTCGATTCCCTTTCACACTGTCTTATCATTCTGCTATTTATCGGGTGAACTACATTATCCTAAACCAATTTGACATTCACGTAAACAGCTGTTCATGTGACAATCTTGAGAATGTTGGATAAATTGTTTTGATTCATACAAAAATTAAGTTTAATCAATCTAATAGATCAATTTGTGTAATTTTTGTACATGGACAGTATTGGACTTTTAATTCCAATTGTAAACAGAGGAATAAGAGAATAATTAAACAGAGAAATATTAGAAAGTTAAACATAAAACTCAGCCACGTCTTTCATTGGTGGTCCTAGAATGTTCGGACTGTCTCTTAGGCTATTCCAATTTCTTGGAGGTTTTCGGGTTGTCGTTTTGCATTATCTTTACTTAATTTTATTTCAAAAATTATTTTTGCAAATTTTTCCTTGTGTGTCGTTTAATACTAATCTTTTATTTATACAAAAAAATATTCTAAATTAAGCAGTAAATTAGTTTTAACTTACAATCTGCTAACAACTATTAACAAAGCAGACATCAAATGATAAATCCGGTACATTTTTTATGCGGATCTGAATTGTATAGAATAAATGCGTTCACGTGAATAGAAGAATACAGCGCAGTATTACCGACGTTACCGATATACACATATTCACTTCTAATGAATAGTGATTAGTGAATGCAGAATAGGGCTGTAGGACAAAATTGTTGAAAAATATTTCGATGTACTTAGAATTGCTTAAATTCAATGAGATTTTATTAAAGAATATAAAGATATTTGGCAACTCTTTCCAGAAAATATATAACCAAAGTTAAAATTATAACAATGATGAAGTTGATGAGTAAAAAAGGTTAATAATAAAGCTTCAGGCAATTTTTTTTGTAATAATAATAATCAAAAAACGACAAAGTTTTAGTAAAGTTTAGAAGGAAGGAAATTTCAATATGATACAGGACATTCTCTTATATTATGCACACACTTCTGGACTCGAAGGTTTTTGTTTTTTAAACATGATAAAAGGTAAACTTGTGTTAGAAGTATCTTCGTATAGATATGTATGTGAGTGTTTCGAAATTGTCCAAGAATGAGTTACTTGCCATTTTTGGTTACGTAAAAGGTATACCAAAGTCATCAAAGTCTTTTGTAAGAACAATATTTTCTATAGACAAAACAAAAGCAATATTTATTATGGCTTTTCAACACGTTTTTGGCTAATAAGATTTCATTCATTCATTCTTTTTCAAGGACATCATAATTAGGCCACCTAATTAATATCTCTTGTTCGCGATATAAAATTAAATAGATTACCAAAGTATCGCAACATATTAATTTATTTATATGTAATTATAATATGTTTAGCCACATTTGCTGCCAAATACAAATTTCACACCACAATTTTGTGCACAAAAATGTCTATATTTTGCATCTACTTGTTGATATTTGCAATCAACGTGAATAAATTAAAACTTACAAAACTGAAAAATACTCGGTGAAGCTGCATATTTTGAATAAACCGTATGTCTAACCTATACCCTCATGCTCACAGTCAAGTCATGAATTTCGGGTGCTATATCATCAACAATTCATCACATGTGAAACATCTTAATTAGTCATATAGAAGATATAGAGACCACTCATCTTTGTGGCTCCACACATCAGACAAACCGAAAAGAAAATACCGAAAAAAATAGAAACAAACACAAACTTATCCTCTGTGAAACATCAGCACTTAACTTGTACTCATTTACCGTTTAGAAGAAGACCCCTTCGTCTGTCCTACCCTAAAATGGTAGAAGAAATCCCACTTCTGATGAGTGTGATGCTGGTGATTGCCCCCATGATACACCTCCTCGTACATGGGAAACATCAATTTTGTATTTTTATGTTTTTTAAATTTGTTTTACTTTTTTCAGTTTTTCATTTTTAATTTTTTGTTTCTCTTATTTTGAAAATTTGCAAAAATGCCAGTTGTTGAAAATTGTATAGCAGGTAGAATGTATTTTAAGGGGTGGGTGTATGTGATGTGAGGAATTTCACTTCAATGGCGCCGTAAAAATGAACACGAAATAATAAATAAATAAATGAAAAAAGCTAAAAAGCTACAACGACCAACATGAGGATGAAGATGAGCACATAAGGACGTCAGGCAGGATATGTGTGTTGAAAACAGAAACTCAACAACAATGGTCGTGAATACCGAATGGTTCGTCAGTACGGTCGGTCTGTCGGTGGTGCAGCCAACCAGCCAGCCAGCGTGAATGAGAAGGGGTTGCGCGTAGGAAAAATATGAAAAGGTGGTGATTAAAGTTTGTTTTCATTTTTTCGCAAGTGAAATTCACAGAACTTGAATGGAGGAGGATGATTGTGATTGTTTTCACGGTGGCTTAGTACCAACTATATTTTTATTTTTATTCTTCACCAAAAAAAATAAAAACTTTTGTTTTGAAATTTTTTTACTTGAAATAATAGAAAAAATAAAAACAAAAATTAGAAAAAAACATTTACCTAAGACAACTTGAAGGTTACTGGGACACAAAGTGTATTCATGGGAGATGAGTAAGAGTTCACTTTAATGAAAATGAGTGTTTTTTTTTTCGCTAAGTTATTTTCTTGTTCGTTTTATTTTAACTTCTTTTTTATTTTATTTTTGCAATTTTTTGTTGGAACTTGACAGTAAAATAATGTAAACAAATTTGACCACATCTGCTAAAAATTTACGAAAACAATTAATTTTGGATATGATGAGATGACTTTTTCGTTCCTTTAAAAAATAATGATACAAAATAGAAAAGTGAAATAATTGGTTTTTAAATAATTTGACATTGAAAGTAGTTTTTATGGAAATAGTATACAAAATAATTAGTTTTTTTTTTTTTAAGTTTTGACACATTGCTAGATACTATTGTTTTAAGAAGTGGTAAAGGGGAACATCATTTAAATGAAACTTTAATTGTTGTTTAATTTGAATAAACACAGAACTAGGATTCGTGGAATATGTTACTGCTTAGCTGTGTAGCAATTTTGCAATGAATATTTCCATCAATGGGTTACGACGCCTTAGCAATTTTCTTAAAAACTCAAGTAAACAATTAGTTTATAGACGAACCTTCTCTCAAATTAAATTTTATTTATTCGTGAATGCTTAATTACTGTAAGATACAATATCTTACAAATTAGTTACAAGCTCATATAACAAATTGGTAGAGCAAGCGAAATATTGATGAGAAGAAGACAAATTAAAATTGTGCAATTGAATTATATAATTTAAATTACTTAAATGCTGTTTGAATAATAATCTCTTAGAGCCTTTTTAATTTTTGTAGCGTTTTGGATATTCTTAACAGCGCGTGGAAGAGAGTTCTACAGTCGGACTGAGTTTATAAAAAATTGACGTTTAGATGATAAACATGTATAACAGGAATGATCAATTGAAGATATCTTCTAGGGGAAGTGTAATTTATTTTGTTAAACCAGTAATCTAGTTAGCAGTACATCAGAGAGTAGCAACAAATTAAGAAATTTAAGATAATTATGAAAGGACATATCTAGCAGGAGGGGAGCAATATTATTAAAAACAACATTAAGTTTACGTTTACTGTGATAGCTTCAGTTGCAATATAATTCTCAACCATATATTAAGATTGTTATAAAAAAAGTCTTGATATGAAACATGCGTTTGTTTACTGGTTTAAAATACTGGGTTACGTAAAAAGTCGGTAGGGCAACATAAACTTTGCCTATAATTCCATTGGTATGGTTGTCCCATGTTAGAGAGCAGTTAAAGTTAACGACGAGATTTTTAGCAGTTTGTACACATTCAATGGGAGCATTACTTAACGAAAGTGAGTGAAAGTAAGAGAGACTAAAAATCTTTTTAGAAATCATTGCGCATTTTGATTTTTTAGGGGTTAAAAAAAAGATCATTTAAGTTAGACCAGTTTGAAATTTTGTCAAGGTCTTCATTGATATTAGAAGCACCATGCTCAATTGGTCCAATAGGACAACTAAAGTAAAGATGAAAGTCGTCGGCATGCAAATGACAAGAACAGTTTTTGATCAGCATTGGAAGTTCATTGACATAGATACAAAATAGCAGAGGACCCAATATCGACCCTTGAGGAACAACGTGTTTAATTAGAACTGCCTGTTTTCTATTAGTCAAATTAGAAAATACAAGCTTAGCCGAACTTGAAGAAAAATTAAACTGCTGCATAAGTTTTTTACACGGAATGACATGGTTGACAGTGTCAAAAGCTTTCGAAAAATCAAGCAAGACTAAGGAAATGACATCGTCCTTATCAAGCGCTTGTCTTATTTATTTAGTCACGCAAAGGAGTGCTGTTGTAGAGCAATGTTTTTCAGAAGCCAGATTGTTTTGGAGTGATCAAAGAGTTTGCTGTGAGATAAGCGTTCATTTGTATCTGCAAAATTCTCTTAAGGACATTGGACAAATATGGTTGAATTGAGATAGGTCTATATTCAGTTACTTTAGCATTTTTAGGAAGTGGTATGATTTTTGCTGTCTCCCAAAGTTCCGGAAAAACTCTAGACATCGTAACAGCATTAAATTCATATGTAATGTATGGTACAAAATTGGCAAAATCATTTTGAAAAATTTAGGGTTAATGTTGTACTGGTCAACAGCACTTGACTTCGCAGAAAGCATACTTTGAACAACGTTAGCAGCATCAATAGAACGAAAACTGAAACTCTAAATGTTCCCCGAACGAAATATTTTCCGATGAATCCAACAAAGGCGTGGTAAATGGAACTGAGATAAATGATTTATTAAGTAAGTTGACATCAACGTCGCTAGCATCTATATTTCTTGCTTTACCAATACTAACTTTACGCATGTTCCTACACAGTTAATGTTCATTCAATGAAGAACTCAGTTAAGACAAAATCTGGGCTTTGGAAAAACGGATTTCAGCTGTGGATTTTATTTCGCAACGAACAAAAGAAGCTTCCCAATTCAGTCAACCGATATTCCTTCCAGTAGCTATATGCAATGCATTAGCCCTTTGTTGCATTAATAGTCTTTTATTTTGCGTAAACCATAGTTTATCGTTTTGTTTAAGAATTTCAGTTTTCAAAGGATATTATTCCATGGGAACTGCAATTCAATCAATTCTTCGAATTGATGGATTTAGTATGCTCTTCAAGAAACTGACTATTTAAATTTTGTGAAACCACATTATGATATTTTTTGCCAGAATATTCAAAATTAAATTTGAACGCCAAAAAAATTAAGTTATGTTAAGAAAAAGCAGGTGCGGTGAGTTGATCATACAAAGCTACATCGTCTATATCCTGATTACTAAAAACAAGTCAAGCAAAGTTGCACACCTATCAGAAAAATAAGTAGTATTCCTGGTGTTAACTGGACTTAAACTGTTGCAAGTTGCAATTAAAGTCTCCGCATAAAACTATATTAGGAGAACCCAACGAGAAAAAGAAGTGAAAAGTCTATGTACTACAGTTTTTAAGCCGAATGCGAACGAACGAACATTTCATGACAAGGCGGTAGGTACCCGTGGAAAAAACTTTAGAAGGCATAGGCAGGATCGAAACCAAGACTTCTGGCATGACAGCCTAACGCACTAACAATCATGCAACGGGTACTACGATTGTTATAAATAGTATGTTATAATTTTAATAAAGTCCAATTGACAGTTGAATAAAAAGTCAAAAATAAAAACCTTCCAAAAATACTTCTAAAGTTTGGTAAACAACGGTTTTCGACTCAAATATCTCGAGAAAATATAATGGTTTTTATTTCAAAACTTTTTGATTCTGCAGAAGATATTGTTGTTTAAATTTTGGGAAAAATTCGATTAACATTTTTTTTAAATGAAAGCCTATAAAAAAGAACTAAGAACTGGTAAACATTGATTTTCGACTTGATAAAAAACTTTTCGTTTTATAAATAAATTAGTTATTGGTCGGCAACTCGAGTCGTAAAAATCGTATTTACGTTGATAGTTTTTATAAATAAAAAAACTCAAATATATCTTGGTTATATTTTATGAAGTTTGACTGAATATGTTGAGAAATATATGTTTGTTAAATAAAAGGAAAATTTACAGTTTAAAGAATAATAAATTTATACAAACAAATTTCCCTCATTGAATGGTAAACAAATTCCACAATAATTGTTTAAGAAAATGAATTCTTCAGTTGAGATTATTCCTAGAAATACTTAATTTACACCGCAATATATTTTTTTAAACACGTTTTTAAAGAATACCTGTACATTTTCAATTATTCCTCTTCAGTCATTTAATTTTGTTTTAAATTCAACCTTTCTTTCCGCAGGAAATACTTTTTCACAATAAAATGTTTGTGCAGCAGTTAACTCAAGAGAAAATTAAGAATTTCTCGCGAATTTCGATTAAGAGATTAATTTGTTTTCGACTCTCGGTCTTTTTAATTATTATGAGACATAATTTTCTGAGAATAATTTTATACGACAAAGCTACTTAAGTCAAAACAATTTCACGTTATATGTGAAATAATTTTAAAGATTGAATTGATTTAAAATTTCCTAGACCTCCGCTAAAGGTTGTTTCAAAAAATAATTGAAAGTTCGTTGAAAATGATATTTTTTTTCTTTTTTCGCGAAATACATCACTTCATTGTTTTCATTAATAAAATAAATAAAACACTCTTAACAATATTTCAATAATTTTCTGTTAAATAAGACCAGCATCAGACTTATGGCAATGTGGCATAGTTGAAGTAGTTTCTTTTTTATTTTGATGACAACTTACCTGAAAAGAAAAAAAAGAAAAAAGGTTAGTAAGTCAAAATTAAATGGAATGATTGATAAATAGTTTTATACAAATTTTAAATTTAATGTTTGATTAAAGTTTATGTAAGAGAATCACAAGAAGTGACAATAAATACTGCATCATTTAAATAGTATACAAAACCATTTTTACAAATGTGTACTGCTAAAAATATCAACCAAATCTATGAAAATATTTAAAAAGACTTAACTCAAGGTTTCCTATTATAAAGTCTTTTGTCAAGGAAATCCGAAAGGATTAAATGAAGGACGCAAATACTCAAAAATATTGTAAGACTACGATTGAAAGGTTTAAGGGTTATAATTAATGATGCTAATAAGCGATTTAACGGATTAAATTCCCAAATAACTATTTACATTATTTCATTTCTAATTGCATGTTAAAACGGATTTACTATTTTTTCTAAATTTTAATTAATGAATGGTGGTATTTTTCTTTCAGATATTGATACAAAACAGTAATCTTTTACTGTTACTGATGCAAGCTCATAAAATTTCGTAACTGCCAAATTGGCCAGCAAATATAAAAACGAAGACAACTTCAATGTCCTTTGAAACTTTTCAATAAAATTAAATAAGCTTTTAGGAAAATACATGAATTTCCACTTCAGATGATAACAAAATTTTTAAAACGATTATCCTAAGAGAATATTTTCTCATAGTTTCTTTGCTTCCCCCAGCTGAATTCTTTTTACTTTAAGTATCGGAAGTTGAATTTTATCAAAAAAATATAAATTAACTACAATTTTGTCCTAACATCGATTTAAGTTTGTAAAACAAAATAAAACTTTTCCCCCATAGAAAATATAAAGTTCAATGTTCTTACTTTAAGCTTAAGTCCTTTTTTACATGACTTCTTTGCCTTGTATATTGTTTTTTTTTTTCAGAAAAAAAAACAACTATTTCCTTAAACGGATATTAAAACTTACACGACTTGAATGATATTAATTAGATTTTAATTTCACTCTACACCGAATGTATAAATTTCTTATAGTCACATCACGTAATTTCAACGTATTTTAAGACTATTTTTAAACACCACGACGACGACGACGCTACAACCCTTATAGCAATCTACCACCAGGCTTCGTCCTTTTTTGTGTGGACTGCATTTAATGCATTGCATACTCTTGAAATTTAAGAGCAAACTAATTAAAAACTTCCTTGTTTTGTTTTTAATATGGACCACAACAAAAGTTGTTAAGTTGAAGGTAAGTAGGTACATAGGTTTGTATGTTTATTAAACAAATAAAACAATGTTCACTTTTTATAAATTTCGTATGCAAATTTACTACATGATTTGTTGTGTTTTCGCTTATTTTAAGTGTACACATGTGAGTTTACAACCATAATTGCCATTTTGTTGTTTAAAAAACATCAACATTATATCCTTTTATTTTAAGCAAGGAAAATTGTATATTATACAGTCTGAAGCAACATATCGTTGAGTGATATTTTTGTGAAAATTGGTATAAAGTGAATTTTTACTGATTGGTATAGTTGGCAAAATTATCAATTAAGCTTAGTATTATTATAAAAAGTGTATAAATATGATTTACTTACAGGAAAGATATAATATTAAGCTAAATCTTCTATCATGTGCCTGACTGGTATAAAAATTAACGAACTAAAGGATCAAATTTAGAAACTTTAATAAAGAAACAAATTTTTCTTAAATTATATTGACGTTCAAATATCAAAAAATGATAAGAATAGGTTATTTTATTCATCTGTTGACTGGTATAAACTGGTCTAATTCACTTTATAAGGTGTAAAATTTCTTTAAAAACAATGTCCTTTTCATTCGAGCATTACGACTAAGTTACGTAAAATTGTGAGCTTGTCGTTAACAACTATTTCCAAAATTCAAGTTAAACTTTTGAAATTTAATTAATGTTCGCAAACTTTTATACAAAATTAAGGTCGGGGATGAGAAAATAATATACATATACATTAAGCTGATTGGTATAAAAAAACTTATCATGGAAAACATGTAAAAACAAAACAGATAAGTACATATAAAGTAGATGGGTAGAAAGGTAAGATTAATAATGAAAAGCCGTTTTGAATAAATGGACACAAAATAAATATTTAAATACACCTAACTGGTATAATTAAAAATGTTTCGTGCAATTTTTGTCTTAAGATGAAGAATACAAAATATTTAGTTCTAACGCATCCCTTTTAATTTTGTTAAGGTTGATATTCTTAAATTAAGGCAATCATTTTTTGTCTGTTGATTGGTATAAATTAATCTTTTTTATATTTTCCCTATAAAATGAGGCCTTTTAAAGATACACCAATGATTAATATCAATATAATTTTCACTGGATGCTAAATTACCTTCAATTTATGATACTTGCTAACTATAACGATAAATTTATTGAAACAGGCAACTACATACGATGTACGTGAGCCTGTCATTGATACGTGCCTGCTGATTTTGTTACAAAAACCTACATAAAGCATTTCAAGTTATTTGAACTTCTGTTTTGAGTACAACAAAACATTTTTTTTGAAAAAAAACAATGTTGGTTGTAAAATTGATGTATCAAAGTGTTCTTGTTTTAACATATTTTCCATATTTTATTTTCACTTTTTCTACCCTCTGCATTTTCGAGTATACAATTAATGAAATTATTTTTCGCTTAAAATTAAGAACCAAATCTGTTTCTGACATGAACCTATTAATTATGTGGTATAAACCAGCATGCATACACAATACACATACATATAAATAGTTTGAAAAGCCTTCATAATTTGTTTGTTTTTGTTTCTGTGTTTTTGTTTTTCCTTCCTAAGTGGGTGTGTGTGGAAAAATAGTTTTAACCATGACCATGAACTAAGTCAAATGGAAATAAATGGTTTTCGGAAAAAAGACAGACCGGAGCAGAGAGAGAGAGAGGACAAAAAAACTTAATATCTCAACAATGAAGTGTGTGAACTTAATGTTTTGGAAAAATTCCAATTTACAAGTTTTTGAATTTGTGCATTGGCCTTCTGTGGAAACAAAAAGAAGAAGTTAAAATGGAAATTGTATTGGGTAATTTTATTGTCTCTGAATGGCAGACAGTATAATGTGTTTTGGAAGCTAAGAATCCAATAGTTTATAAAGGTGAATTATCAGCTTTGAAAAGCTTTTATTTTTGTAAGTATATTTGTGTTTTGTTTTCCTTCATTTAACGTCAGTTTTGTAAATTTGTCTATAGCGACAGGGCTCCGTTTTTTTTTTATTTGACAACTATTTGTTAAACTTCAAGTTTTTCATTTTGAAATGTAAGGTATTTTGTATTTAATTGGCAATTTATGTTAATCGCCGATTTGGAATTCTCCGTGTGTATCGTACCAACAGGACATAAGTTTAACAACCATAATGTATCTCCACCACTCATCTTCTTATATCTTATGTATACTTACATTGAAGAAATTATTGAATCTTATGGCCTACCTAAATTGATTTCGACTTACATATGTCACCCTAGGGATGAAAGACACATGAGTGCTATTAACTATAAGAAGGTATCCACCTTCACCTAACTCCTGTAATTATTCTCATTTTGCAAATTGAATACGAATACACATTAACTTTCATTAATTATTATTTCCAACACGAAATCTTTTCCCATAAGAAAAGTTAACTTTTTCAATTTCTTCAACATCACAATAATTATTATACATATTTGTCCTGAAAATATTGCCAATCATATAGTACATAATAATGTGTGTATATATTACTTCAGCAACACGACTTTTTGTGTTCTTAATTTCGTGACATTCTCGTATGCGTACATTCAAATATACAAAAATAAAAAGATACTCATCTCCCGAACTCACTATTCACCAAATATAATCACACTCACGCACGAAATAAAGTTTATTTCCTTTTTTCTAGTTTCATACAAAATATATACATAAATAACATGAGTTTCATGTCCTTGCGTTTGAGTTTCAATAAGTTACAGAAATATAACACTAATATGTAATCATTTCCACAAAATCTATGATCCTTTCACCCTGTCTACGAGGACATAGGAGGATAGTTGTACAAAAAGTATAAATAAGGCAAATATTTAGGTGGAGATGTCGACCTAAAGTCACAAAATAGAAACACTAATCGGACACCCGAACGACAAGGACTACGACAACGAAAGACATTTCGAAAGAGGCAGGGAAATGCGTATAGAGAATATAAGAACATATATGTACATAAAGTATTCATCTGGAATAAAAAATTAATAAAGAAGCCATCCATATCCATAAAATCCAATTTTCCACTCGTCGTCGTCGTCCTTGTTGTTGTCGATATCGTTCGTTCTTTCGTTTACTTGCCCTTGCCCTTCCGTCCATTTCTGACCCTTCGACACAGTCAATATTTTTGCCAAAAAAGTTCTTCTTCCTAAATATGGTTGGGTATAGTTGGTTTTCCCATGGAAGTCATGTTTCGATGGCACGCGAAGAATGAATGTATCTATGTAAAGACGCACGTTTCACAGATTTTATGGATTTCTGCCAACGAGGACGAAGATAAAGAGGTTTCCACAGTACCATCAGCTACCAGTACCAGCAGCAGCAGAAGCAGTAGCAACAACATCACAAACGGAAGGAAATTGGGAGTTGAATGAAATAAGGACAATCAAGAGCATTCCAATGTGATGTTATTACTCTGTTGTTGTCTGTGTGTGTACGTCCACATGCCCATCCTGCGAAAATAGTATGATATCCTTTTGTGTAGATAGAACGGTATTTTTACTCTTTCAAAAAACTGATTATGATAAGCTGCCTCTTCTTCCTTCCTGCACCCCCCATAGACCCCTAACCGTATACCTACAAACTCAAACTCAACAAATAAATACCAAACCAAGAGAAATCCTTGATCGTCATCGTCAAGCTGTTGAATGCAAAATATTTTCAAACCTACACACCGCACCGAAATCCCTCTACCCTATTCAACTGCTCCTTATATCTTCTTCACTGTCATTGTCGATGGTATAGGGAATGAGAGACTCAACCCCTCGGCACCACTGTCAGAGTAAATATTTCGCATTTATGAAAGTCCTTTTTCGCCCTCCTGATGGTATATCCTATCCTGCAGACTGTTTCATAATAATACATATATATCCTTTTTTTCTTCTGGCTTTCATTAGTGAGGGTGAGTGTATAGGGCTTGTGATGTAGTAGGTATAGTTCTCTTCAGGGCAAAAAGTTACAGCGCACTCTCACTGTCATTTTGTGAAGTATCACTTTCCATCTGTATTGGTTTTGTTCTGGTTATATAGCGTGTATTATAGGCAGTTAGAAGTCCTTGTCTCATCGTCGTCATCATCATCATCATCATTATCATCGTCATTGTGATATAGCAACTCTATGTGATGCCCTTGATTTTGCTCTTCTCATTGTCCTGGGTCGATATGTTGTAATGGGATCCTATCAATCTCGTAATATGGTGTTTCATTTTGTGAGTGTTATATTTTTGACTTCATATAGAACCGTTATTGGTATTCATTGACCTTCAATGTGGAAAATGTGACTTCTAGATAAAAACCACTATGTGTCTCCTGTGTTATCAATGAAATATGCACGAGGACACACATCACACATTCCACACAGAGGATTCTATTTTTTTTTTAAATTGCTTTTGGTTTGCCCAGAGGCGTTTAAAAAACAAAAAAACTGAAAACCTGTCATCCTGAATCAACTTTTGCAAAGGACAAGTACATCCGTCGTCGTTTGCGGTATATAGTCGTATGTAATACAGCAGAGCACAATGTGTTTTATGTGGGTGATAATTAATTTTCACCACAACTTTTGAGTGTGAATGCGGTAGAAATAAAATCAAGAATAACAAAAAAGAAGAAGAAGTGAGAGAGAGAGTAGGGAAGGATCCTTGAGCCAGCCTTTGTTGCTCTTTTTTTTGCACTTGTTTGTCGTTTAAAAAAGATGAAAAATCCTTACTGTGATGTGAGATCGCATTTGATATTCTTTATGAGCTCGTCCTCCGCCCGAGGTCATCTTTGAACTTGAAACTTTACAAGAATTAAATTAAATTTATTTATAATATTTTCATAATGTCTCTCTCCTTTGCTTCTACTTCAAGGACATCCAACTCAATAAAAAAAAGGAAGAAGAAAAACAAACAATAACCATCATCACCACAAAAAATTGTGTCAAAATTGTTTTTTTTTTTTATAATTCTCACACCCGGAAAAAGGTAGTTTCTCCTTATTTTCTTCTATTTTATTTTCTTCAGTTTTCTGCACTCTTCTATATTCTAGAATGTCCTTTAAAAAAACCCTGCCCTATTCATACCCACCGAGAGTGGTAGAATGCTTTAATTTTATTATCGTGATGGTGTCTTATATTTTACGACCAAGTTTAATTGCTTAGAAGTCCATTTGATGGTTTAGTTTTTGAATATTAAACGAGATACGACCTATACGACTTACATTTAAGCTACCTCCTGCAACTGTAACTACAGAATTGGTTTGTTATTTTATGTGTTATTTTTATGGTAGAAAAATAAAATTAAAATTTGTGGAAGCATCATGACCGGTAGTTGAAGATGTTATACGTAGATGGGCAACTATATGTTTACGAGTAAATTATTATTTTAGATGAAATTCAAACAGATTACTTTAGCTTAAATATCGTTTTTATTTTTACATATTTTTTATATTTACTTTTGGAAGTTATATATTTTCGTATAAGGTCAGAAAAAAGCTGACAAACATTTTTAAGGACTTTGTTAAAATTCATTGTTATTGCTTTATGATTGAATGACGGTTTTTAAAAACAATAAAATAATAAAGTTTTCATTGAGCTATTTTAGAAATAATGCGGTTTTTAAAATGCTATTAGTTTCTATTTATAGAGGTTTTCAGTAAGAGGTTTCATTTTGAACAGTTCGCTATCTGAGCCTCTGTTACATTTAAAGCTGTCATCTTTTGAAATTTGACAAGCACATACTACGAAATATCCAAAAATGAAACTAAAAATAATTAATCAACATATTGAAAAAGTTAAAATTCACAACAAAAATGGACGAAAACTTTCCTGATCTTGTTATTTGACCACCATCTTATGCTTTAGCTTTTTTTTCGGTACCAAGTCATGTCAGAGCTTCAAAATCTATAAATTTTTCTACAAAATACTCGTATTTTTTAAAAATCAAAATGAAACCTCTTATTGACATTTTTAGATGTAGTTCGAACGTAAAGAGATAACGACTTCAAATAAATTTTCTTTTTCAGATAATAACATTAAATTTGTTATTGAAAAAATCAGTGAATAATTTTTACTTTTTTCTTTAAATGTATTGTGAGCACACTCAAAGTAATATTACTACCCTCATTATGCAAAAACAAAGTGTAAGCACTAGGAGGAAGAGACAGGGTTTGAAAGGAGATGTCAGTGCACATTGGTTTTGAATTCCTGAATATTGCAATGACTTGAAAAAACAGAGTGTGCTAAGACATTCCACATTCGCGTAGTACGGTTAAAGAACGAATCTCTGTATTTGACAGTACGGCCGAAGTTGGACTCGAGGGTATGCTGATGAGCATTCCCAGATGCGCGAGTATAACGGTCGAACGGAAGGGGAAACGATTAAATAACGGTAAAAGAGAGTCAGACAATAAACCTTACGACGATGTTCAAGCGAAGTAAATAAACTTATGATGATAATATCACCTATCAATTTAAATACTCTACGTTCAATACTATCTAAGAGGCTTAAGAATGTTGCAGGAGCACCTGCCCAGATATGGAATTTATACTCAAGCTTTGGACGAATATAAGTCTTGTGGATAACAGCCAGATCAGAAGGGGTAAAATATTTCTTGCATCGCCTAAGGAAACCCAAACACCTTGCTGAATTTTTGGCGACATCGCGCATGTGATCGTTCCACAAGAGGTTTGGTGACATACATACCGGGAATATCGAGATGTTCAGTCTCATTGATGCATGTGCCATCCATAATGGGAAGGGGGTATATCTCATTCAAACGATACAAGACAGCATTGGGTTTTCGAAGCTACCGATGCACATGAGTTTTAAACGTCTGCACATTGTAATGAGTGGGAAATATTGGGTCTGGTAAAGCATTCCACATTCGTGTAGTGCGAATAAAAAAAGCATCTCTGTACTTTACAGTACGTCCGAAATTGCTCTTAAGGGTAAACTGATGAGCATTCCTAGAAACATTTTTATTATTAGAAATGTAACTGGCTACTTTATTGGAACATTGCTTATAGAAGTAGCGATAATATAATGGCAGACATAAAACTTTACGCCGGTGCTCGAGAGATTTAAAGGTTTATGTTTGACAATGGTCACCTATCATTTTTAGAGCTCTCTTTTAAATTCTGTCCATGAGACTCAAATGGGTTATAGGAGCACCTGCCTAATTATAGGAATTGTACTCGAGTTTCGGACGAATAAAGGCTTTATAAATTATAGCATATCAGAAGGGGTAAAATAACTTCTTGCATCTTCGGAAAAAAACCTAAACACTTAGCAGGGTTTTTCGGGATTTCAAATATATGATCACTCCACAAGAAGTGGTTTGTAATGCACATGCACATGGATAGTGGCACTGGGCAGGGTTACGCTTTTGCAACAGTAGGCAGCATTGATTTTTCGAAGCAATACATTTTACACGGTTTTTGATTTCCCATTACAGAAGTCGATCAATTCAAGATGAATTGAACGGTCCAAAAGGTAATTTCAAAACCAACAAAGAAAAATTCATCAATACTTAATCTTAATCAATACTAAGCACGCATTCGATAAGACAGCTCGATGCCAAACTCTATAAAATGCTTGTGAAATAAGAAGTGCAGTAATCTTACTTTCTTCACAACGGAGTAAAAATGTGTTCGACTGTTCGGTAAGATAAATTATTTCACTTCGCAAGTTATAAGTTAGTTTTATAAAATCGGTTAAATTCAATAGAAAAATGTTAGAAAAAAAAATAAAATGGGTATTTTGTCAAACTTAGTATATTTTAGTTACCAAAATTAGTTAGGATAAAATGTCGAAAACATCGAAAATTAAATTTAAAAGAAAGTTACCATCAAAAAGATCGTTGTAAATTTTGTGGCACTAATAATAACTTTTGTTTTTTTTTTCAAATGAATTTGGAACACTTTCGAGTATGGAATTTAAGTGATATATTTTTGCAGTCCTAAACTCTAAATTTTGCCCCTAGCATATCATATATAAAAAAGAATGTCCGGACCCTTGTTTGAATACGCAAACTTCACTGATTCTGCCTTGACCTTTTGTTTGATGTTATAGCCCCTAAACATATAAGATAAGTATTAACCAGATAAAATATTTTAATACAGATTCAACCTTTGATAAACTGTTTATTCTATTTTAAGATCTCAAGAAACCATATCTGTACTTGTACATATTTCTAAAAATAAATCAGTATAACTTGCTTCATTAGAAAATATAATTGCAAGTTGTTATAACATAGGTATTGGTATTGGGTACTATATAAATTCCTATTAACTAAAGGCGACCTTTTATATTATGCACATACATAATGTTTTATGATGTGACATTATTGTGTGTTTGAATATTTTTGTATCCTTCCTAATGTAGTACAACAACAAGCTTTGTAATTTAAATATTTTATTATGTTTCTACCTTGAGGGATTATGATAACATGCGGCACAATTAGGTACATAAACATAATCCTGTACGAGTCGAGTACAAGTATCTTCTACCTACGTTCTTGATGTGATGTCAAAGGAAAAAATATGTGGATAATAATTTCATATTCAATCAATAATACATCAACAGCATATGGATGGCATTTAAACAAAAAAAAAAGGTTACTTCCTGAGAGAGCCTGTATATGCCTAAGTATGTTTATCCTTTATTTTTGAAACACTGAGTAAGTGGAATGTTTATAAATGGATTCATTTAATGTATTTAAAAAGAAATATGAATAATTCGAGGAAGGAATATTGTTTTCTTCCGTTCTGAAAAAGCTGCAGAAATGATGATGGATTTTCATATACGTAGGAGGTAATTTAATAAAGACAAACAAAAGAAAAATCACTGACAAAAAAGCTAACAAATCTCAATGAACCATAAATTGATCTGTTTATTTATTTTAGGGGAGGCCCCAAAGATATTTTGTTGATAAATAAGAAACAAGTAAATTCGCGGCGCAAAAAGCGAATCTCTCAAAATATTGATATACTAAATGTCCCTCTAAGGAATCGACAATGGTTTCTATGTTGAATGGGGTTGAATTTGAACTCTGATATACATAAGTATACCCTTATCCACCCTCCCTTAATTCACAATTATCATCTTTGAATGATTTTTTTTGGGCTACGAAAAAATTATTTATATTGAATTTTGTTTTGGGAAGTTTAAGGATTTACGGGTGGGGGTTTATTTTTTGAAGTTTAAATGAACCTTGAAATTTATTTTTTTAGAAAATTCTCAGTGGATTACCTAGGATTATAATATAGCATTTCAGTTAATCAGATATGAGTGTAGCTTTGTTGATTACACGATGAAAAATAGCAGACATTTTTGTGAGAAAGATTATTTTTATAAAAACCAACACAAAAAGTTTAGACCTACACTGATTACTTTCCATCGATGTCCTTTAAAATTTTCTCGTGATATTTTCATTTTAAATTAGGTCAAATTTTGTGATAACAGCAACTTTCGAAAAAATGATATCTAAATCTTCGATTGCCAGTCTTACATTTTTCTTGCGTTGAGCTTTCTGGTATGAGGAATGAATGAGGTATGAGATCTAAGATGGGCTCCGTTCACACCGCTCACAAAAACAATCAGCATTATACATCCTCTGGTTTATCTCATCCTAAGATCGAGTATAACGTAAGAATGAACTCATCCCAAGAATATAAAATATCGGGAAAACAAATGGTTTGTGTATTCAATTAGTTCTTTCAAATACACAAACAATTTCCTTTGATATATTATTTTCCCAGTATTCCATATTTTTATTTTAATACAAAGATAAATTTTGCATCAAATCCAATGTTGAATTTTGATAGATGTGAAAACTATAAAAGAAAGACTTACTAACGAAATAATATTTACGATAGTCCTATCTTTATTTTTAAAGATACTTTGGTCGAAAAGCAATACTTATGAATTTTTAATAAAAACTTTACCAGCCGTCAAAAATGTAATTATTCGTTGTGTACAAATATTTTGCAAATTAAAACAATGTCCAAAAATTTGAGATTCCTTTTCAAACAAATTTGTATAGAAGTTAAGGTTCTTTAAGAAAAATTTGTCCCACAGAAATATGCTGTTTGGACAACACAGTACTCACTTTAGAAATAAGTTTACAATATTTTCCAATGTTTATACAAATAGGGAACTTAAAATTAATAAAAACAAAGTCACCCTATATAAAGATGTTCTTTTTATAGAACTCAAAATTTAAATACCAAAAACGTGCCAAAAATGTTGGTACAATTTATAAAAACACGAGAAATAATGGTTCATTGATGCTAAATATCTCAGAACTGAAATTAAAAACAAGAACAAAATCGGTTTACATCTTTCCTTATTATGAAAAATCTTGTCAACGTTAAATATCAATTATAACCAGACCCCCCGTCTACACCAATTTTACAAATTATTTATACATTTTGTAATTATAGAAAGAAAAAATGAACCGACTTACCTTCCCACGACGCTTTGTATACAAATAATGATGATAGGTATGTTAAGACATTTTTGTAATTTTTGAATTTTTTTTGCGAGGGAGAAGATGACAAATTCGGATGCGGCTTCTATAGTTTACATTGATTCATCAAATTAGCCAAAAGTTGAAAGATTGAATTTGTACAATTTTTGTTGCCAAAAATCTATCTTCGCTTGGATGGACGAAAAATTTCGTGAATTGGTGTGTTGAAAAATTAGGCCTGATGATGTGAGAAATAAGGAAGGTGGACGTACGGATGTATTTTTATAACATTTTGAAACGATTACAAATTTGTTCATAAATAAAACAAATAAGTGTACGCGAGTGTAATTTAATAGAATTATGAAAACAAATAATCAGCACATGCATATAATTAGGCACCAATGTATTTTAAAAAGTCCAAACTTCTA
Source organism: Eupeodes corollae (assembly GCF_945859685.1). Lineage (NCBI taxonomy): Eukaryota > Metazoa > Arthropoda > Insecta > Diptera > Syrphidae > Eupeodes > Eupeodes corollae. Next base: position 115,437,110 of record NC_079148.1, read on the forward strand.
TCTAAAGTGTGGATGTCGAACTAGTTAAAGGATGTTTGAAAAATTCCATTGTAATAATTTTGATGTGAAATCAGTGATGATTAAAAAGTTTCAAAATTTAAAACATTGCATATCTCCAAATAATGTCATGAGAAATGCATACTTCGTTAATGAGGTTTAAAAACAATATTTCAAAAGATTTTCAGGACAAAATTTAAAAAAAGAACGTCCTTGAATTCCAACCATTGTTATAATTTTTGCATTTATGTTTTATTGCCTAATTAATATTGAATAACCATTATTTCATAATCTAATTTAATTTATTGATGTGCTTTGTGTAAGACTATACAATATTAAGAAAAGATTTATGATGAATTGATGTGCCTGTAATAAATAATATATATTTTAAGGTCAGTTGAAGTATTAAAAAAAAACTGCACAAATTGAAAAAAATTTGCTTTTTTTTGAACGAAGTACAATATTAATTTTGAAAACTAATGTTAGCATAATTTTTAGTCAAATTGTACTTTTTAAGAAAACATTTTATTCAAATTGTAAGCTGTTTTTAGAAAATTAAATTAATAACACTGAAAGGTAAATTTTAGTTCTGAATTTATTCCAAAGCTTTTAAGTTAAACAAATACTTAGTTCTTGTTAATTCTCATATTTTAAATTGAATAAAATTGCAAAAATATTTGAATTAGCGGCCATTTTGCCATCTGTCAAATGATTTATTTTTCGTTTGTTTTGGTATTTGAACTTGAATAGACTCCTGCCTGAACATCTCTTCCAAATTGTGCAAATTTATATGTTAATGCTTCTGCGGTTAACTTTTGGTTGAATAAATACACCAAAAACAAATATGTCAACAAAACTGACTTTTTGGTGTTTTACTTTACGGACCCGCGAATTAGCCTCCAAGATCGTGGCATTTAAAATAGTTGCACTATTTTCAGTGGGGATATATGAAGTAGGTGGAATACGCCGATAAACCTGAAACGATTGACCGCTTGGAGGAAAACATTCGGCCACAAATTTAAAAAGCATCAAAAATTGGATTTCTATATTTGACTTTGCCCAAGCTAGCTGTGGTGGTCATATGCACAATATCATATTTAAATTTTAATTTAAAAAAATTATTTTTCGAATAATGTAAATTTCATGTCAAATTAAAAAAAAGTCACATTTGATTTATTCCATTGCAGAGTATTACCTTTAAAAAACCACCCTTTACAAATCACTACTGAATTGATTTACCAACTCGAATATCTCGACAAAAAAAACTTGAATTCAAATTTTTGTATGCATTTGTTTACAGTTTATTACAAAAAATATAATTTTTTTTAATTTTTTAGGGCATTAATGGGCATTTTCTTCGTAATAAATAAAAAGAAGACCCCTTAATGCTTTTTTTATTTTTCTTTCCATTTATTGTATTTCAATCCAGTTGAAGTTACTTTAATAAAATGAATAAGTCAAGTCAAGTATTTTTTAAAATGTTACTTAAATTCATATCGCTCTTTTTAACGAAGCCAATAATTTACATGAGTTTAATTTTTCTACCACAATTTTCATATTTATTATCACATTTTAATAGCTAATGGAGTTTTAAGTCAGCAAATACGTGCGACGAATTTATGGACATTTAAATTCAATCTTTTAAATTCGAGAAAAAACATTATTATTTAATGTTAATTTTTCCACCATCAAATTTCAATTGCACACAAATTTTTGGTAAATAAATCATTTCGCCAGAACGAAAAAACCAAAGAACCTTTAACGTTTCTTCAATAAGACTTGTTGTATATCAATGGAATAAAATACGAAACAGGAAAAGTCCGCTTGTAATTTAGGTCCAACCAAAATTTAATAAAGTCCTTTATATAGCTATGAGTATGTACAAAAATAAACATCTCAGCAAATTCTCATAAACCTTCAACAAGTAAAAATACAAAACAAAAACAAAACATCCAGATGAAAGTATATTTTGGTTTTTATTATACAAATCGAAACTTTGTCCTTTAAAAGAAATTTGTTTGTTGTTGTTTTTATTTTTACTTAATACTTATTCTTACTTAAGTGCTTTTGGGTTATATTATTTTTCTCGCGGATACTTCTTTTTTTGGATGTTGTTGTCGTACTCGTATTTAGTCCCCCTAAACTCAAGGCGTCGAAATTGTTCATCTTTATGAGTCGTTTATATTTGATTAATGGCTGTTAATAAAGAAACACGTGCGGTATGGAAAATATTACATCCATTTTAAGGATCGCATAAAAAAAAGAACTTTTTTTTTTATTACAAAACCAGTACATACCTTAGTACCTACCTATTATCTATAGATATGTATGTGTAGTTAAAATTAGAATTTTTATTTCCCGACATTTTGTTTCCTTTATACGAATTGATGACTTTAATGTGTCGTTGCTAATTGAAAACAGCAAACAGTTTTTCTCGCTGTTAATTATACTGCTTTACACAAATGATGGCCCACACGACATCCTGTCTAATAAATTGAATTATAATCGTGCAAGAATCAACATAGTTATACAAAAAGTTATACTTGGCGAAATAAAATGTGCAATAAATTAGCCGCGAAAGTGAAAAAGAGATGATTTTAAATAATCAAAATAATATTTCTTATGACGTTGAAGGAATGAAATATTATAAAGACAATTAAATTATGAATCAGATTTGTATGGTTGTAATATGAATTCGAATTTTTGGCTTACAAAAATGCTTTTCCATGAATGGTAAATTTTATAATTGTAAACCCTGCTTGACTTGTTGGAGTTCATGCTTAAAATTTGTAAAAACATCAATTTGATTAATATTCATTTCAAAACGTTTTCAGGTTTTTTTAGTATGTCTTTTTATACATAAAGTCTGAACGAGTTAAAGCGAAGGAATATTGTTTTTTTTTTTTTGAATTTAGATTCCTAGAACTCTCAATTGATTTATTCAGCATGGAAGCAATTATTTAACAGCAGGAAATTTAAATTATAATCGTTTCGTCGCAATTTCACTGTCACTCTTACTTTGGTAATATCTTCGAATAAAAAGTATTAAAATGATTTCTATTGAATTTATATCGGAAAAGAATTCTATTTTATGGTTGAGAGGATTTAAAAGGTTTGAGAAATTTCCGTTTAACGGATGTTATTTTTGTATATATTTAGATAAACAGACTTAAGGATTCAGAAACAATAAAAAGAAACAAGGAAATAAAAAATGAAGAATATTTATAGAATACGTTAGGAAATACTTGCACGTGGAAAATAAATTAAAAACTGTTGAAGTATTTTCATTTAAAATTCGTCTTTAATTGAGTTAAAGCGCAGCATTTTGAACGACTTAGTAAAATATAGGAGCATTAAATGTTAGAAACTTAGCTTCTCTTAAAATTTCACTAAAGTTAAAATAAGAAATGGTTTTTAGATACAAAATTTCAATACATTTTTCCTCTAAATCCGTTGAACTATCAGACAGAGGGACAGATTTTTTGATGACAGGCTTAATTTTATATTCGGAACTCAAAAATCCTTCAAGTTTATAAAAGATTCATTTTGAATTAAGCAATTGGGAGTATTGCTGCATTTGTCAGTAGTTTTGACGAAACACTAAAAATCCAGTCTGTCAATTATCACTAACGTGGTATCTTCGCCGATTCTAGACCATGAAAAATCAATTTCCTTGATGAGGACCAATTCACTTCGGAGGCTACGATAAGAAAACTTTTGATATTTAGGGCTATGAATGTAAAACGTGTTTGGTGTGGTGTTTGAGCTGGAGATGTTATATCGATACAAAGCTTGTTGCAACTATTACGGTGAATGGAAACCATTACCCAGTTATGATTAATGATTTTTATGGTTTATATTGGAAGCTATTGATATATAGACGACTTGTTTGTTTTCAACAAGACCGTAACATTTCTCGGAAAGGTTATCACAATTGGCCATTATCGAGATCTTATGACTTAACAATTTTTCTTTGAGGCCACGTGAAAGACAGTTTATTCAAGAACTTAATTATTCGTAGAGTTAGGGAGGACATAAGGACACAAATGTGTGAATTGATCATTCAAAAATTAATGAAAAGGATATGGTGCTGAAACCGTAGCTAAAAAGTCATTTTTATTTTTATGATCTTGGTTACCAGTTGATATCGCAACGACGAAAAATTACGCTGTTGGGAAATGTCTCTTGCAATAAATCGATATGCGCTCGAGTTGTGTGGCATATAGTTCCGCCTTGTTTAAACCACATATTCTCTAAGTCATTTATCCCACCGAGTGAGAAATTTGTTTCGTCGCTGAAGAAAATTTTGTTCGAAAAACCGCCGTCCACCGCCTGTTGCTAAAGCACCCATTCGACGTATTTACGACGCGACGTTGTGAGTGGTCAGCTGGTTTCAGTCATCGTGTGAGCTGGACTTTATATGGATGTAGGTGTAGATCTAAATGCAAAATACGCCATAATGTGCAGTAAGACAGTCCTAATTCCTGAGAACGAAAAGAAATCGACACATTCGGTAAATACTTCCACTTACGTCAGCGATATTATCAGATATTTTCAATCAAATTTCTTCACAATTTCGACAATTGCTTGCATAGTTGGACGATTATGTAAACCATAATCTCCTCTTAAAGCAAGATATGTGGCTGTGGCAGAACCACAATTTTTGTAATAGGTTTTAACACTTTTTATGCCTTGTGCGATAGTTAAGCTACCCATTTTCATAAATGTCAGACTTTTAACAGAATAAAATTTTTCAAACACTAAGTTTGACAGATGTCGATTTCCAGTAATACACTTTTGAAACGACCAAATGGATAACCAGTAATTTTCATAAATATTGTATTGAAGTTTACCTTTAGCAAATATGTAGGCTCTTTTCAATATGCCGTATTTCTAAATTATACAATTGTATTAAAATACATATTTCAAGTTAGTTCCGGAAGTTTAAAAATTATTCTAAAATGTTTATGTTTTTCGTTAAACTTACTTTCCGTATAATAAACAAAAACTTTTTTTTTCCTCCAAATATCTTGAATTTTAAAAATTCCTCATGAAAAAAATCTAACTTTCTGCCTAAATATAAAAAAAGCACTTAAATAATTTAAAAATATTTTCAAATATTATACAAGTCTTAAAAGTAATCAGTATACTCATGACAACTCAGTTACTGCACTTTATTTAAAACATTTTGGTTTTTCTCTTTTATTTTTATTAATTTTATTTGAAAAACCTCTTTAAATTTAAACTGGTATTGTTTGAAATTCTAAACTTAGTTAGGTAAAGTGTTACTTATATATAAATGTAAGTACCTTCTTCTTCAGTTAGGTATATACTTACATACATACCAACCTACTTACCTATCTAAATTGTTGCAAAAATAATTTTTCATTTTTAAAGTGAGGCTATTTTCTACAACTTTTTCTTTCGTCTTCCCACACATAGCTATAATCTGGAAAAAAAAAGTTTTTCCTTTTCAATGCCAAAACCAAGCCCAACCAAACCAAAACTTCAAACCATTCACCCATATTACCACCCAGTGCCGCGCCATATACCGAGTAAGAAAAAAAAACAGAAACACTTATTTTCTGCTTCTCTGTTCTTGTACCGAGACACGTCTTATACCTACTCTGTTTCTGACGCTTGCCGTAAAACGACAGAAAAAATCTGGAAGCTTTTATTTTTTTTTGTTTTGGTATGCTTCTTGTTTTAAATTTATAACCACTCCTCCGGGATAACATAAGTTGAAGCCGTTTAAGGGATCCCCACACTATGGGTATTTTGCAGCACTCTGAAACTTGCGCTTAAACGAAGCAAATGTAATTCATTATGCACAACTGAGTCTTGTCGGTTGAAACGAAAAAATACTACAAAAACCAAAAAATTCCAAGAAGTGTTGAATAATGGGTGTTTTTTTCCTACCTTTGAATCGTGTCTAAGGAGCAAGATACCTTCTAAGATACCAAATCGAGGTACATTTTGACAAAATGTTGGTTAAGGAAATTTGAAAATTAAACCCATTTTTTGTTTTCGATTTGCTTTACGAGTTAAGTTTTCCATAGGATTTTCCAGATCCGTCTTTTTTTTTTTAATTAAAGAAAACTAAAAAGGAAATAAGTGAAAATGAATTCAATTTTCCACTGAAAACGAAAAAAAAAGTCTCCTAAAGCCTTCTTCATATCCGACTGAAGAATGTGCCTCTCTGTCATTTTCTGTGTGGCATTTTTCGCAATGAACTTGTTTGAATATCATCGATTTAGATGCTGCTCCTTCGTTGCATCCTCAAAGTTAGAGATATAGATTTTTTCTGTTTTGCGTTGGAGGAATATCAAGGATTTTAATTACGTTAGAGATATAACCATTTGTATAGGAAAATGGGAGGTTTATGACTTGAGGGTTTCAGAAGATAGATTTCAAGTTTTATTGTATACAAAACCGACACGATGATGGAGAAAGAGGGATGACGAGAGGTAGGAGGACGATTGTCTGCTGTGGATTATTTGCATTTGAGTATTTATACATTTTGAATTTTTATTTTATTTAAAAAAAAAAAGAAGAAAACTCTGATGAAGAACTGACTCTGAGGCATAGCCGTTCTTCATCATCGTCATCATCGTCGTCGTCTTCATCGTCATAGTCATCGCCATGGTTCTCGTTCTCTTAGTCGACTTCTTTGTTTGACTTTGACTTGTGTGTTATGGGGAGCTATTTAGTAGGTCAGTTCAAGAGTCAAAAGAACAGAATACAAAACAATTTTATTTTTTATTTATTTAATATTTGAACCAGGAAAGCGGAGGAAGAAGAGGAAAATATGCACTGAATATTAAAAAAGTGGCCTACGTGTATTCTTCTTGCTGCAGGATTTTTGTGGATATCCAGACAAACTTATGGTCTTCGTTTTGTCGTTTGGGGTAATTTAATTGAGTGAGAATAAGAACAAATATTTAACACAGACCTTCCTCCACCCCTTTGCACAGATAGATAGACATAGACATGATCTTATAGTGAAAAAGATTATAAATTTCCGAGAAGACAAAAAGGATTTTTGCAGTTGATGATACTCATTCTCTTTTTTTTTTCTGGGACTAAAGTTTTTCTATAAAAGGATAACTTCCAAGTGCACACGTGTCAATGTTTTGTACTCGAGTTTTTATTTTTTATTTTGCATTGAAAAAAGGAGCATTATTCACTTAGCTTTAGGGTAGGTGTTATCAGAATTGTATAACGAATTGGTACAGAGATATTTTTACTGATATAACAAAAAAATATATGATTGAATTGATTCTTGGAATTGTTTTAAAAAATGTTTTACCAACAAAAATGAACTTGTTATTTTTTTGTTGAGGCTTGTTATGTAAATTTAATAGGGATTATTGTTGGACAGCCTCGTCACTCAAAAATTGCAAAATTCATGGAAACTTATTTTTTTAATAGTTTTAAATTCTTGGAGATTTATTTGAAGTTTGGTCGATATTTCTCTTAGCTGTAAATATGCTACTGAATAGATTTATAGTTTAGTAAATTCTTTAGAAAGTCTTTCAAGAACAACAATTTTCGACATAGTTTCAATTTCCTAGAATATAAGGATAACACATATCAATATGAAATGTCTCCTTACGATGTGACCATGCAGTTTTTATAGGTTCTAGGATAAGTTCATTCTAAAAAAGTTAAATTTAAAGGCTAGGATTTCATTTTTCATTATACGCTATGTAATAGGTTTCCTACTCATGAAGAAAATTTTCAATTCCCATGTGATAACTTAGTAAAACCTCAAAACTTATTTGGATGATTCTATTTATATTGTGTGAGGAATCTCGACACTTAAGCCGTTCAGGAAAAAATCGGAAAAACTTGACAAAAAACTACGTTAATTTTGAGATTAAATTTTGTAGTGAAAAATATGGAGTCTATTTTTGATCGAAAGAAAAGTATTTCCAAAAAGTCACTTGTTTGTTTACAATTTAGACTGAATATTTTTTTGATAGCGACTTAGACCAGACTATCAATGTCAAAAGCGACCGCTACAAATCTATGATTCACAACTTATTTTGAACTGAATTGGTAATTTTAACACTTTTGAAGCTTTCATTTTTTGACATTTCACAAACAAAATAAGGAAACCGATATTGTTATTTATTAAAGAGATGATCACAACTGGTCACGTAGATCTTTAGACCTTTATTCTTCTTTACTCAGATGTAACACAAAAAGTGTACGTCAATGCTCTAAAAACGATACGAAATACAACAAAGAGGAAATTTTCGAGGACATACAAATAACTGCAATTATGTGCGTTGGTAGGTAGGTAATTGAAAATTTGGCTGACCTTTGGCACACCTTCCTTGAAATAAAAATCTGATATTTTCTGTTTAAAAAGCTCGATTTTACTAAAAAGAAAATGAAACCTCTTATGGGAAAATTCCTTATAATACAGAGTTCACTCCAAATTGAAAATTCTTAACAAGGGGCGATTAAAAGGCATCATCTTGGCATGGATTTTCCACACAATTCATTAATTAAATTCCTATTGGCATTCAATGTAATCTGTCTGATTTCTCGAAATAAAATTTGTTGATATATCTTGACGACCCAGAACCCTTTATGTTATTATGTTAAGGGTAATGGTTTTTGTATTTGAATGAACTTATCGAGCACACACCATTTTTTATCGGTAAGCTAGTTTCCAGGTATTTTCATTGTATACACAAAGGCGCGATTCATCCCAAGACACAACTCATCCTAGGACAACTCATTCCGGAAATGAAAAATACTTGAAAGCATACTTAACGAAAACAATTGTGTGTGTTTTGAACTAGTTCGTTCAAAGCTTTTTTTCTAGATAGCTTTATTTTAATTTTATGTTAGAAGAACCAGGATGGAAAATAAATTAACTGAAGATAAGAAAGAGGCAGAACATGTATGTTTTAATTGTAAGGTGATCGCCTATTGGTTGTTTAGTTAGATAGGTGTCTAAAACGGATAAAGAATGGTTTATTGGCGTGCTCAGCTTTATGCAGAAAGATAGATAAGGACATGTTTATGATGATAATGAAGGAATGTTATTGGTAGGTAGAAGGTGCTCACTATAATCCAATCACAATCCTTCTTTCCTATTAGTTTTCAGGGCAAAAATGGAGTTATTACGTTCAGTTTATTTTTTTCGTTAAAGTTAAAAAAAACGAACAAGTACAAGAAATTGCTATTCATGTGTACAGTCAGCCTCTGGTGCGTTTTGGATTTAAGTTATGAAGTGACACGTTTGCAGTAGTTGTAGAAGTTGTACGTAATAAATATATAGGTATAATGTGTTTATGTTGAACAAGTGATTCTAATAGATTTAAGATTCAAAATTTTATCTGATAAATAACATTTTCTTCAAAAATGTAAATGCCATTTTAGGCTTTTAGGTTTAGGCTGTAAGAGCGCGGACAGACAGACGGACGGAATCGTAAGAAACACTTTTGCGAGTTCTTAACCATCAATATCATGTTTGATTAAAATCTTTAGTCACGAATGCAAAACTTGCCATATAGTTCGTTTATGTCGCAAGTAAAAACATGTGAGTATTTTAAAACTTAAAAAACATTTTTTTGTGAATTTTCGAAACGAATAAAAATCCATAAAATATAATACCAAAATTTAGCAAAAAGTGTGTTTTTTCAACTCGAATTTTATGGGAGCTAAAATATATTTATTGAATTTTGTTTCTTTCTAGTAAAATTTTCACGAAAATCAAAAGGAAAGTTATATTTCAAAAATCTTAAAACTCGCTTTTAATTTAATAATTTTTGATTGAAAACTTCTATTAATTTCTCATGTAAATTAAGGAGAAAAATTGGTTGAAAGTTTTGAATTTTCTCATTCACTTTTTACATCTCTCATGCAAGAATTCGAAACAAATGTGGTAAATATTATTTTGTCGTCCTAAAATAAAATGTAAAAAATATACTCAACTTTAACTTAAAGGTAAACTTTTGGCTCAATTTTTATGATGGGTATGTAAACTAGGAACATTTCAAAAATAATTATTATTTAAATGAAACCAAAATGTGACCACAAAATTGGATGTCGCTTTCATTTAAGAAATACATAACTGATGGGAATGTGTAATTTTAATTTATATTCACAACAACCTTAAACAAAGGTTAAATAAACTTAACCAAAAAAACAAAAACTAGATTTATTAGATAGGGTTCGAAATAGTCAACTTTATGTGAACTTATACATATATAGAGAGAAACTTTTATCCTTTGTATACTCTTTAGGAACAAATTTAATAACACGTATGTATATGGATGTGTGCTAACCATCATTTCCCATTTTCACTTTATTTTTGTGTATATGTGTCAATTTCTGTTTTTATGTTTTTACTTTATTTATTATTCTACTATACTTAACGATATATCTTTTAACTTATCTCATAAAATGTGGCTTCTATGATTTACTAGGTTTTCTATGATGGTATGGATGTTTAAATATCCTCACACACTAAATATAAACATTATTATTGTAAATTTTGTTTCCATTTTTCGGGTGGTTTCAATATTATTATGTTTGTATATTTCTGCTTTTTTACTGAATGTACAGCTATGGCCAAAATAATAGGAACAATTCTTATTTTTAGTTTGTCTGTTTTTGATTTAAAAGGATCAATATTTATGTTTTTAAGTAGACTTTAATCTCAATAAGAACTATATAGCATTTAGCATACAACTTAAGGGGAGTAGGCATAACCCATCTAAGAAGGCGTAAATTTTCAGAAATGATCACTGAAATACAATACTCCACTGCTAAAGAAAGAGAGGTGCCTAGTTAGCTCTATGAAATATAAAATACAATTTTTGTCGAAATGTATTCTTTTTTAAAATTTAAATCTATTGTTCCTATTTCTTTTGAAAGCCTTTTATAAGGCATGCAGCAAATACACTCTGAAATCACCATAACCAATTTAAATTTTTAAAAATCACGAATGGAGCGAAAAAAGGCTTGTCGCCTAACCCAACTGATAAACACCTAATAAACAAAAATTAAGGTTTGTTTCTATTATTTTGGCCATAGCTGTATAAAGTGTATAAAAAGGAGTAGGAGGATACCTACTTTGGTTTTATTCAACTTTATTCATCAACTATCCTCTTTACGGCAAGGAAGGGTACTTACATGGTCTTTTTCTGAAAAAGCCTCATCTTCTGATTTTATGCTCAAAGAGGAAAATCGAAATCGAAATTTAGCTCTTTTTGCTTCTCATTCTCTCTTATCCCATGTGAAAGTTTCTGTGTTTGAAAATAAAAACAAAAATCCATTTTCTAGGTCAATGGGGGCTTCATATTATCTGAGAGGGTGTAGAGTACCTATCTATATAGTACACATAGCAAAGGCACACACCAGAATATTATATAACATATAAGAAGGATGAAAAGGACTTGATGGCAGGAGGGAGTTTTGGATTGTTTTTTTCTTTTATCTTGTGTTTTATAACGTATGGGACCCTATATCACCCTTTTCCACTGGTTTTCCTTTTCTCGTATCTTCTATTTGTACATAAATACATCAACCATTGTATGAGAAAACAAAAATCTATATGCCCGGTTAACTAATGAAGGTAAATAAGCCTTTTTTTATTCTATAGAGCGAAGAAGAGCTGCACCGCCGTCGCTGCCGAACGCCGCTTCTACTCGTATTTGTCGAATTTCAAGGCTCTTCGTATGTCAAGTGAGCCTTGAGAATCCTTATAAGGTAGTCTTAACTGAATTTTTATGGTATCCCTCATTGAATTAAATTTTTTTTTATTTTTTCAAACTTAAGATGACTGTAAAAATTATAAAACGGAATAAGATAGGTACTTGAAGGCATTTTAGCAATTATCTTGACTATTTTTCCCACAAGACTTGAAATATAAGAGATGAAAAAACGATATGTTGTTTTTTTCTTAATTAACAAATCATTCTATTTTAAAATATTAAAGAATTTTCCTTAATAAATGCACATTTAATTTTATCATGTCCGAAATAAGAGAGACATCTTAAATTAAGCAACAACAAAAATAAACAAAATTTATTTTTAAATATAGAACACTCGTATAGCTACCGGTATTTTTGTACAAATTAAAAATAAAGATTTTACTCATCATCATGCTGATCATCATCAGTGTGTTTCGCACAATATTTATGATAATGAATTTCGAATAAATATTTTGTTTAAAAATAAATTTATTTCCACCTCTGTTGGAATTTGTTCTTTTTTAATATAGACACGAGTATTTAAGTACCTGATGCTATTTCTAAACATTTTACACATGAAATTCTTTTATATTTTTAAATACTTTTTTTTTGTTTCAAGAGTAAAATTGATGTGTAAATTTGTTTAATTTTGTTTTGTGTAAAAAATGTGAAGTTCATTACTGAAAATTTTAAGTGGGACGGGGATATTGACACGAAATTATCAATCTTATAGCAAGGTGAACTTTTTGGGAGAGATAGAGAGGAAAAATTCATTTTGAAAAATTGAAATTTAATTTAAATAACTCAAGAGCTACTCGTATAAAGAATTTGAAGAGGTTTGTATGTCAGTTTTTTTTTCTCGGTTTAGCCTTGAACTTGACAAAATTGGAATCTAATGGAGCGAACAATGATATTGAAATTGAAAAATAAATTAGGTATAAATTGATGAATGCATTTGACAACTGATATTTTTATTAACCCTATAAAGACACATAAAAGGATGAGGTTTTCTTATACGGATTAAGGGGATTCAAATTTAAGACTACACACTTGTTTGAAATAAGAATATATTAAAATCAATGGAAGGATTTAATAAAAATACGAATAAAATTTCAATAAACCTAGGCGTGCTCAGTTGAAATAAATCAGTCAAGTGTGTAAGACTTAAGTGAGATATATGGAGAGAATAAAGTGTATTTGTCAGTGACATGGATATGATTTATTTTTCTTTTATTTTATTATGCTAAGGTACTCAAATTTACTTACGCTTAGTAACGTTTGTAGAATTTGAGCTCTTACCTGAAAATAGAAAAAAAAGTATTTATTAGATTAAGAAATTCACAAGATTAACTTATTTAGAATAAATTTATTAGGTTATGTATGTAAAAAATGGTAAATATTGTTTGCATTTCTTTTAAAAAACACACTCAAAAAATATAAGATAAATTAATAATTCTATTAACACATTTGCATTTGTTTAATAATAATTTTTGTTTCCAGATGTGATTCAAAAATACACGGTTATACGGATAAACACATACATATAAAATATTTATTTAAAATTTGAACGTTGACATTATGTGTAAAACGAGGGCTGGTCGAAATGCTGTATTTTAAAATACTGTATGATTAAAATTCTGTATTATTTTCTATGATACTGTATGGTTAATATACTGTATCTCAAAATGCTGTGTTGAGCGGAACGATGATGCACAGCTCAGGCCTTACAATATCTGTAACCAAGCCAGTCTCATAAAATTTCTTCACAATTTTTCCAATTACTTGCCTAGTTGGAGGCTTATGAAAACTCATTTTTTTTTAAATCTGTAAGATATTTGCTATAAATTTTGTCAGTGATATTTTATCATATTATATTGATTGTCCTTATTTATTATTGCTAATTGATCTCTACAGTAGTACCCGTGGCATGATGGCTAGTGTGGGTTTTTTTCACGGGTACTGCCTCTTGCGAGGAATTGACAAATTCTCCAAAAGTAATTCTTGTCATGAATAGTGCTTCCTCAAATTTGCAGTTCGAATTCGGCTTAAAACTGTAGGCCCCTTCCATCCCTGATAACAGTACTCGCACACAGGAATGGTCAGCCACTAGGCCCTAGTTCTTAAACGGACTTTTGTGCCACCTAATTTATTTATTTTTAATTAATCTCTACGCTCCTTCTAGAAAACTAAGAATTGTTCCCAAATGTACGTACCAATGCACACACATACATATATCTCTTTAAAAAAATGTATTTGGGTTCTAGGTACCTTGAAACGTTAATAAACGTCAAAATTTTCAATTCGGTAAACGGGACAACAATTTCCTATGGGTAGTTAAAAATATATGAGTCTTTCTTGGAAGCGTAAAACAGCTTGAGTGGACTTTTAACAGCATGTTATTTTTTTAACAATCTAAGACATTTAAATTTAAAATAAAAGCTGTAAGCATATTAGCCACTATACCACTTTGTCAGAGTTACATAAAAAAACACAATTATATGAACTTTATTTTAACTCATTTAGCTGATTCCTAAATGTACGTTACAAAAATGGAAAATAATCAATTTTAAAATTCAGAATATATGTTTTAACCCAAAATTGTTCACCTTTGCTATTTCTTTTCAATCATTTGGTTGATTTTTGTTTGGGAACTTCTTTTCGATAAACCCTAAAGAAATTAAAAATATGAAAATTTAATGTCAAAGGAGATATCCTTTTATTGGATGAATTTATTTTATTGAAAAATCTCAGAAATTCAGAAACGAAAAGAAAAAATTTAAAAGACCTCCCAAAAACCTTTTAAATTGATTGAAATGATTTTTCATATACAAAAAAATACCAAGAAGGCTTTGAAAAGTTTAAAAGAAATGATTAAGGCAAGAAAACTTTTAGACACTTCTACTTTTTCAATATCTATTTGAAAATATTTTATAAAAGCTCTAAGCTTGGGAATGCTTTTTGTATATATTAATATATAATTTTCTGCTAAAAAATTAATATTTAAAATATTGAGGTCCACAAAAAAAGGTTCAACAATATTTCCAAAAGAATTAAAAACGCAAGTAACTTTGATGTTTGATTTTTTGTTTTATTGTAATTCAGTTGATCAAATTGGTATTCTCAAAATCAGTCCAAATTCTTGCCACCTTACTTCAATAGGAAAGAAGCTGGTGCAGCGGCGGCGTAAGCAGCTGGAGCAAAAGCTGGTGCAGCGGCATAAGCAGCTGGTGCGAATGCTGGAGCGGCAGCGTATGCAGCTGGAGCAGCAACCAATGGAGCGGCAGCAGCATAGGCAGCTGGGTAGGCAGCAGAGTGAGCGATGGAATGAGCATTGTAGCTTGATGCGTAAGGTGCAACATATGAAGCATATGCAGCTGGAGCAGCTACAACTGGTGCGGAGTAAGCGAATGGAGCAATAACTCCTGGTTTAGCAGCAGCGATGGCAACAACAGCAAAGAAGCAGATAGCAGCCTATAACATAAATTTTGTTGAAAAAATATCCTTTCTTATGAAAATCCTTATTAGTTGGTCTGATGTGATGTGAATACTTACGAATTTGAACATTTTGAGAGGTTTTGGTTGGTTTGGTTTACTTCGATTGAATGAAAACTTAACTTTGATACTGTTACCGTTATTGACTGGTGTTTATATACCATTTAACGATATCGAAACTACTCAATATTCAAAAAGCATAATTACGCCCAAAAGTATCCATACATAAATGTACGAGTAGTTGAAATTGAGAGTGAATGAAATTACGATAGTCTCCATAAAATTAACTTAAACTTATCACGTCCACCATTTCCGAAATTCATAAGCTGTATGGTTGTCTGGATTTTGGTTGCGTATTATGGTCTTTCATGACCTTTGCATGTTTGTTTTTGCATTATTATTGAAAGTGGATATGTAGGTACTCTTTACGATACATGATGTCTGTATTTTAATTTGGAAGTTATCTTATAGGATTTGCAAAAAAAAAGGAACACAAATTGGTATAAAGCATTGAATTAATGTTGCTGTTATTTTTCTTTTAAGGGAAATTGATATCAGAACTATTAAACTTTAATTCAAACTCTGTGAAAAGCGTTACACATTTTAATTTTATTATTTAACACTTGAGAAAAATTCATAATTTCACCGAAACAAAAAATATAATGTAATAAGAGGAGTACCTCAGGACAGTATCTTCGGACCCCATCTGTTTCTGCTCTCTGTAATTCTTTATGAACACAAGTTTATTTTTCATTAAAAAGCCTTAAGATTAAAGCTTATCAATAGGTATTATTCTTTGCCAATTAAAATGAGGAAAAGAATATCCTTACGGCTTTGTGGCCAACAAACAAACCAACAGCAAAGAAAAAAATAACAGCTAACAGCCTGTCATTTGCAAGTAGAAAACACCACAGTCCTCTAAGCTTTGGCTAACAAATTATGTTTTTATTAATTCAAGGAAAAAAATGGAGGCACAAAAGACAACAACATCAACAGACAGGGAGAGGGATAGAAAAAAAATATAATAAGATTAAATCACTGGAACAATTCACATTCAGAAAGTACAATATGTACAATGTACATTGTACAGTACATACTCGTCGTATACCAACTGTGTTTTCAATTAATTTGTAAAGAAAAGAAAAATTAAACTACGCTATACTCGTAGTATCTACATGTAGAGCTATTTTTATAGTGTACATATATAGAACCAAAAGGACTTGCCATAACAATGTCACACAAATCCTCATCATGTTAAGACTGTCACGCTTTAACTAAGCCCCTAGCATATTTTTAAAGTAGACAAAGCACTGTATATAGTATAGCAGGTTTTTCTACAATATAGAGTTAAAACTCTTACTATAGGGATTCCATTTTGTTGTTGTTCTTCTTCTGTATTCAAGCGACCACCCTACTCCATCTTCCATTAAATCCTCCCAAAAGTCCCAATCCCAAACAAATGAAAACTCACATATCAGTTAGCTATTACGACCAACAGCTGGAATAAAGTGTAGTATAGTTGTAGTAGTAGTAGACTAGGATATCAGTGCTATAGTGATTTTATTGGACTTGAAAGGAGTATAGGAATGTAGGAAGGATGATATTGCTTTATGCGGTTCGTGCAAATCTGGATCTGGTTTTTCATCACAAGTAGGCATAATATTTGTTATGCCTTCTTCCACACAGAATGAGAAAGACTAAAAAAGATACATATATTCAAGGCTTTTCCTTAGTCCTGATGGGTTTTCTTTTGTCTTTTATTCGAATTATATTCAACAGAAATTACTGCGGATTTATGAAAAATATGCGTTTCATTTCGCAATGTGAAATATTTTAATTTCATGAGAAAAGCTTTAATTTATGCCATCGAATGAAACAAGGATTATTATGGATGATCTGGTATGAAAAAATAATAAAAGAATTTATTTTGTAAGTAACAGAGAAAGAATTTAATACAATTTAATTTAAATCTTATAGCAAAATGAAGTACCGAGAGTTAAAAATAAGGAGAAATCCAATGAAAGAATCCGTTTAAAAAGTGCTGTGAAAAAGTAGAAATAATAAAGAATAATTACTTTTTCAGAATTATTACTTTTTGAAAAACTTGTTAATAATTTTTTTTTCTTGGCAATACTAATTTCGTCATAATATGTTTTCTACGTTTTTACATTGAACACACTAAAGCCTGAATTTCTAATCTTAATGAATACAAAATTGTGTCATTCTATGTTTTTTTAATAATTCATACAAAATTAATATGTTGTACGAATTGCTAACTGCATTATTTGTGCTTGCACCA
This sequence comes from Eupeodes corollae, assembly GCF_945859685.1. Lineage (NCBI taxonomy): Eukaryota > Metazoa > Arthropoda > Insecta > Diptera > Syrphidae > Eupeodes > Eupeodes corollae. The sequence goes on from NC_079148.1 coordinate 115,454,615, forward strand.
CATCATTTGCAGTAACAAGCCAAATTGGATTCTAACAACTCCGTATCCGATTTAAATCAAGAATTAGATTTAAAGTGTGTGACACTTTTAAAAAAATCGATTTTTTTTTATTTTTTCACTTTCAAAAACATCCTGTGAACGTGGCAAGGTCTCGAATAGGTTTTGAATAAACCGCTCCACCTTCATATACACGGAGTTTCGGATATTACGGAAACTTTAAAACTAATTTATACTGATTTGAGTAAAAAAGAATTGCTTAAGTGATGTAAAGTAGGAAACATACAAAAAAAACAACGGAAATAATAATGGCTTCAAAAAGCACCTTCACAGCGCTATGAAAACGATTGAACTCCCTAATTTCCTAGCAGTTTCGATATTTAATGAGGTTTTTTATAGCATTTTAGGAATAATGGAAGTAATAGGTGCGGTTGTCGGCTAAATTGCAAAGGAATATTTAGTTCAACAGCCTAATCAAGAAGACAGATGTTTTCAGCAGGCAGTTTTCGAAGAAAAAGAAAAAGGTGTATTGTATGAGCCAGAGGATTAGCACATTTTATGGTAATTATAATTTTATCTAAAAAAAATCGATACTTGAAACTTTGAACATTTTTCAAAGTTGCTGACATCATAACTCAACAAGAAATTGACGAACTTCAAATTGAAATTGAGTATACTTTAATATATTTACAATAGAATGTAAGTACCCGTGGCGTGATGGTTAGTGCGTAAGACTGTCATGCTCGAGGTCTTGGTTTTAATAGCAGCCTGTGCCAACGGGCACTGCCTTTTGCTAACAATTGACAAATACTCAAAAAGTAATTCTTGTCATACAAAGTGTTTTCTCAAATTAACTTTTTGGATTCTGCACAAAGACTGTAGGTCCTTTTACCCCTAAAATGACTCGCACACAGGAGTCAATTCTCTTTAGACTTTTGCGCCACCTAATTATTTGTTATTTAAAATACTAGATTCTACGATTTTGAAACTTGTCAATTTGGTATTAAAAAAAACGACCATTTTCTTACCCCAAAAAGACGAACCTTTTATTCAGAAAAACGACTTTTTGTCAATTTTGGATATTTTTCAAGCAAAGTTGGTGAAGTAAATACCTTCGACTTTAATAACTTTCTAGAATTTTTTCACTTCACCTACTTATTCGGTAGGAATAAGTTCAGAAGTTAGAGAACTTTTTTTTGGCACCTCCAACAACAGCACACAACTTCTTTGTTATTGAATATTTTTGTACAAAAAAACTACAAAATTTCAGAAAACTCTATTCAATACTTTTATTTTAAATAATTCCCAAAAATCGCCTAATTTTTTCAAATGATATAATTTGTTCTTTGAATTTTACAAGATTTCAAAAACGCATTCTTTGTAATATTGTAAATTTCTCAGCTTAGTTGGTTTTTAAAATTGTCGAGCTGTAAAATAATTTAGTACCGATTTTTCGTTAAACAAAAGATTAATATATTTAAATGAAAAAACAATCAAATACGCAACAGAGGTTAAAAGTTTATCAACATTTACATTATTAAACTTTTTTTAATTTAAAATTTAAAAAGTTCGTGTTTAAATTTTGTTGTTTAAAACTCTCTTTGCACATCTCGGTGTTAAGGACAAAATTTGTTTGAAATTGATATTTTTGCTTGTTTTTGAGATATGAAGAAGGAAAAAATGTATTATGAAGGTATGCGCAATCACAGCACAATTAACTTAGGTCCTCAGACCTGTTAGTCTTTTAAGAACCCCTTAAGGGGCATAAGGACTTTACTACGTCTACACGCCATAGTGCACGGTTTCCGGAGATGTGTTTCAGCTCCCTTCAACTCTTGCCTAGATGTGCTTCTCGGTCGTCCAACTCTTCTTCTTTCTTGTGTGAGCGGATACCACTGCATTGCTTGGCCTGCAATGCAGTCGTTACCTTTTCGAAGCGTATATCCCATCCATTGCCACTTACGCCTTCGCATTATCTATATGTCTATAGGTTTTCGACTTGTCTTTCTATGAAGGACCTCATTTCATTTGCAGTTTGGCCAGAAAATCCTTAGGATTTTACGAAGACATCTATTGCAGCTTTCTTGTTATGGCTGAAGTAACCTTCCAAGTGCTGCACCCATAAAAAAGCACAGATTCGACATTTGTGCGAAACAGTCGTAGCTTTGTTCTTAAGCTGATAGAGTTACTCCTCCAATTTTTTGACAGCGTACCGAACGCCGCTTTTGCTTTGCCGATGCGGCAGATGACGTCTTCATTGAGAGGTATTGAAAGCTCTCCACTTTTTCCACCGTTTGCGAAAAATATTTATTTGAGGATGGTCGGGTTCCGAGGCTGATCATTTTTGTTTTGTCGAAAATAATTTTCAGCCCCTCAACTTCTGCTTCTCTCTCAACACTTGTTGTCATTTGATGGAAACCCATGATCCTATGAGAGAGTAAGCATACATCGTCCGCGTAATCCAAGTGCTCTAAATAGGATGTCAAAGTCCAATGGATCCCTCCGCCACCTGACAAAGCTGCGAGCAGTACCTCGCTTACTACCAACAAAAACAATATTGGCGACAGAATACAGCCCTGTCTGACTCCGCTTTGGATTTCAAAATCATCTGATTACCTACCATTGTGTAGAACGTGACACTTGGATCCATCATATGTTGGTTAAATAATAGCAATTAGTTTTTCTGGGAATTGCAATAACTCAAAACTCATAAACGGTTCGGCAGAATTATTCAGTAATAATATATTACCTATTATACTTAGTTTCACTTCTAAAACAAAAAACATCACCCAATTTGACACCAATGATTTTAATTGTGTAATAATCTAATATTAATTTTAACTTTTGATCTTATGATGAGATTCAAATAAACTTTAATATTTCCTCACTTTTCAAAAGTAAAATTATGGTTATTTTGAACTTGTTTGAATTTGGTATGATTAAAATAAATTCTATGCTACGAACCATACATATAACATTTAATGCAATATAAATATATGTAATTCCACTGGATTTCCAAAAATATATTTCAATTGAAACACAACTAATATTGAAATACCTTCATCATAGTTTGATCAAGTTATGTCTGCATATATACCTAATGAATTACACATAAAACTCAACCACACAATAAATGTAATTGAATATAAAAACTTTACTTTTAAACCAACCATTTTATATGAGTATAGCAAATTTGCAATAAACTTAACAATTGATTAAAAATATATACATATCACTTTTGGTACTTCAAGGTTAAACAATGGTTTCAAAATAGTATTTGAAACTAAATTTGTACAATTATATAGGGCACTCTAAAAGTTTCGATAGAAATATTGTAAGATAAAATTTGCTTCAAGTTCTTGGTTTTGGTTTTGGGTTTTCAACTTTATTTTTTATCCAGTTACCATTAAGAATTCAACCACTTCAATTCTTATACATCTTCAGAATAAAGCAAGTAAAAAAAAATAATGTGAGAGGAAAAGTAGAACTGAAATAACTGTATATGAGTTATAATGAATTGATTATTTATTACATGGGATATCCTTCGAACATTCTATTTGAATGATTTTTGATATTTTTAAAGTGATGACACTTTATTTTTGTATAGTACCAAGTTGGTTGTTTTTGAAATATCAGTAATTATTATTGATATCAAAACAAAAGCTTAAGAACATCACATTTCTATGTTACATTAAACTGATAGGAGACACGAGCGGAAAGTAAGTAGAACTCGGTCTTTTGGTTTTTAGAGAAATATTTATTTTGTTATATTCAACAATTATATTGTTTCAAAGCCAGAATAGTTAAAGTGAATATATAATACATAAATGAGTGCACATTTTAACATTCTGGTGAACAAATATAGGGCGTTTCTGTGGAGAACTTTCAATAGGGAAAAAAGTCTTCCCAAATGCTGGAAATATATTTCAAAATTTGATCGTTAATCATCAATTAATCTTCATCGATGAAGCACATTTCTGACGGCAAGGATATTGTAAACATGCAGAATTGTTTGAGATTTAGCCAAATCCTTCATGGAAATTGCTAACTGTTTTGTGAATTTACTTTGAAGAAACATGTTCAAATTAATTATTCCAAATTCAACTGAAAAGACGCCGTTTATAAAAACAAGGTCACGTTGAAAATGATTTTTTAAGACATTAATTGCTTTGAAATATGTGAACAAGCCAAAATTGTTTTGTGTTTTATTTAAAACAAGTGTTTAAATTTAACAAATTACCAAAGAAGTGTTAACACTTTCTTCTCCATATTCCATATTCCATATTCCCTAAGATGCGATGATATTATTTATCAAAAACGAAAATCATACTCATGTTCGAATGTCATGTCTTTTCTCTGTATACACATAAGTCCTAGAGTCCTTGGTTGGGTTGTTTTGTTATAACAACTCTTCTCACAACCATGCATCCCCTCAATGACAAACAAGAGTGTAGAGAGATAAACTTTATTGTTAGCAGAAATTCTGACCTTTTGTGCGTTCCGTTATAATAACTTTGGTTTCCTTTTTCCTTCATTTTTGTATTACTATTCCTTTTTTCTATTTCATTCTTATATCTCTCATTTTTTTTCCTTTCTGTATTTTGTATTATTTGCAGGAAAGTGAAGGCGTTGAAAGATGACCGGAGATAGAGAGCAGCATGAAAGTGACATCTACAAATTATTATTTTTCCTTGCGCTTATATTCTCGTACTCTTATGTATGTGTACAACAATATGGAGTAAAGTACTTTGAAATTAATTTTCTATTTTCTCCCTCACACTCTCTTATATTTTTTTTTGTTTAAGGAAAAAGGATTACTCTTTAATGTTAAGGTTCCTATCCATCATTTTAAATGTCCTTCGTACGAAGAGAGAGAGCATCAAGCAGATGGTTTAAACACAATTCTGCTGAAGTAAAGAACAACTATCCAATTGAAAAGTAACTAATTTAACATTTCAATGCCACACATTCGAACAAAACGACCACAGATTGTAGTAATCATCAGAGTACAATATGTTTTCGGTCCCTTTAATGTTTCTAACTGGACTGCGTGAGCGGGATTAAGAAACAAAAAATAGAAAACATTTGGATCTCAATTCGAATTTCATTGCCATCTGTTGTAAAATAGGAAAACTAGACCAACAAAAAAAGGTTCAATAGTGATCCGTATACAAAACACATCACGAGTGTGCACAATGGCAAAGCATTGAAAATCCATTAAAAAAGGATTCACTTCTTCCTTCCTTGCAAACATGGCCGCCAAAAGCGACTTGGGAAATACGGAAATAACTTTCAAATGTTGCTCGAGGTCACACCAGAGGAAGTGAAAAAACTTTCCTTTAAAAAGAAACAAAAAAAAGGAGAAAACTAGAAAATACTTAAGGTCCTGTGTATCGTCGTCGGTCGGTTGTCGATGTCCTTAGGCTGATGGGTGTCATCAATGGCCTCTGTGAAATTTAATCAAAAGTGTACTACAAGAATCATGTATAGTAAGTCGTCATTTTGGTATTCACATGGGATGGAAAAAGATGAGAAGTAGATAGTAAATACATATAGAGGAGTTACACAGTTATATAAAGGAGATCATGTAGTTTATTTTTTCTAATAAACATAACTGAAAGCCGATAACCCTATGGCTACGGAATTTTGATGTTACGATAGGATGATGACGTTTCTTATTCTGTTCATTCTTTGAAGAAATGTGTTGGAACATATCTTTGTATTTTATCGAAGGAAATTGTTTCTTTTTTTGGAATGGAAAAGCCTACGAGTACAGGAATCTAACAAAAAAAAGGTTAAATAACATAAAAAAGGACATTTTGTGGGATCAATTTGTGTGAATATAGTTATATCTTCATACAAACATGTACATACAAGACATTTGAAGAAGGACCTTCAATACTTTTGTTCGAATGTTCTCTTGAATGAAAAAGATATAAATGTTGTTCGGCTTTACAATCAAAAAATAAAATCAATGAATTAGAATCAAAATCTTAACCTACCTACGAGTAATGTGTGTAGGAACCTGTTGTCAGTATAGGTATAGATTCCTATTTTATTCAAAGGCTAAGAATTTGACAATCGTAGTGTAAAATTGTTTACAAAAGGTTAAGCAAGGCAGATAATCAATTTGGTTAGAAATCCAAAACATAAAAGAAATGACACAATAATATCGTGACACGATTGTGATTTTGTGTCATTTGCGTCACATATTTTATACAATTGTATCGTCGAAGTATTTTCGACAGAAAATTGATTTGAGTTCAGAAGTTGGATACAGATTTGTGCTTATTGATACGGTAACATGGATTCATCAACTTTTATTTAGCTTTATAATTAAACTGCGATGTAGTGTTATTAAAAATGAGATTGATACTGAAAAAAATCTAAGAAATGCGGAATGAAAAAGCCGTCAGTCTAGAAGAAGCAAATAAAACCGAAATTATAATTTATGGATTCATAGTTTTTAAAAGAAAACTGAAGACTTAATTTTTGTCTGTTACTTCTTTAAGACTGAATTTCTCATCAATGCATTTTAAAAACATCATCAACATGCTGCCAATGAGTGACATGACTCCTCCTGTACTTGAAAGCGTGAACTATTCCATGGGACGAATCTTCTTTCGCACTCGTTCAGTTGCTAGAGTACTAAAAGATCTTCACATTTACAAATCCGCTGCCCTGTATAGGCCCTGCTATCTTCTAAAGAGGTGTTCTTCAACGCTGGCAAAACCACTGCGTAAGCATATTCTACTGGTCTCTTTCTGAGTGGATGGAAAACTGCATTTGTAAAGCCCGTCCCTAAAAAGGCGAATCCTCCGCCCCTTCTAACTATCATTTAATTGCACTTATGACCCTTTTTTCCAAGGTCATGGAAACGCTGTTCAAGCTTAAGAAATGTCTTGAAGAACGGAAACTTCTGAATGGTCAGCAGTGTGGCTTTCGTTGCAATAGATCGGCTGGTGATCTTATGGTTTATCTTACCGAACAGAGGAACAAGTCTTTACATCGTTTTTAAGAAAGTAAGATTATTGCACTTGATATTTCAAAAGCATTTGATAAAGTTTGGCATCAAGCTCTGTTATCGAAAATACGTGCTTTTGGTATTGGTGAAATTCTTCTTTGTTGGGTTAGAAATTACCTTTCGGACCGTTCAATTAAAGTAGTATTGGACGAGTTACAGTCCGATATCCATAAAAACGCTGGGGTGTGCCCCAGGGCTCCCTTTTGTCTGAAACTTCTAACCCACTAAATTGTTTCGCGGATGACAGTACCCTCTGCTTTTTATATTTGTTTTTACATTTTCAACCTTGTTTTTCGGATGTAGACTACCAACGGCAGCATATGATAAGCTCATTAAATTCTGATCTTGACAGCATTGTTCAATAGAGAATCAAAAACCAATTTAATGCTTCGAAAACTCTACTATCTACTGTCTCAAAAGCGTTATCTACCCCAATGCCACTTTTCATGAGTGGTACTTGCATCGAGGAGACTGAACAACTATCAGTCCTAGGTATGTGCATCACAAACCACTTGTTGCGGAGTGATCATATATTTGACATCTCCAAAAATGCTGCTAAGTGTTTAGGTTTTCTCCGACGATGCAAGAAGTTTTCACATCCTTCTGATGTGGCTATAATTTACCAAGCTTTTAATCGTCCTAAACTCGATTATCACTCTCATATTTGGGCTGGAGCCCCAATAAAGTACTTGATTCTTCTGGATAGAATTGAAAAAAGAGTTTTTAAAATGATAGGAGAACGTTCTCTCGCCAAGACATTTGCTTCTCTTGAGCTTCACCGAAAGGTGCCTGTCATTTTTTATTTTTATTATAAAGCTCTAGCGAAATAGTCACTTGCATTCCTCTCCTGAAACAATTCAACCGTAATACCTGTATTGCTGGGAGTGCCCATCAATTTACTCTTGAGCCCAATTTCAGACGTACTGTTAAGTACGGAGATTCTTTCTTTAGCCGCACTACAAGAATGTTGAATGCTTTACCTGACTCAATATTTCCCACTCATAACAATGTGCAGACATTCAAAACCAATGTGCATCGGCTACTCTTTTCTAATCTTATCCTCCTTTCCTAATTGCTCGCATTGTGTTTAATCATAATAAGGGTATTCATAACCTCTTTAGTGCGGACAATATAAAAAAAATAGAGCTGAAGGTTTAATATAATTTTGAAAAGTGATGAGTTCTAAATAAATATCGCAATATTTTGCACTGACACAAAAAATAGTGCCTCAAATACGGCTTCAGAAATGATTATAGCTTTTAAATGTTACAACAACAACACATCTTGTCAATCTGATTAGAATCATTTATATGTGGCACTTAGTCAGCTTACAAACAATTTGCAACTTTAGTAAAATCCTAATTATTATTTTTGTCTTAAATTGTAAAAATTATTTGAAACTTCCAAGAAAATGGTGTTTACATTTCAAATTTGATTTGATCTTAAAAAAAAAAAACAATCAAATTGTAAGAAAATAAACATAATTACTAATGTAAAAACATAGAGTTTTAAAAGCTTTATACTTGTAAGTACATTAGTTCATACCTTTTACTGCATTTAGATAGCGGGACAATAAATTAACATGCTGAATTTGTATTAAAATTTTTCAAAGCAGTCAGTTAAAATGTTGACTTTACTTAATTTAGACATTCAATTTCAATCGACCTTAGCTCCCCATTATTTCGATTTCATAGTCAAATTAATCAATTTTTTGTGATGATCAACTTAAAGCTATTCTTTATAGAAACTCATAACTATCCGAAACCTATGTTTTTAAGATTTCATTAAAATAATACGAATTTCTCCGAACAACAATAACTTAATCTAATTAATCTGTGTTAACCTAATTAATGTTTTCTAAAATATAAGTCAATAAATTTTAACGAAATAAATTAAATTATACTAATTTTTTTTTCAAACAAACGTTGTGTTTGTTTGTTTTAAAACTACGCCACTATGAAATGACCCCATCATTCCTGCCATTACTAAATTCTATTCACTTTTTCCGGCAAACCACAAATTATCATTTAACCACTTTGTTTTTCATCTATGTTTAAATCCAAGCAGATCAACATTGGATTTCAATTCAAATTAAATTGAATTAAATTATTCTGCATCCGTTTTGCAAGGCAAGGCTCGTGCCCAAGCATTATATCGATTTCTTCATCGTACCCAAAATTATCTCAATTTTGGAAATTCTTCATTACACAAAAACAGATACACATACAAACACAAACAGCTATTAAAAAAGAGAATAAAACAAAGAAAGTCCTTAATGAATTTCCTTCATTTGTCTGTCTGTGATGAAGGCGAGGATAACAAACGAACGCTAAACAGCCAGCGCGATGTGGCACAGTAATGTTGAACGTTCATTGGGTGTCAATGTCAATGATGTTTTCAATTCGATTTTAATATTGATTCGAAAATCCTACTTAAACATTTCTATTCCAAACACACACGTCGAATATCAATTTTCGTAAGATATTATTCATTTCCCTTATTTTAAATTTAATGTTCCCTTCGAATTACTAACTTCCTTCGATGCCCACATTATGGGGTCTTTCTTCTCATCATCATCATCACTCATAGGACTTGTGTCTATTTGTCGGTCTATTTGTGTGTTTATTTTTGCAGCTATTACTTCATCATGGAATTGAAAATTATCTAATCTGGTTTGCATATCTTTTAGGTTTACGTACAGTGGTTGCCAAGGATTCTATCCCAAAAACAAATACAAGATAGATGGTTACGTCTGGTGCTTCTAAATTCTGCTATTGCTATTGGGAATGAATGTAATTAGATTATTTCATTTGAGCCTTGAGAGATGTTCTTAATTCCAAAAAGCAAAAAAAACTAACATTTGCCTAAAACAACTCAACTCGTTTCTATGACGATGATGATGATGAAGACTCAATTACCAAATATCCTTTCTCTAAATCACTAGTAAACCACAAACCAAACAAAGTTTCGGTCCATTCGAAATTCTTAACAAAATATGATATAAATATTTTTGAACTTTCCAAACTTTTTCAACCTCAATATTTTCTTCAATTTTGTTGGTCCAAACAAATCCCCCAAAATATGTGAATACACTCCAATCTTGTGTACAACTAAAGTTCACACGTGCAAATGCCACAACAAAACACAACACAATAAAAGCGAATAAAATATTTTCTTCTTTTTCTCTATAAAATAAAATCGAGATCTTTATATTAGCTCCAAGTCTAGAGGTATACATACAAAAGATACCTAATCCTGGACAATCCACTGTACAGTACACAGGTTTTAAGAAAAAGTATAGTTAGTAGAGCGAGGCTTACACCACTACCTGAGAAGAAAAACTTCTTGGGATTTAAGTTACCTACTCGTGTGGTTTATTGGTTTACTTGTGAGAGGTAGATTCTTTTCACATTGTACGTCTGTAAGAGTATGATTTGAGCGAATCCTTATATAGATATTTTGTGTGTTTTCTTGGTTGACTGAAGTTTATCATATTGATTTGAAAGAGCTTATTTGATATCCTTGAGGTAAATTTGAAGGATAAAAATATCAACATATCTCCCAAACACCTGAATGAAATTTCAGTAAAAAAAACCGAACATTTCTCTCATGGCACAGTCCAGTTTTATATTGAATTTGTTATTCATAATATTATGTAAATGTCACATGATATTGTGCAAAAATATGCCTTAAGGAGAATAAGTCTATAATGTCATGATAAATAAAGCAGCAATCTAATATCTAAATGTGCTTAAATATGTATGACTCTTAAATAACTGATTGGATTACTTCGTAAGGAAAAGTTAAAAAAAAGTTACACATACGCCACAGTAGCCCATCAGCATTTTAATATTTTTATTTTCTTCATCCTCAAACCGAGATGAGAAAATAAATACAATGTAAGAACAAAAAACAGACTGCTTTTGTATATTTATTCACATTTGATATTAATTTAAAATCACAAAAGCGAGACAGATATATTGCAATTCATGATTAATGAACAAAACAGAACGGAAAAATAAAAAAAAACACAGCAAAACAAAAAGTCCTTGAAATTAACCATGTAGGTTGGTGAGATGAATACTTTTCCGTGGCAATTCTTCTGTGGCTACACCTACTACCTACATCCTACATATACACCATATGGATAATGTCATATGTGTCGCGTTGTCGTCTTCGTCGTCGTCTCTTTTTAGTAACATTTATTGCAAATAAATTGCTTTTGACTTTTAAGTGGTAACCCACTGAAAGATGAGATTTTTGTTGAGTATATAATATTTAAAGACAGATGGAAAAAACAGCAACAAAATGATTCACCATGAAGAATGAAATTCAAGATCTTAAGATATTTTAAATGTCAAGAAAAAAGTTCAATGAATTTTCAAAAAAATCAATTATTTAAGTTATAATGTTTTGACATTGAAAATCGTACACATGTCTTTGAAAGCCAAATATGACATTTAGTTTTTTTTTTTTAAACATTTAATTCAAGGAACTTGGATTTTTTAGGGAAACTCTGAAACTTTTAATGATTTTTCGAAGTAAATTATTTATTTCCTGCATTTGTACGGTTCTCTGTTAAATTTTTAAATTTAAAAATCAATACTTGCTCTTGGTTTTCAAGGCCAAGAACAACGACTTTAGTTCGAGAACAATTCAGAGTTTTACATGTTGTTTGATATGCACTTTGTAATGGTCTGAAAAATGTTCAAAAAGAAAAAAAAACATATACTTATTTGATATATTGGAAATTTAATATTATCTTCATGAAAACATATTATTTAAAAATGCATAATTTCTATTCATCAATTTGATCTGAAACACTATCTTATTTGACATTCAAAATACATGATATTTAATCACAATCATTAGAAGCGATTACAAGGAAATTCTCTAAATATTAAAATCGTTGTTTGAATATCAAATCGTTCTTTGAATATAATTTCGAAGAAATGTCTTTTAAAGACACATTGTTCCAGGAAATGGCTGAATACCTTATGTAAGTAGAATAACAATAAGTCGATGAAAAGTGTCAAAATTTTCATCACAGGTACTGGCAGCTTTTTGACTTAATCCACCTTTCTTTGAAATTTGCATCATAAAATTTTATTCGTAGAATTTGAATAAAAAGAAATCGTGCCAAAAGTCACTGATAGTATTCGATAGTTCAGAGCAAAGGATTTTTTTTCATACTAACATTACTTTATATTAATACGAAATTTGTAATTTAAAGCTGATTTTCTTGAAACTCAACATCTATCCATAAGAAAATAATTTAAAACTAAATTTCGAAAGAAAATTATGAGAGAGTATAGTATTATGTTTGTTTTTTTTTTGTAGGACAAGTTCTAGTAGGTGATTTCCAAGAAATTATCAGTAAATCAGTTTGGAAGCCTGAACTAAGATCCTAGATTTGTCTGTGTTATTTTCGATTGAAAAATCTACATATATTCGCAAATTAAAAATTGATGACGCCAAAAAGAAAATAAATGATTTGGAATAATAACCATGTACATAATTGAACAACAATTATAATTATCAAAGTTTTTTCTAATATTTACGAGTATTTAAAAAGTGACTAGGACTAAGTTTATTTCATCTAAGATTAGCGATTTGGTTTTTTTTTAAATACTTCTTTCCATATTTAAACAGTTTATTATATAATTTAAATAAATAACCAATGTCAATATTAACTAAAAGTGTTTTTTATTTCTCGTATATAAAACTGCAATTCTTTGATTTCGTAGGATTTTAAGTATTTAAATTTGTCTTGATAATTTGTGTTTTGAAAAATTAAAATTGAAAAGTTCGGTTATTATTTTTTTTTAATTTCAGAAATTATTTTGATCTATCAACAAATTTGTGTGAATAACAGTCCCTGGCCATATTATTAGACGCACTGCATAATTTTTATATGCAATATTTTCAACTTTCAAGAATGGATGCATGGTTACATTTTTATGCAAGATGGAGCTACATGCCACATAGCCCAGTCCATAAACCTTATTTGAGGGAAGAAAACATCCATCTGTTGGACTGGCCGGGAAACAGCCCTGATATGAACTCAATTGAAAACATGTTCGAGCTGATGAAGAGGGAAGTAGCTAAAGATGCGGTGACTTATTGAAAGAGTAATTCAAGTGTGAAATCACCACCCACAAATGCAGGAAACAGTCAAATCATGCATTGACAGTATGCCGCGCAGAATTGAGGCTCTTATTAAAGCAAAATGAGGTTCAACAAAACATTTTAAAAAAATTTCAAAAATAGAAACAACAAAACTGAAAAAAATAATTAAAAAAAAAAATCATTTAATCTGTTGCTTTATTTCTAGGAAGTAGTTTATATTCTGCATACAAAATTATTTAAATGCATTACAATATTCGAAAATCTGATTAAAATAGCTGGAAATTAAGATTTTGCATAAAATCTTAAGTGCGTCTAATAATATGACCAGGGACTGTATGTTTGCATTTAGGATACAAATCAAATCGCGCTAAAATAAGACTGTGTCAACTTTTTCTTTTGAAATTTAAGTTCTGGTTGGGGTCAAAATACTGTACATACAAAATAGTGTATGCTCAAAATACTGTATCTTAAAATTCTGTAATATTTTTTTAACCAGAACATAAACCAAAACAAACATATTATTTGAATGATGTTTTAATATTCTTCCCTTGAATAATAACATAATGTACCTTTGATAATTAACAAGTCTTTGAATTAATAAAAACTAAAACTAAATAAATGGTATCTTCTTTTTATTTTCTTCTTCTTTATTGTTTTATATCTCTCTTAGATTTTTACATCAATTGTTCTAAAATTACAAAAATTTCAAATAAATTTGAGAACAAATGTTCTATTCACGATAATGTATTAATAAATTCACTTGTTTAAACATGCCAATTTAGTCGAAGTTATTATTAAGTTAGTTTTCATAATCAACAATTGCAGAAACAAATGCAACAAACTAATTGACCTGTCCAAAGTTTCAGTAGTGTAGAGTATTATGAAATACAGTATTTTGAAAATACGACTTTTGTGATACAGTATTTTGAAATACAGAATATGAATATTACAGTATTATGACCAAACAGTATATTATAGAATTTTGACCAAAAAGTATTTTAAAATACAGAATTTCAAACAGCTTTCTTTGAATTTATTCGAAGTTTCGAGGTTTAGCGTTGCAATTTCTGATATTTTATGCCAAGTCCGATCAATCAAAATTTCAAAAACATATGTACTTTTCTAAACAATTGAATTTCTAAAAAAAAGTAGTTTCATATAACGAAACATTTTGACGTAATCAGACCTTAATTATTTTTTTTACACTAGTAATTTTAAAAAGATCGAAACATTTGTCCATAAATTTAATTCTAAAGTGGAACATTTGGTTTCTCCTTTTCTGACAATTTTTATCAACTTGATCCAAGAAATTGATATGACGAGTCATCAAATCTTTATTCTTAAAAAATGATGATATTGTTGTTGAATTTTCATTTAAAAATACTCAATTTAAATATTAATTCGTAAAATTGTGGAACAGAAATTTATTTTATTTACAATTATTTCTGTTTTTTAAGGAGGCGCCATCCAGTTACCTAAACGAAATTGTTGTTCGAGCAACTTTGCAATAAATTCATTCAGCTTTCAAGAAATTATGAAAAATTACTTTTTTTCTTACTTTTGTTTTTTTTTTCTTGTTTTTGTTTTTAAAAATAAGATTAACCTTGTCTTGTCATACAGACAGACGTAACTCCTGATTTGCAATTTCTGTCGCACATAATAAATAGCATCAGTCTTCATTTCAACAACAGGAAAAAGGGAAAACATTAATTTTCAAAATAAGATTATTTATCTCTTAAAACAAATTATATACGATCAAACTTAAAACATTCACTTAGTCATGCGAAAGTGTCAAAAACATTACTTGTTTTAAATGCAAAACAAATATGAGAAAAAATGCAAAACCTATAAAAAAAACGTATAAAAAAGTGACTAGAAATTGCTTAAATGCGACTGACTCTAAGGATGAATGTATCTGACAGATTTTACAAATTTGAAAAAAAAAAATAATATACAAAATTCTATCGGAGACAGATACACTACACATAATAATTTATGTTTATATTTAGGCGCATAGCCAGAAATACATATATATTGCAAAAAACAACATAAATGTGAAGACAATTAGCTGTTGTTAATTTTTTTGTTTGTCTTGGTCAAGGTTGTTAAAAAGAAAATTTAATAAAAAAAAATCTTATTCACAAAAATACTAATATAAAATTCAATTCACACGTGATAGGCATTTATTAAGATTTATGATCGAAAAATGTTCGCACTTTATTTAAACTTAAATTTAGAATATTATATTTTTTTTTAGAAATGAAACAATTGATTTATTTTTGAACATATTTTTGTGGTGAAATTCATGTTTGACTTGAAGGCCTATGCGACAAAAAAAAGTTCAAGGGAGAGAAAATGTGATTCAAGGAAGATCTTTGAACTTGAACGACAGTTCAGAATAGTTGCCCTTTCGATTTCGTTAAATATTTTTGATACATTTTTCATTCAGCGTTATCGGATTTTGATATGAAAAAAAATCATTAAAACAAATTTATTTCACCTCAAAATTGAACGTGACAAAAAAAATTCTTCAAGAAACGTTTGAGTTTCATTAAATTTTTGCAAGATTAAACGACAAAGTCTAAATGAGCAAAAAGCTCAGTTTTGAAACAAATAAAAAGGTGATATTTTTTAGTACTCCGTGAAAATAATTTTAAAAATAGAGGTACTTGAATTTTTTTCAGAAGGTAAGAATTTGTTAATAAAAGTTTAATTATAAACTTTGTAGGCAGATGAAATTGGGCCATTTTTGAAGATTTCAAATTAAATTTTAATACATAAAGGATAATGTCAAATCACGCCTTTACATTTTTAAATCACAGTAGATTTTTAAAACATGCAACTTTAAAAATGCTAACGACAGCCAAGACTAGAGGTTTTGAGGCGCTAAGTTAGCTACAACATATTTCTCATTGAAAATTGGCTTTGCAAAGTTCATATGTTTTTTCTTCTAGTTTTAAATCAGTTTGAATCTTTTAGTATATTTTAGTATCTTTTTTTTTTTTGAAGTTCTCATTAGTTACGTGTCTTTATATAAAGTTTTGCGAAATTTTGAATTTAATGATTTAATGGTTTCAAAAAACTCATTTTATAAGTAACTCTCAGTACTAATTTCCAAACTTTACTTTTATTTCAACTTTCTGCTCAAGTTTAGGAAATATTTGTTCTAGACCTTATTTTAATATTCTTGCAATGTTTTTCAAAAACTCAGACGATGGATTCGTTAATTTCAAAACGTTTTGCTTTTTCTCCGTTGAAAACGGTTTTCGCTTAAATGATGAAGTGTTTCGTTTACTTGTCTTACAGAACACTTTTGATGATTTTTCAAAAAACGTATAAATCAAAATAAATTTTAAGTATTTGGAAAACCATTACGAATTTTAGCTTTTACATGTACATGAAACCTTTTACATGTGCTTTTTTCCGAATTTTAAATACTAATATCTCAAAAACCTAGTTCGAGTAATTTTGAAGTCGAATTTAAATTAAATTTCATCAAAACCCATTGGAAAAGTTTAATTTGATTTTCAAGAAAAAAAACTTGTCAACCAGTTTTAATAAAAATTTAATTTTAGGAGAAATGTTTTAACTCAAACATCCAAGAACGAAAGAAAAAGAAACGAAAAGAAAACTCAACACCTTACCTTTTCGCGATGCTGATGATCTTTTAAATCCGATAGGTAGAAATGCTGGTGGTGGCGTTATTGGTGGGGCTGGTATCGCCTCCCATGCCATATCTTTTTGCTGTTCACGACATAATTCCAAATGATGTTTTTCACATCGCCGACGACGATGGATATTCGGTGCTATAGTTTTCATTTTGGTTGTTGATGTTGACGAAGCATGACCGCAGTCAAATTTCAACATCGAAACTCTATTTAAGCCCGCAATTTTGACAAAAATTTAGTTTTTAATTTTGTCTTTAAATAATTTCTGATTTTTGTAATTATTTTATTTTTGTATTGATTTTTGTTTATATAGACGAGGTATATGTATTTTCACTTTTTTGTATTAGTCAATTTTTATTTAAATTTTAAATATTTATTTCTTAGTTTTGTTTTTGATGGAAGAATTCGTTAATTATTTTGTTGTATTTATTTATTTATTTGCAGTGATAAAATATTTTTGTATATATATCTTTTTTTATAAATTTAACACACACATAAAAATCTTATTTCTTTTAAATATATATGTATAGTTAAAAAAAAGCTGCACACAGATTTTTATTTTAGAGTTTTTCACTACCAGAAGCACTTGATTTTTGTTTTAATAATTTTGTGTTTGTTTAATTTTGTACATAATTGTTACATTATAGAAACTTTAACAATTTTTTGTTTAATATAAATATTTAACAACATGAAATCTAGAGGAGATTTTAATGTTTATAGTATATATTATAATATAGTTTTTTTTATTGAGATAAACTTATATTTATATTTATAGTTATTATTATTATTATTTTTAAATATTTAGTAACAATTCATAACTTTTAAAAATATATATATGCAGTTTTAAAGTTTTTGTTTTATCTGAAAATATTTCATAGTTTTTTTTTTTAAGTTTTATAAAGAAAACATAACGGAAGGATCTTGTTTCTTACAAAAAAATGCTTAAATTTTCAACGCAAAAGTTAAAGTTTTGATTGGAAATTTAATTACTGAAATAAAGCTTTAAATTTGTCTGAAAGATAACTTCACTGCCTAATATTTTACCCAAAAATGTATGGTGTCCTTAAAAAACATATATAATACGTAATCCTGTCAAAAAATAAGATATTGCCTACAGTTAACAATTCCTCGTTGAACAAACAATAAAATAAAAAAATTGAAATTCAATTTGCAGTTTACATTTTTCTTTCGATTGCTGCTGCTGTTGATTTCTTTAAATCCATGAATCCACACAAAAACCATGGAACATTAAAAACATTTCTTGAGTTTCTTTTTTTATAAACCTTCCCAGAGAAAAACATAATCGAATGTCATAGAAAGATATTTCCCCAAAAATTGTTTATTCTTTCCAATTCCTTGAACTAAATGTAGGTATGTTTATAGGCAAAAGAACAATTCGTGTTCTTAGCCCTATGACCAGTGCTGTCGAAGTAAGAACTAAATAAGTATTCGTACTTTTCTGAAAGTTTTGACTTCATTCACATTTTCTTTCTTTAGGTTGAATTGGGTTTTCTAGATTTGACTTGAATTTTCACTTAAATAAGTTCGTTTGATAAATTCAGCATGACTTGTAGGGCTTAAATACTACAACATGTATAAAATTTGCAATTTTATTCAGTTTGAATTTTTTTTCTAAAATAAACAACACATATTCTTGCCTCAAATTCAATATAATAAGGAGTTTCTACCGACATAGCACAAACCTCAAAAACCCTTCATTATTTCACCCTACCAAACAGATATAACCCGATTTAAAATAAAATCCGACAGCTCTGGATTTTGGCTCTTTTTATGATACCTATCCAATTTTCTGCCTATTTAAGTGCAAATAAAATCAAAACAAAAATTAAACTTATATAATTTTCCAGGGAATATAATGTATACAGTTAAAGTTGCTGCTCATTTTCTTCCTTACGAGTATATACTTTGTTTTTACACAACGGAAGTAAAGTTGCCTTTCTTGAAATGGAAGTCCTTCAATCAGTGACCATGAATTTATTATTTCCTGGTTTTTGAAAAAAAAAAGAAAATTAAATTTAACAACCGAATTGTAGGTATTTACTTTTTAAGAAATACCTTTAAAATAATAAAGTGAAAGCACACAAAAAGAAGAAACACGGAGAATTACGATTTGTGGATTTAGCTTTGACTTTTTATCGGGACTTCCTGATTTTTTTTTATTTTTCTTAAAAATTGAGTTCATTATTGTATAGATCTTTAAGACGGACAAAACTTACTTCCGCATTAGCTTTTGTTTAATCGCAGGGAAATAAATCTTTAAAAAGTAAAAAAAAATTAGGAAGCTCCTGGATTTTTTACTTTTATGGGATTTTTTTCATCTGAATATTTTGGACAAATTAATTCCTCAGCAAGTTTTTTGTTATTTTTGATGATGTGAACTTAAAAGATCTAAGGGTATTTATAAAGTTTATATTGAAAGCTTAATTGAGTGCTTTTTTTTAAGTAAGTAAAACGATTAATAAATAGAATTTTTTTATCTGTCAGGTGAGCAGTTTTTAATCGTATTTACTTTTCAGATCAGTGACTTGAACAAAATGAATAGAATGTCATGCAAAGCTAAGATAAGGCCTTGTCAGAAAAAGTAACCCTAAAAAATTATGTCTTATACTTTATATAAGGAATAAAAGTAGAACATAGATCCACACATTTTTAATATGTAAGCCTAACGTCTTCGAACCACCTTTGGTTTATTTGTTAATGCATGCCTCGATTCAATGAATCAATCAAATTATTCTAAATCTATTAGTTTTAAAATCCAGTTACAAATTTGGGCTTTATTTGAAAATAGTTTATATTTTAACAACTACAACATGAGTTTGAATAGATCCTATTGGGACATTGTACTGATACAAGTTTTTGATACTTTGTGTAAGGTTTTCTAAAATAGGCGTAAATTCAAATTTGATTAGTTAAATTTTGAACTCCGATGAAGGTTACTTTGTTACGCCTGTGGAGCTCAGATTATTCCATAGAAATTTTATTTTGAGTTCCAAAATTAAAATTGTTCAAATGTTTGAACTTTTAAATTCATTTTTAGGGGGAATGGATTTTCAATCCAAAACGGGATAGGAGCACTTAACTAGCATAAAATGAGCCCTACATTACCCCATCATTAGATTTTTAAAATTTTGTTTGGCTTTTCAAAATTTCAACTTTGCGACGTGATTAAGGGGGTAAGGGAAAGAGATACCAAACTGGGTTTCCCTAACTTAGGAGCCCAAAAAGAGCCCTAGATTCCCTCATCATCAGTTTTTTTAAAAATATGAATTTAAAGGTGTGGTGTTTCTAGCTTGACATCAAGAGCTAGGAACACCACAAGTTTGAGGAGGAAGAAATTTGGAACCATGTCGGGATTAGAGCACTAAATTAGCACAAAAAGAGCCCTACATTTCTGGATCATTAGAATTTCAACATTCGATTCTGGTGCTTCGAACTTTACGGACCTTTCCAAAAAGGCGTAACATCAGTGCTATTTGGGCAGTTGTAACTTTTGACAAGTTAAAACTACAGCTGAATAAGAATGAAAAGATACGCGATCTTACTTGCAGTAGCTAGTTTTTTTTTGGGACACGGTGTGTGTGTGTTGTAGACGTCCGTTTGTAGAAAACCCCCTTTCACTTTTTTTTTTTTCTATAACCCTTGCCAGTTTCCATTCAATCTACAAAGGTGATCCATAAAAAATTTAATTTCTGGGACAGCTGACAAAATTGATTTAAGCTTTGTTTTTGGGACACTACACATACTCGTATATGTTTGTGTTATGTTCTTCAATCTCAAGATACAATTTTCTATTTTTGTAAAACTATTCTTCAGTTTTTGTGGTCTTTGTCATTTATATGGTTAGAGAAATGAAAAGCCTATTTTTGGGACACATACAATTTTTCATTCGTAGCTTCAGCTTCAAACATTCATTTTCCAAATAAAAGAGTAGACACAATTTATGTGTCAATACCTTTTGGGACAGTGTTAAAAGTCATATTAGTAAAATCTATTTTTTTTTAATTTGATTTCTTGGGTTAAAGTTCAAATAAAATTTTAAGAAAAATTGAAATTTTAAAAAGATTAGTCTTCATTTTTTATATTAAAATTTTAACACAATTCATTTTCAATTTTTTAATTTAATATTTATTTTTGGGACATTGTCTTCATTTTTTATATTAAAATTTTAACACAATTCATTTTCAATTTTTTAATTTAATATTTATTTTTGGGACGTTAAGAAGTTTTTTTATTTAATATTAATGATATACTTGTGTTCAATTCAATTATTAGGGCTGCTTCACAATAAAAGATTCAAGCATCTAATATTTTGGGACAGATATACAGAATTAAATCAAAGAAACACATTTCTGTTTTTGGGACAATGTCATTAAGTCATTTTTAATTTTCAAATAAGATTTTCCAACTAAATAAATTCATGTTTTCCTCATAAAATCCTTCTGTCGTCTTGTCTTTATCAACATCATTACAAAATTTAATTAAAATAAATACTCGTAAAAAATCCTTTAAGAACTTTCAATTCACTCTTAAGACATCTCGACACTACACACAGACGCATACAGACACAAAATATTAAATATAAAACCTACATCACTATCTAATCCGACAGCCATCGGTATAAAGCAGTTCTTCATTTCCCACAGGAAAGTGCCATTATTTTTTTCCCAGAAAAAGAACTTTCTTATAATACTGACTTATAGTATGTTTGTGTGTGTGTGTTTTTTCTTGTCTTTATATTATATTTATGTATGTGTGTGTGTGTGTGTGTGTGTTAAAAATATAAATAAGGACCATCTATAGGTAAAATTATTATTATAAAAGAATGTTTTACTATCATGCGTGCGGCTTTTCTCATATCAAGCAAGATGAAAGGAAAAAAAGGAAAGAAAAACTTTCTTCTTCTTGGGATTTTCTTAGAAATAAGGAATCTTAATGATGTCATTAAATTATGCGCTACAAAAATACGTGCCGACATTCTCTACTTTGTATAATATATTTATATTGTTCATGTTCATATACATCGGTGCAAAGATTTTTGTGTAACTGGAACATGATAGAACGGAAACAAGGCAAATTTTGGAGAAAAAAATGTGTAAAGGTAGTTTTTATTTAGCTTTTCTTGTGGAAAATGAACAAAGTTAATTTTTAAGTTGGCAAGAAATAGGATCATGGTATTGATTGTTATGACCTTTTATCCCTTGATCTAAACTCTTGAAATGTATATTATAGTTCGTTATTGTTATAAAGGTGTCCTTAAATTAGAGAGGGAAGGAAACTCAAGGCCAATCAAGGGTTTTGAAATGAACGCAGACATTAGAGATAACGACCGTTTTGGTATTGTTAGAATTAAGTTTGATAGAGAAGGAAGTAGATTGGCCTAATTGAAAAGGGGGGTGTTGTGTTTCTTATTGTTGCCTGCCTGCTGTCTTGCTTTTCTGCCAGTCTTTTCGGTTATAGAAAGAAAAGAAAAACTGCACTCTCGATGACATCAATATTCTGTTTGTATCGTCCCAACCACTCCTGGCATCGAGTACATCCTTGAATGACATCCTGAGAGATGCTATCAACTTTCCAACAGGCTGCCATCAACAAGCGGCTACTCGAGATTGCTTTTTCTCTTCTATACACACACTTCAACCCACAGACACATTGATGCAGAGTCGCCTCCTTTTTAACCCAATCACATCTGAATCTGAAGGATATGATTTGATGACTGCAAAAGTTTGCTCCCTTTAATGATTTATCGTAATAGGTTTTTTTATTTTTTTTCTATTTTTTGGTGTTTTGTCCTTTTACCACCCACCACCCAACTACCCTTACATAATTCAAATCGACCCAACTCGACTCGACACCACCTTATAGTTCTGATTAATTATATTTTTAGCTTTGAAAGGAGGATGCGAGGTAGAATCGTGGGTGGGTTTCGGTATCGGTCTGGGTCTGGGTCTGAGTCTTGGTATAGAAATTTAAAATGTGGGCGAAGGAGGGAAGGAATGAATTTTTGTTGTTTATATAAATTAGATGGATGTTAGGTAATTTGAATTTTGGGTCGTTTTACGGTTCGGTTCGGTTGGGTTTAGTTTGGTTCGGTTCACTTCGGTTTCTCTTGTTATCTGAACTCTTGAATGGGATTCTTCGGAAACAACAAGGTAGATACGGTAGTATAATGCTGGTTTTGAGGCGGTAAAGGTAATGGTAGTGTTGATGGTGCTAATGTAAACATGAAAGGGATAAATTGGATTTTTAGTGAAAGTGGGAAATTTATTTGAATTAGAGATTTCATTTGTTTGCCTATATACGAGTACACTGATCAAGTGTTGCTGCTGCCTTTGTGGCGAAAGTTCGTCAGTTAAAATGGTTCTAATTTTTGGAACTCTATTCAACAAAATACAATATAAACACCTTTTATTTGGTTTTTGTGTGATTTTAAGAATAGGCACAATATTTGTTTACAAAACGAGGGTTAATTTCATAAGTTTTTGTGTTTATTTTTCGACTGAATTTGCCAGTCATAATTTTTGTATACTAAGCATATTTTATTGTTTTTTCTTAGTTTTGTTTTAAAAAGTTATTCCTACCTGCCTAGAATTAACATACCTACAAATATTTATTTTATTTAGAGAAGCCATTTAATTAGTTCATTAAATTTTGAGTGCTGACTGATGTTTGGCATTTCAAGTCAATTGGCTTTGACTTTGGTTCGAATAATTGTATTGTGTTGGTGTATAGATATTTTAATTCGAATTAGTTTTACTTCAATGCACATGAAAGGTTATTTGATGGAATTTTGTAATGATGAATCTTAAGATGATTTGTATACCTTCATAAAGGTTGGATGGTTTTAAAAGATTTTGTTTTTGTTTTTGAAAGACAAAATAAATGAAAAGAAAAATGATTTGTTTTCTGATTCTAAAAAATTCTTTAAAAAATTCATGCACCTATGGACGTGTCGTATAAATTCCTGTAAATTCGTACTGACAAAAATATGATGTTTCAACGAAATAGCATCGGTACTATTTGATGGTAGGGAAATATAACTTTTTTCATTTTTCGTTTATTGAGTTGAAAAATTCCTGTTTCTAGGAATTTATTTTTCGCTTTTTGTGCTAGAACTGTGTTAAAACACTCCAGCTGTCAGTTGTTTGCTTGCTTTTAACTTGATTTATTGGTGTGTTGTTTGTTGAGGCAAAATAAACTACAACATATCTCAATAATAAATACCAACTTGTGGAATGTGTTACATAATTTATGTCTTTATTTTTTTTTTTTTAGAGCAATGTATATATGGGTGTTGGAATGTGACTTTTGTCGAAAAGAGTTACTTTTTGAGTTTTTTGTAGAATAATTTCAAACAAAAACAACCATAATCAAACTTTGAAACTATTTAATAACACATTATTTAAGCTTGCCAGTTTAATGTTAAAAATCAAGCATTAAATAAATTTTAGTCATCACTTTGCAATTTTATAGTTTGAAAAATGATTTTTGAAAATAAAGTCAAATTAATAAAAATAAATGTGTCCAACCTTTTTAAATATTTAAGGAAAAAATTTTGTATAACAGCCTTGGTAGAAATTTTAACAATTGTGAAGCACTTTGACAGAAATTTGAAGTATTGGTTTAAAAATTTAAAAAATTGGAGAATTCTTAGAAATTTGAAATACTGTTAGAATTTTGTGTTGACAGTTATTTGAAAAAGTGTAAGAAATAAAAATTACAACAAATTTGAAAAATTTTGTCGAAATTTGGAAATTTATAGAAATTTCGATATTTGGTAGAGTTGTAAGGAATTTGAGAACAAAAAGTGGATAGAAACTTAAAATTTTCAATACTGACAGAAATATTCAGAAATTTAAGTTTCTATCAAATTTTTGTTCTGAAATTGTGAAGAATTTAAAAATTGACAGAAATTTTATATATTGGTGTAAGAATTCAAAAAATTAAAGAATTTCCGGAAATTTGAAAAAGAGTTGACGTTATTCGAACTTGAACTTGTAATATTGACAGAAATTTAAAAAAATATTAGAAATTGTAAAAATTGTTTTATATTTTTAAGAATTGGTAGAAATTTCAAACATTACTGGACATTTAAAAATTTTTAGAACTAAACAAAATTGGCAGAAATTTATAAATTGGAGAATTTTTAGAAATTTGAAAAATGGTTAAAATTTAAATCTAGTGTTGATAATTATTTAAAGAAGAAGATTGAACTATGTTGTTATAAAAAATTTAAAATTGATAGAATATTCGAAAATTCTTTGAGATGTAAAGAATTTGAGAACATAAAAAAAGTTGATAGAAATTTACATTTTTAATGCTGACAGAAATATTTAAAAATTTAAGTTTCTTCCAACTTTTTGAATGTCCTCGGTAGAAATTTGGAAATTTGGTAGCTATTTTTAACATTGTTAGATATTTCAAAATTTGTAGAACTATACAAAATTGGAAAAATTGAGATATTGGAGAATTTTTGGAAAGTTGAAAAAGTGGCAGAAATTTAAATCTGGTGTTGATAACTATTTGAAAAAAAAAAATTTAAAGAAATTTGAACTTTGTTGTTATGAAAATTTGAAAATTGATAGAAATTTCGAAAATTGGTAGAGATGTAATGAATTTAATAACATTAAAAAATTTAATTTAAGTAAGTAAGTAAGTAAAAAATTTAATAGAAACTTAAATTTTGAATAATGACAGAAATATTTAAAAATGGTAGAATTTCTAGAAATTTGAAATTTGTGTTGATAGTTATTTTGAAAATAGTGTTTCAAAGAAAAATTACTAGAAAATTGAAATATGTATTGATACAAATTTTTAAAATTTGTCGAAATTTAAAAGCTTGTAGAATCTTTCAAAAATTAGAAATGTAAGGAATTAGGAACATTTGAAAAGTTTATAGGAACTTGAATTTGTATAATTGAGAAAAACATTAAAAAATAGTAGTCATTTTAAAAATAAAATAAATAAACTGGGTGGCGCAACAGTCCGTTGAGAACTGAGAAGGGATAAGTGAACTTTCAACCATTCCTGAGTGCAAGTACTGTTGTCAGGGATGGATGGGACCTTCAGTTTTTTTAGCCGAATCTGAACTTCTAATTTGAGAAAGCACTTTCCATGACAAGAATTGCTCTTGAAGAATTTGTCAATTCTTCGAAAGAGGCAGTACCCGTGAAAAAAACTTCAGGTGTCATAGGCAGGGATCGAACCCAAGACTTCTGGCATGACAGTCTATCGCACTAACTATCATGCCACGGTTATTGCACGTATTTTTTTTTTTTCATTTTTATATTTTTAAGAAATAGTAGAAATTTTAAACATTATTGGTAAATATTTCAAAATTGGCAGAAATTTTTATTATTGTTTGAAAATTTGATAACTTTTATTTAAAAAAAGAGTCAAAAGTTTTATAAAAATAGTAAGATCTAATTTTAAAAAATGTTGAGATTCGTAAAAGGAATTTTGTAAAGTGTTACATTTAATTAACTTTTTCAAAAACGAACAAATTCAGTAGACTTCTCCCTTTTAATAAAAAATGTTGGTTTTCGTAAGGTTATGTTTTTGATTCTAATTTCTAAAAATGTTTCACTACATGTTTTTTAAAACAACTTTGCTCAAAATTAAAAAAAAGGAAAGATAAGAACCATTTTTTTGAAAAATTTCCAAAAAAAAAACCTAAAGTACCGTTTTACATATTTTAACCTATTACCTTTCTTTTGTTTTAAACTGGCGAACTTGTGTTTGTTTTTAAGAAAAAGAAATAAAACTCGAAACATGTTCAACCTTATAGTGAAATTTACAGTAAAATTTTAACGCTTTGGGTAAATCAAATGAAAATTCTTTTCAAAAAAAAAAAACAAAAAGAAACATTCGAAAACACTTGATTGAGATCAAGATCAAGGGAATATTTTATTTGTCAAAATTTACTTTTATTCAAAATTTTTTGTATGCTAATTTAAATCTAGCTTTCGTCTATAGAAAAGATGGACAAAATAAAAACAAACTCAGAAATATTTTAAATCAAAAATTCCTTTTTCAAAAACGAAGAAAAAAAAATGTTAAAAATATTTTGATGTAAGAAACAAGAATCCGGAATGTTTTGAAAAAAACAAAAAATAACAAAAATTCACGAAATATCTTCATCCACTCGAGGAATGCAAAACAAAAATTCAAAAACAAAGTCTGCTAATCTGAATAATTGAAACATTTCTCAAAATTAATTTTCTTATAAATCACTTATAAGCTCAATGTGCTTGGAATTTTAAAAATTTAGCATTCCGTTCTTTTTTTCAATCTTGCTGTTTTCACATCTCAAGTGGTTGAAGATTCAGGTTTGTTTTTTGTATTTTCACAAACTCACTTACTTTACATTTTATTTGTTTTTAATTTTTATTTTCAAAAATAAAATGTTTAAATTCTTTCTTTGTAACAATTAACACTTCATAAAAACAGATTTATTTTATTTAATATATTTATATATGTAAGTACAATATATTTAATTATTTTATTAAATATTTAAATTTAATTTTGTATTTAATTTTAATTTGATTTAGAATAAACTTCACTTTTTGGTTTCCAATTTTTACAACTTATATTTTTAAGACTTAAATTTAAGTTTATATTATTTTAATTTTAATTTAATGAGAATATATTTATATATTTTATTTTAGTGTTGAAAATTTCACTTTAAAATAGGTACATATGGTAGACTAGACACTTGTCGCAAAATTCTTCAGCATTTCACTTTTCATTTATTTATTTTGTTTTTCTTCAACGTTTCCTCCTTGAGCAACAGATAGATAGAGAGTCAATGTTAAGTGTTTTCTTTTGATATAAACTTCGGACACACATTGAATTTGGGTTTGAGTTTTTGTTTATTTATTTTTGAAAACAAAATTAAATCACTTGCAGATGTTTTGTGGTGAAAACAGGGAGGGGGAGTAAACAAAAAAGGGTGCAACTATGACGTTCCTTAATTTAGATTAAAATCTCATTTTGATGTTTTTTAATATTCTGTCACATAAAAATTGAAAACAAATTAAAAAAAAATAATCAAAACGAAAAATATTAACGGCACGAAAATTTGTATTTTATTTCATTTGTTTGATTTTTGTATATTTTCTTGTTCA
Organism: Eupeodes corollae; assembly: GCF_945859685.1. NCBI lineage: Eukaryota > Metazoa > Arthropoda > Insecta > Diptera > Syrphidae > Eupeodes > Eupeodes corollae. The sequence goes on from NC_079148.1 coordinate 115,482,577, forward strand.
AACACAAAATTTGATGAAGAGTTCTTTTTATTTGAAATTAAAAAGGGATTGTCTCTTGTTGTGTGGAAATTTGGAAAAGGGAGGTTATTTTCCGCACCGGGACCGTCACCAGTGAAAAGTTAAATCAAACTAAATTTTCATTTTCCCATCGAGACGACTACGACGACGACAACGACGACACACCGAGAAGATTTTCAGTCCACGAGGAAATTCTTTTTTACAATTTTCAGGGTGAGATGACATCAATGTGTACGAGAGATTTCCGTCCAAGTTCGAGTAAAATGTTTTGATGCTTTTTACACATACACCCTCACAAAAGACACAGATACATAGTATTCTTTTGTCCGTGAATTGGGTAGATGTATGAGTGTTTACACGGTGTAAAATGTTTGTTGCGCTCGTTTCATTCAGAAAACCTCGCTGAAGTTTGAGTGTGTATGAGTTTTTTGATCTCATACAAGGACGTTAGCAGTTTTCGCTTTTCACGAAAATCATTTTTCTGTTTTTTTTTTACTGTCTCTATTTTCTCAATTTTCAGTGAGAGGAGAAATTTTGAGAGAGAAAAAGCTCTTTCTGTGTAGATTTTTGAATTTTCAGCCCCTTTTTCGAGTGAGTGGCTGGTGCTCGAGGATGCTGCACGTGCAAAAGCATTTTGTGAAAAAAAAAGTTGGAACTTGAACTTGGCTGAAGTTGACTTGCCCGTGAAAATTTTCAACCCCTTTGTAGTGTTACTGTAGAGGTGGGTTAGAATTCGAGTAAGATACTGATGCTGAGGGTGAGGTTGAGAGTTGTGTTCTTTTTTTGTTGTATTGGCAGGCAAGCAGCAAGCAAGCAGGCAGACAACATCAGAGAGTGTTCCTGTGCTTTGCCTTTGGACTTGAATTATTTTAATTATTTATATTTATTATTGAAGTGGTTGGATTTTATACAAATTAAAATATGCTGGTGGTGGGTATTTAAGGCATTTTATGTGTGGAATTTATGTATGAAGCATAGAAAGTTATGGCAAAATTCTAAAAAAAAATTAAGCAGGGACCCAGATTCCACAAAAAAATGTTTAAATTATAATAAAAAGTGATATGTTATATTAATAAATTAAATTAAATTATAAAATTTATGTTGTGGGTCACTATATTAAAAGACAAGAATTTAGTTTTTTTTTGATATTTAAGAAAACCGAATGGATCTATTTCCTTTCAGGTTTTGTTGTTGATTAAGTTTGGTGGAGAAAAGAAGCTTTGTCTGTAGGCGAAATGCTGTTTGGTTGGTGTTTTTTTTTCTTTTTTTCTTGTCACGTAATAGATTTACATAATAGAAACAAAGTTTATTAAAATTTTGATAAGATGAAGAGAGGATGGATTGATTACAAGGGGAAAAATAAAACAACATGGATATATGTAGTATGTATTTATCTTGCTTTCGAACGTGTTATGAAATCTTAAAAAAAAGAAAGGAACACAAAAAATGAAAGAACACCTGAACCTGAACTTTTTGTTTAAATTAAATCATAAAGTTTTTTTTTCTATTTTTTTGTTTTGTTGGTAAAATAAGCTTGGACTTTTTAGATAGGCACATCACGATTTAAAGGATCATTAGAGTTAAAATCTCATGAGATTTATTATTCAAAGATGTACTTGGACTCATTTAACGTTTATTTTTTGTTAACTGAAATTTTGAAAACATAATAAAATATAATTTATGAGACTGAAACTCATGTTTTTATTTATAGACAGGAGTTAAGAAGAGTCCATCTTCAAATCTCACGAAAAAAAAACTTGACATTTAAGCAAAAAAATGAGCAATTACTCTGAATACACTTTTTTAAATCTAATTACAAAAAAGTATTTATAAATAAGTACATACTTAAAATACGCGTGTTTCCTATTAAAACCTTAACGTGCTTATTTTTCAATTTTAAACTATTCTTGGTATTACTTGAATTCCAATAAAAAAAAACAAAAAATTATTCGAAAGGGCAAATATTTATTGTTTTCGTTATAAATTCAATTTTCAATATTCTGAAAAACGATTTCCAATTTGCATTCCACACAGTGGTGCACTTTGTATAATTTACTTCCCTTTTCCAGTTATTACGAAACAAACCAAAAAAATTAAAGAGTGAAAAATGAATTATAAATATTTTAGTTATTTTTTTAACTGTTGTTTAGGTACAAAGAAAGGATGTAAAGGTGGTAAATAATGTATACAAATAAATGGTGTTTGAAAAAAATAGTCCGAACCCTGTAAATTTTTTCAACAAATTGAGACATAGATTTTTAAAATCCTTTAATGTTGTAAAATATTAATACGGATGAGTTTTAACCAAGTTTCAATCTTCCCTTTTAGGAATAAAAAAAGATCTGAAGCAAATAAATTTAGATCAAATCACAAATCTCACTTTTATTAATAAATTGGTATGCTCTTTATGCGACCACTTAAAATAATGTCAATGCGGCTTTAAATGTTTCTGAAATACAATTTCACAGAAATATTTTATATACGAGTGGGTTGAATGTCTATAAAAGGAAATTTGAAGTTTTGTTTCGCGGTTTTTGTTATGTTTTCTGGGTAAAAATTTATTGAAATACATATTTGAATAAAATATTGTTCGTTGTTAAATGTATAAATAAAATTAATGAGAACATTCAAGTTTTCAAGAAACTGATATTTAACCTTTCACATCTATCATTAATGGGGTTTTCAAAGAAAAACCAATACAAATTTAATGATTCCATTTATTTAAAAATACAAAAATAATGTCCAAGATGAGATGCCAAAATGTTAGTTGCATCCTTAGGCCAAGGATTCATATCTCCATCCCATTAGGTATGAAGATATATTTTTTTTGTTTATCAAGTTCTTTTGCATTGAATTTCATATCATATCTGCATTAATGTATTTTCAATTTTAAGTTTTTTTTTTGTTTTGTTTGTTCTTATGTTTGTTTATCTTTTATCCGAAATATTTCATTGAGTTATGCTTCAATGAAGCAATAACGGGTATTAAAAAAAATGTATAATATTTTATTGTTTGGCTTTTGAGTCATCAGTTTATGGGTTCAAGCACACAAATCGCACTCTCGTTGCTCGTCATATTCTTGTTCAAGGACGATTTTCACCTTCGCTGTTTTGTTTATGCATGTACATATGTATATATGAAAAGGGTTGCCATTTCAATATGTGTAAGGACTGGAGATATTTGGCATGTTTTGTTAAATAAGCTATTTCAGGGTCAATTTCTATATTTATTTATTTCTTCGTAAAGAATTCGAAATGTCCATTTTGAGAATTCGATACTATCTCAGATATTTTTTAAATAATAGACTAATAATTGAATATTAACCAAATCACAAAATTATCCTATTTATTTTGCACACATCCAGTTTTGTCCTTTCGAAAAAAATCGTAAATTGGTACTCTGAGGCGTATACGTACTTTTTTATTCCATTGCTACACCAGTTTTCTTCGTAAGTGTTTTTGGTTTAATATTGCGCTGATTATAAGCTTACACAACACATTTGAGGGGCTTGTATGATATCATAGAAAACCTTAGTTATTTGGGAGATATATAACACCAAATGGTATTATGTTCCCTAATTTAGTTTAAGTCTTATGATATTCTGGCAACACCATCAGGCATATGCAATATACATACATGTATGTATATTTGAATGGCAACAAAAACACACGAGACGGATACGGATGCAACCTGAGAAACAGATAAAAGGATTCTGCCGTCGTCGTCGATATGGATTTTTGTTGAGTGTATACAATTGTGAGTTCATCATCATAATATGCAGTTTTTCCTGTCGTGTACTTTCTGTTGCATTGATTTGAATTTTTATTTTTCCGATTTGCTTTTCTCTATTTGCAAAGAGAAAACCGAAAAACTGGGAAATTTGCCAAATTTATATCAAAACCATAACCATCATCATTAAAGTTATAACTTAAACCAATATATGGACTTTGTGTATATAATTAAGTCATTTTTGTTGATGGATTTGTTGCTTTATTGTTGCATAAATAAATATAAAGGTATTTATATTCATATTTCAATTATATTAATAAGTTTGGTAATTGAATTTAATTTTGCAGATAAATAAGCTTATACATTGTTGAAAAATGCAGAAAATGATTGAAATAAAAAAACGTGATTTGGCGTTTGTTAAAAATAAATTTGTAAAATCAATACCAAAAAAATGGAAAACAAATAATTTTTTTAATTCGAGCGATTATACCAAGATCAATTATTTAAAAACTAATTATGATACAATCTTTATAAATACATTAATTCCAACTTTAATATGCTTGTACATACATAAGTTTGACTTATTTTTTCGTATTTTTGTGTGTTTTATTGAGGATTAACTTAAACGTGCTTGTTTTAAAAAATTCAATACCAGTAGAAAAGTAGTGCATAATTGAATATAACATAAAAAAGAAATTGAAACTGCTTGAAATGCATAATAATTTATTGTTTTTATTATATTTTTTGGTTGTTCCAGAGTGAAATTTTAGGTGATCTAGTGAGAGTCATCACGGACAGAATTTCTGCCTTTACCTCTAATCTATTCAAGGAGTATTGCGAAGAACAAAAGATCAACCATTCGCTGGTGACTACAGAGGTTGCTCGCGGAAATGGACAGGTGGAGAGAGTCAACAGGATTATCATTGAAATGTTGACGAAAATGTCAGTCGATGCTCCTGATAAGTGGTTCAAGCATGTTCCAGGACTGCAAAGAATCTTGAACTCAACAGTAAATCGAAGTACAAACAAAACTCCATTCGAAATAATGTTCGGAGTCCGTATGAAATGTGCGGAGAATATTGAACCAAAGCAATTGATGGAAGAGCTATTTATCGAAGAATTCGAAGACAAAAGGAAAGAGACAAGAAGAAAATCGAAAAGGCTATAACCGAAAGATAAAAGCTGCTTCGCAATACAAATTGCGCGATCTGGTTGCGATAAAGAAAACTCAATTTGCACCCGGAACTAAGCTGTATCCATTATACTTAGGGCCGTATGAAGTCGTTAAAGTCAAGCGAAGTGGGAGTTCACGAGGGACCAAATTCAACTTCGTCGTCCACTGATTTTTTGAAGCCCTTGCGAAATGAAGATGACAGCGAAAGAAATGAAAATGATTCCGGAGACAGTGATGAAGATGTTCCGAAATTGCAGCGATGAAGAAACTTTACCAGAGATGACTTTTTGTCTGAGGCAGCCAACAAGAAGGATGGCTGAATGTAGGATGACTACACATCCTAAATTAAAGCCAAACATTAGAAATGTACACTATTAGTATTAAAATAATATTTCCAATTCATTCCGTTGCGAAAATTCATAATTAACGACTTACTAATTTATAAAGATAAAACTTAACGTCTTAAGTAGCTATTCAAAAAAGTAAAGTCAAGTAAAGTAAAAGTAAAGAGAAGAGGAAAGCCAAGTAAAAGTCAAGTGAAATTCAAATTAATTGTATTTAATAAAGCCGATTTTTTAACAGCATAACTCGCAGATAAAATGAAATGTACTCCATTTAAATACTTACAAATTTTTCTTAAATTTAAGAACAGAATTCTTTACCTTCAGAACGATAATTCATCGATTTTATTATTATAATTTAATGAAATAAGACGAAATATATTTCAAATATTTCTAAGTTCTTGTATTGCTTTTTAAAAATATGATTATTCGAATGTCAAAAAAACTAATTTTTCCAACACAATTTGCATAAAAATTAATGTTTCAAAAGGTTTTTTAAGAAGTTTAAAACACTTTTTTAAAATAAATACTATCAATGTAAAATGATTAGTAGCAGTACCTGTAGCGTGATGGTTAGTGCCTTGGACTTTTATGCAAGGGGTCTTGGATTCAATCCCTGCCTGTGCCACCTAACTTTTTTTTACGGGTACTGCCTCCTGCCAGGAATTGACAAATCCTCCAAGAGTAATTCTTGTCATGAAAAAGTGCTTTCTCAAAATAGCCGTTTGGATTCGGCCTAAAATTGTAGGTCTTTTCCATCTCTGACAACATTACTTGCACACAGGAATGGTTGAGAGTTGTAAGTCACTAGGCCCTGGTTCTTCAAAGACTGTTGCGCCACCTAATTTATTAAAATGATAAGTGTCTATGGAAAATCAAGCTTTGGCATACAATGGTTTGCGCTGTTTTATAATTTGTTTATGGAAATTTATCTAAAATGTCTGTTTAATATTTTCTTCTGAGCACCATTTGTAAGTTTTCTATACAATTTCCTAAAAGGTTTGTATAAATTGCAGCTTTTTTTCATTGTATATTTTGATAAACCCGTTTAAAAGATTGCTTTTAAAGCAAACATTTATAGGATATGAGGAATGAAAAACTCTTTTTTATTCCAAAAAAAATCATTTTCCTTTTTTTATCTTTTAATTTGATAAAAAGTTTAAAAACATTTAACTGATATCAAAGTTGATTTTTTTTATTATTTGGTCATACAAAAAAGCGTTCTAGATATCAAACACATCTTTTACAAACAAAGAAAACAGAAATCAAACACAAAAACGTTGTCAATCGTATTTCCAAAAGCAATCATTAATTTTGACGACTGATATTCATAAGTCAAAACACTCCCGCACACAATTGTTGATTAAATTGAATGATTCAAAAGAAAAATGTCCTTGAATTTGATTTAAAAAAAAAATAAACCTGTCGTCCACAACAATCTTTTATTATATTTTCCTCCTTTATAATCCACTTCTTATCTCAAACTTTTCGGATAAGCTTAAAAGTCCTTAAACTACATCAAATATATCAATAACCAACGCCTACTGTGCCTACCAACAACACTCTCATCCATTTCCACTAACAAAACGTGAAAATGATCAAATTACCTTTTTTTTCATCTCAAAAACCGATTCCAACAGTCTAACACCCCTCATCCTTCAAAATGTAAAAATACACCAATGAGTATCTAAATATATGCGATTCTCATACCCACACATATTTTTCGCAGTTTATCACATCGAAAATCTTCCTTTATTTTTTTTTATTTGTTGCTACTGCTGCTTTGCAGTCTGAAGGACTCGACTTATACATCTTATGACATGACTTCAAAGACAGAAGAAAAAAAAGTGCCCACCACATCCTTATTCAAAAACCCCCCAAGTGCTAAAATCTCTCCTTACATCACATCAATTGAATACAAAAAAAAAAGAAAAAGCTGAAAAAAACGCCTTCAAAATTGAAAACCCCATAATCCTGTGCGCTCAAGCCTACCTATCCTACCCTTTAAGCATTCATAAGAACTATTGTTAAGATACTAACAGAACAGATGAAAATTCTATAAACTATATCCCAGGCATTTTTGCTCCATCAGCAAAATCTACACATTCAAACGTTAAATGTCGACATCGACGTCGACAACGACAACGACTACAACGGCGAGCGACGTAAACAACAACCTGTTTGACACAACAACAACAACAACCAACACAACAAAAAAGCTTTCTTCTTTTGTATGATTCTGTTTCTGTTTACTTTGCGCACTTTTTTTCTGCCGTCTCGCTCGTTTATCGTCGTCGTGGGGTCGGATAAGAAGCAGGAGTAAAAGTAGGATGTGGAAGGCGGAACGGCAACGGATTTATCCCGGCGAATTTTCAAGTGCAAATCTTCTCTCGCTTTCTCTCTCTCTCTATGGATATCTCACTTCGAGGTCATTTACGTCATCAGAAGCAGAAGATAACAAAAAGCTTTATAAAATAATTGTTTTCTTGTCATCCCCATCATTGCCATGGCACGCGAGGGTGTACTTCGAACTTCGAACTTCAGTTTCAAGTTCATGTTGCAAGTTCAGCTGCGAGCAACAGCGATACAAACAATCAGCCAGTGAGAGATAAATACAAGTAAAACCACCCTCAGAGAGCGAGAGACACTGAGGAGCGATATCTCCAATCCTCCAAAGTGGAGAATAGCAGTTCCTTTTGGCTTTGCAGAAAATCGCACTTCCTTTTTTCCATTTTATCCTTTTTATATTTTTCTCCAACTGATGGTAACTTTTTGCAAAATACGTTACATAACAATTTTGTTCTAGAGAATTACAACAGAGATAGGTATTTGCCCTTCAATGTTGGAATATAAATTTTGCTGGAATAGTTCGTCAGCAGGAAGTAAGGCTAAACGAGCAACAACAAAAATATTATCAGCAAAAAAAAAACAAGGATAACGAAGAAGAATTTAAGGTTTCTTAGAGAAATACTTATACAAGTAGTTGGTGCAAAACATTTTTATCTCTTGGTTTGTTGGTTATACCTTACCGCGACGTATTAGCTGATGAAGAACTGATGATGATGATGCTGATGGCAATGAGGAAGATGAAGATGATGATGAAGAACCTTCTCTCTTCCTGTTTTTCTTTTCGGTAGGTATCTATATTCAAGAACGAACGGCACGGCACGTGAAGTTTTTGCATTTCCTCTTTCATTTTACATTTTGCAAAACCCACCGGACCAAGAAGGAAATTCGATTCGTCTTCATCTGCTCACAGAGAAGTGGTATAGAAATATTGGAAGTTTTTCGCGGTGGTGGAGGTCCTTATTTTTCAAGGTGCACATTAAATACCTACCTACTTACTCCCCCTTACCCCTCCTCCCATTCTAACATCGCTATGCTATTCTTCCTCCAACCCAAAATGTGATGGTTTTGCTTTTCCTGGGTGAAGGACATTTGTATTTTTTTTGTGTGTGTGTTTGGAGTGTCCTTCTTTTATTCCCAATAAAAATGTTAACTAATGACTTTCCCTATTTCCTGTTCCCGTTCTTTTACATCATCAGCAGCTATTGAGGAGGTTCAAACGGTTTTTCTTCTTCTATTTTTTTTTTGGCCTGATGAAGGAGTGCGATGCATCATTGAATGAGGCGTGGCAACACCACAAGATTTCGTATAGTTAGCCTCCCTCTCACGTTGGCTGCTGGTCCTTTAGTCTAGTTCGCTTACCTAATGCGAATTAGACAGGAATAATTGCTTTTTCGACATAAAGAAAACGTTTATAACATAAGGAAGAACAAGAAATATGGAGTCGAAGGAAAAAGAAGAAGAAGAATGATTTGATGCTTGCGTGCTTGGCTTACAAAAAAATTCCATTCCTTGATGAAAAAGAAACGAAATCCAATGAACATTTACATGACTTGTATTTCATAACTCGACATCAGGAACAAACAAAAACAACACCAACAACAATAGCAACAAAAAACTTGGCCTTCATGTTAAGATCACATTCAATATATAAGTAGGCACCTATACCACCTATGTACCTTCTAAGCTTTGTGCTGGCTCATGTTCTCAAGATTATTATGAAGTGAGTCCTTGTCAATGCAAGAGGAGTATGTTTAATTGATTTGCCTTATGGTGGTGGTGTGGTGAAGGCAGTGGGTTTCCGAAACGAGTGACAGGAAGCGGACAGAGAGGAAGGAAATATATGTACATATGCCAACTTATCATCTTGAAAACGTGTCGCATTAACGTCATACTGCTCTCCTGGAATATCTACCTATACCTTATACATTACATAGTGGTTCAATTTATAATATTTTATAAACAAACATTATGACTTTATGTACATATATAAGTTTGTACATATATATAAGTAAAATTGAAGAAATGTTTTATGAACCATCATCATCCTATTTCCATTTTTTCTTTTATATGTTTGTCTTCAACAAGAGGAACAGGCAACATTTTGTGTGGAACTTTAATGCAATGTTTTCTTTTGGAATTAGGGTTGATATAACGCAGGAAATGAAAAAGGTTACTGTTCGTTTTATGTGTAAGTCCTACGAACCTACCAATGTTCTTGTTGTTGATATTTTGTGAGTTGGTGGGTACCGGCTAACCTACCTTCTCAAGGCTGATTTGTCAGAAAAATGAGGGGCGTTAGGATGAGGGGCTATGTAGGCGAGATGACGAACAAATATTTATGGACAAAAAGCAAAAGTTACCTTTGGAATCTGTTATTTTTCTTTGCCGGGTTTTTCAATGGAATTTCACAAAGGACACAATAGTTTCTATGGGATGAGTTGAGTATGTTTTGCAACACCATGAAAATTGAAAAAAAAAGGATATTCACAATCCAAATACATATAGTGTCTCCTTTTTGTTGTTGTAAATGTTGAAGAAGCTAAACATTCATAAGAAAAGGGTTGATTTGATTTTATTTAAAATCACTTGGGGAATAAGAATTTCTAAACAAAAAAAAGGAACCCCGAAAGTAGAAAGGAAGGGCAAAGTTTGGTTTATGTACAATTTAAAGGTTATGAAAAGAAAGAATAAGAATCCAGGAAAAAAGTTTTCTTTTTATTTCATTTTTATTTTGTATTTTCACTTTTATTTCCGCAATGATATCAACTGAAGTGAAGGTTTTTTTCTTTTAATTTTGTATCTTGTCCTTTATATGGTTGATGGAAAAAAAGTCAGGTTATCATGCTTTATAATTTGTGGAAATTATTTATTTGTTTTTATTAGGTTTAACTTAAAAGGTTAAATCAATAGTATACCCACTTAGTTGCAAAATAAGGTGTTTTTTCTAAGGACCAAACTTGGTAAACTTGCGCTATATACGACATTTTTTTAAAATTCTTCCTAAACTTAAAAGTCACGACTGTTTAATCTGGATAAAGGTTAAATGTTTATCTATCTACACACATTTTATTATATAAGATGTTAGTTGCTTGAAAGACTTTAAATGAAGAAACGAAGATAAACTTACATTATAGGGTCTCTTGAGGTTTTTTTTATTTTTAACTCATGTTGGGTGTTTGGTTTTGATGAAAGGAGGAAATTAATTTTGTCTCTTAGTTTATTTTTTGGGAACATTTTTTTTTTATATATAAATAAATAAAAACGTCAGGTAAATTAAAACAAAATTCGACGACCTTTAATCTTATATCTGACTTAAGGTACTACCTCCATCTAACTCAGGTATAATTTAAGGTTAAGATAAAAGGTTAATAGGAGGTATTGAAAATTCAAAGATGAGAAACTTTTAAACGTGAAATGTCACACCCAGAACAGAAGATAAGAAAAAACTTATTTGGACAGGAGAAAGTCAGGTTTTAACTTAAATATACATAAGTGATGGAAGTGGAAAAGGATTTCAAGATAAATTTAGTCTTTGACCGTAGATTTTTTTCTCAATAAATTGACATTAGAATTATCAAGAATATCACTTAAATTTTAGTTTTCAAATCAACACCAAATAAAATAAATTCTTTTTAAAATATAATCTTCATGAATTCTGGTGAAAAAATCTGCAAATTTATCTCGAAAACGTTGATTGCTTTGAGAAATGAAAATAGAATTAAAAATCATGAAAATCTGATTTTGTAGAATTTTGAAAAGGTTAACAATTGAAAATGATGTAGGGTTTAAGCTTAGATTTTGAAATTTTCTAAAAGATGAAAGGTATGTATATTTGATATTGAATTTTGAGTTTTTGGTTTCTTTATTTCTACGAATAAAGCATTTTAAAATTCATTATTAATGTTTGGTTGAATTTTCAGGAGTTATGAAACCGACATTTCGGAAATTCTGAGTAAAGAAAATACAGAAAACTGAGTAATGAAATTCTATTGACAGACAGTTTTAATTCAATTTTTTAATGTATTTTTTTAAAAAATGTTGGATGTTCTGCTACAAAAAAAAGAGGCTTTAATGCGACCCACACTGATAACTATCCATCCCGTCTGTTGATTTGTCTTGCTTTAAAGTTTAAAGGTTTTCGTGTTATGTTGAAGAAGATGTCAGTTGAGTTGTTCTTAAAAATTTTAAAATTACTAACAATATTTTGCATATACATAATGAAAATGTTTTATTCCAAAATCTAGTTTTGTTAACGAAATTTTCAGTCGAAACCCAATTTTAAGGAATTTTAGTAGAATTTCTTAAAAGTTATAGTTTCTTATATAAACAAATACTAATTGGAAGATTAATTTAATTTTAAGTCCATATCTTCCATAGGTTAGGTTAAAGTGGAAACGGACACTCTTAGGCCAGTTTAATGGCCCATTGGTATACCACATAAATCTTGAGGCTTCCTCATAAGCTCAATGCTGATTTGACATAGATCGTTTAGATCGTTAAAGAAGAATTCTCCCAGGTAATTCTTGCGTTTTTGAGCTAGAGCAGGGCATGTACAGAGAAGGTGAAGAACTATTTCCTCTTACTCTTCCATAAAGCTTCTGCAAAAGTCATTTGAGACTGCCCCTAGTCGCTTGGCGTGCTTTCCCATTAGACAGTGTCCGGTTATGAAACCTATCATCGAGCTTATATGCTATCTTCTTAGAGATAACAAGCACCATGAACGCTTTAAATCTAGTGTTGGCCAGATGTTTTTTGTGACTTGACACGTGGTGATGTTGTTCCACCTGGCGTTTGCCTTCTTCATAGCGTCTTGCATTAGAAACAGTTTACAAGTAGCGATAAGTATGCGAGTATGTGCCAAACGTTTAAGGATGGGCTGCACTGTACCGTTCCTGGCGAATTCATCTGCCTTATGGCCCGGCACCAAGCAAAGGTGAATATTAAATTGCTGCAACATGTCCATTAGCGATGATCGACAGTTATGGACTGTTATAGAGTTTGTAAAGTTTGATAGCGGCCTGACTATCTAAGAAAATACGGATATTAGATGTTGATATTACGTTTTCTTTAAGACAGGACAAGACTTCTTTTATCACCAAAAAATATCTTTTATAGTTCACGAGATATCGAAAACCGAACATCGATTTTTACCAAATTTTTTTACTATTTTTTGTGATTTTATTTTGTATGAAAAAACGGGCTTTAGGATTCTCAATAAAAATTATTAAATATTTATTTTCTGTGAGATGAAATAAATTTGAAGCCAATATTTTTAATTTTCGAAAAGCTACTTAAATGGAAAAAAAATTTTACCAAGTTTTAATATTTTTCTTTAAAATTTTTAATTTTTTGTAAAAAAAACTGTTAATTCGTTTTTTCTTTAAATTTTACTGAATGTGGACAAAAATAGTTTTTAAAAGATAAAATTAGTTTAAAGAAAATATTTCAAAGTTTTGACAAGATATTTTAATCGATTTTCAATTTTTACCAACTTTTGTTTATTTTTTTAGGTTTTTTTGTTAAAATAACTGTGGATTGGATTTTTTCTCAAAATTTCATTGAATGTTGACAAAAATATTTTTTTAAAAGATAAAATTAGTTTAAAGCCAATATCTCAAAGTTTTGAAAAGATATTAACGTCAATTTTTACCAACTTTAATTAATTTTCATCTTAGGTTTTTATTTTTTGTAAAAAAAAACTGTTAATTCGATTTTTCTCAAAATTTGTCCGAATGTTGAGAACGATATTTCTTAAAAGATAAAATTAATTGGAAACTATAATCTCAAATTTTTTACAATGATTTTTGAGTCGAAAATCAAATTTTACCAACTTTTGTTTAGGTTTTTATTTTGTTTGTAAAAAATAATATCAATTCGATTTTTCAACTTTTTTTCAAACTGCTTCTGCATTATTATCGATAGAGCAAAATTTATTTGAAGTCGATATCTCTACTGGTTCTTGAGCTATGGACTACGAAAAAACAACAGCCAAAACAAACATCTCTCTAAAAATATTTTATTTCGACTCTATTGAACTTGAAACGTCGAGAAATGTCAAAATTTTCCATTCGGCAAATCAGACCGATTATAATAACTTCTTATGTTAGTTAAAGAAGTTAAAAATTAAAAACCCTTGAAATAATATTTTAAGACTTCTTTAAGAATCATCTCGAGGGTGATTTATTTGCTATTTTCTTTTTGGCAAGAATGGTTTCGACAGCTCATGCACTTTTCTTGTGCTGCGTTACGGTCAAATATCTTCAGTTTGGTCTAAAATTTAACCATGAAACGTCAAATAAATTCAAAAGGCTTGCAAATTAAGAAAGTTCATAACGCGTTTGTTCCATTTTATAGTCATATTCATCGACTTACTGAGGCGGCTATTTGGGCTATTGGATATTAAACTACCAGCACGCTAACGTAAGGCGCTAACTGATGACAACATCGCAGCTGTTTTGGCCAGTGTTAGGGATTATGTTTAATTTGGCGCCGTTTACAGCAACTGAGCCACAGTGGCTGAATGGGAAATTTAGCGAAATAATTTAGAGCGAAACGTTTTAAACGAATTTTTGGCCTAAGAAACAATGTAACAGAGCTCATTTCTATTTGATGGATACGTGAATCACAAAACTTCCGTATTTGGAGTGAAGAGCAGCCAGAACTGTTGCAAGACCTACAATTGCATCCAGAAAGTTAATATATGGTGCGACTTATTGAGCAGTATTTCTTCAAAGATAAGGCCACTTGCAACGTTAATGTGAATGCTGAGCGCTATGCCTTACAATGGTAACACACTTTTTCTTGAATTTAATCGAAGAGCTTGATTTAAATGACATGTGATTACAGAAAGACGGTGCCATATGTCACACAACTTGGATAACAATTTATTTTGAGTTGGGTGAACGGCAATCAATTGGCCGCCTAGATTGCACGATTTAACGCCTTTAGACTAGTTTTGTGTGGGGCTATGTTAAGGCGACAATTCTGTATATTTCGAAATACGAAAAAGTATGACAGAGTATGCCAAAATTTTACTAACCGGATGGACCATTTGCAAGTTCATAAAACGGGGAAAACTATAGAAATTTTATATTCAATCAAATAAATGTACTTCATTTCATAAAACACAAGAATTCTTTTTGTCAAAACTGTACAAAAAAAACTAAAATCAGTGTGAAGCAATAATTTGTAGAGGAAATATACCAAGTTACAAATGTGTCCTTTATTTATTTCTAAAAATTGTGTTTTCACTTACATTATATTTAGAGTCCTTTTGCCCATATTGAATTTTAGGAAGAACCACTCATGACTTATTACTAAGCGTATTACAAGAAGGTCTCTTAAAGAGCTTCCTCAAAGAATCATGTCATTTCCCCTGTTTTTATATGTATGTGTACTTATTCCTTATGTAGGATTTACAAAAGTCAATATTATCATTATTATGTTTTCCGCATGTTTTCCTTTTAAATTAGAGGACAAAATATATATTTTGTTTATATACAATCACAATTGTCGAGACAAATAAAATGATGGTCATTCGACCAAAAGTTCTTGTCTATAAAATAAAAAATAAAAATTCTTTCCCTTAGACAGAGATATATACGAAGGAAAATTTATTTTGTATTTTATATTTTATTTTTATAAGAAAGAAACAGAAAATAAAACCTTAGAAAGACAAACCTGCAGAACAGATAACTGCATCTAAATATATGTATCTTTAAATGACTACAAAAACAAAACAGAGAAAGACGAGCACAAACCATGCTAAGGACATTTCCTTGATGGAAAAATTGCACAATATTATTACACATCCTATAAACAGATATACAGTAAAAAGACTAAAACTCACTGAACATACGTTGCACATCATTTTTATTTTAAATCTCCCGCCAGAATGGTCCTTCATAATTCTTCTTTTATAACAGGGTGATTCAAATCAAAGTAAATAAATACAAACAAAAAACTAATTCAAAATCACAATCAGATGGGCAAAATACCAACAAATTAGATATAAACAAAAATTGTGTATTCTGAAAAACAAAAAAACTTTCTAAATCAATTTCCACCCACTTGGGCTAGACGCAGTTACAAGGACGAAACCTTGGCCTAAGAAATATTTACTTCTATCAGAAACAAAAATCGATAGTGTGTTACAGTTTGGTTAGAACGATTAGGTATTCATTTTTTTAGGAGCCTTTTTGACTGAACTGTAGAATATAACTTCAAGTTTTTAATTTCGTAGAGCGTAAATATCCATTAAAAAGGTCAAATAATGTATAAGTCGACTTAAACTTATCGTTATAATGTTGTCTCTTTATTTTTCAAACCACGAACAAATTATAAGGTGGCTTAAGAGAAAATTACTCATAAAATACATAAACGCAAATCATCTTAAGTAGACATACGTTTTTCGAAACCAGATAGTTTCCAAAAATAAAAAAAACATTAATAATAAACAAAATTATGAAAAAATGATTGTAACTAATTTCAATGTCTTTTTTTTGGCAGAAAGTGTGTTTTCTTTAAACAAAAAATTACTTGGTTCTTAAATCTTTTTAATGCTCCAAAAATATTTACATTACATTTCTTAATTCTTTTTAGTCAAATGAAACCCAAGTAAATGCTTAGTAACGCAAATGCTTAAATACTTTTTTTGTGTTTACTTCGTCGTTTATGGAATTTTGAACTGCTTTAAAAAGCTCTAAGCTGAGGCACTAAAACTAGGAGCAGAAAAGCTATACAGTTCTTGAACAAATGCTTTAAAAAGCATTTACTCTTTTAATTAAATTAAAAGTGAATTTTGAAAGAGGTTTTAATATGTAAACTTTTCTATTTCTAATGTGTAAATTCTTAAACTTCAGTCATGTGTAATTTTTAACTTAAAATTACAACATTTTCTTGATGTTATTTCAATTTCTTTATTTTTCTTTAGAAAAAAATGTATTTGCAATGTAACACCCTGTTTGTTCACATTGTATACAATCTGTAAATTTACACATTTTTCTTATGTCGTATATCGTTTATCATCAATACTAGAGGGACGAAATAAACGGTGAAGGACTAATGCCCAGAGGATGTTTTAGAACAAAAAGACGTCGTCGTCGTGGCTCGTTGTTGTACGAAGAAAACAAAAAAAACAAAAAACCAAGTAAAGGAAGGAGAAACCAAAAAGAACGAGAGAAGAAAATTCGACTGACAGTGGCAGTGGTGACAGAAACTATGCAGGCAGACAATAAAACCGCTCGTTTAACGTCCTTAACAAGGACAACATAGCAAAAACAACCAAGATACTATAGCAACAACGACTTTGAAAATGTTACCCAACCCAAAGAAGATCAACCAGAACCATCTTCTCGAAATACAAGAACTTCAAAATAAAATGGGTTGGAAACTATCCTATGATGGGCAACCAAACCAAGAAGAAGCTGGTTTAGAATTTCTTGATGTATCCCGATCTCAAGCAACTAACGTCAAAATATTTACCACTTACATACGTTATCATATATGTATGAAGAAACTATGAAGGATATTGAAAACTTGAAAGTGTGATGAAGGGCAAGAGTTACTTTTAATTCGCAAAGTATACAAACACCAGAACCAGCTGGGATAAATTTTGACAGTCATTTTTATTTTTTTGTAAACTGTAAAAGAATTTTTTTTTCGAAGGACATTCATCTTATTATAGTCCTTATTCTTATGCTCTATCCCTGTCTTATCTGTCTGTTGGGTAAAGCTCTGTGCGCTGTGAAGTATATAAATGAATTGTAGATTATCATGAGTGGCTTCAGTTTTCATTTTGAACAAAAGTTCTGTTTGTTTTGGCCAAGAGAACATGCAACGTGAATTTGTCGGTGTAAGTGTATGTGTTTGTTTTTGAGAGCTTATGTCGAATTGTCTGTCCTTTTGTTTTCTTTTTGGTTTGGTGAATTATTTGTTTTTGAATTTCAAAGAACTTTTTTATTTCTTGTGATGTATGTATATTTTTGTTACCTTGACGACCTGTCAGTTAAAATGTATTTATCTTACAATATCACTGTCATTTTCTTGATATGCCACATGATTTGGAAGTGGGGGGTTGCATAAAGTTAACTTAACGATGACATTAATGTCAGATGATTTTGAATGAATATTGAACGGGAAAGTATTTGTTTGAATGAATGAATTTTTATTCTCAATCTCAAAAATAGAATTTAAAAATATATATTTTAAATTTCGCGATTTTTGAACTCATCGTTCGTGGTGTCGCTTTGTATAGGTCATAAAATTGTCGTAAAAAAGAAGATAATTAAATTCATATGGATAAAGAAAATGTGTTGAGGTTGAGTCATATAATCAAATTGATGAGGAAGTTAAAGGCAATAAATTTATTTTTGTTTTGTTTTTTTTTTTTTCGTTGTGTTTTAATATTTTAAGAACATTTTTGATGATTTATGAAGATATTTATCCATGAAAATATTTTTATTGCGGGCCACTTTTTTTTAAACATTTTAATCCGGCTGTAAATCAAATGTTCACAAAATTTAAATACGCTTTACGAAAACGTTTTTTAATTGCCAACATACGTATCTACATTCGAAGATGTAGTAAAATTGGGTTGAGAACACTTTTTTTTGAAAGGCTTTCCCTTTCTGTCACTTTTAAATCAATTATCGGTTTTATTGGAATTTTTTGTTGTTGAAGGTAGAAAGACTGATAACACTGTTCTAAATCAGAGATATACGGCACCTTCGTAATTATGTTTCTAAGCGATGAAACATATGAGCTTATGAACATATTGTAATTCAATATAAATATAAAAACACTGCTTTTAAGGAACCTTTGCGTACTAATATGACTTCAAATTCTAATTTTTGTAAAAGAAAACTCATCTCGAAACAAGAACATCAAATAGACACCTACCATCTTTTCATCGATGTCAAGGCATCTACAGAAACGAGCTGTATAGAGCCATGTCTAGATTTGGCATCTCTGCCAAACTCGTCCGTTTGTGCAGGATGACCATGGAGAATTCACGCTGCTCCATAAAGGTTGGAAACAACTTAACAGAACCTATCGATGTCAAAAAAGGTTTTCGACAAGGTGATGCGCTGTCATGTGATTTTGTTAACATTGTGCTTGAAAGAATAGAGCAGAGCTCACACGTCAACACTAGAGGCACTGTCTTTAAAAAAGTCTGTCTAATTACTATAGCATTGGCTGATGACATTGACGCAATCGGAAGAACTCAGCGTGATGTCAATGGGGCTTTTGTGAGTATTGAGGCAGAGGCGGAAAAAATGGGTTTAAGGTTAATAAGGGCAAAACAAAGTACATGCTGTCGTCAAGAGAGAACATACAACACCGACGTCTCGGTCAAAGCGTCAATATCGACAGACGTAACTTTCAGGTAGTCAATTACTTCATGAAACGAAGAATAACTTTTGTTAACCGCTGTTTCTTTGGGCTAAGAAAGCAATTGAGTGGCAAAGCCCTCTCCCGACCAAAGTGTCGCTATATAAGACCATCATCTTACTCGTCCTGCTTTAGCGTGCAGAAGCATGGACTATGAAAAAAGCACCTTGGGTCGTTTTGAGAGGAAAGTTATTCGTGTGATCTACGGTCCCGTATGCATCGAAGGGGAGTGGAGGAGAAGATGGAACGACGAGCTGCAGCGACGCAGACTTAACGACTAAGATGGCTGGGTCACGTAGAGCGCATGGAAACCAATGCTCCGGCCCGGAAAGTCTTCGAATCCACACCCACAGGACAGCGCTGTAGAAGAAGATCCCGAATCAGGTGGCTCGCACAAGTGTAAAGTGACCTCACCCAACTTGAAGCGCTAAAATTGAGACATCTAGCTGAGGACCAATCTAGATGGAGAAGCTTGTTGGGTGAGGCCCTAGTGCACAAAGGATTTTAGCCACCTTAAGTTACTAAGTAATGAGTAAAAGAGAACTCTAAATCTTAAAAATTAAAAATTTTACTTCTTTAACTTTTGGAATACAATTAAATTTTAAAGTAAAAGGAAAAGGCACATTAAACAAATAATCAAAAAATTAAGAAGACAAAGAAAATGCTTACATTTTCTTTCTTAGAGTTGGACTTTAAAAATTTGACGTTTAAAATTTGTAAATTTTTTGAACTTTAGCTTCAGCAACCATCCTATTGAACATTTTTTAAATACGAGAATAGTGGATTTTAACTTTTTTTTTTATCTAGTGGATAAATTAAGAACTTGATACGGTTTTTAAAAAAATAATGTTTGTACTTTTTTAATATACAGTAGACTCACGATAGCAAAAACACCGTCTTACGTGAACACTTTTTTTACATTGACTACTCTGCAGCGTGAACAGTGTTTTAAAGCCCTGTAACGTGAACAAATTTAAAATGCGTTTGACAAACAAAACAATTTTTCCATTCAAAAATTAAGGAAACGCAGGGCGATTTTAATGCGAGTGACGGATGGTTGCAAAGATTAAAGAAGCAATGTGAGGGTTTTACCAAAATAAGTGGTGAAAAGTTATCTTCTGGACCTGACCTTGTGGACCCTTTCAAAAACAAGCTTCAAGCTGCAAAATAAAAGAGCTGGATCTAACTCACAATCAAATATACAATGCGGATGAATCCGGATTACTTTGGAAGTTGCTTCCTGAAAAGACATATTTACGTATTATCTTTAGGAAAAAATGCTCCTGGAAGAAAAACAGCTCGTCACTTTTCTTGCTTGTACAAACGCAACAGGAGAACATACAGTTAAGCTTTTAGTGATTGGGAAGGCAAAAAATACTCGCTCTTCGGGGAATTTTTAATCAACATGGATGACAGCTGCTATTTTTAAAAATTGGTTTCATCATTCTTTCGTACCACAGGTAGGAAACAGATTGCAATTTTGCATTGATTTCAATTGTTTTCATAAAACACCAAGGGCTGCCCACAAAAGCTCTTCTTTTAATTGATAATACTGCATCTCATCCAACCGAAAACGAATAAACATCTGAGGACGGGTTAATAAATGCGATGTTTATGGCGTCGAATGTCACACCGCCGCTCATACAGCCGATGGACCAAAATGCTGGCATCAATTGTGACCGAAAAAACTGACGTTACAAAAATTGACATAAGAGGTGCTATTTGCTTTTTAAATTCGGGTTGGCAACGTCTTGAAAAAGAAAGAATAACAAAATGCTAGACGAATATTTTAAGCTCAATAAGAAATGAAAAAGACTCTGAAGAGGATATCCTAAAAGCTGTTTTTAGAGAAAGAGTTTAATCGCCAATCAACTCTCAAGAGGAACGTACACTAGAACTTTTTCACGCAATTAATCCAGAGGTTTAAACATTTTCTTATGTTTACAGAAAAACATTTGATTCGATTTGTGCCTTTCTATGTAGATCATTTCTTCGCTTGCTGAAGTCCATGAATAGAATGAAGATCTTCCAAACAAGACCAAAACGAACGAGGTTTTGATCAGTGACAAATGTAAAAGCGAGGACAGTATTCTAGAAACAGCGCATACCAGAATAGAGCCTAGGGAAGCAATCGACATTTTCAATAAGGTTTTGGAAGGGGCTGAATATGAAAACATTAATACAGCAGATATCGGCGTACTAAAAATGTCTTCGTGAAAAAGCTGTTTTCAGCCAAATAAAAAAACAGAAAATTGAGAAAAGGATTAAGCATTTTTTTCCATTAATTGCAACACAAATATATTTTTTCATGTACATTTATATTTGAAAAAAAAAAACATATGAATTTAATTTGAAAAAAGGGTCTAGTTTTTTTTAAAAGATTTTAAGAACTACACCTTCGTCAACATGAACACGCTTGGTTTTCAATAGTTCACGTTTTCGCCAGTTTACTGTATACAATTTTAAAATATTCCGTTCATAAGAAATACTATAAGCAATATACGAGTATAAGACAGATAACTTAACATATATCACTTTAAGGAATATTCAGAATATTTAATCGTAATACCCGCGCTTCTAGGAATGCCCATCAGTTTACCCTTGAGCCCAACTTCGGCCGTACTATGAAGTAGAAATTTTCTTTTTTTAGCCGTACTACGCGAATGTGGAACGCCTTGCCACGCTCTATCTTTCTTTGTACACCGACACCTCTTCTCCTAATGCTCCCTTCCCTCTTTTCCTAATGCTCATACTGTGTCTTTGGCATATTAAAGGTATACAAAACCCTTTTAGTGTTCGCTAATTATAAAAAAATCAATATCTTACAAAATTTTAGTCTGAAGAACATTATTAAAGTTTAAGATACATAATTCAAAAAAATAACAGAATTTCATCTCAATTCTATATTAAGTCAAAAAAATTGCACGTTTTTGCCCGAAAGATTAAAAAAAAATCAAGTAGAACAAACATTTGTTTTCGACGTCAACGAATACCATTAATCTGTGAATAATGATTCAGTGTCGAAGAATTCGGAATAAAATTGTTTAATAAATCAAAAAATTTGTTTTAAATTTTTTCAGAAATTGCACTTATTGAATAATAATATCATACCCTATGAAAAAAGCGCATTAAGTTCAAAAAGCTCTAACTAAACTTTTTAAGAACTTTTATTCTATTAATTTTTAAACGAAAAAGCATTTTCCAAAACAACTTGAACAGCTTTTTCGAACTAAGAGAGTGGGTAATTTGTAAAGCTTTTTCGATGGGAAGAGAGAAAATAAAAAAAAAGTATAAACAAACATGGAATAGCTAGAAGACTAATTTGAATTTCAACAAATTGTTTACTCACTTTGTTTATTTATTTAATTTTTTTTTACTCAAGATAACTCACTTCATTCTTTTTTTTTGTTTTATCGGATATCATAAATTAAATTCTTGTTTATTTATTATTTAATGATATCAAATAACCTACGGATATTCTGATTTTAGATTAAATCAAGTTCTTGAAATGCCTATTTTATCATTTTTTTTGTAGTCCTAAAGAATTTATAACTCAATTTTAAACAATAAGTGTGTAAGATTAGGAATTTTATATAAATAGATGATTGCTTACCATTATTATCATCATCGGTATTAGCAATTAGCTTACCTGAAAATAAAGAAAACAAATTATAAATGGATGTTAACTATTTTTAGGAGAAAGTTATAAAAAAAATTGATACTCTTAAATGTTGCAACAAAAAAGGGTGTATTCCGATAATATATTGAAATTACTTTATTTATAATAATTCTATCTTAAAACTATATCTGCTTTCGAAAATGGTTTAACTTAAAGCACAAAAGGAAGTGGATACAGAATTACCCGCTTAATATCACTATTTACGATATTGCAGAAACTTACTAACCACTTAGAGATCTATATATAGGGAGAAGTAATTTCTTATGTAGTACCCGTGGCATGATGGTTAGTGCGTTGGACTGTCATGCAAGGGGCTTGGGTTCAATCCCTGCCTGTGCCACCTTAATTTAAAAAATTAATTTTCGCGGGTACTGCCTCTTGCGAGAAATTGACAATTTCTTCAAGAGTAATTCTTGTCATGAAAAAGTGCTTTCTCAAATTAGCCGTTCGGATTCGGCCTTAAATTGTAGGTCCCTTCCATTCCTGACAACAGTACTCGCACACAGGAATGGTTGAGAGTTGTAAGTCACTAGGCCCTGGTTCACAACGGGCTGTTACGCCACCCCATTTGATTTTGAATTTCTTATGCTGAATTAGTGCTGCGATGTTCAAATGGTAGACATGTGCATTCAAGAGGACACAAGCGTCCACAGGTTTTTCTCAAAACCAACCTCTGTCTATCAACTATTTATCTCACCACCCCGTGGTGAATATCGGGTTCCTAGTACCTCAACTGGAGATTGGGTTATAACCCTAGTGGAAAGTTTTTGGGGCAGTAAACGAGAAAGGGAGAGAGATGTTTCCGCTAGGGCACCTCTCCTTATCCAGACGGCAGCGGATGAATTCTCGACATAGAATCAACGGTGGCGTCTATAGTTCCAGTAAGATTGCACTACTTAGTGAACACCTTATAGGGCTTCTTCGACATATTCGGAGCCCAGGCCTGTAAGTAGCGGTTTATCCGGCTCCCCATCTTTAGAGTTATACTAATTATCTGGCCCTCCAGGTTGGGGTTTGTGCCGTCGGGGTGACTTCCTGCCCCTTAAAAAATACCTTTAGTTGCGAAGCACCAACAACCCTCGGATACGGACGGATTCACTGTTGACAACCAACGCAAACGAAATAAGGACAACGAACTTCGGATATGTACGTGGAATGTTAGGTCCCTTAACAGATCACGTGCAGCCGAACAATAAGCGGAAGCCCTAAACTGCTACAAGGCAGATATTACGGCCATCCAAAAAGTGCGATGGTATGGACCGGGCAAACGGAAACTAAAAGACTGCGACTGCTACCGAGAACAAAGACAGCGTCTATTTGGGTGTGGATTTGTTGTTGGAACTAGACTCAAAAAGTCTTGAGTTTCAACAGTGTGAGCGAGCGCATCACGACAATCCGCATCAAGGCTAAATTCGCCAACATAAGCCTCTTATGCGCGCATGCCCAAACAGAGGAGAAAGATGAAGACACCAAAGACATATTCTTCGAGCTCTTGGACAGGACATATGGGCAGCGCCCTGGTTATGACATTAAAATTGTCTTAGGAGATTTTAATGCCAAGCTAGGAAGAGAAAACATCTTTGGTGGAATAATGAGGAGATACAGCCTGCACGACACCACCTCCGACAATGGATTCACGCTGATCGATTTCGCTGCGGGGTAAGACGTTCTGGTACCTAGTACGCAGTTCACACATCTCAATATCCACAAGGAGACATGGAAATCTCCTGATCAATCAACTGTCAACCAGATTGAACACATTGCGATCGACGCACGACACTTCTCCAGTATACAGGATATCCGAACATTCCAAACGGGCCAATTTTGACTCGGACCACTACCTCGTTGTAGCCAAGGTACGGTTACAGATATCCCAATCAAAGCCAAAACAAGGAAGTACTGTGAGAAGATTCGACGTTAGACGGCTACAATCGCAAGAGACTGCCATGTCCTTTTCCGATCTAGTCTCTAATAACCTCTTAAGGAGTCCTATGCTGCCTGCATAAACCACCAGTGGCAACATTGCCTTGCAGCCACCTCTGAAGTGCTAGGTTTCACACGGCCACCACAGCGAAAACTCTGGTTTAACGACGAATACCGGCAAAACGCATGCAGCGAAACAACAATCATACAAAACGTATTTGCACAGGAGGACCAGAGCACAGAACACCGGCTTCTTAGATGGAAAAATAGAAAGCATGAGAAGCGCGCGATCGAGGAGATAGAGGGATGTCACAACAGGAATGAGGTTCGTAAATTTTACCAAAAGATAAAAAAAACCTCCCAAGGGTACAAGCCGCGAACCGAAGCCTGTAAGAACGATCATGGGAACATCGTAGTGGAACCGCAGTCGATGCTGAGAATATGGAAAGATTACTTCTCCAAATTATATAACGGCGATGACGAACCGAATTCCGCTGTAAGGGAGATAGAACCACTCAACCTCAGCGACGCAGATCAACAATTCCGCCTACCAGAACTTGACGAAGTGAAGATAGCTATATCTAAACTTAAGTTAAACAAAGCTGCTGCAGCTGACGGCATCGCTGCCGAACTATTCAAAGCAGCAGGCGATGACTTGGTACGGAGCATGCACCAACTTATCTGCAAAATATGGTCGGAAGAAAGCATGACCTAAATGCGCTAAATTTTGCCAACAACGTCTGAAGCGGTTCGTCAACAACCTGATAGGTTGTTATCAGTGTGGCTTCAGACCAGGAAACTCTACTATGGACCAAATTTTCACACTACGGCAGATCTTGGAAAAAAACCCAGGAGCTTCAAATCGATACCCACCATCTCTTAATCGATTTTTAAGCCACGTATGATAGCATCCATAGGGAAAAGCTGTACAGAGCAATGTCAATTGTGAATCAACAATAGAGGCACAATCTTCCAAAGGTCCATCCAATTACTCGGATACGCAGATGATATTGACAAAATTGGAAGATCACAGCGTGATGTCAGTGGAGCTTTTTTGAGCATTGCGACGGAAGCGAAGAAGATGGGTTTAGTGGTCAATGATTGCAAGACCAAGTATATGCTGTCATCAAAAAAGGACATTGAACAAGAACGTCTTGGACAAAACGTCACCATGCACAGCTATAACTTTGAGGTAATTAAGGACTTTGTCTACCTAGGCACCGCTATTAACACAGACAACGACACTAGCGCTGAAATCAAATGAAGAATAACTCTTGCAAATCACTTCTTCTTTGGACTTAGAAGACAATTGAGAAGAATGTCCTCTTTCGAGCATCTAAAATCACCATCTATAAGACACTCATCAGACCGGTTCTCATTTATGGCGCTGAGGCCTGGACTCTGTCAAAAGAAATGAGAGCGCCTTAAGATGCTTCGAGAGAAAAATTCTTCGGGTGATTTTTGGTCCCGTATGCATAGATGAATGGAGGAGAAGATATAACGACGAACTGTACGGGATGTACAGTGACACTGACCTATTTAACAGAATTAAAGTCCAATGAATTAGATGAGAAGTTCATGTAGAGCGAATGGACGTCAACGCTCCAATCCGAAAGGTCTACAAAACCAATCCCGAGGGACGGCCGGCTGGCGCAGTAAAGAAGATTGCAACTCAGGTGGAATACGCAGGTGGGTGAAGACCTCAACCAACTTGGCGTGCGAAACTGGAGACAGCTTGCTAGGGATCGAGCTGGCTGGGGACGCATGTTGGTTGAGACCCAGGTCCGCCCCGGACTGTAGCCCACCTTAAGTAAGTAAGTAAGAATTAGTGCTGCAAATGTAAGTGCTTTTAAGCTAAAACTAATTTTAAAAAAATTGGAATTAATACGCCATTTTTAACGAAGAATTTTATAAAATTTTTAAAAATTCTGTCAATAAGAGTTTAAAATCCATCAGACAACGTTTTTCTGGCAATAGGAGTTTAAAATCCAACAGACAAGGTACAATAATAGGGGGATTACTTTAATGATTTGATAGCGCGCGATTATTTGAAAACTCATTTGAGTCTAAAAATATTCGTATGCAAGTATGAATATAAATAACGTGCAAATAAAAAGTACGAACCTACACAGATGTGTTCTGGGGCTTTTATTTTAATTTAATTATAGCTGAGTTAGAAATAATTCGTCTCAACAAATTCACGACCAATGAAACTAATTTTACTCTGATTACATGCGTGCTCGTAAAAGTGTTATGCATGTAAGTCTGATGGAACATTCATCTTAATGTCACGAGAAGACGAATTTCCAACTTTTTACAAGCATCACCATTCTCTACCGTATGTACATATAGTTGCAGCATGTTGCTACGTTAATGTTCCATGGTTTTGTTGTTGTTTGCATTCATTTTATTTTTTTTTGCTGTAGCTCTATTGAAGGAAGGAAAATCAGGATAATATTTCACTAGAGCGTAAATCGTTGGCCGTCAAGCCCATGATGATGATGACGAAGATAAATATACACCGCAAGTATAAATTTAACATATACATCCCCACTCCTTGTCCTTATTCTATGAATATTTCGTAGTTACGTTACATGAGTATATCGGTTTGTGTATTAAGAAATAGCTCTACAAATTCTTTGTTGTTGTTTCCTGATCTAAATATATGCGTTGTGCTAAGTCTACAATATGACTTCGGAGGAGCTCTGCTCTATATCGAGGTCTGTATATGTTTAGCTCAGATTCACATTCCTCATAATGGTTAAGCTAAATAAATGAACTTAATTTCATCGTGTTT
Organism: Eupeodes corollae; assembly: GCF_945859685.1. Lineage (NCBI taxonomy): Eukaryota > Metazoa > Arthropoda > Insecta > Diptera > Syrphidae > Eupeodes > Eupeodes corollae. Next base: position 115,509,978 of record NC_079148.1, read on the forward strand.
CTGGAGTATGCGAATATCCTTGATGCAGAGTAATACTCCCAAATGGCCTAGTGCCATAGTATATGGCCTTCACTCTCCCTCCCTCTCTTATACCCCCCAAAATTGTTCCTGTAAATTGATGCTAGCCTTTGCGGTGCTTAACATGCCAGTTTTATTCATCCATTTACCCTCGCCGTCGTCGCCCCAAAGGGAATCATTTGACTTTATTTTTTTCCCTCTCGTTTGCTTCTAGGAAAAGACTCCATTCCTCCTTGCCTACACCATACTCTGATATGGTGTTGAAATTGTTTATATTCATGGGTAAGGAAGGACGATCTTTATAACGAAAATTTACTCGAGCTCAAGTTGTGTGGGATTCTCAAGCGATTGGGTTAATTGAAACGAATATTGTTTTCTTTTTCAGTTTGCTCTGCTGGAAGCTAATGGTTAGATCGATCGATAAGGCCAAAAGCCAAAACACTCTCCAATCCTCCATATATAGGTACCTTACAACAAGTCTTGAGGAGGTGTCAAGTTGACTGGTTACGAAACATATAAATATACAGAGCTAATTGCATAATAAAAGGTTCACCCTATAATACAATGAATGGCCAAAGATGGTTGTTATGTGTACCAAGAGTATAGTGTAGTGTATCCCAAGGACACTCGAAGAGATGTGCGACGATAAGAATGTTCCGTCTAACAAATTGCCATGCGAGGGGACGAACAAGATTGTGTATCCTTATGATGGTTAATGTGATGGACAACAAAACACAGTCGGTTAGGATAGAAAATCTACATCCTTCATGTTATCCACTTAAGGCTCGCATGTGTTCACATGATGCGAACCATTTTATTTTTGATTTTGCCAGTCTTTGCCTTAATGATTTTTTTGTGATTTTTATTTTCTATTTTTACTGAATTAATATGAAAATATATTCATAAGCTCTATGAAGAGTCGCAATAGATAAGCTTAAAATAATGCTGATGTGTTTTTATTTTTCGGTGTTTGAGCTAGTCACTATTTTTATTTTCGCAACTTTATTTTGATAATAATGTCTATATACTCTTAACGTAGCCATTGAATCGTAGTTAATTAAATACACATATTTTTTTTGTTTACTTTGGTGTAATATTTTGTTAGTGTATTCATAATATTTAACAAAATTGTGACAAAGCTGATTTTTTTTTTTTAATAAATATGTTTTGACCGAGATTTGAGAATTTAGTCTGGCACAAATAGGTTACCTGTGTACATATCGACAGATGAGCCTTGTTTTAAAAGCTGTACAACAAGGGAATGTCAACAAAATTTGGAAGGCTGGTAGAAAACCTTTATGACGGAAATATAACTGCGGTGTGGAATGGTGAACAAAGTTCGGATTGGGAGTAAAATAAGCGCAATAAGAGCTACTTGGAAAAAATGCTTTGAAAACAATCTTGTTTGCCTTAGTTTAAAATACAAAGTTTTCACTACAGTAGCAGAATCTATAATACTGTTTGAACTAACTGAATATTGTGATATGAATTTTACCCTCAACATGCAGTCATGCAATAGAAGAGATGTCAAAATTGCACTCTTTGATCTTATCGCTAAATTAGACGCAAAATACAGGTTTGAATGTATCCTTCAAGCGACTTCATAGAGCCACTTAATAATTTTCCCGCTTTGCAACATGTCGGTGTAAGATGCATTTAATCAGAAAGTGTCCAATCCTGAAAGAAATGAGAAGAATTTTCCTTGGCAGTGATGTTTTAAACGCAGAAGTTATAGCTCTTCTTAACTACAATGGCGATGTAACAAAGCTGTACTCACACTGTCAAAAAGTCATGTCCTAAAAGGCCCAAATCATTAATGAAGCATTTTAATACCAACTTACATAAGGTCCGCTATCTAACGTTTGGTTTTTGCAACTAGTGATTATTTCGTGAATGGTAACACTTAGCTCATGTCTAATTTGATAGATAATTAGTTTCATCCTTCCGATGAACGAATATGCTTGAACAACGCTAGGAACAATACCGGAAACAACGCTTAGAAAAGATGCCGATTCTACCAAAAACAATCATCGTTACAGATAAACTCATTATGATCTTGGCGAGTATGTAAACAAGCAAAATTGTCGCATTGAGGAACTGCAAAACCCGCACGCATACTTGGGACATTTTTCTTCGAAAATGAGCAAGGAGTGGCCGTTACAGTCAATGGCAATCGTTATCGAGCCTGTTGAACGAACGAGGATGGCGCTATGGTACACCTAAGAGTGAAATGAACAACAATGGAACATCGGTATTGTTTAAAATTGAGAAGAAATTTGTTTATTCGAAAGATAATCTTCTAGCATTGTAATTTAAATATGATTTCTTCTATGTGACCAATTTGCAACTGATTTTTCTAGCATTTGTGTTCGTGTTTCGGTTATAACGCAGAAAATGTTGCCTTCCAAGTGATTAATTTTGCTGGGCTTATTGACGTATACAAGGGATTTAACATATCATCATAGCAAATAGAAAGCGGCGTTAAATCGCACAATCTTGGAGTCTAATTCGCGGTTAACGTGAAACTCTGCGGTTACCAAACGTTTCCTTCACTAAATCAATTGTGCCACGAGCTGTGTCACTTGTTGAAATCACAGCTTCTGCACATCATGGTTGTTCAGTTGCTGAATGAAAAAGTCACTAATCATCGCTCTCTTTTTGTCAGAGTGTTCGACATTATAAAGTCTTACAATAGGTTATATGTGATTTGACAGCTGATAGTTCCCGTATTATTCAAACTACACTTTGAAATTGACTATAATCCAGCTTGTTTTCTCAAATTATGGTATGGTCACAATAATCGTTTTTCAGAACAAGGGTGTTTGTGGATTAGTTTTAGTTCATAGCGTTTCAGTAAACAAACAACCAAGCTGTCGTGGGATGAGCAGTGAAATCTTAGGCAATCGATTCTCGTAGCGCGTAAAAACTTGACCCTTCAAGACTACAATCGATCGTGACTTGGACTTGTAATCTTACTCGTCCAAAATTCAACTGGAAATTATCGAAAGAGGTTGAAAATTTACTTTAATTCTCATAGCAAAATCATTTTCAGCGACAAGGCACATTTCTGGCTGAATGGATTTACGTTAACGAATGAAATTGTTCAACTTGGAACGATAATAACCTTTATTAAAACCAAGAGCATGATTTTTAGAAATCAATGTTTAAATTGAATTTTGGGTAAGCGGCGGTTTTTGTTTGATGACTTGATGATATGGACACGAAAGACATTAAGTTCAAATAGGATGGAAAGATTAGCAAGAGCGATTTCACAGTTATAGACAAGATTTAAGAAACCGCGGCTTTCATTTGAATGATGAAATATTACATAAACATTAGAAAAATAATGCCATTCAGCAGACTTTTTCAACTTATACAAAATTCCTATTATATGTTACACACACTTAGCTTAACTTCAACTCAAAAAAAAGAAAAAGCTTTACAACTAAAAGCAAATTTTAATATATTCTCATCTAGTTTTACAAATGTTTGAAAAAAAAAAAACAAAATAAATCTCAATTTTCACTTTTTCAGGATATTTAAAATTTTCACTATATTGCAGGTACCGATATTTTTGCAAACACAAATTTGAAGTCAATCTCCTCTCTATTGACGATACCCTTAATTCCAAAAATATGAATTACCTTGTTTAAGAGTTTGAGCTGGAGTTTAATGTAAAAGCAAAGAGAAGCCAATATTTACAATTTTTTTCACTTAAAGTCCTTCTTTATTAAGTACTCATAATCATCGAAAAATAATTAAAAAAAGAGGCTGGTATGCGACCCACCCTGATAACTTCCCATTCCTTCTGTAGATTTGTCTTGCTTAAAAGTTTTTAGGTTTTCGTGTTGGGTTTAAAAAGTTGTCAGTTGAGTTATTCTCAAACATTTTAAAATTACCAACAATATTTTGTATGTGTATAAAGAAATAGTTTAGTTTGAAAATCTAGTTTTTTTAAATAGATTTTTAGTCGATACAAATATTTACCAATTTTAGTCAAATTGGATGAATGAAATTAATTGAAGAGGAATTGAGAACCGAACATCAACTCTTACCAAATTTGACTACGAGTAGTACTTTTTGCACATTTTATTTTTTTATGAAAAAACGGATTTTTATAAAAAAAATCTACTAAATATCTAAAACAGTATTTTTTGTGAAATGAAAAGAGTTTGAAGACAATACTTTTAATTTTTGAAAAGCTATTTGAGTCTTCAGTGCTAATGTGCTGGGTTTCATACAGCCAGCAACAAGGAACCCCTGGTTTGATAAGGAATGTCGGCAGGCAAATGCAGTTAAGCAACAGGCACGCAAAGCGGCGCTTCATAAAAGGACGAGCTACAGCTGCTCGTGAGCTCTATGAACAGAAGAGGCGAGAGGAACGCCGACTTTTTGAGAGGTTTAAAAGCAGAAATGAAGTTCGAAAATTTTATGAACAGATGAAACGAAATTCACAGGTACATAAACCTAGAACCGAAGGCTGCAAATACGAAAGTGGAAACATCATAGTGGAACCGCAGTCAATGCTAAGGATATGGAAGGACCACTTCTGCAGACTGTATAACGTCGATGACGAACCGAATTCCGCTGTCAGGCAGGATGATCCATTGAACGTAGACGACGATAGCAACCAATCTCGTCCTCTCGATTTGGACGAAGTAAAGATTGCCATATCTAAGCTGAAGTCTAATAAAGCCGCTGGAGCGGATGGCTTGAATGCCGAGCTCTTTAAAGTAGCTGGAGATAAGTTGGTTAGGAGCATGCACCAACTTATCTGTAAGATATGGTCGGAAAAAAGCATGCCCGATGAATGGAACCTCAGTATTGTTTGCCCGATCCTGAAAAAAGATGACCCTCTAAACTGCACCAACTATAGAGGAATCAGTCTAATTAATATCGCCTATAAAATCTTCTCTGCCGTAATAAGTGCACGTCTAAAGCCCAAGGTCAACAACCTGATAGGTCCTTATCAGTGTGGTTTTAGACAAGGAAAGTCCACAGTTGATCAAATGTTCATATTACGGCAGATCCTGGAAAAAACTTAAGAACACCAAATCGACACCCTCCATCTTTTCATCGATTTCAAGGACGCATATGACAGCATATACAGGGACGAGCTGTATAGAGCCATGTCTAGTTTTTGGCATACCTGCCAAACTCGTCCGTTTGTGCGGGATGACCATGGAGAATTCACGCTGCTCCATAAAGGTTGGAAACAACTTAACAGAACCTTTTGATGTCAATTTATTTATTTATTTAATTCGTTAAAATCTAACGTTAACAATATTTAAAAAAAATTCTTATAATCTAATAATATCTAATATCAAAAAAGGTTTTATGCAAGGTGATGCGCTGTCATGCGATTTTTTTAACATCGTGCTTGAAAGAATAGTGCAGAGCTCACACGCCAACACTAGAGGCACTATCTTTCAAAAGTCTGTCCAATTACTGGCATATGCTGATGACATTGACATAATCGGAAGAACTCAGCGTGATGTCAATGGGGCTTTTGTGAGTATTGAGGCAGAGGCGGCAAAAATCGGTTTAACGTTTAATGAGGGCAAAACAAAGTCGTCAAGAAAGGACATACAACACCGAACGTTTTGGTCAAAACGTCACCATCGACAGACGTAACATTGAGGTAGTCAAGGACTTCGTCTACCTAGGCTCCGCTGTAAACGCAGAAACACCAGCGCTGAGATCAAACGTAGAATAACTCTTGCTAACCGCTGTTTCTTTTGACTAAGAAAGCAATTGAGTGGTAATGTCCTCTCTCGAGGGACCAAAGTGTTGCTATATAAGACCCTTATCATCCCCGTCCTGCTTAACGGTGCAGAAGCATAGACTATGACAAATGCGGATGAAAGCACCTTGGGTCGCTTCGAGAGAAAAGTTCGTGTGATCTACGGTCCCGTATGCATCGAAGCGGAGTGGAGGAGAAGATGCACAACAACTAAGATGTCTGGGTCACGTAAAACGCATTGAAACCAATGCTCCGGCCCGAAAAGTCTTCGAATCCACACCCACAGGACAACGCAGTAGAGGAAGATCGGGGATCAGGTGGCGCGCACAAGTGGAAGGTGACCTCACCCAACTTGAAGCGCTGAGACATCTAGCTAGGGCACGAGCTAGATGGAGGAGTTTGTTGGGTGAGGCCCTAGTTCACACAGGACTGTAGCTTAAGTAAGTAAATAAGTGTTTCAGTCTTAAGTACATTTTTAGTATAGTTTTTTGTTAGGTTTTTATTCTTTGTTAAAAACCTGTCAATTAAAATTGTCTCAAAATTTAACTGAATGTTGACAACAATAGGTTTTAAAAGATAAAGTAGTTTAATTAAATCAATTATTACCAACTTTTATAATTTTTTTTGTTTAAGTTTTTATTTTTTGTAAAAAAAAAACTGTCAATTCGATTTTTCTAAAAAAAAATTTACCAGGTTAGTTTTTTTTTGCACTAAATTCTTTAGGAAATTAAATTATTTTGTATTCGTAAAATTTTCGAGGTGACAATTTTTTTTTCATTTTTTGTGATTTTTTTTTGGGACCTTGAAACGTCGAGAAATATAAAAATTATCAATTTGAAAAATCGCACCCATTACAATAACTTCCTATGGGAAAATAATAAAAGATCAATAAATAAAATATAAAGATACATAAAAACCTAAAAGTAATATTGCTTTTAAACAAAAATCCAAATTTTGTTGAACCAATTTTTTCAAATAAGCTCATGTAGTGTAATTGAGATATTATCAATTTTTAAATTCACCCTTACATTAGCTTTAAATTGAAAACTCAACTGCACACATATCAATTAAAAAATGACTACAAAACTAAAAATAGTTGCACATCACGCCAAATTGCAATAATAAAACACACTACAACAACCTTTTAATAAAGAGAAATTTAACAAAAAAAATAATTACTCATACGCCACAGATGTATCTTTTGTTTTTATTACAAATAACAGAGATTTTATAAATTGACTCTCTGAACTCTAAACAATTAAGTTAATAAAGAAATATAAACACAAAAAACGTAAATTAGTTTTAAGCTTTTAGTCTTCATTTTAAAGAAAATCGATTTAATAGCCAAATGGATTTTATCATATGAGATCTTGAAAAAACCTTTAAAAAACAACAAAGCTTGGACAAATACGACCTTAAAATAATTTAAATTCATATTTTTCATATCCTTACTGTCCTATACTCGGTTTTGATTTCTCTAATGTCTTTTTGAGCAAAACACGTAAAGCAGTCATAAAATTAATTTTTGTTGCTCTTAACAGGGACTTGATAACAACTTTTATAACCTAATAAAAATAAATGTAAAACATCGCATACATCACACACAAAAGTTCATTGTCCTTATCTTGATAAATGTAGGCGCCCACATTGTTTTATTGTACATGAACTCATTCACGTAATATAAGTTAAACAAATTCACTATTTTCACTCTCATATTACTGGTATTCTAGGTATAGTCTGCAATTATTGCATGTTTCAAAGTAACACAAATCCTTTCTGTGGTAAATATACACAAAGAAATATTTTACTAAGCTTAAACACACTTAACTTTCACATTACGTGACTAGTACGTTACGTACTCTTTATAACATATTTAAATCCCACTTCTTTGCATAAGAAATTTTCTTTTTCATAAAGAAAATTTGTTTGAAGTTTTATATACGTATTACTTAAGGATCACTAACCTACGACTATAAAGAAGAAGGAAAATCCTTTGCTTTGATTATGGCATAATGATTGGGCGCACAGGAATCTCTCAGAATTTTCCCATAATTAATGAAGAGAAAAAAAAATCATTTATAAATTCCATTTTATGAGGAATATGAGCGCATATTTTTACAATTTTCCTAAACGGGGTATGAGTTTTGGTCTTATACCATCATCAGGTGGCGCTGAAAAATTGCTTTGAACTTGAGGCTATTTCCTTATTGAATTTCTTTGTTGAACGTAAATTTGAAAAGATGGTACTTTATTTTGAAGAAGTCGACTTTGCCGTCGCGCTACCATCATTGTAGAGATGGAAGGAAATTATATGACCTGGAGTCTTGTTCACTCAATAAGAATTTTTGAGATTTAAGATTTTTTCGTTCGTCATGATGGTGGTCTTCGTGTGTGTGTGTGTGTGTGTTGCTTTGCAAGGAGCACTCAAATCTTCCATAAATCCACTGATTTGCATGAGAAGCGGGTGGTAAACGAAAACACCACTACCGACTAGGCCAGGGATTGGGTGCCTTCTCAATACCACCTAGTCATGATGAAACTGCCTCCTTTTTTCCCACCATTGATTTGCATTCAAAGAAAGAGAGAATGGGAAATAAAAACAGAAAATAACTTGAGATGGGAGAGAGAACAACCTGAATGTTGGTTATATCCTGGCAACCATCACACTACACAGTACAACCATCACCATCTGCACTGCTGCCATAGTCATACAGAAATACAGTAGAGAAATCATTGCGTTTAGGGGTTGGTTGAACCATAGCCACTTGAGGCATGCAAAGCTCCTGGGAATTAACGAACCACGAAGTATGCATTTTCTATAGAAATAAAAACTAGGAACTGTTGACCTAGATTTCAGTTGAGAGTTCTTTTTTCCTCTTTCTGTTTTTTTTTTCTTTTTCGCAAATGGAAATGGAAATGAAATAGGCGGTCCTCGCGTTCTATAAATAATAAATCAGGATAATTAAATTGCAACGCGAAACATTAATATTATAATGTGTGTGTGTGGGTGTGTGTGATGTTTCCTTCTTCTTTTTTGTTTGTTCTACGAGGATAACAAACTTGTGCATAAACTATAAGAAGGTAATGACCACAAGAATGACGATGACGCCACATCATTTGACGGGTTTCTTTTTTAATTAATATTGTTTTCAAATATACAAATAACGAAACGACGCATTGGGAATTTTTGTTTTTTTTAATTAATTAATTTGCTATTTTGTGTACTTTAGATATTTTTAGTTATTTTTCGCATGAATTGAAATATGAAGACACGAATTAATTATAATTATTCACCATGGTGCAATGGAATGCTGAGGTAAGGCTTAACTTTGGTTCTAGCGTTTACTTGTTATTGGTCTTTTGAAAGAAATGTGTAGGAAAAAAACGTTAAAAAAAAGAAGTAGATTGTTTTATGGAAAATAAGTAAACATTTTGAAATTTGGGTCAGACAGGGAAATATAACCAGAAAGCAAAATGGAAACTAGACCAGAAAATTTAAAAATACATATATTCTGATCGTATTTTCAAAAACATTTTGAAAACAGCTAGAAAAACCCCAAAGCACAAACATGACCTTTAAAAAAAATCCTTCAATCAGACTTTGCTTCTTAAGAGCAGCACTTGCTTCGGTTTGTTCAACCGATTTATTGGAGAAAGTTTGAAAAGTTTTTTAACAAACATTTTAATTCTTAATATTTGAGCATTTTTCTGTATTCATAGTAAAAGTAGTACCTACTGTGAAAATTGAGTTTTGCGTAGGTTTGTCTGGCATTTTGCAAATTTCTGTGAATTGTAAGACCTCCAGAAAATTTAAATGAAAAAAGCAGTAGTTTAAAAACTTAAAAGATTGAGTCTTCTAGGGAAAAATCCAGAATGTTTTATACATTTCTGGCTATTTTTTTTATGTGCAACTTTCCGGAACCATTACTTATCATTTCATCGCAGGTGTGGAAAACATTGATAGTCGAAACTAAAAAGTGGGCCCCCAGACGTACTTCAATTAGCAACTGCCTTAACAAGCAGTTTTTTACACCCCAAAATATTGACTTATGTTCAATATCAATGTTGATTTGATTAAATAACAAACTTGCAATTAATTAATAGTTGTCCCCGCGGCAACCGATTATGAGCATTTCATGTCGATAATTCTTTCTTGTTAGTTTTAATTTGAATATTGTCCTCAGATCGGTTACCATTTCGCATGCAATTCATCCAAAAATGTTCAAATATTTAGGATCAAATACATTTTTTTGACCTCAAGCCCCAAACAAGGACATAAATTAGTGTGGATAAAAAAACGTGGAGGCCAGTATTGAAAAAGATAGTAAAATGTTTATTCCGTTTAGCTAAGACCTGAACTTTTATGGAAAGATTGGTCAGGAATTCGCCACAAGCTTGGACATAGCTATGATTTCCATGGCCCAGTCGGCCGTGTGACTTAGCACCACTTAATTATTTTTTTTTCTAGAGCTTTGTCAACTTTTTAAGTCTACCCTAACCAACGAATCATAATGTGGACAAGTTCCAGAGCCAAACTTAAGACTTTTTAGACGGCGGCCGGCACGCGGCGGCGTATTTAACCACCTTGTCGATGATAACGAATCAATTTACGAAACAGGTTTATAAATAAAAAGGTTTTTATTTGTTTGGTGCTGCTATACACTTCATGTCATATGAATAGGGGGAAGCTTTTTTGCTTTTTTAATTTAAGGACATTTTTCAAACCCTACACTTTTTTCAAAAACCCAAATGTGGAATGAATGAAGTATGTAAGTACATATTAAGTTTATATTCAAGAATCTCGTAGGGTTTTTTTTGGAAGACTCTTCTGTAAAGCCATTCCCACACGTTTTCCATGATGTCCAGGTCAGCCTCCAAATCCAGGCTTTTGTTGTTTGTTCGGTATGGGAGTCAAACTGACTTCCGTGTAGATGCAAGGATACTATATGCTTGCACTTCCACGTGAGGGCTCCCGGAGAGCAAGTTAGAGAAATGAATGATATTGATCTATTCATAACTATTGAAAAAGGCACATCATAGAATTGCACTGAGAAAATTCTCAACTTGTGGGCAAACGCAAGACGCAACGGTTTACTTTCTTCTTTGTCCTTTCCTTTTACGAAAGATGGTAAACACAGGACTGTTGTCCTTACTCTGGGTTAGAAGGTGATATACTGATAAAAATTATAAAAAACTATAAATACAGTATATATACACATCGAATGACTATAAGTCGTCGGTATTTCAAATTAGTTCAAAAATAAGTCTGAAGTAGAATTAAAAATCATTTTTAGGAATTATGTACATTGTAGATAAAGCTCGGCTGATTACATCCCACAAGATGACGGGCGACCACTTCTAAGGTTATCTTCCCTAGATGTCACTACATCAAAGACTAATTTTACATACCACTGATAACGTGGTACCACGGGAAGTCCCCTGGTTAAATCCAGGAACATATGTTGGGATGGTCTCCTTGTAAAAGTATCGTGGTGGCTGGGGTTTATCCTATATGCATATGGTTTTGGTTTTTTATTACTCAAAAAATCAACATATAGATAGACTATGCCAATACCAAAGTTCACAATGAAGTTAAATTGTTATGGCTTGGTAGCTTAGAAAGAAGAACTCACTCAAAGAATTTCGCCAAATATGAGAGAGTAATTCTTTGCGAAAATCCTTTTGGTTATTTTCAAAAACTAATCAATAAATCAATGCCTGGGCAGCAAGTGTAAGAACTTGCCAATTAAGGCTCACTGACAGGTGTTGATGTTGTAAGCAATGATTCTCTGTCCGGGAAGTATACATTGGTGCATTATCTTGTCCACCGTTGTCCACAAAATAATTCAGAAAACTGCGGAAAAGCCACTTCCAGAATTGATTTGTAAGTGATTGGCGTCATTTTAGAGCTTTGAAAATCCAGCTCCATGGTTCCGTAATAGGTGATTGCTCCTCATACCATTACAACGCCTCCTTTGCTATGACGGTTTCAAGACAGATTTTTTCCTTTCTTAAATGGAAATAACAGCTAGGCTAGACGATGGTATTCCAAGCTTGAATCCACCTGATTTATTTTTTTGCAAAATTAAGGCGTTGTCTTATGTGTGCAGCATTCAATGGTGATTTTTTCCTCATTTTTTTGGTGTAGTCCATCGTCTGCCTTCTGTAACACCCTATCAACAGTCGATCTACTAGCATTCACCCCTTAACTTTGAGGTAGTTTTATACAACATTTGAACTTCTTCTAGTTTTGCTGGCTAAAAAACGGATGGTTTTGCTGAGATCTCGGTAAGCTCGAATTTGGCTTATTTACTTCTTGTTTGGACCCATACCTCTACCTATACTTCTTGATTCTATTAAATTAATACACGTACTAAGCTCCCAAACAATCAAAGTATCCTTTTATATTATTAAAACCACGCTAGTAGGTAAATTTAGATTTTGCCCCTATTCATGTGACACTAAAAAACAAGTACTTTTTATGACCTTCTTGGGAAAAATCGAAATAATGCCCATATTCTGTATTTCGCTTATTCTAAATACCCTTTGCGAAAGTGAATTTGGGTTTTATACAATTTGTTATTGTGAATTGGATTTTCGAACATGCAAATGGACGTTGTGTATTTCTGTTTGTTCCATTACTTGAACTTATTCAAATCACATTTTTTATTTCTGTGAATTGTTCTTTGATAGCTTCTTTCTGCTAGAAATCTGAGGGTTTCAGCAAGTTTTTGAATTGAAGGAATCGATAAAGGTATTATAAAAGTTATGAGAATATTGATGACGGGCTTTAGGTAAAATTCTCATCACTTTGAAAAAGGTTTCTTCCACCAACCGGTATTATAAAAGGTTCTATTTCCCTTAGAACATATAAAAAAGCATATTTGCTTAATATAAAATTACAATGAAAGCTTAACAGAGGAAATCAAGAATTTACTTTATTTTTCAGAACAATTCTACATAATTTTCGCACACTTACATTATGCCAGGAAAATCCAATATATTTGACTTGTCTCGCAAAATGCGTCTTCTTAGTTTTCTCTTGAATTCTGCTTCTTTTTTTCACTTAAAATTGTCAAAAATATTGCATCCAATTTTAAAACAGCAAACATTTTACTTTAGAAACAAAACGAAAATGAGTGATACTTCAGTTCTGACAGTTCGAAGCAATTTCGAAGTTTTCGAGATCGATCATATTGCAGAACATGCATTTTCATTTCAAGTGAAATTGTAAAGTGATTTCAATTCACTTTCGATCAAAATTCCGAACATGGACTTAAATCTTGTTTTTATCAATTTAATCCATTTCTTAGCAATATAAACTTAATATATACCTAATTCAATTCATATTTGGATTTTTCCAAAAAAACCTAAGGGTCTAAGAAATATCAGTAAATAAAATATTTTTCTTAAGTTCCTCAGGGCTCTATTTATGGACCATTTCTGTTTTAAAATAATATAATTGATGCTTATGCAGGAATATAGTAGTACCCGTGGTATGATAGTTAGTGCGTTGGACTGTCATGCGAGAGGTCTTGGGTTCGATCCCTGCCTGGGCCACCTAAAGTTTTATTCACAGGTACTGTCTCTTTCGAGAAATTGACAAATTCTCCAAGAGTAATGTCATGAAAAAGTGCTTTCTCAAATTAGCCGTTCGGAGTCGGCATATAAACTGTAGGTCCCCTCTATTCCTGCCATTACTTGCACACAGGAATGGTTGAGAGTTGTAAGTCACTAGGCCCTAGTTTTCTACGGACTATCATGAATATCACGACTTTAGTTTAATAATTTTATTTTCTTAAGATATTAGGAATGAATAATTTTTTTTTAGAAAAACATGCTTTGAGAATAGAATTCTGTACATATATAATCCTCCTGCTCCGTAAAACTGACTGATATTTCTCAGAAATCTTTGAAACATTAACTGAAGAGTTTTATCGTGTTCATAGCATTTGCTCAACTTTGTGCCTGGATTAAAGCATAAACTTCTCTTCCATTTTATTTAAATGACATAAAAATCATGTGTTTTTTTTGAAAACTATTCATTTAAAAAAAAACTTGCATTTTAGATCAACCTTAAAGAGACAACTCGCAGTATTTATCTTTTAACCATCACTGACCCAAAGATCTTTTTTTTTCAATTATCGTTTCTTTTCTTTCTACAAATCAAAGATTTTTCTTGCAGCAACCAGAAAAAATTGTAATATTTTTACCTGAACTCACCACTCACCTACATAATCATCAACATCATCATCATTCATTCATTTTGCCAACAGCAATCATCCTCATCATAGAGAAGCATAAGCATAAGCATCAGCATCACTCTAATGGATGAATCCATTAAAAAAATGGAAAAAAATAATACGAATACGAAGTCTATACTTAGGAATGGAGGTAAGGTATGTATGTATGTTTGTACATCATAAACCATAAACACAAATTTCAACCTATAAAAAGGACATTCATCCCTATCCGTAGTGAAAATCATAATATGGGCACGATGAAAAGCATCCGTATAATTAAAGTTTGTCTAGATACTCTCTTCGTCCTCGTACACTTGTATATAGGTTCTGTAGCCGTAGTTCTGCTTTTGACTCGCCTTAGTTTCTCGACTTTTGATGTGCTGCTGCTGCAGCTGCATTTCGTCCTTTTTTCTCTCTCTTTCAAGTAGGTATAGGTACACATAACATAAATACTGCCTGCACAAATGATTATAGTCCTTCAAGCTCAAACCACTATCCGTCGTCGTCGTATACCGTAACAGAAGTCTGCCTGTTTGCTTATCTATCTAGAGTTGTGTTTATATAGACCAAGCTACAAAGCAGACTTTACGAATATACCTCCCGCTGAATTGTTAAGCAGAGCCCAGCACCCATCATCATCAGGACGACACACACAGGACACACATGTTTTTGCTGCTGCTGCTACTGCATATTAAACATGATGCCACGTTTTCTCGCATTACAAACTAAATACCAACGAAAACAAAAACAACAAAAAAGTTTAAATTATCGACTTTTTGCTCTGATGCAAAATTTGCAAGTTGCACACACCACACAGCCTATATGAAGGACGAAAGGACGGCAAGTATGGCAGGAACGTTAAAAAGCAAATACAAAAAAATAAGAATATTACACGAGCGCCGGTTGTGTCCGACCATGTGTATACGAATTTGTGGCTTTTGTTTTTTCAAAACAAAGGATTTTGCGCCATGAGCAAGGATATTTTACATTATAAAATACGGCAAACTACGTTCCTCTTTTATTTTCGTTCTTTAATTTTTCCCTTCTTACATGACAACCGGTCGCATATTAGTGCGGATGGACGTAGCTATTATACATGTTTGCATTTAATGTGTCAACATCAAGAGCAAAATACTTTAATTGAAACGTCATCTTCAATCATTTTACTCGCTTTACAACAATCAAACCCAATTGAAAAATGTTGACACAGGCAAAGGCACACACCATCAGATCACATCAGGGTGAATGTTATACAAGCTCATTGACATTACTCCGGTTCAATTGACAAGTGAATAGGCAGCAATGACGAGCAGGGCGGCGGCGAAGCAATAGCAGCGGGAGCGCATCCAGTCTGTTATGACAGAAGAATTTATTTCGTGACAGCTGAATCTGTCACGTTTACCGCTATACACGTTGCGTCACGTTCTTCAATTAAAATTCCACCATCAACCGTCGGTCGTCGTCGTCGCGCGCCGGCCGCCAAGGCAGCGGAAATAAATATTATTCATTTTTCCAGCGCATACAAATCATTTCTTCAACACCCTCCATCGCCATCCGTTTGTTGGTCGGTCTCCGATGTTATTAGAAAGAAGAAGAACAAAAAACACCCAAATCCCCCAAAATGAGAGGATTATTATGTACCAGAGAATTTACATCCCTTTTTGCAACAAAGATGAAGGAGGCGTGTTGGTGAGGAAAAATCTACTACAATCCAAAGAACTCTGAAAACGGAAGAGTAACAGCATTCATATTTTTCTCTTTGACAGAATAGCTTTAATGGATACCTGTCAAAGTGACAGTTCTTTGCGCATGATCCTCTCTCGTCACGTCGTCGTCGTATAGCTACCGGGCATAACGTAATCGTATAAAATCGTGACGTTATCAAGTGTCAAGAACCGATAGACAAGTAGTAGAATTATTTTCAACACACTTCATATCTTCAGACAGAAGAGAAAAATTGTGTGTTTCAAATAAAATACCGATAGTGGAAACGCAATAAAGTGTCACCCAAAAGTAATGGATAAATCCACAAACCACAACAACTGTCAGAATCATACTTAATCATTTATACACCCATTTTTTGTTTTTGTTTTTTAGTTTGGGCCGTTTTTTGTTTTATAAATTATTTATAGACGAGAAATAATTACTTATTGTGGCATCGATAAAAAGTCAATAATTTATCAAATTGTTTATACCAACAAAATGACTATGATAAGGATAACAATTAGTACCAATAGAAATTAAACACTTGCTTTGTGCGTGTGTAAAGATTAAGTTTATTGTTTTATTTGTTGTGGCACATATTAAATGCTAGACAACATGCAAGAAGATACACAAATTGAAAATAAAAGTATGTAGTTACGAGTATGTTGTTTTTGTGTGCTCGTTGGGTGGAAAAATGGTTGGTGATGGTGTTTCAGAGGAGCAAGTGGTGGTAAAAATGTAATTTCACGGTTCAAATGCAATAATTTGTGGTGGCAAATAGGAGATAGCTTCTGGGGATTGGGGACCTCTTTTTTGTAAAATGTTTGGAATTTAAAGTTGATGTTTTAACGAGGTTAGTGTAGCAGCAGAAGCAGAAGATAATGGAAATAAAATTTAAGATTTTATGAGGCGATACGAGTGTATTCGAGGTGTATTTGAAAACTGAATGTTTTTTGGTAAAACGTGTTTCAAGGAGTAGATTTCGATTGAAACAAACAGAGTCCCAAAATATTATAATCAATAATTAGAATCTTTAAACGTAGTTTTGAATTATGTCACGCCTTTGCACGACCGGTTACTGTAATTAGGTTTCAAACTTAAGAACGAAGGCATTACATTCATTTATGGGATGTTATTATCTAAGAGTATAAAATCTTCCTGAAGTCATTTATTTATTCCTGAGAATTAATCTGTTCAATATATTTGGTAAGAAACTCAGCTAGAAACCGGAATTTCAGATTAAATATTATTTAGAAATTTGTAATCAAAAATTGACAAAAATGAAAAACCTTAAGTCTTTAATTTTTTGCGAATATTTATTTTTCCATGCAAAGTTAAAAAAACTCGAGTATAATTTTCATATTAGGTTTGGTGCTCCAATAATGTACTTGAGTCTTTTAGATAGTATTGAAAAGAGAGCTTTAAAATTGATAGAAGATCGTTCTCTTGCCGAGACATTTGCTTCTCTTGAACACCGCCGCAACGTCTCATGACTATCACTGTTTTATAGATATTTTTAACAACAATGCTTCATTGCTCTATGTAGCAAGCTGCATTCTTCGTAACGGTAATATCCGTACTTTTATGAATACTCATCAGTTCACCCTAAAGCTCATTTAGGGATTCTTTTTTCACCGCACAGCACGAATGTGGAACACTTTACCAGGCTCAATTTTTCCAATTCATTAGAATCTGCAGACATTCAAAACTGATCGGCAGCTCCTTTCTAATCATGTCTTCTCCTTTCCTTATTGCTCGCAGTGTGTTTAATCATTATAAGGGTATACATTACCCCTTTAGTGTACGCTTAATATAAAACAAAAAAGAAGTACATTTTTATTGAAATTACCTTAAACATATCAAACGTTATGGTTTTTTTGCGTTCGCAGCGTAGAAAGTTTTACAAGTAGAAATACAACATTTTTAGAAAGAATCTAAGGACCCTTTCAACAGTACGAGAGCGAAAAAAATTGGTCCCATAGAATCACTAACTCGCTTAAGTACAGAAGTAGTCATAACACTCACTGGCAGCGTAGAATTGGCGGCGAACTGCCTAGCAAAGAGATCAGCTTTCTCTAAAGAGCTAACTAAAGAGTGTCATTGACAACGAGCGTAGGAACCGATGAAGAGAAAAAATTCCTCATGTTTTTTACAAATGACCAACAATTTTTACTGCCTTTGGGACATTGCAATATTTTTTGCCGTAATTTTTGATCACGTAAAAATTTGGTCCGTCGAACATGGGCGTTGCAGACCTTCCTGGATTGATTGAACTTTTCCTGGCTTTCCTCAGTACGCTTGGCTTTGATACTTTTAACCCTGTTCTCTATTCTCATTCCCAGGAGAATTAAATTTGTGATCATATCAGCGCTGGCGTCAACGTCACTATCGAGGAAGCATAGTGACCAGTTAAATATCCTGAAGTAGTTATTTAGACCGTCCCAGTTGGCTTTTTCGTATTGCCCAACGATTGTGTTAGGAGCTCTTTCTTTAAAAAGAACAGGTTTCACACGAGAAATTTGCTGATATAACACAATGGTCAGATGTGCCTAGAGGAGATAGAACACTAACAATGTACTTATCAGGGTCAGAGGAAAGAAACAAGTCAAGAGTGTTTTCTGGTCGGCCTTCAACGTCCGATATTCGGGTGGGCTCATTGACCAGCTGAGTTAGGTGGTTAAACTCAGCGAAGATTTCAGCACACACTCCATCGGACGTTGTCCGGCCTGAATATTGAAGCCATGAAGAATTGTGTACATTGAAATCACCCGTAACAACGACTTAAAATCGAACGACGAAGCAATTCTTTGGATAGAATCAGAAAAAGCTCAAATTCATGAGAAGTTGACATTCTGTCTAAGTTAGGGCTTCGAAAAAGAAGCAATAGTGAATGATTTGCTTGTTTACGGAAAATTTAAACCACATTTAATTAAAAAAGGAATTGGTGCAAAGACTATATTGTGGTAAGAGCTGATAAGCTATATCATTCCTAATGTATATGGCGAGGCTATGGTGAGAAAAGAATAAAGGCACTAAGCTATACCCATGCATACAAAATTTAGCAGGGTCGGAATCCTCACCTACTTGGGTTTTACTTAGTGCCAAAACAGCTGGCCTGTATTAAACAGTATGGCTGTATGCCCACAAAAAAATTACCCTAAGCCCAAGAATATTACAATAATCTACTCTGAATTGTAAAGGAGTCGTAAACTGAGTTTTAATTTGTAACTTGTTTTTGTGGATTTTTGGCTGACGTTGGTATCAGTCCATATTTGATGGAACAATTGGTCTTTAAAAAAATGCTAGCCAGAACGTTATAGTCAAATTCGACCGCTATAGAGGTATCATTTGTTACTTTTTCGTTTATCAATTGAACGACCATGATTCGCAAGAGGTTAGGTTTCAACTAGACGGCGGAACATGTAACACAACTAGTAGCACAATAATTGATCTATTGAAGGAAAACTTTGGTAACCACAAAGCCCCTTGACTAAGTAAAGCTGCTAGTCCACGCCGATAAGCTCAAAACGATTGACTACTTGGCTACAAAAATGTTGCAAAAATCATTATAAATTGAACTTCCCGTTTAGACTACGTCGGAGCTAACTGTGGCGGTCATATGCCAGAAATCATAGTAAATTATAGGACGCCGGACGGTTATATTTCAAATGAAGTAAATTCTATGTCAATTTAAAAAAGTAATTTTTGTTTTATATCATTTCAAAGTTCTATACCTTTAAGGAAACACAACATTTTGAATAATGCCTTTTGAGTTTAATCATACAAAAATAAAGTAGCGCGACAGTCCGTTGAGAACTAGGGCCTAATGACTTATAACTCTCAACTATTCCTGTGTGAGAGTAATGTTTTCAGTAATGGAATTGACTTAAAGTTTCAAGCCGAATCCGAACCGCTAATTTGAGAAAGGACTTTTCATGACGAAATTTACTCTTCATTCATTGTTTTATGAAGACAAGGTAGAAATGCTTCAAGCCACATCTTTAGCACTATTTAATAATCGTATTCAACATTCAATGACATGTTACCAAAGTACCACATGACGACTGTTGAACTATCATTTTTTAATGGTACTAGTCTACAATAACTTTTTTTGTCAGAAGTCTTTTGGTAAAAAATACAAAACGTCGAACAATTCTTCTTCATGAAAACTCAAACCTAAAGAATCAGTGTTGAAGAACTGAATTTTAAAGAACTGAAAAATGCATTATTATTTAAACATATTTTGATTGATATGCATCTAAATCGAAATCTGAAAAACTTAGAAGTCAAACTTGAGTAACAAACTTTTTTACTAAAAACTAGCTTAAATGAAAAAAAGCAGTTCGAGAACGAATACCACTAAAATCACTTTGGATCGTGAAACGAGTTAAAAGGATTTTACTGTGCTAAGCGAAAAATGAGCATGAAATTATTCTTTTCTTCGATTGAAAATATTTTTAACGTTAAAGAAGAAAACGATACAAAAATTGGTAAATTGTTTAGCAAAAACCCTTTTCTGAATTCTTTCACAAGATTCTGGTGAGACAAACAAAGCCAAGACAACACAAAATTGTAGGTTTTAAAGAAGCTTAAGATTGGCTATTAGGAAGTCCATATTTTGAATCCTTTAGTTTATTTTTTGCAGTCAGAATTTGAAAGCGTGCCTCGAAGATTTCTTACAGGAAATTTTAAACTCTTTAGATAGAGTTGCGAAAGCAGTGTCAAAAATATTAACAGAAACAGAGCGTGCTACTATAATTCGATGGCCACATCGTTTAAGGGCCTTCATTAAAGCTGTTAGTACAACTATTTTCTTAATTGAACTTATATAGGGTCCGCCAAATAGCTTTTTTTACGGGTAGCAATACATAGAGTGTATTTTGGGCTGTGTGGCACGTAGAGCCGTCCTGTTAAAACCAAATGATGACAATATCCTTTTCTTCAATTTTTGTGAAAAAAAAATCGTTCAACATCCCCGATAACCATGGCCATTGACTGTAACAGCCACTCCTAGCTCATCTTCGAAAAAAAGTCCATATTATGCCTCTTGATCCAAATCCGCACCAAAACGTGACTCGTTTTGGGTGTATCGGCTTTTCAATGTATGCGTGCGGGTTTTCTGTGCCCCACATGCGACAATTTTGTTTGTAACATACCGGCCAAGATAAAAATGATGTTCATCTGAAAAGATGATTTTTTTTTTGGCAAAATCAGCATCTTCTCTAAGTTGATCACAGGCAATTTTTCCCAGCGTTGTTCAAGCATATACACAACCATATTCGTTAAGCGAAAGAATAAAACCAGTTATCTGTCAAATCAGACATGGGCTAAGTGTTACCATTCACGAAATAAGCACTAGTCGAAAAAAAAGTTAGATGGCGGACCCTATATTATGACCAAATAAAAGAAACAAAACTGAATAGAACATTTTTCACTTGTAAAAGAACTT
Source organism: Eupeodes corollae (assembly GCF_945859685.1). Classification (NCBI taxonomy): domain Eukaryota; kingdom Metazoa; phylum Arthropoda; class Insecta; order Diptera; family Syrphidae; genus Eupeodes; species Eupeodes corollae. Next base: position 115,531,135 of record NC_079148.1, read on the forward strand.
AACTCGAAACTCTTTCAAATGTAGAGGTTTTGTCGTACAACTAATTCTGAAAAAAGAAACCCAATACACCATAGTTGAAGGCCCATTAAAAACCATAAAGAAACTTAAAAAAACACAATCATCCTGCATCATTACACTTTGTTAAAAATCAAGAATAGACATAAACTAGGTCACTCTTGTAAATTTTTCGTTAACTTTTTAAAAGCATTAAAGGTAACTAAAGTTCTGTGAAAAACAAAACAAAAAAAGATGTAGAAAGTTCGAATAACTACATATAGTTGAGATTGCCCTAAATTAAAAACTTTTAGTTTGAATACCTCAATTTCTATTTTTCTTGTCAATGCATTTAGAATCTAAAAGAATTGTTCCTTTACTCAACTTTACCTTCACATTTAAAAAACATACCTTTACCTATGTATACTTGTTAAAGACACATACCGTTCAAAGAAACTATTCCTATTCTAAAAAAAAAGAAAATTAAACGAAGAATTAAAAACAAAAAAAAACACAAAATAGAACTTTTTCATCTACGAAGCAGTTACAAAAGGAAACAGACAAGTAGTTTTCTTTTTTTGAAAGAAGAACAAAGTTTTTAAATGCCTTTATTTAAGCACACAATGTAGACTATTCCTAGATTCCGTTGTTTTTTCGAAAATGACAGTCTTTTTAAACTCATTTTCAAAATCCTTCCGAATACGAGTACTTATCTGTTTAACAATGTTGCTGCTTTGTATTTTTTCTATTTCTTATTTTTCAAATTGAAATCTTATCCCTGTAGAATATGAAAGGTAGTATATCGATGGTTTGGCTTTTTTATTCTTTGTGGGAAAAATCACATTAAAGGGAAATAAAACTGAAACAGAACATCGTCTTTGCATAATATCATTTCTGAAGTTGTTCCATCACATAAATACCAGATAATTCCCATATCCTTCCATCGTAATTTTATTTTTTCAATTTTATGTCAGTCTTTTTTTTCCTGTTTCCGTATCAGTAGGTACCATAGATATGTTTTCTTCTACCCCACATATCTAAACCTACCTTACCACATATGTATGTGAATCTAAAATAATATTACCTTAAAGCCACAATTTGTCCACCGGGTTTTATCAACACATGCCTCATATATGTATCCATAGGGCGGTACCTATTAGACTTTTTTTTGCCATCAAAACACACCATCACCGTTCGTCGTCGTCGTCGAGTGTTGAGAAAAACAAAACCTAAACAAAAAAACGATGCTCTGCTTGATATCAACAACACCAGGCAGGCAGGCAGGCAAGCAAGAAGGACATAATGTCCTTCCCTAAGATCTTGCTCTTCAATACAAAAGTTAGTAGGAAAAAAAACAACAATTTCTATCCATATCTCTCTCATGCCTTTAAAGCCACACCATCAGCACATATACCTTGAGTTCCTGTTTTATATAAAAAAGTAGGAACTTAAGGGAAGAAGAGCAGGAAATTTGTATATTTCAAGGAAAGGTGGCACTACGAACGCATTCCGCCCACTATAAGTGCCACTAAAAAGGATCCTTTGAATTTCGTTCTTTTTTCTCTGTTTGCTTCGTTTCTTTTCTCTTGTAAGTTCCTATTTAGTTTTTATTTTCATGTTTATTTCTCTTTTTCTCTCGGTGTGTGCACAATGTTTGCATTTCCATAAGATGCCTTCATATGATACATAATAGATATATAGAGGTATCTATAAGGGCTTTATATCTACAACATACATATAAATGTGTGCAAAAAAAGGACACTAACAAACACACTTCCTCTTACAGATGGCGTGAGACATACTCTTAAAGTAAATTTAAGTAAAGGGAAATATTTAGGCAGAAATATTTTAGCGAAAAATTTTTCCCTCAGGGAATTTTAATAATATAGTTAAATGCCGATAATCCTTTACACTCTTCTTCCGAGGCCGAGACTAGTTAAAGTCCTTAAATCCTTTTGCGTGTCTGGATTATTAACTGTTTGGTTTTTGGGATAAAATAAACAGAGCTGAGTTTAACTGCCGCAGACTGTTGCCACAATAACTTACCACTACCACCGACATTGCCATCAGTTATGTCTAAACATAATATTCATAGAGAAAGGAAGTAAAACAAAGCCAGCAGGCACTTACCTGGAAGAAAAAAAGAAAAGGATATTTTTTTAATTAAAACCATCACAATACTAGACTTATGATTAAATATATAATATAATAACTTTCTTTATAAGCAAATAAATCAATAAGGCAACAAAAAGTTAGGAGATATATTTTATTATTTTCTTTTTGTTACGTATACGCCCAAGTGACTCTAGAGAAGATTTATTTGATTTCCTATGTTTCAACACAGTTTGATGTAATTTATTTTAGTTTGAAATCTTACCTTTAAAACAAGCACACCCCATGATGTATCCCATCATCAGATAAACTTGTGTTACTAACTTTGGCGTCAGGTGATAATAATTAATTCTTTAGTATAATAACGTTTTTCGATTGCGTTAATGATTTTTTTTTTATTTGTTTATGTTTATTTATACTTTTTTTATTATTAATTTATATTTTCAAAACTAGCGATGTATAATTTTAATGCGTAAAGTCCGTGATTTTTTTCGTTTAACAGAAAAATAACTTACGTTGAGTGCACTTGATATAATAAATTTTATCGGCGGCGGTGGATTATTATTTAACATTTATATAACGTACGTATATATATTTTGGTCGACGATGAGTAGGTATAATATTATTAATTCAATGTAATATTAATGTAATGCAAGTATATAATTATGTATGCAATGTGTATATATTTGTTTTAATTTAATAAATTGAATAATTTTTTTTAAGGCTACCACAATAATTATTATTATTACTTAACATACGATTAAGTATGTTATGTACTGTGCATATGTATGTGTGTATATATAGGTTTTACAACATTTATATTTTTTATTTTTTGTATATCACTGTTAAATTATTTTGTATTTATTTAATACAGAAGTCAATTATTTTAATTGGTGTTGATTTTTTTGTCGGTTATCACTTTTATTTAACTTGAAATAAAAATAAAAATTGAATGTGTGTTGGAGAAAAATCACATTTTGCAGGAGAAGTGCGAAGTAAGATGGCGTGTTACTTTAGTTATGGAATTCTGCACGGATTTATAAAAGTATTTTAACTGAATATTAGATTTGTAAAGATTCAATGGGAAAAAGGAAAAATTATGTACAAAATTCTTTGCAGGCATAACTCACTAAGTCATCACAAAGAGGCTGGTTGTGAGTTATTTTGACACTTTGATTCGTAAATATGTAAAAATAGCTTTATAAAGCGTGATTTTTTAGCTATTATCTTTTTGGTAACAATGGTTTATGCAGCTGACGCACGTTTCGTGTTTTGTTTCACTGTCAAACATCTTCAGTTTGGTCTATAATTTAACCATGAATCGTCTTACAAACGAACAACGATTGCAAATTATTGAATTTTATTAGATCATCGCTCGCTTTTTCCATTTTATGGTCAGTTTAATCGACACACTGAAGCGGCTATTCGGCTATATTTAGCAGCAATCGGGAATCTGTTACTTAACAATGCGGAAAATTTTGAGGATGGAATTAGGTTGATGGCTTTCAGAATACAGCTGGTTCAAGAATTCAAGCCGAACGATTTACTGCAGCGTACAATTTTTGGTGAATGGGCTCTTGGAAAGTTCGCCGAAGATCCACTTTCTTAGCGAAAAATAGCAGAACTGTCGATTTTGGAGTGAATATCAGCCAGAAGCATTACAAGAGCAACCAATGCATCCAGAAAAAGTCGTAAGTAACTGTGAATGATCAGCTTCAGATGATATCCAACTTTTTTTCTGCCAAAATGTAAGAGCTTTACTCGCATGACATGTGGTTTCAAGAAGACGATGCCACACAGCACGCGCAACAATAGACTTACTGAGGAGCGGGTTTGATGAACATTTCATTTTGCGTTCGGGACCGGTCATTTGGCCGCCTAGATGATGCGATTTAACGCCTTTAGACTATTTTTTGTGGGGCCATGTTAAAGCTCATGTGTATACAGACAAGCACACTTCAATTGACGCATTTGAAGAAAACATTGAAACAGTTATTCTAAAGACACCGGACGAAATATTGGAAAGAGTATGCAAAAATTGGACTAAGCGAATGGACCATTTGAGGCACAGACAAGGTCAATATTTGGATGAAATAATTTTCAAACATTAAATTGTATGGTCCTACTACCGATTCAAATAAAGATTTCATACATTTTTCTAAATTGTATGTGTCTTTTTTTTTGAAAAACGTTCCTATTGCTTTTAATAAATAACAGGGAAATGCTTTAAAAACATCGAGTGCAGCTTTGGCGGTGAGCCATCCTGTTGAATCCAAATGTTGCCAATATCATCCTCTTCATTTTGTGTGGACAAAAATTCTTTCAACATGCCCGATAACGATTGCCATTGACTGCAACGGCCACTGCTTGCTCATTCTCAAAGAAAAGTTAACCAATTAAGCTCTATACTTTCTTTGTCGATTTTAGGGCTGCATTTGACATGATAAATCGAAATGCAATGTTCTTCAAGCTGTACAATCTATATGCATTAATAAAACTTTATCAGCAAACAACAGCAAATATAAGCAATGGTAGAGACAGATCAGAAAGACTGATTGCAAACCGAGGTGTCAAACAAGGCTGCAACCTCAGCCCCTTACTGTTCGCACTCTTTCTTGATGACTTTGTGGAGTGGCTTGCATGTGGGGTTGATATTGACAACACAAAGGTAAAGGTTATCATGTACACGGATGACATAGTCATTCCTGCCGAATCACCATCTTCATTGCAACTGATGATAAACAAGCTCTATCAGTATTGCTTATTATGGGGTCTGGAGGTAAATGTGGAAAAATCAAAGGTTATGATTTTCCAAAAAGGGTCCGGAAGAATTGCAAGCGGTGAAAATTGGAAATATGGCGAACGTAAGCTAGAAGTAGCAAAAAACATATACCTATCTCGGATTGGAATTATCGTTCAATTTAAAAATGGAAAACCACCTAATAAATAAAGTAGATAAGGCGAAATCAGCAATATGCCAGAATTGGAAAAACATTTTCAGCAACAATTTAATAACTATCAGCACCAAATATAGTGTATTTAATGCTACAGCCAAATCTATTATGTTTTACGGTGCACAAGTTTGGGGGATAGAACGACAGGAGGTAACTGAAAGCCTGCTGCGGTTCTTTCTAAGGAAAATCTTTTACCTTCCATTAAACACAAAATATATGTATCACCTGGAGTCGGGGTTGCCAACAATGTTTATTTCTGCTCTTAAACTACATGCAGATTATTTATTAAGGGTGATTAATATGGAAGAATCAAGATTTCCAAAGATGATTCTTAAGTATGCACTGAAAAAGAAAACTCTCTTCGTCAAAAATTGGGTTAAACTTGCCGGAAACTGTGGAATGACGATTAACTTGTCAGAAGCTAACTCAAACCAGTGGAAAAAGATCTTTTATGAAATAATCCAACTGACTGATGAAAATGAAAGATATGCCTTTATCGAAAAAGCTCGTACTTCAACAGACCGAAAGTATTATTCATTAATCAATTACAATCTTAATGAAAATAACTACTTTAAAAGCTGTTCGTCGTGCAACAACATAGGGACCATCTTTAAAATTAGAGGTGAACTCATCAAATGAAACTTTACTCCACATCGAACTGCGAGGAGTTTATGTAATCTCCAAGAGAGTCAAGACATCCTTCCCGTGCTTAAAAAAATAAGGCGTCACTACTTTGGAAAAAATGTTCTACTCATCGAGGAAGTAAAGAGTTATCTAAATGGTTTCGACTGGCAGCTTCTATTCAACTATTATTGTAAGGCCTATGCTTATAGAACAAGGATAATCACCGAAAGTTTTTAATTAGCTATGCAATAATGTAGGTTGTAGCATTAGTTAAAATTTTAATTTTTGTTTTAACTAAACTAAAAGTCATTCCGTTTTAACTAAACTTAAAGTCCACGAAATTTGTTTTAAAAATTGTAATATTACAAATTTTTGGCAAAATGTATCAGTTAAAAATCAAATTAATGTTTAAAAATTATAAACGAATTATTATCACATAATATTGTATACTACAGACACACGACAAACTTTGTCATGTTTTAATTTATTCATGTTCACTATTCAATACAATGTATAAACATTTGTTTTTCATGAATAAAATGTATCTATCTACTCGTATCTTATGCCTCTGGACCGAAATCCCAACCATACAGTGACTCATTTAGGGTGAATATGCTTTTTAATGTATGCGGGTTTTTTGTGCCCTAAATGCGATAATTTTGCTTGTTTGCATACCCGCCAAGATCAAAATAACCTTCATCCCAGAAGATGATTTTTTTTGGCAAAATAGGCATCTTTTCTAAGCGTTGTTCAAGCGTATACACAGCCGTATACGTTCAGCGGAAGGATAAAACAGGTTATCTGTCAAATCAGGCATGAGCTAAGTGTTACCATTTACGAAATAAGCACAAGTTGAAAAAAAAACGTTCGACGGCGGACCCTATATACAATGTTCTAAGCTTAGGTAATGGAAAGTATTTAATTTTAATTTAAAAATATTTCAAAGTCGTCAAGGTCGTTTAAACAGATTACTTTTAGTGTACACAAGTCGAGGTTTTTATAAAGAAAATGAAACACTTTTTTTACGCTGATTATTGTGAGGAAGGCCCATTTTTGCTGATTGCTTAAGTATAATATATTTGCATGTTGCAACAATCCTTGCTATAAGATGCCTGAATTGCATTACAAACCATTTGCTACTTTTAGACCGAAGATTGCACTTTGTGAGAAGAATCTAAGAAATGTCGGTCTCATATTACTCAGAAATTGGTTGACTTCTTTCACAAGTGAAATACGAAGGCCTAAGGCGAACTCATAAGCGTTTTTAGGTTTCTCAATGTAATTTACAACTAATACTTAAAACAGAGGGACCTTAAGGTCTTATAAGCTATCAATACCTGAATTTCTGTTCTTATTTGGTTGTGGTTACAATATTTTACATGTCGCATTATTATTTAAACTATATCTTACAAAAATGTTGGAAAAACTTGCCAATTAACCGAAAAGATGCATAATTTAGAAAATACTCTTCATTGTTAACAATCGAAATATCCCCCACAGTAAAATATTTTTTAAAAAAGTCGAAACAAATTAAACTTTATTTATTATTAACTTTTTCTAAATTATGAAGTTTCGTTTGTGAGTCTAGTTACTTAGCGTCACACACGTAACAAAAATGTGTAAAACTAAATTTAAACATAATGTTGAACTTGGTTGGGAATAAATTATCAATTTTTAAATACTAGTTAAAGAAAATGGATATTTCTTTTCCGAAAAGAAATAGAAATTATATATTTTCAAATATGATCCAAAAAATCAGTTTTATTACAATTTTACGTTTTTGACCCTTTATCAAATTTACAAATTTTGTAACAAAAGACATATAATATTTTTTTTGTGTAGAAATACATGAGTTACAATGTGTAGCCGAAACTTTTTCAAAAAATATAACTTTAGAGTACAATATAATCTAAATAATAATGTATAGGGCGTCTTAATATTTTTACTGCACTCTCAAATGAGAAAATGTTAAAAATGTAGAAGTTAAGCTTCTTACCAAAAATAAAATTATCCCGTTGCAAATCGAATTTGCATATTTTTTTGAGTTTCATAAGTCACCACAACAGCAGCTCAAAATATTGTGGTAAGTCCACAATGGATCAAACCTTATTCTACTTTTGCCAAAATGTTCCTCCTTTACCAAAGTTCATACAAAATGTTCAAAGTATGTCATTGGCCTATTTTGACATACCTATTTCAAAATCATAAACATAAACATAAAGAATATCAACATTCCCATATTTTACTATACTCGTACTTAAACTCGAACACATTTTGTCTGCAAAGTGAAAAGCCGGAAACTATAGACGGAAATTATAAGCCATAACCGCACTCGCGTTGTCGGTCTTCGCTCGTCTTTTGAAACACCTAAAGCAAAAGCAAATAATACAACTTTAGTGCTCTTATAGTGATGTTCATTGGCTTGAAATGTGAAAGCAAACATCGGAACTTTATGTTCCGACAAAAATGATTCGACATAACTTGACTGTCATGCCATCTAATAATCCAAGGTGTCTCAATTTGCCACAACATTTTATAAATGTACAAGAACATAGAACGAATATAATTATGAAACAAAGGTGCACAAGGAGTGAATTGAAACTCCTAAGGAACAATTTCTGAAAATTAGGTCACGACGACACCACTATATCATCGGAACTAGGAACTTGCGGAACTTGAAGTCACTTGCCCTCTTGTGATATTGTTTCTATAATAATAAATTTTTGTTTGCATAGTGAGACAATAATAATAATTTAAGTACGCATAAGACACAAACACGCACACACTGCTATTGTTTACTTTGAGCATAAAAAGACGCAACTTGCCTTCATGTGGGTTCAATGAGTTAAGCATATACTGTACAGCCATGGCCACAATAGTGGGAACATTTCATTCATGAAAATGCTGTATTAAATTAACGCATAATTGTTTTCAAATTATTTGATTAAGAATTTAATCAGTACAAAATTATAACGTCATATAAGGTGCACTTAGTTTAGAGAGCATTGCGATTTTCGATGCATCAAGTTCTTACCTGACCAAAAGGACAAAGGCAGAAAGATTAAGTCGTTCGTACAAAACATGAGGAATTCTTCTTCCTGTAATTTATCTCTTATCGAAATTGCGTTCGTTTGGTATCAACTAATTTCTTTTTTCTCATTTTTATAAATGGTTTCATATCTGCAGCTTCTAAGTCAAGATATTGTTTCTCTAAAGATACCAGTTTTAACTTTTTAAATTCGTTTTCAGACTCACCCAAGGCAAGGTTAAAATAGACTTAGCTGATTAAATCTGACTTACACAACATTTTAAAACAAGAAACCGCGTGAAATTAAATGCTTAAAAAACCCAATGCTGATTTGGATCGTCAAAGCGAGAGATATGAGTGGCACTTGAACCATCGAAATTGAACATCACGATATTTTCGGTACAGGTACTTGCAAGCACTTCTTATGGTCGGAAAAAATTCAAGATGTTTATGTGTTCTGAGACGATTCTAGAAATCATTCTCTTACTTCTGATCTTAGTACAATTTACAAAACCTAAACACCTCCCAGCTTCCCATTTCTAGACGGTGATCCAAAAACTTATTCAAGTTTCTTGGACTGTGTTTAAAGAAGAGTTTTCAAACTGATTGGTTACAAGTACACCATTAACATAGTAACGTCACTGGAACATAGTCCCAAAGCCTCTTCCATCACTATTTTTTACGTTATTTCAACAGACTATGCTCTAGTGAGATATCCAGGTGCATTCGTCCTTATCAACAATATAACACTCTTTTAAACTTTCAGTTTATCTTAAGCCCAACTTCAGCTGTTGCGAAGTACAGAAATTTGTTTTTTAGCCGAAATACGCGAATGTGTAATGCCTTGCTACGATTTAGGTGGCGCAACAGGGACCTACAGTTTTAATATGAAAACGGACAATTTGAGAAAACACCTTTCATAACAAAATTTACTCTTGGAGGATTTGTCAATTCCTCGCAAGAGGCAGCACCCGCGAAAAAAACTTTGGATGCCACGGGCAGACTTTGAACCCAAGACTTTTGCCAAGGAAGTCCTACGCACTAAAGCTACGGTAGTACATAGGAACAAATATTTGGGACCCGTTTAAATATGCTATACGCCAAAAGATCTTACAAATTCATTCTATGTCACAAAAGGTTTTATATAAGGCGATGCACTGTCATGCGACTTCTTCAACATCATACTGGAAAGAATTGTGCAAAAATCAACTCTTTCAAAGGTCCATCCAATTACTCAGATACGCAGATGATATTTACATAATTGGAAGATCAAAGCGTGATGTCAGTGGAGTGAGTTTTTAAGCAGTATTGCGACTTAAGCGGAGAAGATGGGTATAGTGATAAATGAGGGCAAGACCAAGTATATGCTGTCATCAAAAAAGGACATTAAACAACGACGACGTCTTGAACAAAACTTCACCATGGAAAGCTATAACTTTGAGGTACTTGAAGACTTTGTCTACCTAGGCACCGCTTTAAACTCAGACAACTTAACCAGCGCTTAAATCAAACGAAGAATGACTTTTGCAAATCGCTGCTTCTTTGGACTTAGAAGGTAATTGAGTAGTAAAGTCTTCTATCGAGCATCAAACTCACCATCTGGTAAGGCACTCATCATCCCGGTTCTCAGTTATGGCGCTGAGGCCTGGATCCTGTCAAAGAAAAATGGGAGGGTCTTAGGGTGCTTTGATAGAAAAATTCTTCGGGTGATTTTTGGTCTTGTCTGCATAGATGGAGAATGGAGGAGAATTTACAACGACGAACTGTACGCGCTGTATAGCGACACTGACTTGGTTAACAGAATTTAAGTCCAACGACTTAGATGGCTGTGTCTCGTAGAGCGAATGGACATCAACGCTCCAGCCTAGAAGATTTTTGAATCCAATCCCGACGGACGGCACAGTAGAGGAAGACCTGCGACTCAAGTGGCTTACGCAGGTGTATGAAGACCTCAATCAACTTGGCTTGAGCAACTGGAAACAGCTAGCTATGGACCAAACTGGCTGGAGACGAATGTTTGTTGAGGCCCAGGTCCGTCCCGCACTATAGCATCACCATAAACCAAACCAATAGCAATAGGTGCAGCGAAAAACTCTATTTATTTTATATCAGATAGTGGTTATAGGCGGACGGACATTTAAAGTATCATTCAATATTTGGAGTTTGTTCAAAATGTTTATTCATCGCCCAATCTAAGAAGCTTTCAACCCCAATCTCATAAAACTTTATGATAAAACGAATTTTTGAAGAATTGTCACTAAAATTTGCGGTATTCAACTCCTGAAAAAAAAATATACTTATAAGGATTTTTCAACTAAATATAAAATACATAGAATTCATCAAAAAATAAAGCTGATGTCCTTTTTCCAACGAAACTTACTGTTGTATTAAAGTTAAATCAGTGTTCCTATCTTTTAAATTAGCATTTTATGAAGACTGCAGCAAATGAACATTACAATTCTAAAAATCACAAAATCAGAAACATTAACGGAATATTTTGTGCGTCCACAAAAGTTCTATAAACATAATTAGCAAAATTTAAATTTTGGTCCTATTATTTTGGCCATGGGTGTATATTGCTGCTCCACGCGAAACACTCACACTCCTTATTTGGAGCATGGAATTGGAATGTCAAAATTACTGCCAAAGCACCACACGCTGCTGGCGTCCACCGCTATGCCACCCCATAAGGAATGTGCCTTGAAAGTTAATTAAGGAAACAAATTTGTCGACTTATGTGCCACTAAAGCACCACTGTACTCACTGGAAGACTTCTTATTTTGGCAGCAATAAAAATCATAAAAATAAATAAATTATAAGTGAGAGTTCATGACAAAAACAAAAAATTGACAGACAGACTGACAGATACATAGACGGACAAACATAAAGACGCGCACACATTATTGCCTGCGGTATTTCCCTCTTCTTTTTGTATTGGCCGCCGCCTTTTCAAATTCAAACATGAATTAAAAATCCCAAAAATAGATTTCATTCACAAAAATGTGTGTTAAAGAAAAATGTGCGCCGCGACAAAGTAAATGTTTTTATTTTCGTTTTGTTTCTTTTTAGTTCTTCAATCTGCCACCCGTTGTTATTGCCGCTGTCACAAAGAGATTTACGTACCTATACCAAGAAAAAAAGAAGAAACCGAAAAAAGATAAAGATACATAAATTATTTTGGTACTTGCTGCCGCCACCGCACCGCACAGTGGCGCTTATTTGCAATTTTGAAAATAAATTTGTTTTCAAAATACGCAATTTTTGTCTTCTTTTTTTCTTAATCATTTTCTTTTATACGAGTATGTGTGTATTTTTGCTTTTTGAGAAAATAAACATACAGGGGTGTGTGTGTGTATGAAAATCTATAATTTGTTTAAAATTGTGTGTACCTACATATTTCTGGGAAAAGCCTCTCTATAGAGTGACACATGGAAATTGCAAACAATCGATTGATGCTTTTCGAAGGAACCGAAACGGAACAAATTAATACCTATACCAACCGATAGGAGGCGGGCAGGGGCCGAGCGGTGAACGATGGCATTTAGATGGTGGGATGCATTAGACTGATTGATAATGTTGGTCTTGGATGGAAAATTATTTGCTAAAAATAAATACCTATGGAGAAGGTTAGAAGCTTTGAAGTTATAGATGAAGAGAAGCAACACAATTAGAAGCGTGGGAAGATTGATGATAACAAAGCTAAATTGGTTAAGGAAAATGTTTGAATATTGGAGAATGGCGAGAGGTAGAGAGAGAGAAAATGAAAATAGCAATGTTTAAAAATGGCTAATTGTTTTGAAAATAATTCAAGAGAAACTTTTAAGTAACATTGATTTTTTTTAATAAGATTTAATACATTCTTGAATTTTTGAACAAATGATTTTAAAGTTTTAGAATTCCAGAATTAATATGAATGAATAGGGATTCGAATTCAAGTTCTTTAGTGACTTTTTTATTGGATTTTGTTCAATTAAGAGTATTTTTTGTTTCAAATAAGGCAAAACAGTAAAAATGTTTGTGATTCACAAAGATCATTAACACGTTGTATATAGAATTATTTAGGTTAATTCACATCAACCCTTGGCATCATCGATGACACATACAATATTATTAAATTATGCCATATACGTATTTTTCCCAGTCATATGCATCATAAACATTGTGCGCCACGCGCCCTTAAATAAATTATTAAATTATGATTCATAGTTTTGGCTTTAAGAGACATGAGTCAAAATAGCATTGGCAAAAACAAGTGCACGATAACATAACGTCGTCATAATGCCTTAAATAGAGACGTACATTTTTGAGCAAAATATAGAAAATGGTGCTGTTGGTCATATTGTGTCAATTTAATGGTCAAATGCAATGCAAGCGGATGAGCTGGCTAAAAGTCTAATAATAAAATTGAATGGTGTCGGTTCTTAAATCAAGAGTAGTAAAAATTGAAGTCAATGACCATGTTTTCTAAATAAACGATCCATTGGACCTAATAAACAATTGATTGAATGGAATATTTAAAGAGCCACTAGAACTGTTTGGTTTTAGTCAGATTAATAAGTTGAACTTTAGAAGGCTTTAATATTTCAACAGAAAAACCTTTATTAATAATTAATGACGAATGGATTGCCGTCAACAACCCAAAAACCTGAAAACACTAAAATTCAGAATCCATGAAGCCTACACAAAAAAAAACTTAAATACCAGAATATTCAATTTCTTATAATATTTCGGGTTTTGCACATTTGTTAGAACGATAATTTTTAGATCCAAGAATGTAAAGTATTGTGCTAAATATGCGCAATGGTCTCGACACTTCTTAGTTGTGTTTGCGATACTTTTTTTTAAGAATGTAGAAATTAAGTTTAGGATTAGTGTATTGCGTTTCTCAACTTTTCTTCCAAATAACCATTCTCAATGTTTTTTTTTTTAATCTTACATTTCGAGGCCATGAAAACGTTGATTAATTATCAGCTCAAAAAATATGTCGAAGATCGAAATCTTCTTAATGACCGACAGAACGGCTTTCGCAGCAATAGGGCCAATAGTGATTTCATGGTTTATCTTTACATAGTTTTGGAGAATGTAAGATTATTGCACTTTTTATTTCAAAAGCATTTGATACTAGTTGGCATTGGGCCCTCTTATCGAAAATGCGTGCTTTAGGTTTTCAGGAATCCCTGCCCTGCTTCATTGGATTAGTAATAATCTTTCGGGTCGTTCAATACAAGTAGTATTGGATGGATTCAACCTGAAAACCACAAAATAAATGGTGGTGTGCTTCAGGGCTCTGTTCTATCTCCAACACTCTTTCTCATTTTTATTATTGATCTCCTGCGGTACAATCGACTAAAGTGATAGTTGAATATTATATATTTGATAATCAAATTGGCTATTACCGAGTTTTCCGTCTGTGTAAGCTGGTTGGAATCGGCTAAGGTGATAATTGACCATCATATTTTTGATAGTCAAATTTAACTACCATTTTTATTCCGTCTGGGTAAGATTATTCAACTCAATTTAATTTGATTGAACACTTTCAGATTATAGTTGTCATAATTCATTGTTGACATGGTGAAATTTTAAAATAAATCTTATAAAACATCTAAATAAATGTATCAAAATGGCTGTGTTTAAATAACATTCTTACTTTTCTTGCGTTTTTTTTTTAGAATGTCGTCAGCTTTGTCCATCACAAGAATGTATTTTTGTACCTAAACAAGGTAACTGATACATTTTTTTCCATTTGTGTTTTGTAAGCTTCTGGTAGCTCTATTTAGACGCTACATATTTGTAGGAAAATGACTATCCCATTTTTTTTGTGACAGCTTTTTAGGTATCAATTAGAATATCATCTTACATGCATAGATCATATTCATTTATTAACAATCACCTTAGCCGATTGCACTCCTGCTTACAACTTCTAGTACTCTAAGCTTTTCATATTCGTTCTTAGACGCACATCCCTCTTTTTCGGGTTTGGAACTTAAAACGATAAAACATGACAAACTCATTTAATTCCGACATAGAGCATTGTAAAACAAAAATGGATAGAATGGAAGAGGTTTTTCTCCTCCTCTGATCTAGCATTATCTACAAAACTTATATGCATCCAAAGGTTGACCGTTATTTTAACGTTCCCAAAAGAAATAGCCAGCTGCACTCCTCCCCTTACAAGATCAACCGTAATAATCACGCTACTAGGAATTCTCATCAGTAAACTCTCGAGCCCAACTTTGGTCGTACCGTCAAGTACAGAGATTCGTTCATTAGCCGTGCTATGCGATTGGGGAATTGCTTACTACACTCATATTTTCCCAGTCATTGCAATATTTTGGAATTCAAAACCAATGTTCAACCCATCTCTCCATCTAAAAATCTGAGAATATTTACTTCAAAGAAATTATTTTCGGGATTTTGACATTTCTGACTTTTAGTGTGTTTCGAGAAGTTGGGTTCTTTCTCGGGAATCCAGGTTTTCTGAATTTTGGTTTTTCGGGATTCTGAAATTTTTAGATTCTGGGATTGCGGATTTGAAATTTTGTGATTTTGTTCTTCTCTCATGGAAAACTAAAACAGATAAACCAAAACTTCTAGGCACCTGCTAATCGGGATAGTAAGTAAGTATATATGTATCCAAGACTTGTGTGTTACGTAAAAGGCATTCGGACAATGATTTTTTTGAAATCTATCTGCATGAGAAAAATTTAGCACAGTAGACTCCAAAAGTCCATTGATCTTGATCTTTATGAGCAAATAGGAAAATGTTTGGAAAATTATCTGATCCCGATTTTTATTATTAGATCCTGGTAGTTGGACGGCTAAATATGGTTTCACTTTCATCAATATCATAACATTTAAAAAACAAAAAGCTTTATTTTTATCATTTTTATGAAATTTTAAGTCAAAAATCTTTGGAAAAGAATTAAATTCTATTACCAAAATTGTATTACATCAAAAAAGGAGCAAAATACGCCTAAACACTATACTTCAGTATATTTTATTGGCATAAATTACTGAAGTGGTGGTATCTGTTACATTGGTGTTATTTATTAAAAAAAGACATTGCTTAAGTACTTCAGCAGCGCTTTCAACTACTTGATTGTCTTTGGTTTCAATTAGAAAGTCAATTTAAAAATAGTGTTTACTATATGTATTTCATCAAAAGCAACTACTAACCAAGTACCAGATGCTTAGCACTTGAAAGTACTCTACTCTAAGCTTGTTACTTGAGAGTAATTTGGTACTTAATAGGTACTTAAGAGTACTTTATAATTGAAATTCAAGAAGAAAAATATTGGAAAATGACACATTTTTAGTATCCTAACAGACTACTGAGGTATAAGTCCCGGTATAGGTTAGGTTAGGTTAACGTGGCTGCGGATTTAGAATCCACAAACTTAAGCTCAAAGAAGAGGCCCATTGTGATACCACATGAATCTAGAGAATTACTTCTTACTCCCGGTATAACTAATGGATAAATTATAGGATCATTAATTTCGTGGTTTTAAGTTGTTAAAGCTGCCATTAGAATACTATTACACTTAATTATCATTTGAAGAGTCGTAATACTAGTTGAAAGTTTGCCATTCACGATAAGAGATGGTTAGCAATCGAAAAACGACCGAAGATTATTGAAAACTTATTACGAAAGTGGTACTTTAAACGTAGCCGATTTCCATCACGTGATGAATTAGTTAGTCATAATCAATGAACAATGCAAGCAATCGGTAAAATTATGAAGATGGGTTAAGAAAGAATAAGGCCTGTGCATACATAGTACTGCTGCAAAGCAAAGCATATCTCTTATGTGGCCTTTTTTTTTACTAAATTTCAAGAATCATAATTTTAAACCAATAGAGATTTATCAAGTTATCATTCATTTGATACTTCGCCCACAAAACTTCCTACTATTTTAAATTAGGTCATGAGGGTGTGATATTTTCTAATTTAAAAAATTGAATATATGCAATTACACTAAAAAGAAAAAAATTATAACTTGCTTGGAAGTCAATTTTAGCAAATTTGTATTTTAAATAAAATTTAACTATGCTTTTTAATAACGATGACAATATCAAAAAAAACATATTTGTTTTTTTGATTGTTTCCAAGAAATACACAAATTTCAGCCTCTATATAGAATTTTTTGCTAGATAGTTAAATTAAAAAAAAATATGCGTAGATATAGAATCATCACAATAAATGGATTTATGTTGGCTCAGCACTTTTATAAAGTTATTGTTTTTTTCTTTTTTATTGTTTTTGAATCAAAACAAGCGGATGTTTTCAATAGCTTTTTCTTTCGATAAACAATAAAAATTAAATAGAATCACAATTTTCCTATTGTTTTTATTGTGTAAAATTTAATTTGTCTAAAGTTTAAGGTCAATTCGATAAAAGCTTGTTATATAGAAAAAAGGAATCTTAACATAAATAAATGTTTGCCAAAAGAAATAAAATCGTTTTTATGATTCATACAAAAACACACACACACACAAAAAGCAAAAAGAAAAATCATTTCCATTACAAAATTCGAGCCTAAAAGAGACGACGGGCGGCAAACGACGAAAAAACAACAACGACGATTTACAGAGAGCTAAGTAGATTTTCTCAACTATAACAATCAGTCATAACATAACCTTGACGGAAATTTAATTTTCCCTCGTTTCCCGCCACTTGAATTATACTTTTCATTTTCTTTTCAATTTTTGTATTCTTTGTATGTGTGTGTGTGGAAATTGTTGTTGTGACCCGCGTGCTTTTCTTAATTTATTTCTCCTTGCAAAATTGTTGAAGTTAGATGTAAAGCATTTGTTAATGTTTCATTAAAAAATATTATCGGTGTATATAAATCGCCCACACCATAAACGCACACCAACCATCAGCACCACCCAATCTCCTGTTTTTTCGCTTGAGGCCTATGCCTAGCTTATGCCCATAATGACATCGTCTTAATTAAATTTGATTAAGTTCAATTAAGCTCGCCAGCCAAGTGGACTACTAGTACGAGTACGAGTGCGATGAATGGCGACGTGCGATGGCGACTTGTGATGGCGACGGGCGATGGCGATGGCGACTCGAGACGATATCTTCTATAATAATCAAGGAGGTGGTGATGTGAATGGTAATAGATTTTAACAGCGTGGATGATGCGTATTTTCTCGTACATTGTTTGTGCGGCTCGTATCAGATTGGGATATCGGCAGCATAAGGGGAACAAACGCTAATAAGTGTTGAATGTAAATTTTGCCCCACACTTTATCTACTGTTTGAAGATAGTTGTCTATAAGATGTGTGTTCTCTATTTCCTTATATCTCAAGTATGATCTTGAGTTAATATATAACTTGAATGTACATTAATCTTAAAATATAAGGCGATCCACATCAGTCTCAGAAGTCGAAATGAATTGTTACAATAAATTAAGATGGATGATTATAGAATTGCATAGAAATCGGATCCAGTGCAAACAGAAATGTTTACTTTTCCAATAATTTGTCTGCTGAATCAATCTTTTTTTTCTCAAAAAGTCAATTGATTATGATCCAAATTCTGACGAAATCAAAAGAAATATACAATTCTCAGGAATTGTAACCAAATCAGGTCATATCAGAACGTTCTATGAATGAAAGACTGAATTTATAGAATATCTGCATTTTAAGCATATAACTTCTTTGTTGAAAATATTGAATTAAAAATAAACAAATATTAAAACAACACATGTCTGTTTAGTGTCCATGTCTCCTTAAGCTTCTTAAAAGAGCAATGACATTAGACAGCATCTTCAAAGTTATAATGGGTAAAGTCTGCTATATGCAAAAAAAAAGAATGAAAACCAACAATATGTCTCTTATTTATCTTTCATAATCTGAAACATTCTGAACATCAACATGCCTGAAGGATTTAAGAAGTATGTGTCTTGAAAAAACAAAATAAACAAGCCATGAACACCGAGTCCAGCATCAAAGAAAAAAATAAGAAAAGAAAAAACAAGCGATATGGATAATTTGGCATTCGTGTACATTTTGAATTATCTCTTTAACGTGACTGTATATGCATGTACATATATAAATGTGCTACCTGAGTTACACAAAATCAGAAGGAGTAAACTGCAGCTTAAATTACCACATCATTTTAAACTATGGTTTAAGTTGCAGATAAATGTTCAAAATCAATGCCAAAATGCCATTAATCTTAAAAATGTTACACATACGCCACAGTTGCCAGGCTCATACTAAATAATGAGGACTAGTTATAGTCTAAAATTTAAAGTTGATTTGAAGGTAAATATTTTTAGTTAGAATGCTTTTTTATATTCAAAAATAAAAATATTTGCTTATGTGGCTGTGAGCGAGACGAGACGATACTACTTTATAAGCTTCCGAAACGAGACTGTATATTTTGCACCGAAATTTGCTAAGAGGCTTGTAGGGCCTTTATCCTTTTTTTTCGATTGAAAAATAAAAATGTATTAGAACTTAATTTCTCAATGAAGAAGAGGTTTTTTGTTATATTAATATTCAAAGATATTTTATATTTGGAATTTGAATGTCCCTACCATTTGGTCTTTAGTTATTCGTGAGCTTTCCTCGTAATGCAATTAAAGAACAATTAAATCTCCCTGGATAGTTAGGATATTAATAATAATAATAAATCATAAAATTAGAAATAAGTGAGACGAGTTGAGACGAGACTACCGATGAAACAAATGGCTAGAAAAAAGTGAGACCGAGGCCGAGACGAGACTATTTCCGTTGAATTTAAACTTAAAAGAATCTTGAATCGAAAATAAATTTCGATATTTTTGTTTAAAAAATGCAAAGAAATATTTCTATCAATTGAAGGAGTTTTTCAACAGGGACGCTACAAAAGAAAGACGCCATATTTCACTTTTGACATTTCCCTTTTGTAAGGTTTGCCAATTCATGATCAAAAGATTTACGAGCCAACAAAAAGTCGAAATTATTAAAATTTACTACCGATATTGGGAGTCAGTGGCCTCAAGGTTATGAGCGCTACGTCCAATTTATGGTAGTCATAATCGTCCTAGCAGATCAACAATTAAGCGTCTAGTGGACAGATTTGAATCCACAGGGACATGACAAAATATTCCCTTGCCAATGAGACGAAGAAGTGCTGAGGCTTCAGCATTTTAAATTGACGGAAGAAATGAAGACACTTGACAACCAGAATGTCTTATGTTTGTGAATTGGGCTGAGCAACAACTTGAAAATGATTCGGATTTTCATCGAAAAATCATCTTCAGCGATGAAGCCAATTTCTGGTTGAATGGCTTCGTCAATAAATAGAATATGCGGTATTGGTCAGGTAGCAATCCACACGTACCCCATGGGTTATCATTGCATCCCGAAAAAATTACGGTTTGGTGTAGTTTATGGGGCTGCGGCGTCATTGGGTCGAACTTATTCCGTGTTGATCAAGACAGGCACTTTACTGTGAATGGGAATCGCTACTGTTCAATGATACCCGAATGTTTTTGACCCCAAATGAATGGTTAGAATTTGGAGGACATGTGGTTCCAACAGGACAGCGCGCGACGCCACAAGACACACAGCAAATGTCACAATCAATTTATTGGAAACCAAGTTAAGAGAAAATGTTATCCTCACGAAATGGTCCAGTCGCTTGGCTGCCTCTGTCATGCGATTTTACGCCATTAGACTCTTTCCTGTGGGGCTACGTTGAATCTACGGTCTATGCCAACAAGCTATCGACGATTGATAAGCTGTATACGAATATCGAATGTCAAATTGCAGCAATATCGGTCGATTTATCCTTGAAAACCGTCGAAAATTGGGTTCAGCATCTGGACTTCTGCAAGCCTGTCTGTAGTGGACATTCAACAGAAATCGAGTTCCATGCATAATGGCATTAAACGTACTTTCACAGGAATAAGGAATTTCATTGATATGCAAAACCGTTTTTGTTTTATTTAAAAAAAAAACTTTTGTAGAGCTGAAAACCCCGAAAGAAAGGAAGGCGTGCTACATATTAACAATGGAAAATGATATCAACCCAATGGATATAACGACTACCTTAGCAGGGCGATGTCCTTTTTGTGACGATCAATTACAAAACTTGAAGCAGCATGTCCTCAATAACTTCACAAATTGTATCTCTAAGGTCTTGACTTGATTCTGAATCTTTGACATGTATAGAAAAAACACTGAAGATATCAATATTAATACAAAAGATATTGGTTGCCGATTGTGATCTTCACTTCTATTGATTTTCACGATCATAAGTTTTGTTTGTGCAAAATCATGAACTGCGAAATGTGACTCCAACATTGTCACCATTTTCAACCAAATTTTAACGTTTGAGTTTTAGTAATTTGGCAAATGTCAAAAGATAACAGCTCCAGTAATAATATCTACTCAAATAGAGGGCAGTTCGAAATTAAGCCTCTAATTAAAAAAGTCTTTAAAAGTGAAAAATACTTTTACATTAGACTGAAAAATGCCATTTTTTGGTTTAAATTTCCATTAATTCCTCAAACGATTCGGTTTAACTGCCAGGAATTTTCATATATGAACTATTTGATCTGAACTAAGGACGTACATACTTTAAAGTATCAGAAAAGGAATTTGAAAATTTTTAAGAAACTCAGTTTTTTTCTAATTTTAATATTACATTTTTGTGGATCGATGTGTCCCTTAATTGATTCTTTAATGTTTAAAGGAGTATATTGTATTAAAGCGGGTTTTGGGGTATTATCGAAGAATATACTTAAATTTAGGGTAGTTATAACTTCTCTAGTTATGCTAAAACACAAACAAAAAAGAGGCTGGGATGCGACCCACACTGATAATTTCACATCCCGTCTGTCGATTTGTCTTGCTTGTTTGTAGGATCTCGTGTTTTGTTTAAAAAGTTGTCAGATGGATTATTCTTCAACTTTTTAAAATTAATAACAAGATTTTGCATACAAGGAAATAGTTTGATTCAAAATCTATTTTTGTTAACGAGATTTTTAGTCGAGAACCGTTTTTTCGAAATTTATTAGCATTCCTTAAAAGTTGTTTGAGTTAAAAGTAATATTTTTTTTAGGTTATTATTGTTTGTTAAAACACTATCAATTCGATCTCAAAATAAGGAATATTGAAAACCATACTTTTTAAAAGACTGGAATTAGTTTGAGGCCATAATCTCATATTTTGAAAAGATAATTTAATATATTTATTTTTACTAACTTTTAGAAAAGTTGTTTTAGGTTTTTTTTGTAAAAAAATGTCAATTCGATTTTACTTGATATTGGCAACAAAATTTCTAAAAAGATAAAATTAGTTTGAAGCCAATGTATCAATTTTTTGAAAAGATATTTGAGTCGAAATTCAATTTTTACCAACTTTTAATAATGTTTTTTTTAAGGTTTTTATTTCCTATAAAATAAACAGTTAAATCGATTTTTCTCAAAATTGTACCCGATTTCAAAATAGTTATTTCATTATTGCTTAAAATTATTTAGGGGTAACCAAAATGTAGATAAGATATTTAGGGGTAACCAAAATGTTCACCTTTTTTAAAATTACTATGGTAAAAAAAAAACATCCACCGAATTTTTTGAGAGTCCTTTCTGCATCTTTCTGCATTACTATCCGTATAACAATATTTATTTGAAGTCGATAGCTGTACTGTTTCTTGAGCTATGGACGACGGAAAAAACTTCCCAATCGTACGTACACATGCACGCACAGAAATATATCTAACAATCTTTTATTTAGACTCTAGGGAGCTTGAAACCTCAAGAAAAGTCAAATTTCAATTCGACAAATCGGACCGATTACAATAACTTGAAATGGGAAGTTAAAAATGTAAGTCTCTAATGTTTCTGTACTGTAAAAGTGACCCTAAGAAACTATTTAAAAATGGATTAAATGTGAAGTCTTGTTTTAGTTCCCAAAGCAATACTTATAAACTAGGGCATAGTATTTACATTCATTGTATCAAATATAAGTAATAACAAACATACAAATTAAAGATAATTCGCCTTTAACTTTCGTTTCTTAATACAGGAAATGGTGTTTTTCTTAAAAGAAATTTCTTAATTTATGAAAAATAATGTTGGCAAGAAAAGATATGGAAATTACAACTTGACCTCATGGAATATAAACATGTTCTTCCTCCAACTTTATTTCACCACAAAATGAAAAATCGAACATTTCACTATGACAAGACAGGAGTGCATTGAAGAGATATAGTCAAATTACAAAATAGATGCACATTGCACAAGAAACGAGAACAAGTAGACATGTGCTACAATACACTCCGTGTCACTCGCCTGAACTCGGATTTATTTAGAAACATTTTTTATGGAATGAATTGTATCATTTTCTTAATTTTTTGTTTGTTTTAAAAAGGTGTAGCTGTATATTTAAACATTCCATACAATAACGAATTTTAAGACGTCTTTTCGTGAGACAAAAAAAGACTGAAGAAGGGTGAAGTATTATATCTGTCAGCAGTAATTTAATTTATGGACTTCTACCCTAAAAACCTCAGTCTCTATTGTGTTCACGTTGAATTTTTTCAAAGCATGACACAATCCAAAGGAATTGAGTGTCTATCGAAAACCTCACAAGACTGCATCACCATTCATATGCACGAGCGACGTAGATATCTTCTTTCAAAGTGAAAAGTTTTCTTCAATCTGTTAGATGAGGTGAAAAATTTTGAACAAAAACAAAAACATCCCCAACCTTAGAACAACAACAGCACATCAACAGCAACGAGAGAAATAAAAGGGCAAACAAAATTTAGAACTCCATTTGGAACGCTGCTATAAACCTAAAGTGCACTGCACATACGGGCACACCACCAACTACTTCTACTACTTCTATAGAACCTTTCCTTAAATGTAAAAGTTGTTGGTGAGAATTATTTGGATTTCCGGTTTATTGGCGCTTTCGCATTAAAACCCCTATATGGAATATAAGCCCAGACCAGCCCACTTTGTACCTTCCCAGAGAGAGGGTGGTTAATGGAAAATGCATTGAGGTTTTATCGCAGATATGCTGTCGTGTTTGCATTTAGAAAAAAAAAAATAAAAGACTCCAGAGGACATGAAAGGATTCGCTTTTGGCTACCAAATGCATTCTATACGAAAATGCTATATGTCAAAGTAATACCGTTGGGAAGAGAATACATATTTTAAATACGGGATGAGTACGAAGTATTATAATAAAAGGCAATGCCATTTAATTGATGGTCTAAGGACAGTTATTATAAGTTGGCAACTTGCCTTTAGTAGCTTGAAATTGTTAGAAAAAAAAAAAACATGCAATAAATTACCATACCTATTTGAGGTAGCCAAAAACTCTATTTCAACCTCGAGCAGAAGTTATTTCGGTTTACATTTATACCAAAAGGAGTTTTATATTTTTTTTTTTCTTTTTTCCCATTTTTCAAGGGGAATATCTAAGAGAATGAGAACTTGATTAGGATCTATTCATGAATGGGAAATTATGTTAGAAAATATGTCCTTACATGATACTGAAAGGAAGAAAAAAAAAAATTGAAAAAGTTTGGTTTTATTCAAATAAGGATGGAAGTTCGTTCTGGTGATCACGTAATGAACTCACTGACTGACTGACTGACTAGATGGCTTGAGAATGAAAGAGAAAATGACAATTTTTAAATTGAATTATCATTTCATCGTGATTTTTCATTTGATTGGACGAAATTTTTAGAATAAAGTTCATCAGCCAGCTTAATGAACGTTGCTTGTAAAAGCTCTGGATAATTTTTGATTGCATCAGTGGAAAAAAAAGTATAACCTCCTTATTTTGCAAGAGAGGTAAATGCAATTATAATGCTCAAACTTGGAAAAATGCCACAACCAATTGACATACATTTAGCATAGTTCAAAATTGGCTTAACATTTTTTGAAAATATTATTAAAATGAAGATATTTTTTCCTGTTTCAAAATGTGACTGTATGGTCATTATGTTTGACAAAAAACAATTTAAGAGCAGACAGTTCAGTGTTTGGAAGTGCAACTGGTAAAGCTGAAAATAAAAGGTGTGTCACAAAAATGAAAAGAATTTTAAAAAACCATAACTCAATTTATAATTGAGCTAGAAAAACGAATCGAAATCATAAAAAAAAAGTCGCAAGTGGATAAATCAGGCGATCAGATCGTAAAAAGTGGTATATGATTTTCTACACACAATTAAACTGGCATGCGATGTCCAAAATAAGTCGAACAGTGTTGACCTCTTTTATCGAAAACAAAAAAGTCTTAACCTTAAAATATGTAAAAAAGTGTTTTTGTTTTACTTAAACAGAAAGATTTATTATAATCAAAATTTAATAGGTCAGCGAGGTTTCTCTTAGAGGTTTTAAATTGGTTTAGTTATTTTTTAAAAGTTGTCATTATTAAATAAGTTACCATTTTAACTAATCCATCAAAATTTTATAATTAATTTTTACTTGCGGCATATAGGAACAATTTTTAATGATATTACGATGGCAGAGAAGCCTGCCATTATAATCATTTCTGCACAAGCTTTTATCCTGTCTTTTATGATTAAATTTTATGATTAAAAATGTACATATTTAAAAAAATATTAAGTTTTAACAACATATTAAATTTAAAAACAAATATTAAATTAAAAAAAAAAAATGTTTAACTATAAATAAACATTAAATTTAAAAAAAATATTAATATTTTTTCAAAATATCACATTAGGAAAAAATTAAAAACAAAAAATATTAAATTTAAAAAAAATATTAAATTTTTAAAATTATATTAAATTTAAAAAAATATTAAATTTTAAAAACAAATATTTAATTTTTAAAAATTACGAAAAGTTGTTCTTCAAAATTTTATACCTCGAAAACGATTGACATTTTTTTTACGAAATGATATATAAAATGTATGTTAATATTTTCATAATAACTCTATGCTTTAAATATTTTTAAACAAAATCGTAAAATTTTATACCCAAAAAAATTATTTAAAAAAAACGCTTTTTTAACTTCAAATAGAAAGTTATTGTAATCTTTTGGCGAATTGAAAATGTTGACATTTCTCGAAGTTTCAAGATTCCTAGAGTCGAAACAAAAGATTTTTAGAAAGATGTACACATGTTCGTGCGTGTGTATGTACATTCGTACGTCTGTACGTTCGTACGTTCAAACGTTCGTACATTCGTACGTCTATACGAGTACGTCTGTACGTTCGCGACGTTTTTTTTTTCGTTGTCCATAGCTCAAGAACCAGTAGAGATATTGACTTCAAATAAATTTTGTTATACAGATAATAATGCAGAAAGATGAAGAAAGGGCTCTCAAGAAAATTGAGCGTGTGGTTTTTTTTACCATAGCACCTTAAAAAAAAATGGTAAAACCTAAATATATCTCGAACCTATGACGCTAAAGACTTCTATTTACTTTCATATTATAAATTGTAACGAATCCGATTTACGTTAAATCGAAAAAACTGAAAATAAAATTGTCACCTCGAAAATTTAACGAATAAAAAATAATTTCATTTCCAAACCAATTTTGTGCAACGAAAAATGACGTTTTTAACTTCTGGCAAAATTTTGAGAAAAATCGAATTGACAGTTTTTTTTTTATAAAAAATAAAAACCTAAGAAAACATTTCTCAAAGTTGGTAAAAATTGAATTTCAACTCAAATATTTTTTCAAAAATTTGAGATAATTGCTTCAAACTTATTTTATATTATAAGAAATATTGTTTTCAACATTCAGAAAAATGGTGAAAAGAATCAAATTTACTATTTTTTTTACAAAAAATAAAAACCTAAAAAAAATACAATACTAAAACTTGGTAAAAACTTACTTTCGACTCAAATAGCTTTTCAAAAATTAAAAAAATGGCTTCAAACTTTTTTATTTCACAGAAAAATTGTTTTCGATATTGAGTAGTTTTTTTTTTTATAAGAATCTGTTTTTCATAAAAAAAAATAAAATCTATAAAAAAAAGTACGCAAATTTGGTAAAAATTGATACTCGGTTCATGATATCGCTCAATTTAATTTCATTCATCCAATTTGTAAAAAACTAGGAACTTCTACTAAAATTGTTAAAAATTTGTTTTCGACTAAAAATCTATTTAACACAATTAGATTTTCAAACTAAACTATTTCCTTATATGAAAAATATTGTTGTTAATTTTAAAATGTTTAAGAACTGAACAACTTTTTTAACAAAAAACGAAAACCTACAAACATTTAAGCAAGACAAATCGACAGACGGAATGGGAAGGTATCAATGTGGGTCGCATCCCCGCCTCTTTTTTAGAAATAAAATGGCGTTTACATTTTCTTAAACATTTTTGCAGGTATATGCAGGTAATGCACAACTGAGTCGTAATAACTTGCTCATATATCCCAAGAGCATGTTTAAAAATATTTTTTGTATTTTAAGATGTAGTAATGTACATAAGAAAGGTTGTTTTCAAAATTTTAAACACCATTTGATTTCTCAAAAAAACTTTAGTGTTCCAATTTTTTATTTGGAAAGCGTTTTTTTTAAATAAATAATTTATATATAACATTTTTCAATTCAAGTCTAAGAGTATTTTTTAGTTTGCAGTTATTTAATGCAGTTATTTAATGCAGTTATTAAATAAACGTTTTACATTGTAATTTTGTAAAAAAAATAAGTAAAATCGAATTTCAAAAAAAAATGTTTAATATTTTTGTTTAATCAAAAATAAAAACAATTTTTGATCGTCAAATATTATTGACACAGTATACGAGCTTGTGCAGATAAAAATTATTGCAATCAGTTCTTGAGAAAATCCAAAATAAAAATGTGTTCTGGAGCAATACAAAAATCTTTTTTTTTTATCGAAAGAAGACAAGTTAAGAAAAACAAAGTAAGAGAAAATTTAATAAAATAAAATCGGTCCGTTTTTGGCAAAACTTGAATTTTGCATTTTGACCGAATTATTTTTAGTCTTAAGAAACTGAAAAAAACTCCTCACGCGAATCATGCTTAAAAACCTTCACTTCCAAATTTGAAGTCAATCGACCCAAAGCTTTAGACTGTAGGGGCCAGAACAGACAGATGGAATATTCGATTGAATTATCGAGATCGAAATGTTTTACGAATGCAATACATGTATGTATTTCCTATTAAAAAATAAATAAATTAGGTGGCCCAATAGTCCGTTGAGAACTAGAGTCTAGTGACTTAGAACTCTCAACCATTCCTACAGTTTAAAACCGAGTTCGAACGTCTAATTTGAGAAAGCACTTTTCAAGACAAGAATTACTCTTGGAGGATTTTTCAATTCCTCGCAAGAGGCAGTACCCGTGAAAAAACTTTAAATGACACAAGCATGGTTCGAACCCAAAACCTCTGGCATGATAGTTCAACGCACTAACCTGCAAGCCACGGGTGGATCCTATGTGTTGCAAGTGAAACAATTTCCTACAAGCTCAGATGTGCAAGTGAGGAGGAGGTATGCATCTTTGAACTATTTTGTTCTTAGTGACGCATTTCAAAAATTAAAATGACTAATCTGAGGATTAAGGCTTTAAAGTATTTTCATACATAATTCTTTGTTATTCACAAAAGTCTAGACTAAAATTTTACGCCTCAAATTTCTCTTAAGCTAATTACATTTTTAAACATCGTGAGATTATTTCTCTAGATAATCTTGTTTAGTTTGACGATGACTAATTGCTTACAAATTCAGTGATTTCATTGAATTTGAAGTCCTCAAAAAATAAGCCCACAAAAAAGAAAAAACAACAACTATCATTTTCAAATTAACTTGAATAAATATATATGCAAATCTCATTAAGGTTGTGAACACATGTAGTCAAAGCGCCCTAACTAATCGAGTTAAAAATTAAGAGCGATTTTTCCACACCGCTGCTTACACAAAAATCACAGATGACCTTAACGTTTTTTTTAACTTAAATTTGCAGTACTAATAATGTACCGACATGCCAGGGGGCTACAAATAATATTGAAGTGTGGTGTTATTAATTTTTCAATATTTTCAACGTTGTCAACTTAGACTTAATTTTTCTAGCTATCTATTTTCATATTTTTGTTGCTTGCATTCTATTCGAAGGTTAATAATAATTCAGGAGATTATTTTAATAGAAAAACACTTGTTTTTAAAATGAAAATTATTCATGTGTACATATTTTCAGACAAAATGCTGACTGAAAAAAGCCGGTAGCAATTGGCCTCTTTTAACAAGTCGCCAACAAGTTAAGTTTTGTTTTCTTTTTTTTAGGCTAAGTCCAAATTAAACGTAAAACATTCATGTAAATTTAAAAGCTTTATAATAGACAGCCTACTTCACCATAAAGAGATATGATATACCATAGATAGTTGGAGGCGTCTCCCTTGGCAAATAATAAGTCATCGAGCTGTCACTAATGTGCGCCGCCACACTGCACTGAAAGTGGGTGTGCAATTTGGAGCGGGAAAGGGTTAATTTTTTGGCCGACATTTAAGGCCAACATTGTAACAAAAAAAAAAGATGGAAAAGGAAGCTAGCAATCGATATCCGAGTATGTCTCTAGATAGTCAATCAAAATTTAAATCACGTAACCAGCTTCCAATTCCAATTATTATTTTATTCCTTCCTTGAGGGGAAATTTATGAACATCCGATATGTAATTATTATTTTTTTTTAATTATAGTTGCGGAACAAACTCTAGCTATCAAAATGTATCTATCTCAAGCCATTAGGTATTATTCTAGAATCTAAAATCACTGTGCGAATGTGTCGCGTGTAAAGTTAAAATCAATGACAAATTCAACAATAAAAATCAACAACTGTTTTTTGCGTTGTTTTATTTTTGAATAGAAGTAAACATTCTTAATTCAAACGCAAATTGATAACAAAAAATAGCTACAACCATAATTTTATTCAACCGTCAAAGCTATAATTGGTAGAAGAATGAAAATAAAAATAACTTATATCTTAACCACAATGCACAATGGGAAAAACGAAGAAAATAGTGTGTTGAGGAGATTTCAAATGAAAAACAATGCAAAGGTACAACATTGGTTGTACATGATAGCTCTTATTATTTAAGGTTTTGGGAGGTTTTAGGTTTTGGTTTTTAACATCTTATTTAAAATTATTGTAATCGGTCCTATTTTTCGGGTTGGAGAATATTTCTCGGACACATTTTAAATAATTTTTGTCTTAGCAGCTGAATCAAAAATTGAAATATGTGTCAAGAACTTAAGTGGGTGTTTTTTTTATATCAGAAATTTCAAAATGTTAACAATTATGTCTGTCTTAAAATGTAGCAACAAAAAGCAATGCAAATGCCAAATCATCATGGCAAGTTCCACGATTGGACAGCACGTTCAAATGATAGAACTTTATTATCAAAATCAGTGATCGTTACCGCAAAAGGTGCGCGCTTTGCTCCCATTTTACGGTAGATGGTAAACAATCAGCCAACACCTGTACGTTCAAGGAACGCAAGATCGGCCGAAAACATAGCCGCGGTCCATGAAAGTTTGCATCAGAACCGGAGACAGTCTATTTCCCGCCGTGCACAAGAACTCTGCCTTCTGCAGACTTCAACTTGGCGAATTTTGCGTCGGGACTTGGGCCTACACCCTTACAACATCTAACTGACCCAGGAGCTTAAAATTCATAACCATAGCTGACGCCGTTTGTTCGCTAACGGGGCTTCGAATAGTTATGAAGAGGACCCCAATTTTGGCTGAAAAATCATCTTTAGTGACGATGCGCATATTTGGATGTTACCGTTTGGTGTGGATTTAGGCGGCGTAATTGGTCCGTACTTTTTTAAAAATGAGGTTTGTGAACTGACTAGCGAGCGCTACATAACCATGATAAGTAATTTCTTGTGCCCAAATTGAATCATATGGACCTAGAAGACATGTGGTTTCAGCAGGACAGCGCTACGTGCTACACAGCAAACGCCATGAATGATATTTTGCATGAAAGATTTGAGGGTATGGTTATCTCTCGCAGGGGTGATATGAATTGGTGACCAAGGTCATGCAATCTGACCCCGCTAGACTTTTTTCTGTGGAGTTTCTTGAAGTCGCAGGTCTATTCAAATAAACCACAATCGACCGATGCCTTAAACGTGAACACAGGCCATCGCTCAAATTCAGCCGGATCTTTGCGAAAGAGTTATTGAAAATTGGATCACTCAGATCCGTGCCATCGTAAAAAGCCGAGGCGGGCATTTGAATGATGTCATATTCGACACTTATTTAAGAACCCTTTACAAAAATCTGAAATAACTTTTTCCTCGGAAGGTTTGCTAAGGACAGACGGCGTTTTAAGTGTCTTAAAAGGCCTTACCCTATGAAAAATTTGATTTAATTCTTTTTTACGAATTCAATTTATCACCCTAAGAATATTTTAGTTGCAAAATAATGATGAAACCGCAACTTGATAATATGAAATATCCGTTTTTTTTTTGTTTAGTGCAGAAAGATTGAATGTTTTGGTTTTGCAAAGTTTTTGAAAACAATTTTAAAGTTTGTGATAGTACTTTTGATGATAATGGCTTAAGCCTATTTTTGAATTAAATTATTCTGAAAGTGGCCTTGATATTGTTTCAGAAATTGTTGCTTTTAATTGAAGACAACTAGTGTGATTTATATATGTATGTATCTTCGTAAGCTTAAAATATATAAGGCGTGTTTAAGTTGAATGAAAAGCTTTAACAAAAAATATGGGGAAGTTCAAGGAGATTTAAAGGTTTAGTTTTCCTCCATCATCTATCTGAACTTGAACTTGAAAAGTAAAGCGTCAGAAGTCAACATTTTATTTTAATTTTAAAATCGATTTTTATTTAATTGAATTGAATCAAAAATTATAGAAATAATTTGTTTTATGAAGATTTTTCCAATTTTTTTTTCTAAAAACAATAACTTTTGACAAAAA
This sequence comes from Eupeodes corollae, assembly GCF_945859685.1. Lineage (NCBI taxonomy): Eukaryota > Metazoa > Arthropoda > Insecta > Diptera > Syrphidae > Eupeodes > Eupeodes corollae. The sequence goes on from NC_079148.1 coordinate 115,562,749, forward strand.
CAAATTTACATATTTCTTGTAAGCTTGTGGATTTCTTAAAACAAACGATTTAACGATTTGTGTTCTTTTGCTTTCCCAACGATGACTTATAAAAGCTCTTTTTAAACTTAGATGGAAGAACACTTTTAGAACTCGTTTCAGTTTTCGAACAGCTAAAAATACAGGGGTTTATTTTTAAAATTTAAGGATCAAATCTTAAAAACAAGTGTATGGATAATAAGTGAGTAAGTATTTTTATTTTTAAGGGTTATCATTATTTATTGCTTTACATAGCTAAATATGATGCTAGATTTACTCCGAGCGTGTAAAGCCTAATTTTTAGGGTGTTTGAATTAATTTCCTTAAATTGATTTAAAATATTTAAAAATTTTATGATTTACCAAAATTTCTTTCCAACACTTGATATCAAAATGTTGATATCAAGTACGTTGCAAATGTAACTTTTGTTTATATTAAAACAGTTTTTCCCAATTGAAAACAAATCTTAGACAACTTGCCTAAAGGAAGAACATTCTCTATGTAAATACCAAATGGAACTTCATCATTACAGACTATATTCATGTGGCTATTTAATCAGTTAAAAAAGTGGCCTTTGAATGTAAATGATGGCTCCTTTAAACTTGATTTTAATGATTGAAAGAATTCCTTAAGTTCTCAAGAACTTGAACTGTTTAATGATTAGATTTATTTGATAACACAGTAGTTTGATTAAATACAATTTTTGGAACTTTATTTTTGGATCAACAAACTGAATATTCTTATCGCTTATAAATAATTGTTGCTTGTTTTTTTTTATTAAATAAAATACTTGAGTGGCGAATAAAAAAGAATGGGTTTATAATATGTGAGCTAGATTAGGAGATATAGACAAATTTAGAAAGGGTTTAACCCAATGTGTATTAATTTCTACAACTGATGACATTTTAAAATTAAACTAAATTATAATCACAAACATTTTGACTAATTAATCAAAGGTTAAAAATAATAACAACAAAGTTTTACTACCCAAACGCAACATGTTCAAATCTTTTAATTGTTCAACAACACAAATATTGATTACAATTTTTTGAAATTTATAATGTAGACATCAGAAGCCCATGAGATCATTTTAATTAAATTGTTTCCTAGTCAAATGATAAATTTTAGAAAAGCTAAGATTTCGTTCAGTATTTGGTTATAACTTTTAATTTTGAGTGAAAAAGTGTGGAACAGAATTTCGGAAGTGAGGTTATTCGGTTATACCCAAGATAAGAGAAATTTATGAAGACAGGGTAAATGTTAGAATACTAATGTCTAATTAATTTTTAATACAAAGCATGTTGAACTTAAAACAAAATAAGGTGAAAACTCTTTTCGGTAACAACAATTTGGAATAGATTACACCCTGTTTGACATTCGGGTTCCGTATTCTGTTAAGATAACAGAAGGAGTTTACTTAAATTCTTTAAAATTTAATTTACAATAAAAAAAATCATATTTTCGTCAGAATGTTACTTAAGTTTCATGAGCTGGACTTAGTTTCTGGGTTTTACTAAATATTGGAGAACTCGAATGTGTGAGCTTTCCTCTAGATATGCATAAGTGGTTCTAGACCATACAGCAATTATGCTTTTCTTTAGCATTTGACATTTGTTTTCCAGATCTCAATTTCAAAATAATTAAGTTGCATTTTTTTATATAAAAGTTTAAATAGCTGAAATTATATTGGATTGTGTTTCCAAGTCATTAAAACGTCAATATTTCGTAAAAAAGGGACAAAAGTTCATTATTTTTTCAATTGTTTCACATTTTCATTGTTAATTAAAAAATGTTCCTACATACAAAAAATATTTTTTAAATAATAATAAAAACGAGTCAGGTTCAAAAATGTGTATAAATTAATCCATTTTTCCATATAATTTTGTTTGTATTAATAACAGGTAATCCTTGGGTATAATCCAATGCAGAATGTGATTTTTTTCCAGCAACCACTCCTTGCATATCTCAGGACAAGCTTTTAGATATACATGTTTGAATTCCCATTCTCATTATTTTGGTTATTATTGTTACGAAGAAAACAAAAACACTGACGATGACAATCACTGGGATGTCCTTTTATCTCTTCACCGGAATCAAAAATTCTGGTCTTATGCCAGAATTAAAACAAAAAAGAAATATTTTAATACAAAGGATCCTTCCGTTCTCACCCGAAAACAACAAGGAAACAAAAAAAAAATCAAGCACAAAACAAACAAACAACGAATACATTCAATTCTAAGGGTTCACGACCTCAGACACACATCATCACTAGACCAGACGACGACGACGGCGACGAAGGCGGTGTCGTTGACGATGACGATGACGGCGACCGAACAACGATGGACGGGAGGATATACGACCACGGCAAGGGGCAGTACCAACTAGCTGGTGCTGGCTGGCTTCCTGGCTGCTGCAACTGATGTGAAGGAATGTATGCAACGGACAGACACGGCACGACACACTAAGAGTAGAACACCGGGAGTAGAACATTGATATATTTACCCATTACATACAACTGCGGACGTACAAAAATTCCCCAAAAAAAAGGACTTTTTTTTAATAATAACTTCAAAGAAAACCCCAAAAAAATAATAGAAATTGCGCTTTTTTGCCTCATCATCGTTTAGTGTGTGTACATCCTTTTTATTTTTGTTTCACCATAACGAGAAAAATCAAATTAGTAACAAAATTTTCCAAACTTTTTTTTAAGCAGTTTCACTCACTTCCCGACAAGGGAATTTTTTCCGGAGCACTTTTGACAGGATAATTTTGTACTAGATTTTCACACGCATCATTTTTTCTTTTTCTCTATGGGAAAAGGATATTTCGGAATTTTTTTTCGCACCACACAGGAAGGATATTTTATATTTTTTTGTAATCTTTAACTTTTGCAAACCTTTTAAATGGATTTGGTTATTTATTTTGTTGTTGTTGTTGCTTTAAATTTATTGCTGTGCTGGAAACATTTATGTTTTTGGTTATGAATTATTGCTTTGGTTTATATTTTTAGTTAAAATCCATGAAAAAGGATTTTAAGTGTGTAGTAAAATTTCGAGTATCTACAAAAAAAAACGACGATAAACTATTACAAAATACACACAAAAACGCTGCACGATTAAATAAAATACGCCATCGGACTAATATAACAAAATCACAAGACCACAAACATCAACAGACTGTCTATTACTAACAAAAATACGCTTGTTCTCTTTTTTCACTGAAAAAAAAACAACACACAAAAAGAACAGCACGCTTTTCCCTCTCATAGTCTCATGAGCCGAGCCGATATGATGGTGATGGGGTTGTGTCTTTTCATTTAGAATACAATTCTAGAATCGAGAAGGCAAAGTTCCTTCCCGTGTAGGAATGCTAAGAGAGTGATTTCAAGAAATTAAGAGATGCAGCGCAGAGCCGGAGTGAAAATGTCAAAATTTAATGTATACAAACAAAATTTCAAAAACTTCACGAAGAAATGCAAAATATACCGCTGCAATGCAACTAATGGCATTTTACGGAAATTGTACTAGAATACAAATCAAATATGAAAAATCCATAAATTATACTTGAGTAAAGAAAAAAACAACAAACTGAAAAACCAACAACCTCTCACTGGAAAAACTCTTAAAAGTTGAAGTGTTTACAGGCCAACAATATAAACAAAATCATATAAGAAGAGTCTTTCACATTTTCAAACACCGACTTCTACTACTGCACAGCACAGGGTGTATGGCTATGTGTACTTGACATTTGCGTTGCGTTATCAAAACCCACCCAAAGCCTCCAACCCACCAGCTCTAACCCAAACACAACAATCTAGAAGAAGTAGATGGAGGAGGAAAATATTTGTGTATAGTAAAATGTCAACACAGGAAAAAGTTAAAGAATAACAAAAATGCACAAAGGAATTCCAAATATTCTTCTCTTTCTCTTTGCTTAGTACTTGGTTTCGTACTTTGAGTACATTGAGTTTGAGTACAGAAATGGAAAATCAGAGAATATGTATATTCGCGTGTATAGAGGAGCTTTTTGTGTGATTTATCAGGTCAAGCTTTGTAGAATGTATTTTTGTTTGTGTGTTGGATTGTAATAGAAGTAAATAGGCAGTTTTGCTTTTTTGTTGTTGTTGCTTACATTACTTTGGTACCTCAATAGGGTGGGATAGAGTTGCCATGTAAGTTTTGAAAATGTTTAAAGATTTTTGTTGCAAGAAAGTCTCTTAAAAATGTATCTTCCTAGGTACTTTCTCGAAATTGTTAGGAATCTTAAATATTAATGGCTGAAACACAAACACGCTTTAGCTTCGCCTTCGTTTGCGTTACGATGGGCCTGCTTCGAGGTTGCTTTGAATGACACTTCTAATATAAAATTTCTTAAATCGAACTTCTTTCATTAGAAGCTGTTATTTTTTCTCAATATAAAAAAAATTGAGTTTTTAAATCGAAAAAAATAAATTTATAGCGGAAGTAGCTTACACAGCCTATGATAACCAACGGGAATCCCTTCAAAACTAATGTATTTTGTTTGTTGACTTTTTACAGCTGTGAAGCTGTCAGACAAAGCAAATGTTCAGCAAATTTGAACAAGAGCTTCCGTTTGTAGTCACGTTACGTAACATTACGTTATTTCCTTACGATTGTCAAATGAAACGTTAGGTCGAAGCTGCATTGTGATAGCATGCATTGAATTTCTATGGCACAACTCGTAAACGTCAGGCGAAGCCGAAGATGAAGCGTTTTTGTGTTTCATCCATAAGGCTCTTAACTCTCTATTTCTCGAAATAGACTACCCTCCATTTTTTTTAAATTTTCTTTAAACTGTTTTAAGAAATTTTTGAAAAAATAAGAGTTATAAATGCAAAATCAAGAAACACAGCGGCTGGGATGCGACTCACACTGATAGCTTTTGATTTAAACAAGGTACAAATTTTAAAATTTTATGTTTCGTAACATTTTATCAAGCGAAATTGAAAGAGTAGTTTGAAGTTTCATCTGTTTTCTATGCAAAAGTTTTTGAAGAGTGAAATCAATATTTTTTTAAAGGAATGGTAGAAATGGCGATTATAAGGCAACCTAGCCTGAGATTCAATTAGTGCTGTAGTGCGCCGGTTTGATACCAAAAACTTGTTTGACCTGTGATAGAAAGGGAAAGATTTATAGAGCGATTATGTTAGATCCATTTTGTCGAATTGAGAAAATGGATTAGGTCTCTAATCTTTGTCTCAACTAGCTCATCAAGTTCGTGAAAGAATGCTTTTCAAAAGTATTTCATTCTAGTGTTTGCCAAAGCAGGACATTTGCGAGGAAATGGATTATCGTTTCACTTTCTCTTTGGTCACTACAACTACGGCAAAAGGTGTTGTAAGAGATACCCAACTTCTCTGCATGAACTTCTATAGGCCAATGTCCGGTAAAAACTGCAACAATCCTGGATATGTCTTGCCTTGGCCTGCATAGAAGATCGTTTGTACGGGTTTTATTATAGGTAGGCCATATCTTCCTAGATATAATGCAGTTGGATAAATTGCCCCACCTTCGGTTTGATTCAGTTTGGTAGATAGAAAAGATTTTACCAAGAGGAATGTTAACCATTTCCGCAAGTGAGCTATGAAGGGCCGATCTGTGCCTGGCTAGCTCGTCAGCCCGTTCATTTCCCACGATACCACTATAGCCTGGAACCCAGATCAGGGTGACACCGAGGTTAATATTCAGGTTCGCAAGCTCATCGCGACATTGCTGGACCAATTTAGATGAGGATATGGCCGAGTTAATGGCTTTGACAGCTGCCTGACTGTCTGTAAAGATAGCCGCATTTCGTTTTGGGCTTTGTTTAAGTATCTTACATGCCCCCTTATTGCCAGCAGTTCAGCCTGAAAAACGCTAGCAAATTCAGGAAGCCTAAAGGATTTGGCTACATTTAGGGACTCAGAAAAGATCCCAGACCCAACTCCACACTCCATCTTGGAGTCGTCAGTAAAGTCAGTGTACCGAGATAATATCTGAGGGAATCAAATTCGTTATGTTGCTGTGACCATAAGGTTTTGACAACGAGCTGTTTGATTTCTTCAGCCTAATAGCGCTGCAGGAAACTATGTATTGTCAGTGTCAGTGTCAACATTTCTGTTACTTGAAATCTTTTAATCTCAAGATATTTTAACACAAAATTTAATTTTTGAGTACTTTTTAAGAAGGTGTTTCAGATTTTGTTTATAGATGAATAAAGTTTAAAATCATAAATTTTTGTTTGTTCTCAAGATACTTGAGTGGAAAATCAATTTAACCAGTTTTAAGTTATTTTACTCATGTTTAGATTCTTTTTTGTATAAAAAAAGGCAATGTGATTCTATCAACAATAATTAAATATCAGCAACAGTATGTTTTTGCAAATTCAAAGAATTTTAAAGTTACTTCTTTCAATTATTTGAATTATTTTTAAAATTATATTAATATAAAATGAATCACAACAAAAACTAATTTTTATAATAAACTTAAAAAATTCAACATTAAAAGGACAAAATGCAGCAAAACACGATCAATTTAAACTAAAAAGAGGCTGGGATGCGACCCACACTAATAACTTCCCATTCCCAAGTCTGTCGATTTTTGTAGCTTAAAATTTTGTCGGTTTTCGTGTTTGGTGAAAATGTTGTCAGATGAATTATTATATATATTATATTATTTAAGAATTAAAAAATTACCAACAATATTTTGCATATGATGAAATAGTTTGATTTCGATATCTTTTTTTTTTTAACGAGATTTTTAGCCGAAAACTATTTTTTTACCCATTTTAGAAGCATTTCTTAAAAAAATGTATTTCTTATATAAAAACTACAAATTGGGTGAATGAAATTAATTTGAAGTAAATACCTTCTATTGTTCACGAGATATCGAGAAACGAACATCAATTTTTACTAAATTTGCCTACTATTTTTTGTAGATTTTATTTTTTCTGCAAAAACGGGCCGTTCGATAGAACACTCCAATTTACATTTGGACCATTCAGAACTTTCTTTCAGGACAGTTGGTTTTCTCAGTCGACACCGTTATGAACCAGGATGACGTGTCAACTATCAACGGAGTTTTTAACAAAACAAAACAAAAAATATGAGAAAGCTTTAAATTGATTAACAAACTGTATCATAACAGTGGGTGTCTAGTAATAAAAATTTAAACCTTATAAATAGTCAGTATTTCAGGAAAATTCTGTAATTAAGTAAGCAATATGATGTGTCGAAATTAATAATAAAACTTTATGCTTCATTAAAAAATATGCTTTTTTATTCAAAACGTTTTGTTTGTTTTTAATTTATACAAAAGTTTAGGTCTTTTATTTATCGATTGAGGCAGTACGAAGTCTGCCGGGTCAGCTAGTATATAATATAAATTTTAATTCAAGACTATAGCGTTATTAGTTCGTGAGATATTTAGGGTTAACCTAAAGTTTCACCATTTTTTTAAACAGATTTGGTAAAAAAAACACCCTCTCAATTTTTTAAGAGTCCTTTCTGCATTATTCTTGAGCTATGGACGACGAAAAAAACTTCGCCAAAGTACGGACGTACTTCGAGATATGTCAAAATTTTCAATTCGACAAATCGGACCGATAACAATAACTTCATATGGGAATTTATAAAAAAATAGAGATTATATTAAATAACACTGAATAAACTTAAATACAAAATTTAATTTAATTTACTAACGATTTTACAACAATACTTATTTTCGAGGTCAGTTTAACTTTTGAAAATATCTTTGTCACCATTTTTGAAAAGTAGTAATTAAAATGATTTTTAACGCTTTCAACGTGATCATTAAGTTTGGATTTAACCAAAATATTCAGTTTTATGACTTTGAAATATTGTATCAATATCAAATTAAATGTTCGTTAAAAGTGGTCAAGTTTCAGAAATGCCTCAAAATGTGTTTGAAAAAAAAACAAAGATGTTATATAGTTTCCATATTTCATTAAGTTACTTTTACCAGTCAAACAGAGAGTGATGTTTATTCTACTTATTTTCTTACAATATTAATGTTTTTGAACAAAAGATCTATCTAATTCCAATAAACTAATTACAAACAAAAATCTGTAAGAAAGAAGTTGAGTGAAATTAGAAACTTCTCTAGATACGAGTACATATTTAATACGATAATTTTAATTTGGAAAACCAACAACCACGCCCACTTTTTAGTGTCTTAATTTATTATAGATTTTCTTTTAAAACTTTATAAAAACAAAAAACACAAAATGTAATGAAGGAATGCTGAATGATATGTTTCATAATCTATACAAAATTCGTAAATTTTTTCTATAAAAGTAAATAAAATTAACACGAGCACATAACTAAGTACTGAAACTAAGAAAGGAGAACTTTTGGCCTCCTTTCATCAGCAGAATCACCTTGTCTCTATTAATTTTAATACCGGCTATAGGTAAGGTTTTATTCGTGAAAGGTTAGGTAATTCCTTATTTCTGTTAAGTTTCCAAAGAATTAAGAAATAACAGCAACAAAAAAAACTTGTTTCACAAACTTTCGTAGGGATGAGAGGTCAATCCTAGTAAAAAGGAACAGCGGCGCGGCGGGTGGCGTTGCAATATCCCGCTTTGGATGCTTTCCTTTTTTCTTTTTTTTTTGCAATTGTTTTCCCCCAAAAACTGGTTTTCATTTCTGTCGACTTTTAATTAGTTCCAACAGATCGGAGGTATGTATGTATAAAGGTAGGTCTAGATATAGGTACCTTAAAACCAGAGAGAGGTATAGTGCGAATGCAAACATTTCTTATTTATCCACGCTGAAGCACTTTGTCTTTGAGTACTCAAAGCTTAAAATTTTAATTAATTCTCCCCGACATGAACTATATACGACGACGATGATGATGATGATGATGAGAATGGTTGATGGTTTTTGGTGGGGCTGATGGTGATAGGTACAACTGCAACCGAGAGCACAAGGTTTTTGTGGTGTATCTGAAGGATACTGACTGATGTGGTGCAACATCAGCACCAGCACCAACTGCACCTGGAAAACGAAACAAAAAATCCCTATTCACGTGCAGTCTCCATTTATTATGCATTGTTTTTTGTTTAAAGAGATTCGAAAACAGTTTAAGTTTGTGGTACTACCATCCAACATAAAATTCGTATAACTAGTAGGCCTAGGTATAGAAGGACTCGCGTCAGCCTCATTTTCTTTGTGTTCAGTTCAGGCTTCGTTGAGAGGAAGAACGAAAGAAAGAAAACAGAATTTTTATTGATTTTTTCTTGCACCTGACTGACGTCATTCCTATGAAGAAGCCTGATTCAATTTGCTTTGCCTACAACCACAACTGTGTCGTTGCTCCTTGTCATCAGGCAGTGAGTCAGTAAGTCGAGTCCAACATTTGAGTAGGTTAAGGATATAGGTAGGTATACACTATAAGACAATTATAACGGTCTCATATAACACCACGACCCCACCAACAACCTCCAAAGCAAGGTAATAGCTTTATTAGACATCATTAATATCCTTGCCTTGTCGTTGACATTATGCTAGTGTCATGAGGGCGTATAATTGGGAAGGGGTGTGAGGAGAGCAGAACAGAAAAAAAGATGAATATCTAAGTGCGATGATGTGACACGAAAGGGGTTATTATTTTTTAGCGGATCCTAGGTCATGGATTTATTACTTTTTTTTACTTTAGGGAGAGAAACATACAAATTCTGTGTTTTTTTGAATACGACATTTCTAATACTAAATTCATTCGCTTCTCCCCCAATCCCCACAGACTTGATACAAGAGTGAACCAAAACAATGAACACAAAGTAGAGTATGTACTAGAAGTATAAGTACCTATAGCTATGTACATACTCAACTGTTATTTGAACAAGAGTTATATAGTTTCGTCTAGATGAAATCCTAGCTAATCCCTTTGAAAATTATTTGCTCAGCTTGGTCATAAAAACATCTTTTTATTACTTTCCCTTCTGCAGGACAGAATTGTTTTTTTGTATACTTTTTTTGTTTAAAGCTTTATTTCTTACTTTGTTTGTTTGGTTCGTGAATGCAAGCGGAAAAATGTTTTTGGATATAGTCTACTCAAATCTAGTACTTTTTTTTAAGTATAAATTAAATTAAAACAAAAATGATTTTTAAAGCTAGAAGAGGATTTTTTAAATTTATGCGGAATAAAAACTGAGGGGTGTATTTGATTTATTTCAAAAGAGAAAAAATAAGTGTAAAAATATACAGCACTCATTTGGTGATGGTAAGGTTCTTTTGGAACTGGAAAATATATTCATGAGCACATTTTTCACAAATTTTATATATTTTTAAGTTATACAACAAGTTAATTTTTAGTACAAGAAATATATAACAAACTAAAAGGAAATATCATAAACTTTTGATAGAAATTTAATTGTATCCAAACACTGATTTTGATTCACACAAATTAAATTCTTATTCTAATAGAAAAAAAAATAAATAAAATAGTGCTCATACGCAACAGCGTCTATTTTATATTTGCAGGGAATGACTCAATTTCGCAATTTTGCAATTTCAAGGAGTCAAAGTATATGTTTCATTTTGAAAAGATATGACAAAAATAATTCGGAAATAGTGATCCAATTTTCTGGAGAAAATTCAAAGGACTAGTTTTCAAAATATATGCTCGAGAAAATTTTAAAGCCTTTTTATCGAAAATGAGAATTCGGACTAAGAAGCAACTCGAATTTGAATAAATTTCACAAAAGCAATGAAAAAATTGTTTCAAATCACTTATTGTTTGAAAAATCTTGATTATGATAGGTTCAGGTCCATCATTTTGTTTTCAAAAATAAAGTGTGTTTCAAAAATAAATCAATCAATGGGTAATAAATGTAATTTGTAGTTTTAATTTTAAGCTTACATATGTACATAAAAGTGAATTTAGAATAATTTTGCATAGTTCAGGTTTTTTTTAAATTCAAAGTCACTCTTCAAGAAAAATTAAACAATTCTTTAGTTTTGTAATTAAAAAAGGCAGAAGTATTAAAAACTGGATTTTTCAAAAAGATTTTGTTTTGTTTTAAAGTAACATTTTGTTGATACTTTAAAATGTAATATTATTAAAATATAGCAACTTTTTTTTTTATTATTCGCAAAGTATTAAAATATTTGTTTTTTTAATTTATATCAAATTTGTCTTGTTCAAATCAATACCATTTTTTTTTTCTCGGGATGTTTTAAAATCACTAACATTTTTATTTCTTAGTGTCATAGTAAAAATCTATAGACTGACATTTTAAAATACCTCCATAGATATTTGGCTCTTTGGCAGCCAAAGGGATTCAAATTACAGGAACTTTGAAAAATCGAATAGTTTTAAAAGTAAAAAGAGGCTAGGATGCGACCCACACAGATAAATTCCCATCCCGTCTGTCGATTTGTCTCGTTAAAAGGTTTGTAGGTTTTTAAGTTTGGTTTGAAAAAGTTGTTACTTTAATTATTCTTTTAAAATATGAACATTTTGTACATGATGAAATAGTTTGATTTCAAAATTTTGTTTTGCTAACGAGGGTTTGTAGTTGAAACCCAATTTTTTTCCAATTTTAGTAGAAATTCTTAAAAGTTTTTATTTTTAATATAAACAAATACAAATTTGATGAATGAAATTGATTTGAAGTTAATATCTTCTATTGTTCACGAGATATCGAGAACCGAAAATAAATTTTTGACTATTTTGTGTATACTATTTTTTTAGATTTTAAATTTTATAAAAAAAACTGACTGGTTTTTATAAAAAATGTACTGAATTTTTTGTTTGTGAGATAAAAATAGTTAATAGCCAATATTTTTAAATATTGAAAAGATATTTGAGTCGAAAGTTAATTTTACAGAATGTCGAAAACAATATTTCTTATAAAATAATTTGAATAATTTTGATAAGTCGAAAATCATTTTTTACCAACTTTTAGTTTTTGTTTTAGATTTTTATTTTTTATTAAAAAAAAAACTGTCAATTCGACTTTTCTCAAAATTTAACCAGATGTCAAAAACGTTATTCTTCGTTGCACAAAATTATTTTGGAGATAAAATCAGTTTTTGTTCGTAATATATTCGATGTGACAATTATTTTTTGTCTAGTTTCTCTGATTTATAAAATTATTTCTAAATTGCTATGGCAAAAAAATTACCCACTCAATTTTTCGAGAGTCTTTTCTGCATCTTCTGCATTATTATCTGTATAACAAAATTTATTTGAAGGTCTTGAGCTTTGGAAGACAATGGCGTATGGACTATGGCGTACGAACGTACGTACACACGCAGGCACAGACATCTCTCTAAAAATCTTTTATTTCGTTTCTAGGGACCTTGAAACGTCAAGAAATGTGAACATTTTCAATTCGAAAAATTGGACCGATTACTTCAACTGGGAAAATAACAACATTGTTTTAAAAACTGATCTTATAATAGTTATGAAAATTACATTAACAATTCCAATTTTAAGAAAATTAAATTCACAGTTTTTTTTACAAAAAATATAAATCTAAATAAAACATTACTAAAAGTTGGTAAAAATTTACTTGATGATGATATGATTATTAACTTCCCATACGGAGTTTTTGCCATCGGTCCATATTTTCGAATTGAAAATTTCGACATTTCTCGACGTTTATATGTCTGTACGTTCGTGAGTCTGTTCTTTGGTACGTCTGTACGTTCGGCCTCTATATCTCAAGAACTGGTTAAAAAATCAAATACATTTTGTCTTATAAATGAGTTCTAAAAGTGCTTTTAAAAACATCTGTTCGGTGTTTTTTTATTATTACATTAATGTTAAAATGTGGTTGAGCTTAAATATATCTCGAAGCAATAACTTTAGCGACTTCAATTAATTTGTGTATTATGCAATGCGTCATGATACCAAATTTGTGTGTAGAATGATTTATATCCAAAATAATTGTATGCTTCAAAGAATAATGATTTTGAGATATGACAAAATTTAAGAAAAATAAAATTAATATTTTGTTTTACAACAAATTAAACTTTTAAAAAAACTTAACTAAGAAATGGTTTAAATTCATTATCGACTCGTATTGATTCTTTAATGGCTCAACAAGAACTGGTGCCTTTTCAATGCCAGGTGTGGTTGGTCTGTCGGCCTTGGTTGGTGATTGAACGAAGCAATCAGCATCACAACGAGCTTCACCAGCTGCATTCACAGGAGTTGGTTCGATGACTAGCAAAGTGTAAATGTTGTCTTCTTCGAGCATCTTGTGCTTAATGTTTGGCTTAAAATACTACCTTGAAACTAATTTTATCTTGCAAAAAATACTGTCTGCAAAATTTAATAATATTTTTATAAAAATCCAACAGTTAGTTTATTTTGATAAAAATAAGAATCTACAAAAATATTTCCCAAAATTTGAGAAAAAATAAAGGTTTGATTTCAAAGTTATTTAATTCAATGCAAAATTTTGATGGTAACGTAAAATAATGTGGCTAGAAAAATCTAATTGGTAAAATTTCTATTCGACTAAAAATTTTAGGAACAGATAAAGATTTTGAAATCAAACTAATTTCATGCAAAATATTGTTGCCAACTTTTTGTTAATTTAAAAATAAAATTAATTGACACCTTTTTTACAAAACATCAAAAACTACAAAAAAACAACAAAAATCTGTTAAGAAACGGATTTAGACTCAAGAATTATTAGAACGAAGAAAGATATTGACTAGAACTTTTTTTTGGTTTAGGCAAATTGACAGACAGATAGGATAAAAGTTATCAGTCCTAGTTTTTATTTAATTCAAAAATGTGAACGTAGAATAATTTAGCGACATAACTAAAAATGTGTAGTTTCCTGTCTAACTCTATTCAACTTGGAATAAAGCTTTTTCGGGATTCACTTAAATAATTGTAATGTATGTATTGACGCCTATTGTTATCTCACTATTAAAACCAGAATGTATTTTACCCAACAATTTTAATTAAAGAATCAAAAAACCTTATCTTTTTCGATACTTTTTCACTTAATTAAAAAAATAATCTCAGGTTTATTCATTATCTATAATACAAAACAGAAATTAAAAATTTGTTTTCAATTACTATGTCCGATTATAACTTATAATTTTTCCCTAAAAATCAAATCAGTACCAAAAAATAATGTACACAAATTTCTTGCTCGAGCTTTCTCCTATTTTTTTTATATCTTGATTTTTGAATGAAAAGGTTTGTATATGTTTTTTGTTTATCAACAAAACTTTCTTATCTATGAAGTAGGTACCAATCAAATAACAACAAAAAAAGAACCTCACATAAAATAATATCATAGTTTTGTTTAAAGAAGACATATCAACAATATTTACGAGTATCTAGAGTAGGTACTTGAAGAACTAGATATGTTTACATTGGGATAATAACTGTAACATGCATTTCAAACAACCTACTTATTAGGTCATTTACGAGTTTATTTATTGTTGTTGTTATCTATAATTATGAAATACATTGCGAAAGCTTACCATTGAAAATTAGTTCAGAAGGAAACTTACCTAGAAAGAGATAAACAAAATAGAAAATAAGTTAATTCTTTGGTAATGTGGAAGAATAATAAATAAATAAACACAAATTAAAATGTATTATAAATTTAAATATTTGTAATTGAATTATGAAATAATTAATGAAATGAAAAATTATAATGTAAGTTTCCGGCAATACCAATACTGGTTCTATTGAGCTCAGGAGGAAGCCTCAAGATTCATGTGGTATCACAATGGGCCATTAAACTGGCCTAAGTGTGTCCGTTTCCTTCTTGAAAAGCCACTTTAACCTAACCTAACCTAGCCCGGCAATACCAACAAAATAGTTTAGTCTACAGAACTGCTACTTCTTAATTACATTTAAATTTAAATCCTTACAAACAATTTCGATTTGTCTTTCTCAGTTGCATGTCATATCATTTTCGGTTGTTCTATTACAATTATTTTCTCCTTAAATTTCCTTTCACAAGACTTAATTTCTATTTAGATATGTTTAATAAAAACACCTATCGGGCATGAAAACTGTATCCTTTATCTTCATCTGACTTTATGTCTGTTTAAGTTATTATATTTACAAAATTCTCTGAATTAATTATATTCTATGATTTATTTACTTCACGAAAATCCAATCTCTCTTCCTTATTTTGCACTCTTGTCATCTCGAAATTCACGAAGAAGAAATACCTGACATCTTTTAGAGTACTGAATGCACTCAAAAACACAGACACGCACACATTATGCATCTCGTTTTCATCAAATCAAGGATTTACAAAGTGTCTGCTGTTGTACATCCTGTCTTGATGATGATGATGGTTGGCAAACATTTTTTGGAAGCGTGTACTCTTCGTAATTTATGATTAGCGAGGAGATTTTTACACCATCATCATATTCACTCGTAGATTGTAAGGTAAATCTTTTGAACAAAAATGCTCTTTCAAAGGATCATCATCATCTTCTAATATTTATCCTTTACGTGCACGATGATGGTAACACATTCTATAAAATACATTGTAAGATAGCTGAGATACCTGGGTCTATATGTTCTTGTTGTTCTCGTCGTGTTTTCTATGATGGAGCATTTTTGCATTTTCAAATAGATGGAGTTGTCTACCGGATGCTTTTCAATCTAAGGCATCTTGTTGTTGCGGTGTTTTAAAGGAGATTCGATTTATCGACAGTATATTGACTACTATCTACAACATCAACGACAAAAGTACCTGGAGTATTGATTTGTTATACAATTCTAAATCACAAGAAGGAATTTGTGAAACTCCACTTTGTTGTTTGAATTTCAAGAGTCAAAGTCTGATTTATAGGATTGACAAAAATGTCAATATATCAATCATTTTATACCATCTAACATTCGGTTAACATAATACTCTATGCACACTGAACAATGATGAAAGTACAATCGTAAGGCTATAATATAAAAAGAATTCGAAAAATAAAGACTTTTTAAAAGATTGTTGGTCCTTAAAAAACCCTATTCGATTTGAATTTTAAGAAAAGACCTGACTGTCGAAAATATCTCTTTTTGGTGGGAATTGATGTCAAATTTGTTTAACATCTAGTTCAAAAAAATCAAGATTTCAGGGTAGAAAAAAGAGGGGAGTGCAATACTGGGTATTTAATTGGGAGCTGCTTTAAAGGAAAGTTTTATGTTCCACAGAGGTTATTATTATTTACTTCTCATAAAAAAAAGTTATTGAATTTGGTCCGATTTGTCGAATTAAAAATGTTGACTTTTCTCAACTTTGAAGGATCAATAAAGTCAAAATAAAAGATTTTTAGAGAGATATCTGTATACGTGTGTGTGTACCTACATTCGTACGTTCGTTTTTTCGTCGTCTATAGCTCGGGAACTAGTAGAGATATCGACTTCAAATATGTTGTTATACAGATAATAATGCAAAAAGATGCAGAGAGGACTCTCAACAAAATTGAGTACGTGGTTTATTTACTGTAGCAATTTAAAAAAATTTGGAAATTTTGGTTAAATCAAAATATGTCAGAAACATATAACACTAAAGACTGTAATAAAATTTTATATTATATATTTTAACGTGATATAGTATATTTTTGGAAATAAATCCAATTGACGGTGTTTTTTTAAAAATCAAAAAATTGAAAACAAATGTTTAGTCACCTCGAATATTTTACGAACAAAAAATGATTTAATCTCCAAAATAATTCTAAGTAAGGAAAAATAACGTTTTTGACATCTGCTAAAATTTTGAGAAAAATCGAATCGATAGTTTTTTTTATAAAAAATAAAAAACTAAGAAAAACATAACTAAAATTTATATCGACTCAAATATCTTTTGAAAAATTTGCGATTATGGCTTCAAACTAATTTTGTCTTATAAAAAATATTGTTTTCAACACGCAGTGAAATTTTGAGAAAAATCGAGAAATGTGAGTCTGAAAACGAATTTGAAAAGCTAAGAGTACTATCGCCAGCGAAAGAATGTATTGGATTGGATGTTGCAGACAGGAAATCATTAATAAAAATGAGAAAAAGTGTTGGAGATAGAACAGAGCCCTGGGGCACACCAGCATTTATTTTATGGTTTTCAGACTTGAATCCATCCAATACAACTTGTATTGAACGATGCGAAAGGTAATTACTAATCCAATGAAGTAGGGATTCATGCAAACCAATCGCACGCATTTTCGATTAGAGAGCCTGATGCTAAACCCTATCAAATGCTTTCGAAATATCAAGTGCAATAATTTTACTTTCTTCAAAGCGATGTAAAGATTTGCTCCACTGTTCGGTGACATTAACCATGAGATCACTAGTATACATATTGCCTCGAAAGCCATACTGCCGGTCATTAAGAAGCT
This sequence comes from Eupeodes corollae, assembly GCF_945859685.1. NCBI lineage: Eukaryota > Metazoa > Arthropoda > Insecta > Diptera > Syrphidae > Eupeodes > Eupeodes corollae. The sequence continues at coordinate 115,580,108 of NC_079148.1, forward strand.
TTCGATCTTCAAGATATTTCTTGAGCTGATAATTAATCAGCGTTTCCATGACCTTGGAAAGAAGGGACCTAAGTGCAATCGGTCGGTAATTAGAGGGTGAGGAAGATTCGCCTTTTTTGAGGATGGGCTGGACAAATGCAGTTTTCCATCCTCTCGGAACGAACGAACAGTACTCGGACACAGGTATGGTTGAGAGTTGTAAGTCACTAGGTCCTAGTTCTCAATGGACTGTTGCGCCATCTTGTTTTGTTTACAGTTTGCTGTTAATTAGTCGTGAATAAGTTGTTAATTGGAAATTATTTCGTAGCCTTTTAAGAATAAAGTTAAGAGTACGAAAACATAGAAAATATGAAACGATAGAATTTTATCTGTCACAACTAATTAACGAAATATTATAGAGAAATTACGAAACCATAACTATTAAAAAAGACTAAGAACAACAAAATCAAAATCCTTAAAATTATTTGACGACTGATTATTCTTTAAATAAGTTTTCGATCGATTAATGAGGCAATCCGGTTCTCGTTTTCGAATGATCGAAGTGTGAATTATGTCAAAACTATCCCTTATAATTTGATTACAGGTTTTTTCAAAAAAACCTCCCGTATTATTAGACGTTAATATTTAAAGCTATTTATAGATAAAATGGTAATGTTTAAGATTATTTTATTTAATGTAAAATGGCATAGCTGTTAAATTGTTTACTTTTTCGTCATTGCCTTTTAAAATATGGGAGATCTTTTTGCCGGCCCCATATTTTGGCCGGACACTGTATATTAAGAAGTCCGTGTCTGCAGGACCTGAGTTCTTATTTGAATCTGTAAGTTTAAAGGTTAGAAAGAAAAGTAGAAATGATAGGTATTTACAAATTTCGAATGGGATTAATTTGAGAGATATTTCATTCCTGGCAGCCCTGTTTTTTTTTAATAACTGAATACTATTTGATAATGGAAGTGGCCGTAATTTGAATAAGGATATTACTCTTTAATTGTCACAGTTATAAATGTAAATACTCAATTTTTTAAAAATAATTTCGTATGCATACAAATTTCTGTTTGAAATTTTGTGTACATTTTTGAAATTCTAGATTTAAAATTAACAGAATTTCGAATATGAAAAAAGTATTTAATCCTAATTTTGACTATATTGTGATTTTTTAAACCACAAAACTTACTGGTTTTATTAATTATTTGCATTAACAGAGTTTTTAAACTGAGCCCATCTAACGCTCTAAAATTTTGTAACATTGTTCATCTGTCGGTTATAGCTCCTCAAAAGGTTAGGGCATCAATTTTCATAAACTTGGCGCATTAATAAGGCTTAATTTGAACGATGAATTATTCGCCGAAATCGGTTCGACCGATGCATGATGCCAACATTGTACGCTTTTGAATTTCAAGTGAATTGGTACTGTGCCAATTTCAATTGTTGAAGTACTCACTCAACCAAAAAACGGGCCTCATAGCCGAAGATAATTTTAAGAGTTAGTTTTCGACTGCAATCTAACTTAATGTATATATTAATTTATCTTTAACACTCGGGACAACTAAAAATTCCATAGATTTAAAATAAGTCAAGTTGTGGTCTTTAAAATGTATCTATTACTGTACGATTGGTTCCCTCGATAGGACTATTCTGACATCATTAAAGTAGAGTAGACGAAGTGCGTGGAATGTTTGCCATTAAATCAAATTTGAACTAAATAAGTTGTCCAAATATTTATGAATATTTTTGAAGCTTATAAGCTGTGAAACAGTTCATCTCATCTGATACTTAACCGCGGCACTCATTGAATACTCATAACCTGTCCACTTATCTATCATTTTATTGTTGAAAACTCAAGTGGGAACTCACTTTTAACAACATTTAAACAGTTCAAACTTAGCTAAAAACCATTTATTTTTTTTAGTTCTTCAATATTTTATAATTTTTAACAATAAGCGACAACGACAAATATTCGAATATTTCATCAGGAAAAATTATATTAACAGTTCTGCTAATAGTTGTTTAATAAATCTTTTGATAAGGTAAATATCAGACACTCTTAAGATACTTATCTGGTTATTTCTTATTGCAAAATTTAACTGAAAAATAATTCAAAAACAAAAGTATACAAAATTTTATTTTACGAAGGAAAATTTCAAAAAGGGAATTTTTCCAACATCTATCAAACATTCAACCAACCTTTGGAACTTTTCAAGAATTTCGTTGTTGAATTTTGTTTTTATTATTTTGTCTCATCTTTACCTAGAAATCTTACATCATTTCTGCTTCATCAAAGGATTCCTCTTGATAATATATTCCTTTAATACCGCCTTTTACTTAGACATTAACATTACCTACAATATTGTTTGAGATATGGAATTTTTCGCCAATTAGCCTCAAGGATAAAATAATATTTTCATGGTTGGTTGAATTTTGCAAAATCAATGAAATATTAAACGCATGACATCACGACTTCAAATTTAATTACACATAAGGAACAACATACTCGCAGAAGTGAGTGAGTGTGGGAGGTGATTATAACGGCATGTGCTCTATTTCTCTACATACTCGTGGGTAGACTTGTGACTTTTTTTATTTTTCTTGTCATTAACAAAGTCCTGTTGCTGTTTCTGTGTGGTGTCCTTTTCTCTTCGAACATAGTTTCTAGACAAAAATTATTCGCGGGGTTGAAAAAAGAAGACACTACTATTATCCTTGTTGCGTCGTCGTCGGTCGCTCGTCCTCTTTGTCGGTTGTATGAAAATGAAATCGATAAATTCTGTAGGAGAGAACTCAAGTAGTGAAGAAGTTTGTTTTTGCATGTATGGATTGAAACTTGCATATCTAATATAAGGTAGGAAGTAGGTTCATACATACAGCTATGGCCAAAATAATAGGAATATTTTTTACTTTTAAATCAAACTATATTCTCTATTCAATGAAATAAAGGTAACACTTTTCGAAAAAGCTGTATTAGTAATGAAATTTAATTTAATGTTTGAACATGGGATATGTACCATAAAGTACATTCTATTTATAGAGATAGTTGACACAAATATGCCCCATATATGGAGTTTGCGACAGGATAAGGACTAAAACAATATTTTTAGGTTATGGAAGCTCTTATTTCAAATGAAAATAAAACTGAGTCTGAATCTCATTAAACAAGTTTTTGTCAACTAAACATCAAATATAATATGAAGCCTATAGGCCCCAAAATATTATAAATAAATATATTTACTATTTTATTCAAATTACTAAATTATATTATATATATTCCTATTTTAATGGCTCTAGCTGTATGCTCATTCTCCTATACTAACTGTCCGAAAGTGCTTTTGAATGAAAGGATGTACGGCATTTCAAAATTCGAACAAAGAACTGCAATTTGAATTGCAATCGTATTTTTAACGATTTTTCTTCCTTTTTGTTTTCGTTAGTGTTTATTGGTATTTTTTGTATTTGCTGTTTTTATTCTATTGTTCGAAGTTATAAGAGAAATGTTGGAATGAATGGCAAATACATTAAAAACAAAAAAAAACACCCTTTGACGAAAGATTGAAATTGGATGCATTCACGTTATCTGTATGTGTGATGTATATGAAGAAGGATATAAAAGAGTCGAAAGGATTAGAAGTGTTTTTTTTATTTCCTTTTTATATGTGAAGTTTGCGTTTGGGGGAGGAATGTACACAAAGAGAGAGAGAATAGTTTTTGGTTAGTGCGGTCAATGGGGGATTGTCGATAGAAATAAGTAGCTTGAACAATCTGATAGTTTTTATTCTCTTAAAAGTCATTAGATTAATGGCGGATTGGATGATATGGACATGGGAAAAAGCCAAAGACAAACATTCTTTTTTAACATGATGTATGTTAAATTGTAAGGATGTTAAATGTGCAATAGCACAAAACGTGTAACGAGGAGATGTGAACAAAAATTTGCTTTATTTCTCTTCGAGGGGTAATAAAACAAACATATCTACAAAAAGGATGTTAAAGTGTTTTTCTCTAAATAAACACAAAAGAAGCGATGTTGGATTTTTAATTATAAACTTTGACTGAGTGGTTGATTTTGATTGTATTTACGTATTTACTCTTGTCTATATTTTTATTCAGAGGTCGTTAACTACTTGTAATTTCATCGATTTTAAAAAGGATATTTTTAACACAATATCTTCGATTCTATTTCCTCTTGTAAAATATTCAGTTTAATTTTTTGAGTTGACATAGTTTGAAAGTTGATACATTTTTATCATTTATTTTAACATTTTGTACATTTGACATTCTGACTCAAAAACATTATGTGACACAGTTTTCTTTAATGTTCGATATTATAAGAACTGTTTAATATATTGGCTTCAAGCTTTAAGATAAACAGAAAGGACTGAAATTTTGACTTTCAAAAAATGTCTAATTTGGTTATTCGATAATGGTCATATGAATTGAATTCATATGGAATTAGTAAAAATTTTAAATTCAATTTGATCGAGATTTTTAAGAAAAACAAATAGGTACATATTTATTAAGTTCGATTTTTTCAAAATATTGATGTTTTTGAAATCTGGTCAAATTTTATCAATTTCTTTACACAAAATGTTTGTGGTGAAAATGCAATCAAAACGACTATCAATTTAAGCTTTTTTTTTTAATTCTTTTCAATGGACTTAAACTTGATTTAGGGGAACGTGCCAAAATATTTGCGAGTTATCTTCAAGTTTTGGAAGAATAAAGGATTTTTTTTTATATTCACAAGCACTCAAGGGGTTATTAGTACCCTTTATATGTTTATTTAATTTATAGCTAGTGCTAGCGTTAGAAAAATAGGGAAGAATTTAAAAGGAGATACCGGTGCACATTGGTTTTAAAGTTCTGAACATCAAAATGGAAGGGAAAAGCAGAGTTGGCCAAAGGATTCCACATAATCGATGTGCGATTTAAGAAAGAATCTCTGTAATTGACAGTACGCCCGAAATTGAGCTCAAAGGTAAACTGATGAGCATTCCTAGAAGTGCGAGTATTACGGCTGAATTGTTTAAGGGGTGGAATGCAACTGGCTAATTCGACAGAACATTGTTTGTAAAAATATCTATAAAATAACGAAAGGCATGAAACATTGCAACGGTGTTCTAGCAATGTAAATGTTTCGATTATAAACGGTGATTTTTTAGGAGCTTGAGAACTTTAAAAAAAAAAAAAACGTATAAAATTTGCAAAATCTCATCGATTCTTTATTTGAAACGTTAGATTGGTCCATGACATTTACTTTTTGAAGATAATTTCATTTAAATGTTGACAACGGCTTCGTCTTAGGTGGTCCATTCGGAAAGTCCAATTTTGGGTAACTTTTTCGAGCATTTCGGCCGGAATAGCCCAAATTTCTTCGGAAATGTTGTCTTCCAAAGCTGGAATAGTTGCTGGCTTATTTGTGTAGACTTTAGACTTGACGTAGCCCCACAAAAAATAGTCTAAAGGCGTCAAATCGCATGATCTTGGTGGCCAACTTACCGGTCCATTCCTTGAGATGAATTGTTCTCCGAAGTTTTTCCTCAAAATGGCCATAGAATCGCGAGCTGTGTGGCATGTAGCGCCATCTTGTTGAAACCACATGTCAACCAAGTTCAGTTCTTCCATTTTTGGGGATAGCGATCGCCATTCACGGTAACGTTGCGTCCAACAGCATCTTTGAAAAAATACGGTCCAATGATTCCACCAGCGTACAAACCACACCAAACAGTGCATTTTTCGGGATGCATGGGCAGTTCTTGAACGGCTTCTGGTTGCTCTTCACTCCAAATGCGGCAATTTTGCTTATTTACGTAGCCATTCAACCAGAAATGAGCCTCATCGCTGAACAAAATTTTTCGATAAAAAAGCGGATTTTCTGCCAACTTTTCTAGGGCCCATTCTCTGAAAATTCGACGTTGTGGCAGATCGTTCGGCTTCAGTTCTTGCACGAGCTGTATTTTATACGGTTTTACACCAAGATCTTTGCGTAAAATCTTTCATGTGGTCGAATAACACAAACCCAATTGCTGCGAACGGCGACGAATCGACATTTCACGGTCTTCAGCAACACTCTCAGAAACAGACGCAATATTCTCTTCTGTACGCAATGTACGCATTCGTGTGGTTGGTTTAATGTCCAATAAAGTAAACTGAGTGCGAAACTTGGTCACAATCGCATTAATTGTTTGCTCACTTGGTCGATTATGTAGACCATAAACACATTTCGAACCGAACACTGATTTTGGTAATAAAATTCAATGATTTGCAAGCGTTGCTCGTTAGTAAGTCTATTCATGAAAATGTCAAAGCATACTGAGCATCTTTCTCTTTGACACCATGTCTGAAATCCCGCGTGATCTGTCAAATACTAATGCATGAAAATCCTAACCTCAAAAAAATTACTCTTTAGTACACTCATTAAATCTTATGCGAAGACGTGCCCTAGAAAATGGCCTTCGAAGTTACAGACCATGCAAAAAACCGTTGGTAACAAAAAAAAAAACCTTTGAAAAAAGGTTGTGTTTCAGTCTTATGATATTAACTCAATGTAAGTATTAAATTAAACTTTTAACTTATTTAAAATAATAAGATTAGATTTTGCAAAAAAGTATCACCAATGGTCAGTTGAGAAATGGAAAACGGTACTTTTCAGCGATGAATCAAGGTTTAATTTGATACAGTCAGATGGAATATTTCACCTGCGAAGAGGTAAGGGTCAACGGCTCAATCCAAGAAACTGCAATGTCACAGTAAAACATGAGGTGGCAGTGTGATGATTTGGACCTCAGGATATGGATAAGGTCCTTTCCATCAAATTGAAGGAATAATGGACAAAATCGAATATAAACGCATCCTGGAAACGCAGATGTTACCATATTCCGATTGGAATATGCCGCTTCGATGGGTGTTTCAACACGACAACGACCCGAAACACACATCTAAGCTGGTTAAAAAGTGGATTGAAGACAATTGGATTCAAGTTCTTGATTGGCCGGCACAATCACCAGACTTGAATCCCATTGAAAATCTTTTTGGGATTCTCAAAAATCCCATGCATCCCGAAAAATGCACTGATTGGTGTGGTTTGTACGCTGGTGGAATCATTGGACCGTATTTTTTCAAAGATGCTGTTGGACGCAACGTTACGGTGAATGGCGATCGCTATCGTTCAATGCTAACAAACTTTTTGTTGCCAAAAATGGAAGAACTGAACTTGGTTGACATGTGGTTTCAACAAGATGGCGCTACATGCCACACAGCTCGCGATTCTATGGCCATTTTGAGGGAAAACTTCGGAGAACAATTCATCTCAAGGAATGGACCGGTAAGTTGGCCACCAGGATCATGCGATTTGACGCCTTTAGACTATTTTTTGTGCTATTCCGGCCGAAATGCTCGAAAAAGTTTCCCAAAATTGGACTTTCCGAATGGACCACCTAAGACGCAGCCGCGGTCAACATTTAAATGAAATTGTCTTCAAAAAGTAAATGTCATGGACCGATCTAACGTTTCAAATAAAGAATCGATGAGATTTTGTAAATTTTATGCGTTTTTTTTTTTTTAAAAGTTCTCAAGCTCTTAAAAAATCACCGTTTATATTCTTCAACTGCTATGGATTTCTCTACTGACAAAGCCATTGCAATTAATTTAAGTTTTTCAAAACCAGCATTTTTTTCCATTACATTTTCTATTTTTTTCTTCACTGATTTCGCGGACTTGCTGTTATTGCTGTAGATTGTCTACACCACATCACTTCTTATTTGTGTGCTGGAGTTGAGCGATAAACCACGTGATTCAAATTTTGAAATTGATGCTTCTAGAAACCCATAGCTTGATGTCATAAAAATTAAGTCGGCTTTCAATTATGTTTTTATTTAAGAAGATCTTAACAAATTTTTACTGATGCAGCTCCAGTTTTCAAAAACATAAGAAATCCGGAAAATCTTTTCAAAATGCTTGGTAGTAAGTATTTCACCGCTTCGAGCCATGTCCCCATCGTTTTATTATTGGTTGTATAGGAAATTCCAGTCCAGATTCTATGCTTCTAATAGGTTATACTCTGGATGGACCTTTAATTTTTGTTTCTGATTTTTTGTTTCTTCTTTGTGTCTATTAATGCTTTATTTTTATTGCTTGCCTTTACAAAACAAAGAAAAAATATGCAATAATATGCCTTTTGAAAGCAAAATTATACATTTTCAGTGAAACATGGAAAAATATGCCCTAACAAATGACGTTTAAAAGACGAAGATTTCCATGAAAGGCATTCCTATCACAGTCTCGTGTTTAAAGTCATGTTAACAAAAAATATGTTCAAACATATTTTTGGTTGTCCTAGTTATGAGTCTTTATTTGAATCCATATGAGATTTCGAGAAAAACTTAAATTCAATTCTTTAATAGATTTGGAAAATAAGATTTAGCACTTAATTTTTAGTTTATACAGTTGAAATCTAACAACTTTTGAAGTTTTTTGGAATATTATATAAAAAAAATATCAATATTTCCACTGAATATTAAAGAAAAGGATTATAGATTTGGAAAACTATCATGGATTTAAAATAAAAGCTACTTCATAAATTTAGATAGCCTTATAAAAAGCCATTACGCCAATACCTAACGTCATACATTAATTTTGAAATGGGATTTGAACTAAGGCCACCAAAACTTATTAGAAAGGCACAATTTTGTTGCCAGTAAGAAACCCTTTTCGGCCAGCGATATACAGTATTGTGCAAAACCTAAGCAACCATTTTGTTTTTACATTTTAAAATTGGTTTTTCGATATTAAATAAATTACGCAATTTATGTGATATTTTATGCATATTGTATTTTTATCTTTTTTATAAAAATAAACATTCTCAAATTAAAAAAAAAATATAAATTAAAAAAAAAATATTTCACGGTTGATAACAAAATTTGAAACTACGGGAAGCGTCGAAAATCAAAATTTTGGAGGTCGACCGAGTAAAACAACAAGAAGAAGCGATAGACAAATTTGTAAAACCGTTCATCAGCTCAAAGGAAGTAGTACACTCAATAAATCTTAATATTGATGCAAGCACTGTGCGAAGACGTGCCCTAGAAAATGGCCTTCGAAGTTACAGGCCATGCAAAAATCCGTTGGTAACAAGAAAAAACGTTTGAAAAAAGGTTGCGTTTCAGTCTTATGATATTGACTCAATTTAAGTATTAAATTAAACTTTTAATTTATTTAAAATAATTGTATTAGATTTTGCAAAAAAGTATCTCCAATGGTCAGTTGAGAAATGGAAAACGGTACTTTTCAGCGATGAATCAAAGTTTAGTTTGATACAGTCAGATGGAATATGTCACGTGCGAAGAGGTAAGGGTCAATGGCTCAATCCATGAAACTGCAATGTCACAGTAAAACATGGGGTCGCAGTGTGATGATTTGGACCTGTTTCTCAGGATATGGATAAGGTCCTTTCCATCAAATTGAAGGAATAATGGACAAATTCGAATATAAACGTACCCTGGAAACGCAGATGTTACCATATTCCGATTGGAATATGCCGCTTCGATGGGTGTTTCAACACGACAACGACCCGAAACACACATCTAAGCTGGTTAAAACGTGGATTGAAGACAATGGGATTCAAGTTCTTGATTGGCCGGCACAATCACCAGACTTAAATTCTATTGAAAATCTTTTTGGGGTCTCAAAAATCCCATGCATCCCGAAAAATGCACTGTTTGGTGTGGTTTGTACGCTGGTGGAATCATTGGACCGTATTTTTTCAAAGATGCTGTTGGACGCAACGTTACAGTGAATGGCGATCTTTATCGTTCAATGCTAACAAACTTTTTGTTGCCAAAAATGGAAGAACTGAACTTGGTTGACATGTGGTTTCAACAAGATGGCGCTACATGCCACACAGCTCGCGATTCTATGGCCATTTTGAGGGAAAACTTCGGAGAACAATTCATCTCAAGGAATGGACCGGTAAGTTGGCCACCAAGATCATGCGATTTGTCGCCTTTAGAGTATTTTTTGTGGGGCTACGTCAAGTCTAAAGTCTACACAAATAAGCCAGCAACTATTCCAGCTTTGGAAGACAACATTTCCGAAGAAATTCGGGCTATTCCGGTCGAAATGCTCGAAAAAGTTACCAAAAAATTGGACTTTCCGAATGGACCACCTAAGACGCAGCCGCGGTCAACATTTAAATAAAATTATCTTCAAAAAGTAAATGTCATGGACCAATCTAACGTTTCAAATAAAGAATCGATGAGATTTTGCAAATTTTATGCGTTTTTTTTTTAAAGTTCTCAAGCTCTTAAAAAATCATTGTTTATTGTCCAAAGCATGGAAAAAACAATATTAAAATGCAAAGTCGAAATGGTTGCTTAGGTTTTGCACAATACTGTATATGTAACATACATACCTACTTCAGCACTTAAACTTAGAGGAAATGTGCTTATTCAAAATTGTAAAATAAAATATAATTTTCTATCTAATGCTGCCCATGAGGCACAATCCTTCAAAAACTAACCTATCGATATTTGAAATTTTATATTTATTTTATTTAACCACATTTCATATTAAACCAATGATTTTGCACACAAATCAAAATATTAGAACAATTCGAGTTTAGTTGGTTGCTTAAAATGTCGGTCATCAAAAATCATTGAGTTTATGAAAATAGTTATGTAATGTGGGTACATCCAAATATATAATAAATTAAATTTGAGGGTTTGAAAAATCGACGTTTTCGCTGTCCTTCGGTTATTTTTGGTTTTGGTTTGTTGTTTATAAATTTTATTACATTTAAATTTCACCCCTTCATCGAATTTACAATTTCATATGATGATGATGACTATGATGGTGTATATGTTTTATATAACTGTAAATTAACTTAAACTTACCGATACTGTTGTTGGCGAAATGTTTTTGCAACTGTGCTGCCAATGCCTGGTGATGTTGTGCCAATGGAGTTAATGGTGGCGGTTGACCCAATTGATGTGGTGCCGACTGGGAATGTGATACTGATGAATTAACACCTAGACTGTTATTTACATTGCCTCCTCCTCCTCCGCCATTTCCACTACCGCCATTACCTCCACCGCCTCCTCCACCTAAACCACCGATTCCAGAATTATTATTCTGATGACTGTTGTGATTGTTGTTGTGATTTGAATTAAATTGCTGTACAGAATGCGACGAAGGCACATTTGCCTGTTGTTGCTGTTGCTGCTGCTGATGTTGTTGTTGTTGCTGCTGATGTTGTTGTTGCTGTTGTTGATGATGTTGTTGCAATTGGGATATAATTGTACCAGCTGTACCAGTGGTAGTTGTTGTTGTGGAATTATTTTGTATCGTTGAATTATTATGGACAGAACCGTTAACATTGGATGATTGGTTGTAGTAGGATTCTTCACCTTGAAAATAAAACATAAAATAATATATACTTTTGTTTACTACTGTAAGAGAGCTTTCATATGAAGAACTTCTGAAGCTTCTTAATTGGTTTGTAAGCTTTCTGGTGAATGATTCAAATATGGAATAGAGAGATTTAAGCGACATCTAGAGTAAAATAGTAAAAGAAATTAGAATATGGAAGCTCTACCGAAAGCTTTTTGGCCAGAAAGCTTTATAGGGTAATATTTAATGTTGGTATTGGAAGGTAACGATTAAAGATTTAAAATAATTCAAATTATTTATGTTTATCACAACATTTAAATATATAATGTATCGGACAAAAAAGGGTCCAAACTTTACCCAAAGCTTCTTTACCCTTAACCCTTTTTTGAATCCATGAAAACAGGCATGTAAATTTGGTTTGTGTTACAGACTAAAGAAATAAATAAATACTGAATATCTTATAGATGTCTTCACCCAATACAATAACTTTGTATTTGAGAAAAGATATTTCAATGCATTTTGCTTCAAATCTTTCGCGGAAATTATAATTTCATGCATTACCAGAAGTTCCAAAAACTGAGTTATTTCATCTTTGATATTATCAGCTTTTAATTTCTAAGTAACCTAGATGTTCTGAGGTCTTTAAATTTTAATATCTACATAAAATGGAGCCCGGTTAAATTTCAACGCTTTGAGTTCAACTGACAGGAAATACTTAAAAATAACAAAACCTTAAATTAAACATTAGCAACAATTCTTTCCCAAACCAAAAACATATTAAAAACAAAACATCAACGTAATGAATTCAATAGGAAATTGATCTGCATCAAGAAACTCCGCCTGATTTTTTTGTTTTATTTTTATTTATTTCCGTTTTGTACATTTTAACAATCGTTTACACAAAAACACATGTAGATACCTAATTTCATTGTCATGGTCACTCTTGAAACCATAAAAGTCAAACAAAATCGAAAAATAAAATTCAAATAGAAATAAAAAAAAAACCTAAACCAAAATAATAAACAAACAAAACAAATCACTTTCATTTTTCGATTAAAAATCATTCAACGTACATTGAGCATGATTCACTTTCATGTCTTCAGTCTTCCAGAAGATACAACAAAATGAAAAACCATAAAAACAATGTCTATAGCGTGCGACAACGACCGGGAATCGAGAGTGACAATTTAAAGAAGACAACAAAAAAAAGTATTTGCAAGAACTCCAAGAGGGCGTTCGTCAGGAACAAAACTTAAAAAAATCAAATACAAAATTAAAAAAAAAAAGCTAAGACACCCACCAACCAGGGTTGCCATGAACAAGCTTTTGAATTCTTACGGTTCTCTTAAAAAACAAGTAAACAGTTTCAAAATACTGGAACTTATATAAGTTGTTAATAAGAAACTGTTCTTCATATTCTACGTGTCTGGTACTTAAAAATTCCAACGAAATCATAGCTAAAACCATTAGACCAGTTTATACCAATTATGAGATAAGAAAACACACGCTTTGTTCTCGTTTTCCATTGACTTCAAAAATGTATTTATAAGGGTTTTAGCATTGTATCTTATAATTTGAGAATATAAGCAATAGTTTAATTGGTCTAAGGAATAAAGAGTAACACATTTTACCCTTAATCGAATATTTGTATTTATTTTTAGTCCAAACACAACCAATGGCAACCTTTACTGCTATGAACCTCTAAAGAACAATAAATTTTGTGTGTTTGTGTTCTTCTATTTTTTGACTCATTTAAAATTCTTGACACCAAGATACCCCGGAGTCAAGCAAGTCGCACGAAAAGGCATTCTTCTTATTCATTCAATTAAAAGACAAACAAATAATGAAGACAAATGAAAAAAAAAAACAGCAATTCAAATATAATAATTTATTATTCATAAGTCGAAGGCGCGAACAATTTCAGGGAGTTCTTTAAGTTAATGTTTTTTTTCTTTTCTTTTAATTTTTAGCCAAGTTACTTTAAAGGATACTTTAGGGATACTTAAAAAAAATTCCAAATAATTATAAATTAAGAATTTGCTTTCAAGATTGATACTTTTTAAAAATGATTGTTTTTTTTACATTTTTTCAATGGGTTGACGACAAAAATTTACAAATTCTGATTGGTCTAAATTCTTTCAAGCAAGACTTCTCAAGTTGTTTAAATAGTTCATGGAAATTTTAACAAATGAATATGACCAATTTTCACCAACGGAAAATTCAAATAAGTTTAATCGAATGATTGGTATAAAATCATTTTAAGCTTTAGAGTCATGAATAAGATTAATGTAATTCTTCAATGTCTTTTATGAAGTGATGGGGAGGATTAGTCAAAAACATCAAGCAAACATTAACTTAAACCACAAAAATAGATGAAAATTACAATCAGAGACAAAACTATTTCGGTTACTTGTGTTAACTGTTAGTTACACAAAAGAATACAATTTTGATTGGTATAAAATCATTCAAAGCACTTAGTGGCAAAAAATAGCTAAACTAATTCAGCTTTTGCAACGACATAAGAATAAAATTAGTGCGTAACAATTGAAACGCATATTTGACTTATTGATTACTGATTGGTATAAAATCTTCTAACTTTCTTAAAATTGACAAGTAGTTGTTCAAAAGGCCTAACAGTCTAGAAGCATATTGTAGTTTATTGTGCTTTCGAAAGAGTAATTTATTAAAAGACTTCAAACTGGTCAAGAACTTTATTGATTGGAAATTTGTTCTAAAAGTTCTGTAGACATTTGTGAGATATAAAGACGTGACAAGACTCTTATCTTATTGGACATTTTAGTTTGTATTTATCAGCAAGTAAGACTAGTTTTTAACAATCAGCCTATCAAAAGACTTAGAAAAGGGAATTAAAAAATAAATTATTAATTGATTGGTATAAAATCTTCTGACGCTAATAACATTGATAAGTATTCGTATGAAGTTATGAATCAGTGCTTTCTGAATGTTAAATTATAAATAAATGGATAAGGAATTAAGCCTTAGTACCCTTGGCATGATGGTTAGTGCGTTGGACTGTCATGCCAGAAGTCTTGGATTCAATACCTGTCCTGTGCCATTTACAGTTTTTTATTCACGGGTACTACCTCTTGCAGGGACTTGACAAATTCTCCAAGAGTTATTCTTGTCATGAAAGGTGCTTTCTCAAATAAGCCGTTCGGGTTCGGCTTAAAACTGTAGGTCCCCTCCATCCCTGACAACAGCACTCGCACACAGGAATGGTTGAGAGTTGTAAGTCACTAGGATCTGGTTTTCAAGGAAGGTTTTAAGTTCGACAATTTATACCAATAAGTGATTAAAAACTCTTATTGTATGGTTATTGGTTGAATACATAATCAAGGGAAAGGCTAATAAAGTGTCAGAAATTTTAGTTTGTATTCAAGACCCAATTAAATTATTTTATACCAATCAGTATATCAACAGAAACAGAAATAATTACGCCCTATAACAGCCAAATGTTGCAAAACTCTTAAGAGCAAGTTCATGAAACTTTTTCCTTTGCCTAATTCGTTCTCCAATTCGTGCGTGTAAGCATCATTATCGCAATGGCATCCACAGCAAGGCAGGTTAGTTACCCTTTTTAAGTATTCTAATGGCATTTTACAAACAAACGAGAAAAAAAAGAAAAAAAACCTTTGACATTAACTAGAAATACAGAAAAATAAAAGCAACAACTGGGAGTGCAACGTGTAGATTTTACACAAGCAGCTGAATTTATTGTAGCTTTTTATTAATTTTATCAGGCTCCATTCAAAAGGGTCCTTCTTTGTATATTTGTTTTGTCATAGGGATAGGAATTTATTTTCGCTTGATGCTAAAGTAAATAGATAGATAGTTCATCAATTACAAATTAGCGAGACTATGTATCTACATTTGTAAGAGATACAAAAAGTATCTATACTCATTGATTACTTTTATGTTTGTGTGCAAGACAAAAACGCCACAGGAAGTCGAGAGATTCATTAAACAAAAATATCACCGCCATTTCGATAGCAAAAGGCTGGGCACAGGACTTTGACCCATGTATGCAATGTTTATGTGGTGGTGGTGATGATGATGATGGAAGGAGTCATCAGAACGCATTCTCCTGATTGCATATCCGGCTTCTGGCATTGAGTAGGCATGGGCATTTATACATATAACATGAATCGCTACTTATCGCCGGAGCCAGACTACACCTATTCCACCTTTAAAATTGTAGTCCATTCAACTTATATCAGCTTTATATGCATATACAAACAGTGAAGAAGAGTGGGGCGGCAAAGGTCTATATGCAAAGTCATCAGAGTGTAACCGAAGCGATTTGCCTATCTAAAGGGATTTTATGCTGCCCAATAGCCGATTCTATTACCTATACCTATAGCAATAGCACCTATAGTGAGTGGTGAAAGTGAAGATGACAGGCTCTTTTGGACACGTTATATTGTAGAGGATTCGATTATGATGATGAGTTATTGCTTTTTGCATCGGCTCTACGCTGACGATGCTAGCTGGCAGGGATGCATGTTGGTGGGTGTTTTGATGGTTTCAAAAGGTATTTATTAAGTTAATCAAAATTTATATAAATTTTCAATGCAAAGGTACGATTATGAGCACGAAGTTTGAAAGTTTTAGAAAGGTAATTTTTAGGACAAGAACTGACATTTTGGTGACAAAGTGAGGGAAAATTAATTTTCACATTTCTTTATCTTTCGACAAAAGCAATTTAATTTGAAATTGGGAGTAAAAAGATGAAGAGAACCGGATTTTGACAAAACAGATTTCTAAAATTAGGATTTGAGAGAAGACTCTTTAATTGAAGTGAACTGCTTAAACAAGCCGTCATTGGGCACTGTTCACCTTTCGGCCTTTTCTGACTAATTTGTTTTTAAAAGGTGTTATAAATAAATTAGGTGTCGTAACAGTCCGTTGAGAACTAGGGCGTAGGGACTTACAACTCTCAGCCATTGATGTGTGCGAGTATTGTTGTCAAGGATGGAGAAAACCTACAGTTTAAGGCCGAATCCTAAAGGCTAATTTGAGAAAGCACTTTTCCAAATAACTTTTGGAGAATTTACCAATTAATCGCAACAGGTAGTACCCTTGAAAAAAACTTCAGATGACACAGGCAGGGTTCGAATTCAAAACCTCTGGCATGGCAGTCCTAACATCACGCTAGGGGTACTTTTTTTAAAAAGCTGTTAGGTTTTATAATTGCTCTAAGTTTTTAAACTGAAGCAGCACCCGGGGTGTGATGCTAAGTTTGTAGGAATGCCAGTGACCTTGGGTTCAATCCATGTACTTGAAAGAATTCAGATTGATGGTAAAAATTACTAAAAGTTTTAATTTTACTGTCACAAAATTAAAAACTCGAAAACCTTATGACATCGAAAAATTTCATTTCTGTTCCCAAGGTAAGAACTTTGGTTATGTTTATCTTTTGACACATTACCATTCATAGAATAAACTTTAAGAATTTTGCCAGCTTATATTCCAAGAAATATTTATAAAAAAGTCATTTTGGTCATTCAAAGCAAGGGTTACATAGAGTCTGCCATCTAACGTTTTTTTCAACAAGTGCTTTTTACTGTCCTGCTAAACAAATATGGTTGTGTATACGCTTGAACATGGCTTGGAAATATTGCCTGCGATCGTCTTTTTGACGTTTCAAGGTCCCTAGGGTCGAAGTAATGGCTGAATCACAAACACGCTTCAGCTTCGGCTTCACCTGACGTTTACGAGTTCAGCCATAATAATTCAATGGAGCTTCAACCTCACGTTTCGTTTGACAATCGTGAGGAAAAGAACGTTATGTAACGTAATGTAACTCCAAACGGAAGCTCTATTTCAATTATCTGAACATTTGATTAGTCTGACAGCTCAACAGCTGTAAAAAAATGTCAACAAACAAAATATATGCAGACAAAAAATAACGCAGACGAAGCCGAAGTTGAAGCGTGTTTGTGATTCAGCCATAAAAGATTTTAAGAGGGATTTCTGTGCGTGCGTGTGTACGTACATACGTCCATTAGGGCGTACCGTAAATTTTTTTCTGGAGTAACCTAACGTTTTGACCAGTATATTATGGAAAAAATAAGAAAAAAAAAAAATCAAGGGTACTTTTGGGCCACTACCGCGCCCTGAAATTTACTAAAATATGCAACTTATCTTTCTATTTTTTGTATTTTCAATTTTTGTTTATAAAAGTTAATCGTTGTTGTCAGATGTAAGCTCAATTTATTTAATTATTAGACTTAATTTCTTTAAATGAGTTTTGGACCTTGTCGACAAGAAACAATGTGTCCCTTTTTCGAACCCTTTAGAGAAATTTAAAAAAATCAGTTACGAACAGTGAAAGAAGTAATAAAACATGTTCTTTTGTCACAAAGCAATCTGAAAACAAAATATAATGGTAGAAATCTTATAAATTCCGAAGTTTTTCATATTGTGAGTACAGAAATCGAAAATATTTGGAGAAGTCCGTTGATTCCAGTTGTTTGTCATAGTCGAATATTACAATCAATCAAAATTCACTTCGATAAATATTTGACTCTTTAAAGATATCCTAATTCGAAAAAAATGTAAGCTATAACTGCAAATTGCTAGACTTTATCAATCTGTCAAGTACAAAATTGTTTGACATATAATCGTGAGAGTGTGATACATTTGATAAATGTGATTGTGGAAAGGATAAAAAAGAACCTGTTAATGAAAGGTCATTTTTAATAGACCAAAGAAGTGATAGAAAAATGGGTATTGGTGCTGTTGACAAAGTTGAAACTTTAAGAATTCAAAAGCAAAGAGAACGTTGTGCATATTAAATCACCAAAGTTTCCTCTTCTGTCTTAACAAGTTTAGTAAATGTGGTGGATACAGAAGAGTCCGTTGAATCTATAGAAAGAAGAAACAATTCAGTGGAACCAGCCGAGATAGTCCTCGTATCAATATCATCAGATTAGCGCCATTCACTTGATCTACCATCTGTAGCAAGAGTTTGCGACAGATACGGCCTTTTTGTCCGATTTGCTGCAGCGGTAGCTTCAGCAGTTCTCCAGGACGTTGGAATTATAAAAGCCGATAATACCACTCTTGTTATTGATAAAAACAAAATACATCGAGCATTGTTGAAATCAAGACAGTTTATCAAACCAAAATGATGGTATCTTACTTCGAAGTATATATATTGATGGAAGAAAAGATAAGACTTTTATTTCAGAGACAAAAGATGGGCTTCATTATCAAAAACAAGTTCTAGAAGAGCATATTTCAATTGTTGCACAACCGCAATCAACATTCTTTGGTCCCGTAACTCCGACCATTACAGTGAGCAATATGTTTACTTCATGCGAACGAATTGCCACTAAGTAATCTTTTCACCAACTTAGATGGATCTACTTCGGGACCTCGTGAGTATTCTGGCCCGTTTGGTAAGGCACTGAATGATTGTGAAAAAACTAAAGTTCTTCAGTTCTTACCTGTTGTCGGAAATGTACCTAATATTGACCAAAACATCGTAGATCATTTAAGTACAGAACAAAAATATCTCTTTGAAATGTGTCAAGCTTTTAAATCAGGTTACTGCTCTCCCGTATTAGCAAATCGACAGCCTGGGAAAATGGCACATTTAACAAGAAGAGCTCAAAGTTCCGGATTTTCCATGTCATACACAAAGTGTTGAAAGATGCATCAAATCTGTGACTGAAGCAAGCCGATCAGTCATAGGAGCAAAATCGAGAAATGGACTCATAAGGAACAAATTGAATCCAGAATGAAAATGCCTTCCCAGGGGTGTCCCAAAATTAACGCAAGATTTGAATTAAATAGAAAACGCCGTTTTTAGTCTTTTGATAGTTATATTTTTATTGACTCGTAAAGTACATAGGATAGGGTTATGTATGGAATAACACATCGGACAAATGGCCTCCACGGCTTTGCATGCACATGCGCACTCTTTTGTTGAAATTTTCCATGACCATTCTGCAATAAATGTGGCTGAATTTCGTTGATTCAGCGTTGAATCTCCTCCTTTAATGCACGGGTGGTTGTGGGCTTGTTGACATGACATATCAAATAACCCCATAAAACCACACGATCTATGGGGCCAATTTTGATCACCGAAACGAGAGAGTATATACGACCTGGAAATGTCTCATGCAGTAATTGAATTGTTTCACGGGCTGTATGACATGTGGCACCGTCTTGTTGAAACCACATATTGGACACATCAATATCTTCCAATTTTGGCAGAAAGAACTGTGTAATCATGTAGCGATATCGAGCACCAGTAAAATTCACTGCTTGACCAGCATCATATTCAAAAAAATAAGGCCCAATTATGCCTCCAGCCCAAAATCCACACCATACAGTCACGCGTTGTGGATGCATTTGTTTTTCGACAATCACATGTGGGTTCTCCGAAACCCAAATGCGGCAATTTTGGCGATTGACATAGCCATCAAGACGAAAATGTGCTTCATCGCTAAAACACTATTCCGACACGTTGTTCGATCGTGTAACGCTCCATTTTTATTAACCCTATACTGTTAGCTGGCAATTTTTTTTTTCAGGGTTGCCAATACTTCACTGCACAAATGGCGGCAAATTCAAATCTTGCGTTAATTTTGGGACACCCTTTATTTAAATTCAACTTAAACTTAAATTTTATAAATAAAACAATGAAGTAAAATAATAAAAAAGAATGTACTGGTTTTTTCTTTTTAAAAATGTTCAAACGTCGGTAGAGGCCTAAAAGTTATGTCCGGAATACGCAACTTTTGATACCCCTAACGTCCGTACATTCGTAAAGTTCAAGAACTAACAGAGATATTGACTTCAAATAAATTTCTTGTATATTGTGCTTTACATAAACAAGGAACCTATTTCGACACTATTCAGAAGGCAGAGAAGATCTTATCGATGGAAATGTTGTCTCACGCTACTCACTGAGATTGTCTGAATCACTTTCCTTCTAAAAATTTTGTTCTTAAATGATCTCAAAGAGCTCTAAAATACCAATGAGATGAAGTATTTGGAAGTATCAATATAGATTCCGAAGATTTAATCCTTAAAATTTGTTGCGAAAACAAGCAACATCGGCCTTCACAGTCGGAATGAAAATGTAACCATTTTAAAGTATGGTTCTCGGACTTCAAAAGATTTTTGCTAAAGAAAATACATAACATGGGTTCTAAACTAGTTGGAAAATAAAGCAGCCTATTGCTTCATTATATTCATGATCTCTTTTTTATGATATCAAAAACCTATCAAATTATTATATCTTACCTGGTTCGGGTATATTACCCAATGGACTCTCTGGTAGCAGGATACCTTTTTGGACAAGTTCCTCTCTATTGGCACGTACTGAAATTTTTCTCTCAAGTGCTAAAAAAAAATAAATAATAAACAAACAAAAACAAAATAAATACAATTTACCATCATCATAATTTACAAACAAGAAAAAGTATTGCTAAGCTATTATTAATCTCCCTATGTACATCTGTGTTTTTTTTAGTAAATAAACTTACACTTTGAGGCAGCTTCAAATTTTTCGCTTTTCTTTTTTCGCCGCCATTTCCAAGGTTTGAAAAATCTTCCCAATGCACTTAGCTTGCTTTTTCTTTCCAGAGGCGGTGTACGTGTACCGGAACCCAAACTGTTTGTTCGAATTGCAGCACCATTTTGTTTTTTTGCTAAAAAGAGAAACAAAAAAAAAAACAAGAGAAAATTACTATCCATGTTTCTATGTATATAAAAATATAGTTAAATAAAATATTATCAAATGGCCAAGTAAATAAATTTTCTCCCTCTCTTCGTCTATTTTATATTTTCTTTTTCAATTTTAAGTTGTCTTACTTCCGGTTACCACGAAAATGGCACATCCACTAAGGAGCTTCTTTTTCAACATAAGAAAAAAAAAAAAGACCAAAACTTATTCACAACCACAATTTTAAGGGAGTAACCATGGGAGGGAAGTTATAATTTACATCAAACCATCAGGAGTGAATTTATTACGGAAGTTAATATAAATAGATGAAAAAAGAATAAAACTTTTATTATAAATTAATTTACAGCTCAACTTTTCTCACCCATAAAAATAAGCAAAACAAATTACTTGAGAATTAAGAGCTTTTTTTTGGAAAAATTTAATAAACATCCCCTTAAGAATTTTGCACTAAAAAAAGAATACGAGAAAATTGTGGGTGGGGTGTGTCCTAGAAACTTAAGCTCAAGAAAGTGAAAGAGCTGCTATGTTGTCCTCTGAGAAACTTATCCCGATGAAAAGGATTTATGACGAATAGTTATTTTGTTCTGCTTCATCTCCTTCTACCTACTCCGGTTTCTCCTTCTTTTGTGGGGATATAAAGTTTCAATTCTAAAGCGCTATTAAGAAGAAGGTGTTAGCTGGACACAATGAAAGTACACTTTCATTGTGTTACAGGTTTTAGCTTCTGCTACTGGTGCAGCTCCTCGTGGAGCTAACGCTGTCGTCGCTGCAGTATCAAAATAGCTGCTTGCTGCAGAAAAGTCTATGAACTTGTTTTTTTTTTAACTTTTTATAACCAAGAAGGACAGAGTGTTATATGTCTGTATGCACCTATAGACAGAGAAAGAGTGAAATGCATTAAAATTGAATAGAAAGGGGGATCGAAAGGGAGGAGCATTATAAAAACAAAGAACAATTGATGAGTTTGAGGTAAAATTAATTTACGGAGAACAATAAAAATTCAGTTAGTTGGAAACAATTAATGAAGCTTTAATTTACTTAAAGGGGTGATTGAGGGCGGATTATAATGCGGGCATTACAATTGTCTGCTTTTGTAAAGAGAACTTTACATTGATGTGGTTTGCTTACAATTTAAATTTCAATTAGAGTCGTTGCATTTGATGAGTTCGTTTTTTTTTGTTACTTTGACCAAAAGCATATTTATATGGTGCTAAAGCTATTCAAGGCAACTGCGAATATCCATCAAACTTGGACAGAAGCTGTGTGTAGAAAGGGTCTTTCAATAGAGACGTACCATTTGCGACAGTTGATAGCGGTTATATATAAAACTACATCTGTCAAATGGATTGTAGTTTACCAAGTCTATAATATAAATAAATTAGGCGAAACATCAGTCCGTTTCGAATTATTGACTTTCAACTCTCAACAATTCCTCTGTGAAAGTCATGTCAGAGGGGAGCTACAATTTTTATGCCGAACAATTTAAGAAAGCACTTTTCATGACAAGAATTTTTCAATTCCCCGGAAGAGGTAGGACCCGTGAAAAAATCTTTAGATGGCACAAGCAAGGATTGAACCCAAGGCTTCTAGCATGACAGTTCTTAACACATTAAATATCACGCCACGGGTACTAAAATTTACTAAGTTTGTTTATTCAAATAAATATAGACGTTAACAACATTACAACACGCGCAAATGACACTCGAAATCGGTGTGGATGTACCTGTTTTACACCAAATCGGCCTATCAAGTGGATTCAGTTGAGTCAAATAGTTCAACTACATAACAGAAGATCTGTCAAAAATATAACTTGATGAATTTTGTATTGATATGCCAGTTTTCACTTTAACTCTATTTAACTGACCCTTTCATTAACTTCTCGAAAACAGGGATGTTAATTAGCTCTTAGCCGTTGTAAACTTGAAAGTTCAGCGATAAGGCCTATTTCTAGATGAATGGGTACGTGAACAAATCAAAATTGTCAAATTTCAGATGATTCCGTTCCACAGCTAATCCAAAAGCATCCCTCACTAAATTTTTGGGGTGATTGTCAACTGAAGAACCAACAGTTCATATTTCTTAGAGGATTACATTGACAAGGCTATCACTGTTAACGGGTATTGTTATATGCTAATGATTAATAACTTTTGGCCTAAATTGGGTGATATAAACAGCACTTTACACACTTCACGCCACATTATGGACATTTTAAACGAGCTATTTGAAATTCGAGGAAGTTGTCATCTTACGTAGAGATGATAGATCGCAGGGTTTAAAGGAAACATTTTTATACATTTTTCGTGGAGACTCATGAAGTCGCATATCAATATGCAAATAATCCATGTGTTGTTTTTATGTAAGAGGCATAAAGGTTAGACTTGTGTTTGCGTACTCGGTTGCTTTTTAGTTTTTTTTTTTTTTTCGTTCCAAAATTGCTTAATTTTCATCAGAAGCAGCACCGAATGAACATTGTCTTACACATGTTGAACAACGTCAATGATGATCCTGATTTTCTCAAAAGAGCAACGAAAAAAACATGAGGAATTCTTCCTCTTCTTCGGTTTCTACGCTCGTTGTCAATGACACTCTATTTGTTAGCTTTTTAGAGATAGCTAATCTCTTTGCTAGGCAGTTCGCCGCCAATTCTACGCTGCCAGTGAGTGTTATGACTCCGCCTGTACTTGAGCGAGTTAGTGATTCTATGGGACCAAATTTTTTTCGCCCTCGTAAAAGTCCTTAGAGATCTAAACACACATAAATCTGCTGGTCCGGACGGTATCGCCGCTATTGTTCTGAAGAGGTGTTCTTTAACCACTGCGTAAGCTTTTTCATACATGTGTCCTACTCCTCAGGTCTCGTCCCGAGAGGATTGAAAACTGCATTTGTCCAGCCCATTCCTACAAAAGCCGAATCTTCCTCATCCTCTAATTATCGACCGATTGCACTTAAGTCCCTTCTTTGCAAGGTCATGGAAACGCTGATTAATTATCAGCTTAAGAAATATCTTGAAGATCGAAAGCTTCTTAATGATCGGCAATACGGCTTTCGTAGCAATAGGTCCACTGGTGATCTCATGGTTCATTTCACCAAACAGTGGAGCAAATCTTTACATCGTTTTGTAGAAAGTAAGATTATTGCACTAGATATTTCAAAAGCATTTGATAGGGTTTGGCATCAGGCTCTCTTATCGAAAATGCGTGTTTTCGGTATTTATGAATCCCTGCTTCATTGGATTAGTAATTACCTTTCGGATCGTTCAATACAAGTAGTATTGGATGGATTCAATTCTCAAAACCATAAAATAAATGCTGGTGTGCCCCAGGGCTCTGTTCTATCTCCAACACTCTTTCTCATTTTTATAAATGATCTCCTGTCTGCTACTTCCAATGCAATACATTGTTTCGCTGACGATAGTACTCTTAGCTTTTCATATTCTTTTTCACACTCACATCCTCCTTCTTCGGATGTGGAGCTGCAACGATAAAATATGATAAGCTAATTAAATTCCGACCTAAACAGCATTGTTCAATGGGGATTAAAAAACTGAGTGGAGTTTAATGCTTCGAAAACCCAATTCTGTCTTGTACCCCCATGGCCATTATCAATGGATGGCACTTGCATCAATGAGACTGAACACCTCGATATTCTCGGTAAGTGTTTCACCAACCACCTCTTGTGGAATGATCACATACGCGATGTCGCCAAAAATGCCGCAAGGTGTTTCCTAAGGCGAAAGAAGAAAGAAATATTTCACCCCTTCTGATGTGTCTGTAATCTACAAGACTTACATATGTACGTCCAAAGCTTGATAGAGCATTTAAATTGATAGATAATAATATCATAAGTTCATTTACTTCGCTTGAACATCGTCATAAGGTCTCTTGTCTGACCCTTTTTTACCGTTATTTTTACGGCTTATGCTAGTTGTATTCCTCCCCTTAAACAGTTCAACGGTAATACGCGCGCTTCTAGGAATGCTCATCAGTATACCCTCGAGCCCAACTTGGATCGTACTGTCAAATACAGAGATTCGTTCTTTAGCCGTACTACGCGAATGTAGAATGCCTTACCACACTCTGTCTTTCCTAGTCATTGCAATATTCAGGACTTCAAAACCAATGTGCACCGACATCTCCTTTTAAACCCACTCTCCTCTTCCTAATGCTCACACTGTACCTCTGCATAATAAGGGTAGTAATATCCCCTCGAGTGTGTGTTTATTATAAAAAAAAATAGTGGGTTTATGGTTATTACGTCGAAACCGAAGCCAAATCATCTCAATAGAAGAGTCCAGGAGAGCCAAGACCGAAAAAGGAACGCCAAGTTCGTTCAAATGTGAAAGTTTTCTCACAGTTTTATTTGATTTCCACGGCGTTGTGCATCAAGAATTCCTACCGCAAGAGCGTACGGTAAACTGGGAGTAATATCTTGAAGTTATGCGGCGTTTGCGTGAATTAATAAAAAAAGAAAACGGCTGAAAATATGGTAAGAAAATTCATGGATTTTGCACATGATAATGCACCTGCGCATATGTCGATATATGTATATGAGTAGTTTTTTGGCCAAATCAAATCATGCCTTAGCCACTGTATTCACCAGACTTGGAGCCCTGCGACTTTTTCCTTTTCCCGAAATTGAAAAGGCCTATGAATGGACAAAGATCTGCCACGATTGAGGAGATAAAGGCTGCATCGCTAAGAAGCTCAAGGCAATACCCAAAAGTTAATTTCAGAAGTGTTTTCACGACCGGAAAAAGCGCTGGCCCAAATGCATTGTATCAGAGGGACACTATTTTGAAGGGGATAACATAATTTTGGATAAATAAAGTCACCTTACTTTTTGATAACACTTCCTATAGAGTTTTCAAAGAAATATTGACAGAATTAAATCTGAAGTGAACATTGACGATAAATTTAATTGATTTCTTTGACTCCATGATACCCTTAAAATTTTTCCATTGGGTAACATAAGTATGTGAAAAAATGACGAAGCATGCTTGACGTTATTTGATAAGTTGCGCACCAGAATGAACTGACGTGAAAAATAAATGGATACTGAAAACTTTGAAAATCACTCAACTTGACAAAATATAAACAAACAAATTGTGCTTTAATTCGAAGTTAAGAAGGGTTGGAATAATGTGCATGCATATGTCAGGTCAGAAACTGTATCTTTAGGATGAACCTGACACGTTTTTGAAATTTAGAGTTTAACATCTAGCACATATATTTCGACGTTCAAATACTGCTTAAACGTCTCAAATAAATCCGCATAGCATTGAACGGGATAAAGTGTATCGTAAAAAAAGAGTATCGTCTTGAAAATTCTTTTCTACACAACACAGCTATCAACGAAGACGTCACTTCAACCGTCAAAACATCTGTCAAACATATCTTTTGAGGTATCAGTCAAAGAAGTCAATAAAGCAATCGTCACTGAATCCGTTAACACAGACTTTGGTAAGGATTGTATTTTTAAAAATTGACAGAATACTACGTCATTTTGACATTGACACATTCTAAATTGGTTAGTCTTTAAATACAGACCTAGATTTTGTGTATTATGCAGTTAAAAGTAAAATAAACATTTCTAAAGTAGACATTAACCCCTTTAAAAACATAAATTCAGAAACTTCTGTCAATTAAATCTATATTTGTTTTTGTGCACATATCTTTAAGTGTTCCAACTTTAATAAAGTTATCAAGTTTGTTAAAATTATGAAATAGCGTGCCAGAACAAATTAGGATTTTTTATCGTCAGAAGTCTTAATAGAACAACTATCAGGTTCATAATTTTGTTTAGTCTCTGTTAACAAAGCTTATAGACCACACAACGCTATTGACATCACTAATTAAGCATTAGGCTTACTTTTGACACGTTAAACCCTGCTCATTCTAAAAACTAAGAAAAACAAGAAATTACAGTTTGCGCAAAAACTAAGCTTGCATACTCAACCAACAACAATTCAACTGTCAACACTTCTTTTCATTTCAAAGCCTTCCCCCATTAGCTTCCTCATAGCATAATAAAGAACCAGGTAAACCAGTCAGTCACTCAAGGCAGAGAGTCTGTCATTAAATGGCGCAACGGAAGAATTTCCATCAGCAACAACAAAAAAGAAGATATAAAACAGAAACAAGTAAAAATAACACAGATTACCCCTCCGTCAATTCTAACTCTGACACAATTAGCAATGTAAACTTAAGTCATTATGATTTTTACTTTCATTTCAATGGAGGATGGATGGAAGGTAAAGTGAGACAGAGAGAAAAACAAACTTCCGGTTTTATTTTTAATCTAAACTGAACATGGTAGTAAAATATATGGAGAAGTCGCTCAATAGAAGAGGTACAACAACAACAGAAGAGAAAAAACACCATCACATAAAAGATAGTTAAAGCTATTTTCTTAGGGAAAAACTGGATAAACTACGTTTAATGGGTTTCCTTATGTTTTCTTTTCATTTGACGACCGACAACTTAGAGCTCTTGGTTTATTGGCATTAGCGTAAGCAACATACAATAAATAAAAAGAGTTAACAGTTGTAACAGAATATAAAAACGATTTTAAAAGAAAAAAAGTTATGAGGTAATAATTTGCGGTTTTTTCATGGCGTAGATGATGAGGGACTTAACTGTCTGACTTACTGACTTTTGACAGTTGGGTGTGCATCTGTTCATCAGGAGTTGCTGTTTTCCTGTTGTTTCTAATTGGCACTGCCAACACCTCTTTTTTTGTCTTCTTTATGGAACTAAAATGAGATTTGGTTTTGTCTTTTCTACTTCTTCGTTTAGAAATAGCAACAGCAAAAATTGCAAACGTCAAATGGACAAATTCCTTTTTCTGAAACAGGGCATTCCGGAAGAAGCAAAGAAATGAGTGGAAATAGCTTTTGCAACAGGTTACATTTGTTTGGGTCGCCTTGAGAGGATAGGCCGAAAGCAATAGGATTTTATGGATATTCAGAAACACTACAATCAGAATTACTGAAATGGGGTTTCATTAAAAATATCATTGAATAGCTCAAAATTATTTTTTTTAAAGTAATTAATTTTAAAAATCGGTTGTGATGAGATTTTTACGATATACTGATTTTTATGGAGTGCTTTTAAAGGAAAAATGTAAAATTTGCAATTTCAATTTCAAGTCAATCGGTTGAAAATTTTTCCGAGATAAAAGTCCAGCAATTAAAAAATTAAAAATTGTATATTGCGATAAACCAGTTTGTTGTTTTAAATAGTTCTGAGTTTTGAGTAAATTTGCAATACCTTTAATTCAAAAATATTAAAAACGAGTACTTAAAAGTTTTTTCCGGTCATAATCATTTTTGAGATCCTAGGGAACCCAATTCTTGACAACGCCATGGAATTTGATTTGGATCGTTTCTACAGACGCGTGAAGGCAATTGGATGTCTAATAAGGCGAGAATTATGACCGAAAATTGAAGCTAACGCTCTAAAACTTAAGTTCACCAACTCAGAATTTCGATTAAAGTGCTTAGTTTACTGAGTAAATTCAAAAGATGCATTCATAAATTAAATTTAAAGCCGTCAGGTGTGACCATTTTCTAAGAAATATCGGGATTTTTAATTAAGACCCCGATATTTCTAAGCAAATAAAAATAAAATAAATTCGGTGGCGCAACAGTCCGTTGAGAACTAGGGCCAAGTTATTTACAACTCAAGACCATTAATATGTGCTGACATTTTACTTGACTCCCAATCATTCCCACATGATGTATTCGTTTTGAAACTTAGCTTAATTCAAGCTCTTCCGACACTTTTCGGCCAAGAGTTCGAAGTTTACAGAAATGATCGTCTTGTTGGTAATGTAAAGTATTTAGGTGGAGGTGTTCTCATAGCAGTAAAAAATACACATTTCTCGTCTACTTTTTTTTTTTCCGTTTGAACTATCAATTGAACTTATCTCTGTAAAGTTAATGGTACAGACTAAGACTATTTTAATTTTAAACGTTTATATTCCTCCAAAAAGTTTAAAGTCTGTTTATAGTGAACTCTAGTTGGCATTAGAATTTCTTATCAGTTTGTCCTGCTCGGACACCAATATTTTACTTTTAGGTGATTTTAATTTACCACAACATTGACTGGATTCCATCCGAAGACGAATCTTTTCTTGAGGCCTCTCTTTCTTCTTCACAACTGGAACTATCTCTTTTCGAGAAAATCCTTCATACTGGCTTACAGGAAACAAGCTGCATTAAAAACTCAAAAAATCGCATTTTCTAATATTAACGAAGCAGTTTCAAGTTTTTATAAGATCCTTAATAATTATTTAGAAAAAAATGTACCTTTAAAAAAATCAAGATATACAATTTTTAGCCACCCTTGCTACACGAAAGAAACAAACTTATCTCAAAATTCTGTCTCCAATCAACTTTTCTTTTTATGTTGAACTTTTTACAGAATTCAAGTCTCTTTCTAATTTTGTATATGCTAATTACATATGTTACTGATATTGTCACCTCTTTGAAAGACAATCCTAAAAAAATTTAAAACTTGTAAACTTAAGGTAAAAATCAGATGGCTCTCCAGTTAACTTCACGTACAAGATCCTTTGATTAGATAAAACTGTTGATATCTGTAACGCTTTTGCAACAAATTTCTGTGAATCATTTGTTAATAGCCCTGAAGAAGTTAATGAAGTATATTTTCATAATCTCACTCCATTTCGCAAACTATCTGTAGTCACATTCCTGTTTTATTTAAACTTAAAGCTCTTGGTTTTCTAGCATTTTTCTAGCTTGGATCATTATACCTTGAAAACAGATCTTATGAGGTCAAATTTAGAAATTGTCATTCTGAACTTTTAGTTGCTCAATTTGGTGTTACCCAGAGAAGCCATCTTGGCCTTTTTCTGTTCATCCTGTCTATTAACAATGTATCCTCACGTCTACGCTCAAGTGAAGTTCTTATTTTTGCTGACGACATGAAGATTTTTAAAATAATAAAGTCCACCATGATCGTATTCTTTTACAAGCCGACATTGATAGTTTCACATTTTGGTGTACTCACTTCCTGGGGATTATCCTTATGATCTGCCTTCCTATGAACATCTTATTCTGCTTTTTCGAATGCAATCCCTCCATCAAAGGCGTGTTAATAATGACTTCATATTTCTTTATGAACTCATTAATGGTGAAATTGATGCACCTTATTTGCTATCTTATGTACATTTGAATAACCGAGGCGAAACTCATCACTTGCGTACTTTTGTTTTATGCATATTGACTTCCATAGAACTAACTATGGAAAGAATGAAGCTTGTCGAATGAGCATTTTATATCCGTTTTAAATCCGTTTTGTCTTTCCAGTCTCTTCCCTCAGAAGAGACTTTAAGTTTCTTTTTTTTAAAGAAGAATGACTTTTTTTCTAAAACCAGGCATTCTGGAAGAAATGAGAGGAAATAGATTTTCGAAATAGGTTTGCAAATTTTATATTGATACACAAATCTAAAACTTCACTCAGCAAAACATTTCTAATGAAACAAATATCTTGTTTTATCAATATTTTTAGTTTAAGATTAAAACAAAATTTTACAGCTTTAAAAAAAAAAAACAAGTTGTGACTATATGTTTTTTATGCACGGTTGCTGACATATTGTACCATTTATATTTCTCAACAAACAGTTCAGCAGTTTCTCACATGTAAGCTGCATTTTTTTAAATACAATTTTTCATTCGACGATTCAAGGATAATAGCAAACCGTCAAAGTAGGGATTCACTAACTTCAGTGATTTCCTAAGACATGGTTGGATTTGCAAAAAATCTTCTGAAGGTGTTGCCGTCATTACGTGTCCCCATACCGTTTTTTACAAGATCGATAATGCTACCCAGTTTTTCGTGAAACTCCTACTGAATTTTCTTGTTTTGAGCACCTCTAATATGGCGGGACTCATTGTTGGATCTCCATGCAAATTGTAGGCAACATGGAGGATACACTCCAAAAATTTCAAAGTTTTTGTTTACAGCTTTGATTCTTATATTTGTCAGGTTATTCATTTCGGAAGTTGTAGTTCCACTCATGAAACAGGAAGAAGCTCCAGGAGTTTCTGTTACAGATTGGGCTGTCTTCCCGTACTGCCATACTTTTAGACAAAAATAGAAAAAAAAGACTATCTCTTATCTTTTCTTTATTTTGTATTACTCTAATAAATAATTTGTATACTCTAATAAATATTTCAAAATATCATAAAACTGTAATTTTATGTGTTTTGTTTTCAAGAAAATTTCGTTCAAAGTTGAAAAATTTTCCAGGCAGAAATAAATGTTTTCGCAAAAATCGGAATTCTCAGGCCTTGATGGTCATGTTTTATTTTTAAAATAAAGTTTATTCTTAAAATAAGGGCGTAACCAGTTTATTCTGACAATTAATACCACCGTGAAGACGGAGTTTTTTGAAATCAGTGAAACATTTTTGAGCATAATTTCCACTTCTACAGATGATTTTTTCTAGGCTTTAACATGAATGTGTGAAGAATATGCTGGCATAATTACTTCCTTGGTATCTTTTGGCGCTTTGTTAAAATCAAAAAGTTAAAACAAAAAATGTCTTAGTACGAAAGCTTCAGACTACTTATAGAAGGTATAAAATTTAGAAGGATAGATATGACGATTTTACGACGGCGCACGCCATTTTTTAAAGGGAAACTCCTGGATTTTAAATGTTAAATGAGTTAATGTTTTTTTTATTGTAAATGTCAACTGTCAGCAGAGTACGAAGGATATTTACGAGATATGATTTTTTTGAACATGGCGTACTTCTAAAGTGAAAAATGTAAAATTTTAAGTCAATCGGTTAATAATTGACGAGTTATGGGTCCGGCAAGCCTAAAGGCATTATTAAGATTAACGCGTTTGAAATTTTAAATAGCACGAGCATTGATTATTTTTCCAATACCTTTTATTCAAAAACATAAAACCCGAGTACTAAAACGTTTTCCTAGGTATAATCCTTTTTTAAATGCTAGGGAACTATTTAAACATTAAAAAAAATCCCTTAATTCTCTTGGAACGCCACAGAATTGAATGATTTGGATGCGTGATATTTCAACACTTTGATAAAGAAATTGTCTCACTTTAGCAGCAAAATCACAGAACGAATATTTTAGACTCACATTTTAACAGTAAACTTGTTATTAACCTGTTACCAGGGTGAGACTTATAACCGAAAACTGGAGTTAAAGTTCTAAAAGGTGCGGCCACCGACTCTGAATTTTGATAACATGTTTAGTTTACTGAATAAATTGACAATGACAGTAAGCGAAAGGGTGCGTTAAAAAACTACATTCAAAGCTTTAAGGTGTGACAATAGGTTTCTAATAGGTACACTGTTATTTCTTAAAAAAATAGTCACACTAATAATTGTTTTCTATCAATATTTTTGGTCTCACAACATTTATGAACCTACCTATTTTTTGGAAAATTAGATTTGACACACAAAAATTCAAATACACCCACAAAAATGACGTGTACCGCTTGACTACCGCTCCCTCCTAAACCGCTGAAAACAGAATTTTCACTTGTACTAGTAAAAGTTGCGCCTAGTCAAGATCTATCATTCTGCATACCGCCAGGTCATTTAAGACCGCTGGTTCAGCGTCCAGAGCGTTTTTCCATATAAAATAAAAAAAAAAAATCACTCACAAAAATCACGTGCACCGTTTGCCCCCCTCTCACTCCTAAACCGCTGGAAATAGAATTTTCACTTGTACTAGGGAAAGTGATGCCTAGTCAAAATCTATCATTCTAGATACAGCCAGGTCATTTTGGAGCGCTGGTTGAGCGTCCAGAGCGTTTTCCCACATAAAATGGCAAAGTCAAATACACCCACAAAAATGACGTGTACCGCTTGACTACCGCTCCCTCCTAATTTTTGTTTTTAAATTACAAGACAAAAATTAAGTAGAATATTATAATGAAATGTGTTTTTTTGTTATAAAATATAATACAAATTTAAGAATTCATTTTGTGTTGCACAAAAGTTCTCTTAAATGTTCGTAATGTGCCACAAATATTGAAAAAATTAATTAATTAATTAATTTATTAATTTTTTTAAAAATTGTTAATTTTAATTTTAAGTTCTAAAATATTAATTATTTCTTTTAAATATTTCTAAGAAAATGGTCACACCAGTAACTGTTTTAAATGAATATTTGTGTTGTATCTTGAAAACCAACATTGAAAATCTATCAATTTCGATAGAAAATCTTAATTCCTACAGAAAATGTCTTTAGTCTATTTCTCAGATTGAGCTTAGTTTCCGTGCTACACAAAAAACATAGAGAAAAAGGTGATTATTGTGACCATGTACTCAAAAATCTCGACTTAGTTGTCTATAATTCTATTTTCAAAGCATTTTTTGGCTTAAAGTACACATATTTATTGTGAACAAATTTAAAATTGTATTGACATAAAATACTATTTCAAACGAACTTTGAAACACCCTGTAAATTACACTATATTCTTTTCTTTTACCAAAACCCACTTATATATTATCTTTTTACCTGCACTTGAATGCAGTTTACCATCATCTCATTGTGGCTCTTAGTTGTCTTGGGTTTATGATTAACGTTGCAGCGTCTTGGAATTTTTTTGCGGCTAGGCTGGGCGGAATTGGGTTGGGTGAAGAATGACTTCTATTCATTAATTTCTCATCTTCTCATCGTTACAAATTGAAGCAGAAATTAAAAAAGAAAAACTGTATGAGACTAATTGAAGCAGTGCACAATGCACATCCATGATGTTGGATATTGCTCATGGGGACTCAGGGAATGGGATATGGGTTGGGCATGATGGGATGAATAATAATAAAGAAAAGATAGAAGGAAGGAAGACTTGTGGAAGGAATGCCGCCAATATTAATGAAGACTATACAACATATAATATAGAAGTAGCTGATGGCAATGTTTATAAGCGACATATTTGCAATTAGTTTCGTTTGAGACAATGTTTTATATGTATAAAGTATGGAATTCATCAAGGAGACCAACCGAATAGCATACTTTTTATAGAGTAACAAGTTGAGTGTGGTGTTGAAGATTTGTATAGTTTTTGAAATTGAAAGGACATTTTTATAGCACTAATGAAACTGGGTAAGAAGAAGAACATCAGTTATATTCCTATGAAAATGAAAACCAGTTCGGTTGTTAAATTTTCAATTAATCTCAAAAGATTTTAAGTTTTGTTTTAAGCTTGAGTTTTTATTCGTAAATAAAAAACGTATATGTATTTAAGTGCATTTCATAAAAATATAACATTTCAAAAACGATATAGCATATTTGAAAAAGGTGCCGATAAAAAAACGATATAATTAAAGCAATTCCGCCAAAATGTGTTCGCATAATTTCTACACGCCCACAAAGCTTATAACGCCGATGAAATGGCAAACTCTATTCAATATTTTGAAACCTAGAGGCCATCATTGGTAAATTTAACAGTTGTTTCGCTGAAACATAACAATTGCAAATAACCATTATTGGCTTTATGGTCATCATGGCACAGCACTTTAGGCTATCCAATTCCTAAAATAACCCAAACAAAAAATGTATTTCAATTTTATTCTTTCACTAAATCCCAAAAGAATAACCTCACAAATTAATTTCATTTAAAATTAACAGATTCAATAACGAAATTTAAAATTAAAAAAATCATATCCTTTCCGGTAAACCATAACCGTATCATCATAAGCTTTCAACTATAATATTCTCATTTATTTTAATTTTTAAACAAATCGACTCCCTGACACATAATTTATTTATTCATTCCATTTTATTGTTCATTGTATTCAGTAAAAACATTTAACACACAAAAAATATTATTAAATATTAATATTAATATGATGATGACATTTTAACACAAATAAAATGAAATAAAAATATTTAAACTTATTTCTGTGCATGGGAATATTTTTAACTATTCCATGAATATTAATTAGAAAAATAAATATGTACATATGTACAAAAAATTATACTATTGTTAAAGCTTATCCTAGCTTGAAAATGTAATAATAATTTATTTTGAAAGAACGACTGCAACACCCGCCATTCAAATACACTTGCACTATACGAGTGGTTTACGTATATATCTATCCAAAAAGTGCACTCATCCTTTTTACGCTATAAAAGTGTACGAACTTTATAACCACTGCACAATCTCCATTCATTGCCATCACAAACAATAACAACAAAAACAAAAAATAGGAAAACACAATTTTGACATAAAATGAACCCTCAACATGAACATAGCGTACCAACTTGGTATAAAAAAAGAAACCAACAAAAATCTAATCCACATTAAAGGAAATTGTGTAGAGTATACGCCACCATCCATACGGACCCCATCTTCCAGTACCTTATAGTCTTATAGTTCAAAAACAAACAAAAAGCAAGAAGAGAATATTGTATAGGTAGCCGAAAATGTTGTCAATGTTGTTTTTGGCAGTGCCAAAAGCATCCGTGCATAAACCTGCCTTAAACATCACGAACACAAAAGTTTTCTTAAGCTAAGAGAAAAAGGACAAGTTGAATGCCTTAAAATTAATATAAAGGCAGAAGTGCTTTAGTCGAAGAGTCGAAAAGGAATCTACCTTTACGCAGAAACATAATAATGTTCACTCATTAAAGAAAGTTGTTGGAAGTAGTTTTTTTTTGTTTATATTATTTGCCTTAACGCGAATGAATTGAACAAAAAGACAAAGGACACGAAAAGTCTTAGTGAGAGAGAGGAAACTTATTGAAAAAGGTTAACTTAAATTTAACAGGGTGACGAGATTCACTAAACTGTTAAAAGTTACGAATGGTATTTTATCTCTTAGTTCCTGATATAATCCATTTTAATGGAAAATGATTTTCAGATTTTAAAATACTGTCTGATAAATCAGTGCTCTGAGAAGAGCTTCAAAGTGTCAACAATAGCCAAATCCCATTCACTTAAAATTGTCTCCTGTCAGATTTTGATGCAAAGACTTACAGTTTCACTGTTAAATGAGTCGATTTACGTCTGCGAAGAAGATTTGTTTAATATGTGACAACGAAAAAATTGACATCTTACATTTTCGAATGTCTTCGTCTTACAAAAGCTGACAATGAAGTTCTTGGAAATATTATTCAATTTTTAAGTTTAGACGATTGTAAGACATTGTGAACAATTTTTGAACTGATATATCTGACAATGTTGTAAAAGTTTTAAAACAAATATTCTGGAAATTTGTTGTTAGCAAAACTTAATTGTCATTATGGCTTGAATGGCAAACCACTATTAAAATCGCTTTGAGTTTGTAAATTAGCTCCGAATTTGTTTGCTGAAGATCTAGAATCTTGACAAAAATAAGATGTTTTTAGCCAAATATTATTTTTGGCAAAAATCTGGAATCTGACAATAAAAAATATTATTATCATGGTTAAGGCTTTCAATGACAAAAATTGGATGTTTGGTAAGACTATGGACAAATTTGAAGAAAAAAAATAGATACTGTCTTTAGACTATTCTTAGAAGATCACCAAATCAAAAAGCTTTCGAGAAACCGTCAGTGGGTGGTTTGCAAAATCTATTTCCACAATCTAATTAGACTGAGCTTTGAAAATAACCTCTAGATGATAAAGGCTGGGCATTTGCAATGGGATAAATTTCAACTTGATTTGCAGGAGGTTTGTCTAATTTTACTATTAGCAGTCTTGAAGAAATCATAAATTTTGAAGTCTTTTTTAAATTAACCCAATGTTTGTGACAACTACAATAGAACAAGAACATAAGATAGGAATACTTTTTGTGTTAGTTTTATTTCAAAAAGTAGAATTCTAGAGCTTACGGGGTGTGGAAAAAGTCAAAGAAAGTCTGACAGTTCATGAAGTTAATCTAGTACCGTATTTTGCTGAATCTTCTTTCTTGATTCATATAATATAAAAACAATTGCTACTCAGAAACGCACTGCAATATCTGGGACCTTAAAATAAACTCAGAGAAAACAAAGCTAATGGTATTTGAGGCAGGGAGTTATAGAAGGTTGAAAGAAGAATGGTGGTTCCTTAACAACCAACCTATTGGAATAGTACAGGAATTTAAATATCTAGGAGTGTTGATGCCTGCTAATGGTAGCTTCTATAAACATGTTCAGCGTAAGATTAAAGAAGCTAAAGTGGTTCTCAACATAATGTGCCCAGCTTTTTTCTCAAACATAGACTTAGCGTCTAAATACCGAGTTTTCCAAGCAACCATTAACACTTGCTTGTCTTACGGTATTCAAGGTTTTGGTCACATCTATTTTGATGAATTTGAGTTGATGCAACGCCTCTTTTTCAAAAGATTATTTCGGTTACCTAATTAGACTCTAGCCTATGCAATTCATATTGAGTCCGGAATTGTGCCGATTTATATTAAAAATTTGAAATTGCATGCAGATTTTCTATCATGAAGGTTCTTTTGCGAACAGAAGAACCACCATTTAAGGAATGGACTCAACTTGCTCGATTGCATAATGTTTCTCTTGAACTGAATGAGTTTAGCGGCTCCAGGAAATTACACCAGAAGAAATTACGCCAGAATTTTTTTTTGGAAAAAACGCCAGAAAATGTTTTCCGCTTCAAATTGGAAAAAGAAGCAGAATTTTTTGTGGAAAATAAGCCAGAAACATTGGAAATTGTGCCAGACAGAAATGGAAAAAGACCAGAACCCAAAATGGAATATTGTAGACATTTTATCACAACAGGAAAAAACAGCCCCTGACATGCACCCGCGGGGAGGGGGGTGTTCGCGGCTCGGCCATGGAAATTTTATTTCTGACTTTTTTTCCAAATATTTATTTTGTCTTTTTTACATTTTTGTAAATGGAAAAAACGATAGAAAATTTTTAGGAAAAAAATGCCTGCAATTCCGAAATTTTGCCAAAAAAATTTGGGATTTTTTCCTAGGAAAAAAAGCCAGAATTTTGTATGAAGAATTTTGTGGTGTTGTTTCAAAAAAAAAATTCAAGCGTAATTTCCGGGAGCCAGTTAAGCATAGATTACTGGCAAGATATCTTTTCGAATTTTATCGCAAAAGTTGATGAAAATATAAATCTTCAACATTTAAACAGAGCATCATCGTCGTCAACAAGAGAAATATATAGAATTCTGAGCCACTCTTTAATTACTAATGCGACAAATTATTTTAATAATAGACTTTCTGCGAGAGCTATAGGTTCAATTTTTAGAGCAATGGTTGAAATTTGGAGCTG
Source organism: Eupeodes corollae (assembly GCF_945859685.1). Taxonomy (NCBI): domain Eukaryota; kingdom Metazoa; phylum Arthropoda; class Insecta; order Diptera; family Syrphidae; genus Eupeodes; species Eupeodes corollae. Next base: position 115,618,434 of record NC_079148.1, read on the forward strand.
GAATTATATTCCGCATCGGTCAGATCTACCTCTCCTTTGCAATTATTGTAAATGAGGGTGACGATATTTACTATTTCATAGCTGTTTGTCCGATACAACAAGAAATTCGAAAGCTCTATTTTCAACATAGTGTCTTTTCTAGAGAACAAATGTTTGGTGTACTGAACGGGTCCGTTGGGTGGACAAATCTCTTCACGTTCTGTAACCATGCTTAAAATTATCGAAGAAGCTTTTTAACCGTTTAATTTTGTTTTATTCTGTTTTGTTAAAAATATTAATTTATCATTTATTTTTCTCTGTTTGACAAAAAGTAATATTAATTTTGTATAACAAGAAATCTAATGAAAACCTACCAATTATTAATTTACTAAAGCAAATGTTATTTTCTGGCAAACGGCAATCTTGCCAAGTTCATATATTATTTTTACTTTCAAATAGTAAAACAAATGTTTTTTTTTATTGAAATAAAGGAATAATAATAATATTACTCAGAAATCTCCAAGCCCTAGAAAATCCATTAACTCAATAATAAAGGAATTTTAGATCAAAATAAACCAATTTTCATTTAATCACTAAGCAGGATGCCATAACAAATTTATTTGTAAGCATCTTTTTCCTCTACCGCCAGAAATTTTAAACTCAATACAAGACAAGACCGCTAGTCTTGTTTCGGTCTCGTGAATATCCAAAAATGTCAGTCAGTTTCGTCTCGTCTTAGAAGCTTCAAAAGTAGTATCAAGTCGTCAAGACGAAACTAAGGCTATTCTGGCCACATTGGCCCTTTTTTAAAACAAATCATTGATTGATTCCAAAACCTTTGCAAATTCTGTTTTAAAAATGGAAACAGCAACAAATCATAGAAAACCCTTATTATAGTTGGAATAGTCAAACGACCATCCCAAAAACCATCACTTTCTTATGCTGATTTAAACCTTACCCGCAAGTGATTTTAAAATTTCCTGTTAATTCAGCGGGACCAACAATTTATAAATATTCAGTCATTCTGTTAAAAAAAAAAAAAACTAAGTTTTTAAGGATACTGCATCTGGTAAGAAATTGTTCAAATCTTATCTGAATCACCCTGTAATTCAAAGTTGAAGCAAGATTTGCATTTGCCACGACTTGTGTGTTATAGTATTGTTGAAGGAACTACTTTGGTATACTCCTTTCGGCACTATTGTTCTTCCGTCTTATTGTTTAACATTTGTACTACTATTTAATTGAAAACAGTTTACGAAGCATATGAAACGTGAGAAATATTTTACAAATTTGGCAGCACTTATTTTAGCTTTCAAAAATAAAAACTCTACTTCTCGATTTTTGTTTTTAGTTCATGACTTTTTCAATTGCAGGTTTCTTATTCATATTATTTTGACAATTTCAGAATCGTCATTCAGAGTTCCCGGAAAATGTTTCACGCTATGTATTTTGTACCTTTTTAAATTTTTAAATTAACTATGAATCAGTCTCAATTATATTAATATGATTCCATTGAGTTTTGAATAGGAATATATTTTGAGTGAAATGAGTTTATGGAAAACGAATCATTTTCTTAGTGAAACTTAAAGTAGGTTTGAAGTAAAATCAAATTATTCCGGAATATTGATGGGCTGAAACTCATAATAGAGCTGATCAACTTTGTTTTGAAAACTGACCAATTTCTAAACTACTATTTCTTTGGCTGCTGCTCTACGTTTACCCATTTTTTCAGCAATAATGTGTGTGCATAAATACATTTTGACAGCAACTAGAACTTTTCCAGCGAAATATTGTTCAACACTAAAACCACGTTATTTCTACTGTAATTCTCTTCTTTAAGTAATCATTAACTATCAGCTGTCAAATGTCTGTCAGCTGTCAAATGTATGTCAGCTGTCAAATGTCTGTCACCTCTCAAATGTCTGCCAGCTGTCAAATATCTGTCAGCTGTCAAATGCCTGTCAGCTGTCAAATGTCTGTTAACTGCCAAATTATCGTTTTTGGGTTAATTGACAACATCTTATTTTACAAATTTCTGAAAATTCAATTTTTGTTTCGTTAATTTCGGGACACCCTTTATGTGTCCTACGGATAACTCCTTGTTTTGTGTGTTGCATCAATTTGAAAATTAGAATCGTAACAGAGCAGTGTATAGAAACATACATTCTCTGCATACAAAAAAAAGAGTAGTTTAGTTAAAGAGAAGGACATTTAGGAAATTAGTTTTCCACATCACACGATGGAAGGAAGTAAATTCCTTTTGTGACTTTCATTAGTGTCATCCTTTGGTATAGGTGCATATGCATTGTATAAGTACGTATACTGCTCTGTTGCTGCAACTTTCTTTCATCATCATCATCGTCAAGAATGTTATTTTCTTTACTCCTGTCTGTCTGTCTATCTGACTGACTCACTGTCTGTCCATAGTTGAAGGTACTTATACTACAGACACTCAAAAATTCTTGAATATTTTATAAATAAAAGAAGAGGTGTGTGTGTGCGAAGAACGTGTATAGGTAGATGATTTTTGTTGCTTCCTTCAATCTTGGTCCCTTGGTCTTGATCGTTTCACTCACCACAAGACGTTTGATTAGATGCAGAATCATTTTTCACAATGTGTTGCAATTTTATATGTTTTTTACTTTTATTATTATTTTTTGTTGTTAGTGTCCGGAATGTGACACCTTATACCTGGCGTCTTATTTTTGTTCCTTGATAGCTTGATATACCGAGAATGCAGCCCCAGACGACACCTATGACGCACACAGCAACGGACGGTAAACGCTCAGAGAGTATAAGGTACCTAAGTTGAGTATGTGTAGTGTTTTGTCAACACACATCATGGGTGAGCATCATAAGCTTTAGTTAAGGTATATTGTGTTTTTGAAATGCACCTATACGAGAGTACGTTGTAATAGAACCCCCAAGGAAGCATATGGACAATTTCAAGGCTCGATAAACAACATGAATGCAAGTAATAACATAGGGTATGTGAGTTGAGTATTGAAAAAAGACTGTTTTATGTGATGTGTTATGCACTTTGGTGTAAATGGTCGTAGGAGCGACCAACGACGACGACGGACGACAACGGCTAACTTGGTGTCAAGTGAATTATCAAAAGATATCAAAAGTGTGTGCAAATTTTTGTGTACATAAACTTGACTTGTAGGTTTTGAATGATGACCAAAATGTAATATTAAAGGTTTTATGAATGAAACTTTAAGAACTTTAAATTGGCTTCAGACATAAGGACTGGCAACATCAATGTTTTACTTTTACTATCAGAAATTGGAAACTTAAGCTCTCTGATGGGACAGTTTTATCATCTCGGTTAGCTTGAAATGTATTTGCTGTCAGTATTCATTCACGAATATTACATTCACGTGCACAAAAGGGATACCTCCATACTTTCGAACGAACAACAATATAGACGCAGAATTCATAAATTTGTATTCCAAATACTCGTTTGTCAATACAATCTACTCCAACAGTCATCATGTTGATATAACAATCTAATGAGTACGTCTTATTGGTAGTACGTATGTATAACGTATATGAGTACATTATATCAATATCAAACGATTCAACCAATTTGCAATCATATTTCAACAAAGCAACAATAATCACGTCCATGGAATCTTAAATCCAATATGGACAGACGGACATAGAATGTATGTTAGTTATAGTAAGAATTATTCACTTTAGCTTTACCCTATTGTTTATATATGAAGTCCTATTTACCAAAGGGAAGATCATTAATCTTTGCTAACTGTGTACTGTATATGACGTAGGTATTCAATGAACGATGAACTGTATCCATTCAAATTGATTGTTATACATTTTCTAGACCACATGCAACCATCAGAGTTAAAAATATACTACATGTTAGAATTTGTGAATTTAGGGGAAAGGCTTATATTCGTAGATAATTAAAAATCTTACGTACTTCATTAGTAGTCACTGATGTGTACCAATTATTGGTTTTACTTCAAATTGGTCGAGAGATTACACTGTTCGATAAGATTTGAAAGCTGGTAATCAAATTATACTTTTTAACAGCCGAAATTCGAATCTGGCTTCAAATCAATCTATCACTTCAAGCTTTTAAGATATTAACTCATACATGCGGCAAAGAATGCATAATCCCGAAAAATATAATAGCCCCGTTTATGACGTCTCTGAAACTGGAAATAAAAACTGCCAACCACAACGGGGACTCAAAATATGTGAGTTTATGAAGTGAGTGTCCTTTTTTCTAATGCTATATAGAAACTAAATGGTTCATATTGCAGTTTTGAACCCGAAATATTACTCAACATGGTGGTAAAGAAGACTAAGATTCCGATTTCTGTCTGACCTCCCCCAAAAGTGTAAGCTAAAAATTAAATTTTGTTTTTAATTTTTTTAGGAACTAAAGAACCAATTTAAATATTTTTTTCCTGAACAAGCTCATTAGAAAAAATGCATATATTTTAACTTTCAAAATTCGATACCTCAGAAACGGATCCACATTTTTTTAACTACATTGAACATGTTTGCAAACTACTTCAAAGATACTTTTGTAGATTATAATACTATTAGTTTCCCTAACACATCTACTACTGTTATAAATGTTCCCCACTTAAATTCTATCAATTTCATTATTAGTGAAGATACTGTCCTTAATAGTATCCTACAACTTGACGAATGTTTAAGTCCTGGTCCCGACGGTGTACCATCATCCATTTTAAAGAATTGTGCGGCGTATATAGCATACCCGTTATGTGTTCTTCTCAACACGTCATTAAGTAACTCGCTGTTTCCTTTTATCTGGAAGAGCTCCTTCATAATATCAGTACACAAAAAAGGCCCTAAACGAAATAATGAACTACCGACCTATTGCTAAACTATCTGTGATACCTAAACTATTTGAGTCAATCGTTTGTAGCGTCCTTTCTTTTCACTGTAGTTCAATTATCTCTGATAACCAGCATGGTTTTGTTAAAAAGCGTTCAACTGTTACTAATCTGTTTAACTTTACGTCTTTTTGTTTAGATGTTTTTGAAAAACGTGAACAAGTAGATTGTATCTTTACTGATTACAACAAGGCTTTGGTAAATTGTGTCATAAAAAATTACTTTTAAAACTATCACTGCAAGGTTTCAACAACAGTTTCTTAAACTGGATCTCCTCATATTTGCAAGATAGACGTTATAGTGATAAATTTAGTAATGAGTATTCATTTGTTTATTTGTTGTGAATTCTGGTGTCCCCCAGGGTAGTCACCTTGGTCCTATTCTATTTGTTTTATGTATAAATGACTTGGTTTCGATCATACAAAATTTGTCTGTCCTAATATATGCTGATGACATTAAACTTTAAAAAAAATTAACTCTACATCTGACTGTCTTCTCTTGCAAGAAGACTTAATATTATTCAAGGAATGATGCAATAATAATCGTCTTGTTTTAAATGTTGACAAATGTAAAACCATGAGTTTTACACGCAAAAAAGTTCTAATCGTTTTTAGTCACATGTTTCATTCTTGTCCTTTAAGTAGAGTATATGTATTTTCTGATTTAGTTGTTGTCTTAGATCCTAAACTAACATTCAATGAACATATTAACTTCATAGTTAAAAAAGCAAATAGAATTCTGGTTTTTATTAAGAGATTTGACCGTGATTTCCGTGATCCTTATGTTTTAAAATTACTTTTTGTTTCATTTGTGAGACCAGTCCTGGAATGTGCTTGTTCAGTATAGTCACCTTACTACGCCGCCGTACGTCACAAGGCTCGAAGCCATTCAGAAAAGATTTTTCAGTTCTTTAGTTCATGGTAGTTTAAGCTTTAGTTTTAGTCGTTCAAGTATAAGACTCCAGAAACCATTGAATACTAATTTTAGCAGATAAAACTATGGTATAATTAATTTTACTCTTGTATTAATTCATCTAATGATAATATAAAAAGTATAAATTGCGAATTAAAATTTTCCGACAGTCTAGTTTAAGTTTTTAGAGTTTAAGCATATATTAAAAATTGTTAACGTTAGTATTTAACGAAATATAAATAAACAAATACATTTAAATGTATATTTTTAACAACTAAATAACTGTTTACCAAAAATATTTCCAAACAAATGAATCTACAACAAAAGCACTCGATTTTCGAAACAAGATTTTATTTATTAAGTTTTTTTTTGAGAAATTAAATGCTTTGAAGATATATTTTTCTTGGTATAGTTTTAGATCCCTTTATGTGAGTAAAACAGGCTGTTTTATTCATTTGTGTAAGCGTCTGGTAGCTCTATTCAAAAACGACAATTTTTTTTCGAAAATGACTATCACATTTTTGTTGTGACAGTTTTTTAACTATGAATTTGACTATCACCTTACATAGACCAAATACGATTATTTTGACTGATATTTATGGACAATAACCTGTACCGATTGCACTCCAGTAAACATATTTTAAAACTAATTTTATTTTTATTTTCAAAAATTGCAAACAAAAATATATATGTAAAAATGGCTTGGAACCCTTGTGTCAAACTTTTTAAAAAATGGCGCGACAAATGTTAATACCGCAATAGTATAGTTTTGTACAGTATTTTGGGTCAATAAGTTATCATTAGTGGTATTAGAAAAAAGCGGTTTAGTAAAATAATTAAATTTTTATACTACCAAGAAAAAGCAAATTTTGTATACAAAGTGCAAAAACATCGGGAAAAAAAATGGAGTTTTTTTCAAATTTAAAGTTTAAAATTAATTTCGTCTTTTTTTATTTGATACAACATTTTGAAATTAATTTAAATATAAAAAGATAAATGTATAAAATTAAGTAAATTTAGTTCTCAGTTTTTGTGTTTAAACAAAAAAATCACATCATTCAAGTCAAGGCAATAGGAACTTTTGCCAATTTTAAAAGATTAATATAACAAAATGACATAGAGTTAAATTTTGTTTACTATTTTAAATTTACTACAAGTTAATTTTCAAGCATTTCAAAGTAGTACCTATTTTTACAATTATATTTTAAAATCTTGTTTTTTTTTTCAACGTTTTCCCTTTTTTATTTTTTTCAAATTTTTTTTATGTTTGTAGTATTTTTTTAAATTATATAAATATTACTTCAAGGATTTTGAATTTAAAAATTAAATATTTATCATTTTTTGACGCAATAATCCATTTTTTTTAAAACATTTCTTTTCAAAAGGATTTATGGATAAAATATATAAAAAAAATAAAAAAGACCACTTTAAAAGAATGTATTTCGATTTTTATTTATAAGTTTTATAGTTTTAGTGATAAATGTAAGATTAGAATACATATACAGTTGTGGACAAAAAAGTTTAGCACACTTGAAGAAGAAGAACAAACTTTATTTTACTTGTATAAGTTTTGTTCTAAGTAACTTTTAATTTCATGTAGCCATTGATAACCATATTTGAAGCTAAAAACTGTTACTCTAAATAAATAAATTTGTTTGCATTTGAGAAAATTGCATAGGTTTGAAATTGAAACTATTTTTAACTGGACATAAATTTAGCACATTTTAGTCCTAATACATTTTTTTATCCGTTTAGTTGAACAAAAGTGCACTTTTCGAGGTGATCCGGTATTTGTTAATATCAACTTATTAAATCAATCAAATAGTCATAGCAAAAGACAATGATGCTCATAAGATAAACGAAAAATAATTTTGCAGATGTAAGACAGGGGAAGGGCAGTTTCTGACATATCCAAGTTGTTGGAGTTCTTCAGGTTTACAACGCGTTTCGGTATTTTTTTTTTTTTTTTTTTTGAAAAATTTAGAACCATACAAAAAATCGAGCAATGTACTCGTAAAAGGAAGACCACGCCAAAAGAAGTAATTTATCGTTTGTCAGCCAAAGGTCCCTTTCAAAGCTCTAGTGCCATTCGCAACCAACTGAAAGAAAATTATAATGTCAATGTTACAGCGAAATTTGAACAAACCAATCAATTTTTGGAAAAACGTGCTTTGGAGCGACGAATCCAAATTCTATCGGTTTGGTTCAAATGGCAAACAAAATGTATGGCGCCCACAGAATATGCAACACAATATTCAAAATACTGTTAAAACGGTCAAAGATGGTGGTGGGAATGTTATGGTCTGGGCCCTATTTGCCTGGTACGGTGTTGGTCCTATAGCAAAAATTGACAAAAAAATGGGAGAAGTGTTATGATGGTTAGTGCCTTGTACTGTCATGCCAAAGGTCTTAGGTTCAATCCCTGCCTTTGCCATCTTAAAGTCTTTTCAGGGGTACTGCCTCTTGCGAGGAATTGACAAACTCTCAAAGAGTAATTTTTGTCATGAAAAAGTGATTTCTCAAATTAACCGTTCGGATTCGGCATATAAACTGTAGGTCCACTACATTCCTGACAACATTACTCGCACACAGGAATGGTTGAGAGTTGTAAGTCACTAGGCCCTAGTTCTCAACGGACTGTTGCGCCACCCAATTTATTTTATTTTTATGGAGATTTATGCATGATTATGACCCTAAGCACACATCACAACTTGTGAAGAATTGCTTAGAGGTCAATAAAATTATAGTTCTAGGGTAGCCGGCGCAAAATCCCCATCTTAACCCGATAGCACATTTGTGAAAGGATGTGGAACATCAAATTGAAAAATGAAAGCCGAAAAATTTGCAATAATTATGGCAGTTCATTCAAGATGCATGGTATGGCATTCCAAGACAACGGTGTGAAGAATTAGTGCAGAATTAAAAAAAAAAAAAAAAATACTCCCTGTCAAATATTGAATCCTCCATAATGGTAAGTTGCATACATTAAAAGTTATTTATTTAAATCTTAAAGTGTGCTAAACAAATGCCCAGGTAAAATGAGTCGTTTTAACAAAATGGTCCATTCCTTTTTTACAGATATAACTTGTCTAATCTTCATTTCGGTAAAACATATATCCCACCATATTGCATATAAATAAAATAAACTTGATAAAAAAAATAAAATAAACAGCTGTTAAAATTTAATGTTTTACTTACAATAGTAAAACCTATTTTGAAGCAGGATTAAATTTTGTGTTTAAGAATATAAAAAGTAGATTTTTATGGTTCACATTTACAATGAAAATTCAAAAAATGAATGATTCAACAATATAACGTGCATTTAAAAATTTAATAATACAGTGGACAAATCTCAGTAAACAATTAACTCATAAAGATTGAATTTTTCCAAATAAACCAATTTGAAGTTTAGCAATGGTCACAAAGCGATTGAGCAACAACAATATATATTTATTTTCAAAACTATTCGGTTCTCTTTTTTTTCAATTAGAAAAAGCTGAAGTATTTTTACAGCGTATTGGCTAGACTAAACCACTTAAAAGTTTTGCCATGGCAATTCTTATTAAAAATGTTTGATTCAAGTAAGTCCTTAGCATATTGGAAATTTTGTTTTTCATATTAACTTAAATAATTTCTAAATAAAGTTCTTACTTATTTTCCAAATTTAAAGTTTTACTCAACAAACCAAGTTGTATGTTTCTTACCTGAAATGAAGAAAAGAAAAAAATGTCGGTTAGATCTTTTAAGAATTTTAATAAATAACTTTACTGAATATTAAAAAAAAAATGTATAGTCATTATATCGTAATTTTAGTTTAATTTCTGAATTGAAAAAGTTTCAAAGGTTCAACAGAAATATTATTAAATATCTACCTAATAAGTCACCGTCGAATTATTAAGTTCATAAACCCATTTATTGATATATTGCAACAATTTAACAAACAAATATTAAACTTATAATTGCTCCTATTTGAAATTGACCCCGTTTTCCAGATTATTAATAGAACCTTCGTTCCTGTTAAAATAAGGCAACACAGAGCTTAAAAGAAAATAGAGGAAGTACAGACTTCCCTTAACATCAGAAAATATATTACATTCAAACGGTAAAATGTGGACTATAACATATAAATCCAGACATCTACAGCAAACTTCTATGCAATTTTTATTTATGGAAAAGCAAATAACAACAATAAGCTACTAAACACAATAACAACAGAAACAGAAAACAGTTGTTTCCCTATTGTTCTTTTCTCCATGTTTCTTTCATTTCCCTTTGCTTTTTATTTTAGTGGGTATATTATAGTGTACGGTACTTGTCTCTTGTAGCCCATATATCTTTCTGTGCTTCTTCTTTACGCCCTATTCATAGTCAAGCCATTGTAACAAAAGATGATGTCCGTCCATCTAACTAATGGACCATAACTGCATTTGATGACGACCAACTGGGAAATCCTATTCTTTTGCTTTTCTTAACCCCTGTCAGCCCCTTTTAGAGATACATATAAACAAAACGGAAAAGAAAGGAAGTATTCAGCACGTGTGAACTTAAAAAGAACACATCGACGAACAAAAATCCCCCTCAACCCCCGATCAATAATAACAATAATTTACATGCAAATCGAATGCAAATGCAAACTGGGAAATAAAATATAATAAAAAGTTTGTTAATGGCTTTAAATGTACATACAGTTAAGTTGAATTGAATCGAATGGAATTGGTTGTGACTTGTAAGATGGGTAAGCAATATTAAACCCTGGTTCGATCCGATACTCGACCATATAAGGAAATTGTGTGCAATTATTCTGGGCATTGGACCGATAAGATGGATGTGTATTGTGTACTGTGTATTTGAATGGCGGGGGTATAAAGAGTGAAGTCAAGTTATAGCGAACATGGTGCTGTTCCATGGCTGAGCTGCATTTTGCTGGGGAGCCGGAGATATGGAAGCTTGAAAACTGGCGATGGCGACTGACAGCAAACGATTTGGATTCCATGTGATGTGATGGCGCGATGGTTAGTTACAAACATGGGTATTTTATACTGATCACAATTTATTTCCTTATTGAATCAGTTTGTTCGAGAATTTGTGAGCCAAGAGCGTGCTCGAGAGCGAGATGGAAAAACAAGAAGAATGTTCAAAACTATTACATCATGACAGCGACTCTATCTATCTTTAGCTTGTACTTCAAATAGAATGTGCACTGTAATAACTGCGTTGGAATGTGGGTTGGGGTTTTACTTATGGTATCTCCATAGCTTTGAATTGAAAGAGGGTAGAGATATATGTCAAGAAATCAATAACAATAAATGGACCAAGTTACAAACTTATAAATATTTTTGCTATTCTCTAGCACTCGCTACATTAACTTGCAAACAAAGCACACATTTTGTATTAAGCAAAAAAAGGAAAGGTTTTCGTTCTTTTAAAGTTTTGCTTTGTAGGTATTTAAGCTATATTTATGCAGGGTTTTGAAAAGAATTCAAGAATTTTTAATTATTGCAATCAATTAATTGTGATAATATGCTACAAGGGAAAATGTATTTCAATAGTTTCATTGTCAAATAAATAGCAGAATTTCATGTGCTAGCCTTGAAGTGAGGTCTAATCAATTTGTATTACATTCTTTAACAGTGCTGGTTGTTAGATTGATTGTGTACATTATAAAAGTTGAAAAAAAGACTTAGAAGATAAAAAGTTGTAAAGTCAGAATCTTTGAATCTAAAACTCCAAACCCCCATAAACAAGAAATTCGATTATCATTAATACCAATTATACAGAACCTAGATCTAGATTTTTGCGACTTTAAATCATAAGAAAAAAGAGGCTTGGATTCGACCCCCACTGATAACTTCCCATCCTGTCTGTCGATTTAATTTGCTTAAAAGTTTGTAGTTTTTCGTGTTTTGGTAAAAAGGCTGTCACTTGAATTATTCATAAATATTTTAAAATTAACATTGATATTTTGCATAAACGGAAATAGTTTGATTTCAAAATCAAAAAATGTTGGATGAATGAAATTAATTTAATTTGGTTCACGAGATATCGTGAACTGAACATCAGTTTTTAACAATTTTGCGTACTATTGTTTGTAGAATGCGCATTCAAGAGGACACAAGCGTCCAGGGGTTTTTCTCAAAACCCCCCTCTGTCTATCAACTCCTACACTCACATCGCCACGGTGTACATCGGGTGCCTAGTACCTCAACTGGAGATTCGGTTCTAACCCCAGTGAAAAGTTGTTGGGGGCTGCAAACGAGAAAGGGGGGAGAGATGTTTCCACTTAGGCAACTCTCCTAATCCAGGCGGCAGCGGACGAATTCTCGAGATAGAATCAACGGTGGCGTCTACCACTAAGTGAACACCTTATAGGGCTTCTTCGACATATTTGAATCGCAGGCCTGTAACGAACGGTTTATCCGGCTCCCCTTCATATACTAAGGATCTGGCCATCCAGTTTGGGGGTTGTGCCGTCGGGGTGACTTCCTGGCCACGTAGTTGCGAAGCACCAACAAACCTCGGATACGGACGGATTCACTGTTGACAACCCACGCAAACGAAATAAGGACAACGAACTTCGTCCCTTAACATACCACGTGCAGCCGAACAACTAGCGGAAGCCCTAAACTGCTGCAAGGCAGATATTACCGCCATCCAAGAAGTACGATGGGATGGACCGGGCAAACGCAAACTTAAAGACTGCGATATATACTACGGCGACTGCTACTGAGAATAAAGACAGCGTCTATTTGGGTGTGGATTTGTTGTTGGCACTAGACTCAGGCAAAAAGTCTTGAGTTTCAACAGTGTGAGCGAGCGCATCACGACAATCCGCATCAAGGCTAAATTCGCCAACATAAGCCTAATATGCACGCATGCCCCAACAGAGAAGAAAGATGAAGACACCAAAGACATATTCTTCGAGCTCTTGGACAAGACATATGAGCAGTGCCCTGGCTATGACATTTAAATTGTCTTAGGAGATTTTAATGCCAAGCTAGGAAGAGAAGACATCATTGGTGGCATAATCGCGAGATACAGCCTGCACGACACCACCTCCGACAACGGATTCAGGCTGGTCGATTTCGCTGCGGGGCGAGACGTTTTGGTAGCTAGTACCACACAAGCGGACATGGAAATCTCCTGATCAATCAAACGTAAACCAGATTGACCACATTGCGATCGACGCACGACACTTCTCCAGTATCCAGGATATCCGAACATTGCGAGAGGCCAACATTGACTCGGACCTCTACCTCGTTGTAGCCAAGGTACGGCTACGGACATCCCGATCCTAGTATTGTGAGAAGATTCGACGTTGGAAGGCTACAATTGCAAGAGACTGCCATGTTCATTTCCGATCCAATTACCTCTTAAGGAGTCCTATGCTGCCTGCATAAAGCAACAGTGGCAACATTGCCTTGCAGCCACCTATGAAGTGCTAGGTTTCACACGGCCACCACAGCGAAAACTCTGGTTTGACGACGAATGCCGGCAATCGCATGCAGCGAAACAACAATCATACAAAACGGATCTGCACAGGAGGACCAGAGCTGCTCGCAAGCTCTACGAGCAGAAGAGGAGAGATGAACACCGGCTTCTTAGATGGAAAAAAAGAGAGCATGAGAAGCGTGCGATCGAGGAGATAGAGGGATGTCACAACAGGAATGAGCTTCGTAAATTTTACCAAAAGGGAAAAAAACCTCCCTAAGGTACCATTCACGAACCGAAGCCTGTAAGGACGATAGGGGAATATCGTAGTAGAACCGCAGTCGATGCTGAGAATATGGAAAGATCACTTCTCCAAATTATATAACCGAATTTCGCTGTAAGGGAGATAGAACCACTCAACCTCGGCGACGCAGATCAACAATTCCGCCTACCCGACCTTGACGAAGTGAAGATAGCTATATCTAAACTTAGGTCAAACAAAGCTGCTGGAGCTGACGCCATAGCTGCCGAACTATTCAAAGCAGCAGGCGATGACTTGGTAGGGAGCATGCACCAACTTATCTGCAAAATATGGTACAATAACTTCCTATGGGAAGCTAGCAAGGAATTCGATTATCCTTGATACCAATAATACAGAATCTAGATCTAGATTTTTGAGATATGAAATCATAAGAAGAAAGATCCAAAAACCGAAACCTAGACAAAGCAAAATAACTTACGAAAAAAACGACAAATTTCAGCAAACCTAAAATTAAAAACCGAAAAGTAATAAAAACATACACTCTCGAACACATTAGATCCAGAAAACCCAAAATCTCGAAAACTTTAAATCCATAAAAGCATAAATCGAGCAAGGGCATCACGTTAATCTATGGGTTTACGATATTTTGAATGTTTTGGATTTTCTGCACATTATGATTCAAGATTTTCTTGTTCTCGGAATTCAGAACCCACACTGTGGATTTCAATTGCTTCTAAGTCAGCGCTGATCATGAAGAAGATTTAAGTTACTTGATTAATCGAAGAAGGTTTTAATATAAAAGTTAGCATATAGATATTTTGTTAAGTCACTTGACTGTCGTGTTAGACTTTTAGTAGTTCTGAGGTATTTTTCTTTAACTAATTACAACCATTCTCATTCTAAGTTTAAATGATAATTTGTTTGTTTGAGATTTTAAGCGTTTCGAGGTATGAAGGGTATGTTTATATCTGATGATTTTAGAAACCATAAAAAGGCCTGGAAAGAATTTAAGGCTTTTGAATTGGCTAATTGAACCACACATTGCTCTTTTATCAAAAATAAAATAAAAAAACGAATGTCATATTGAATTTTTTAAGTTCCGAAATTTTTGATTATTCAAGACTTCTATTTAATAAGTGGCATACAAATTATAAAAACTTGATAATATTCTTTAAGTAAAAATAATAACTTTTCCCGATACATTAACTTCTCTGAAGCCATAAAAACCATACATGTCCAGAACATATTTTACCACAATTATTCCCTCTTTTCAAAAACCAGTTAAGATGCCTATTTATTTTTCATTCAATCACTAAAACCAGCTTCTGTTCAAAGTCAACCATAAAAAAAAAAACAAAAACCCCACAAATCCTTTTAAAATGTCAAATCACTTTGCCACTCTCGTTATTCTAACTAAAGGCATATGGTAGGCAGGTAAATGGTCTTCGATAAATGAATATGTGTGCATATGTATATGAACCCTATTTTAAGAAAAACCTCATCACTTTGAACCCAAATCCATAAGCAAATAAAGGAGACTCTTCCACATCCACGTGCTGTATTCGAGTATAAATAAACTCGTTCAATTTATTTTATCCATCCAACAATAACAACAACAAAAAAGGCAAATCTACATAGGAACTTGTTTCAATGAATAAAAGTGGTGATTGCTTAAAATAACAATAAGAAAAAGAAAAATGTGCATAGTCCTTTTTTCTCTGATCCTGGCAACTGAACCCCTTGTTTATTAGCTATTATCTGCTACTTCGTCTTCGAATGTTGTTGGAATGAAATATTGGTCAAAAAGCTTAAACCATTAATTGAGATTGCAAATAAACGAACAAAAGAAACTCCTATTTTCTTTTATTTTTTGAGAATTTTTGTATGAAAGAAAAGAAATGATTGGGTCTGGCTGAAATAAATCCTTGTCTTAAATTAATTATGTATAAAGGACTTAACGACTATACCCTAGTTTTAGCTTCGAAAAAGACACACACAAAAAATGGAAGGTTTTTTTGTTAATTCAAAAAGTCATGAGCTGTAAATCATTAATGAGGATAAAGGATTAAGATTTTTGTCTACAAGTCAAAGGCGAAGATTTATTATTTAAGGGCGTAGCCGTAAAGGTCGATGAGGTGATAATGGAAAAGATTAACTCAATATGACAAAATAATAGATTGACACATTTCGCAGCACATTTTAGCTACTTACATATTTCTATGAAAAGTATCTAATTTTAGAACTTCACAATGCCGAATTTTTTTTAAGGTTAGTTACATAAATATTTTTCTTGAATGTAAAGACATTTTAATATACAATTTATAAATAAAATAATTTATATGAAAACATTCATTTAGACGTAAAGAAGATCTAAAACAAAAACCTTAATCCCGGTCGAAGGACCAAAAAATCGTTATAAGTTATAACAACAGTTATTACTTCTGTTTAATATATTCATTTATCTTATTCCATTAAAAGTTCCATTAGGATTAAGTTATTAAGCCCCGCACATGTTTTCATCATCAACACAAAAACTGAAAAATATATAATGATTCATACACAAGAAGCTTATCCTCGTAAGGAGTAATGTAGAGATAAAACTGCTACAAAAAAAAAGAAACAAAAGATGTAATTATGCAAGAACAAGAAAAAGCTTATAGAGGGCCCACCTTCATATCGAAAGTTGGAACCAAGTGGAACTAGATTAATATCAACTCATTTCCAAACAAGTTTGTAGACGGCAGAAACTTTTGAAAAGTCGAGTTTTTTTTAGGTACGTAACTTTAAGTTGGCAACACTGTTTTTACTGCCATCCATTTTGTCAGCTGTTAAGTGACTTGTTTTTTGTGTGGTTTAATGTTTTCTGAAACATCAAGCTTGTGAAACAGTCAGACTTGTGGAATTCAAAATCGAACAGATCTAAAAGAATTTTGTACATAATATTTTTAGGATCTTTTAAATAATATACATTTACAGAATTTCGAAAATTGTGCAATGTAAGACTTCTCAATATAAACAAGAACAAATGGTGTCAACTTAACTATTTCGTATCAAAATAGATTGTAGATTGTGAAACCTGCCAAAAAATGTACTACTCGTTTTGACTTCTACTACTTGATGGTTAAGAGAAAAAGGATGTCAAATTTTTGTAATGACTGGAAGCGGATTTAATAATAAGACTCCAATGAGCTTTTGTCATAGTCCATGCTTCTGCACCGTATATTAATATATCGATGACAAGGGTCTTATTTAGCGACACTTTGAAAGTTCTAGAAAGGGGCTTCACAAATCAATTCCTTTCATATCCCAAAGAAACAGCGGTTAGCAAGAGTTGCTCTTCGTTTGATCTCAGCCCTAATGTTCTTTTTTGCGTCAGTAACGAAGATTAGGTAGACAAAGTCCTCAACTACTTCAAATTTACGTCTGTCGATGTTGACGTTTTGACTGAGACGTCATCGTTGACTTTGTTTAACTCTCATTAACCACTAAACCCATTTTTGCCGCCTCGGCCTAAATACTCACAAAAGCCCCATTGACATTAGGATGAGATCTTATGAATATGTTTAATCTTTTTAATCTTTCAAGGACGATGTTAAGGAAATCGCATGACAACACATAACCTTGTCTACAGACTGTTTTGACATCTAAAGGTTCGGTTAAGTTGTTTCCAACCTTTATGAAGCAGCGCGCATTCTCCATGGTTATCTTTCACAAACGGAGGAGTTTGGTAGGGATGCCAAAACTAGACATTGTTCTTTGCAGTTTGTCCTGTAAATAGTGTCATATAGGGCCTTGAAATTGATGAAAAGATAGTGGGAGTCGATTTGATGTTCTTGAGTTTTTTTTTTCAGGATCTGCTGTAATGTGTAATATTTGATCGACTGCAAACTCTCCTGGTCTAAATCACACTGACAAAGACGTATTAGGTTGTTGAAGATGGATTTTAGGCATTCACATATTACGGCAGAGTCGATTTTGTAAGCTGTGTTAAGAAGACTGATGCCTTTATAGTTGGTGTAGTTTAAACTGTCTCGTTTTTCCAGAATCGAGGTTCACTTCATCGGGGATGCTTTCTTTCGATTATATTTTACAGATACGTTGGTGCATTTTTCTAACCGATTTTCGGAAAGCTCGTTATTCAAGCCAACTGCTCTAGCGGCTTTCTTGGGCTTCAGCTAAGATATATAGCAATCTTTATTTCGTCTAAGTCGGGAGGACGGTATTGTTGGCTTTTGTGGTCTATATTGAATGGATCATCCTGCCTGACAGCGGAATACGGTTCGTCTTCGTCGTTATACACTCTACAGAAGTGATCCTTCCATATTCCCGGTATTGACTGCGGTTTTACTATGATGGTTCCAATTTCGTCTTTGCAGCCTTCGATTCGAGGTTTCAATACTGCTTTTGAACCTCTTAACATCTTCGACCGCAAGCTACTCATTCCCTTTTCTTTCCTTTCTACGAAGGCCACTGTTCCTCTCTCCTCTTCTGCTCATAGAGTTCGCGGGCAGCTCTCGTCCTTCCACGTTTGCTATTGATTGCAACTTTTATATTTTAAACATCGTTGTTATGATATTTACAGTATCTTTGAAAACCTCCATCTCAAGTAAAGGGCGTGATGATTAAATACAAATGCATCACCACCATTCAAAAAAACGATGACTTTGATAAAAATCCAACTCCAACCGAGCAAAGCTTCCTGTCGCCACACGCATCACATAAACGCCAACGTCCTTAACTTCAATTCACATGAAATAATTTTCAATATTTTCATTTTCTTCCTTCAAGGAGGAATGTTTTCATTGTCATCGTTTCGTTTTGGATTTTGTTGGCCTCGGCTTGGTGTAGTCAGCAGCCGTCTATCATTGTTGGGAGTTTTCCTTCTTGTTGGGTTCTTTTTGTCTGTTTTTCAAGGAAATTGAATTTTTTTGTTCGTGCGTCTGTCATTGACAAAAGGATAAATTGAGCAAAACTTTATGGTCTTTTTTCTAGGAATTTAATTTAAAAAAAAATATTATTTTCAAAGTCAACCAAGGATATATAAGACTGAAATACTTTTTTGGCGTCCTGCGAAAAATAAAATGCAAAACAGATCAATGAAAGTCTTGAATGATGGAATGGATTTTCTTTAACTTTTAGGGATTCTCTTTTGTCAAGGTGACAATTAAGATGCTAAATGACCACGGGATAAGGGGTTTAGGAGTTTTAATAAATTTCAGCATAAATTGCTTCCTTAAATACCTCGTCACCTAATTTAGTGTTTTAGAAATTCACATTTCTGTCCCCCTTTGTTAAGTTTTTCTTTTTTGGTATGTAGTAACATTTCAATTCAAATAAGTTTGTAAAAATGTCCGAAGGGGATGAAAAGTAGCCATGTTCTTTCGTCAGCCAACGTGATGGTATTTTCTATCCCTGCTTCTATCGTAGACGTAGACTCGAAGTCGAACAAACACTTGTGCATAGCTATATGTACGTGTCCTAGTTGTTAAGTCAGAGTAGTTTTGCCATTTATAGAGTACTCCATCTCCATCATCATACAGGAAGATCGTACAGACGCGAGTTGAGGACACGGTTATCCTGATGGTTGATGCCACCTCCTCTCTGAAAGTCGTTTTCTTCGTCACTTTCTGTTCTGCTTCTATATTCCTGACGAGAACCACCCCTTCTCTGGGTGTAAATTATAAATTATAAGTTGGGCTTAGGAATGCACTCACCTTTGTGATGGTAATGCGGCGCGCGCTAGTATCCTTATAATTCTGTGGTAGGTAGATAAGGTATATATAGGGTTGAGAATATTTAAACTAGATCCTGGAACTCGTATCGTTCAGAGTGCCGGGCATATAATAGCTACCTAGACTCTGTTTATTTGCCTATATGTGTGTATAAGTATGCGTGAATTATCTATACAAATGTGTGTGTGTTTTATTTGTTTTATCATCATGCAACTTGTATAAAGTCCAATGAACCAGGCATACAGAAGTCGGTGCACGGTGGACTGAAGGATAAAATGGAAACGAAAAGGAATATGAATGATTTTTATCCCGAGGACATAATATGTGGCACTTTTAAAATGAGCACGGTATATATTGTGGTTGTGCTATTCTGTAGATAGGGAAAGGATATCTTATAAAGCTTGTTGCATATGTGTTTTTATGTTTTATGGAAAGTTTAATGTTTATTTGTTTTAGTAGGAAAAATGTGTCGATGGGTTATATTTGATTCTGTAGAAAAAGGACAAATTATTTAGAACGGGATTTATTATTTACAAAGAATTTGGATTGTTTTTAATCAGAATATAAAATATGTACTTAAAACATAATGCAATATGTAATTATTGATATTTGTTTGGTAAGTTTAAAGCGAATTGCAACACAATATGTGCTAAAACTAATTATACATTGGTAATAAAATGAAAAATCAGCATTATATGACTTTAATTTAAATGTTAACCTGTTTGTTTATGTTTTTAATACTAAGAAATTTATTGAATTTAAATTAACAAAGTAAAGTTTGATACGAAATTAAATTAATACGATATCTTTTTTTGGAGGTTAAATTGTAAAAAAATGTAAAATGTAAGCTCTTCCGTGTATGAAATAATATTAATATCAAGAGGAATGAGGAAAATGTCAAGAATCCAAAACTTCTATTTTTTTTTTGTAATTTTGAAACGTCTAGAATTGTGATATTGTAATAAAAAATTTCTGAAATATAGTGTAATTTGAAAACTTCTATCATGTTAGGCTGATATTAAGCAATATCTGGTATTGAACACTGTAATTAAGTGGCATCTCCACCAGTGGCTGATAGCTGCTATAACAGATTGTAAAAGAGTAAAGACTGTTATTCAAGTAACTACCCTCAAAACGTTATCATTTCAAACTGTAAATGGAGAAAATGGGGTATGTAAGTCTTTAATTTAGTATCGTCTTCTATCTTAGACTTAAAAGCCTTTTCTCCCTGTGGTGTTGCTAATAGTTGGAAAAAAACTCACTTGGTTTTATAAATTGAAATGATAGTATGTTAGTGAATCCTGTTATCTCGGACTGTAATTATATAATAACTGATATCTCTGGTTGTCATTTCGTCTATCAAGACTATAAAAGCTTAAAGTATGTTATCCTTGCAACTAATTTTATATGTTAGACTGTAATTTCGTGTTGAATTCTGGCTTTAACATAAAATCTCTTCTTCCAGCCGGTGGAGTCAAAAACAGTTTGTAAAATTTTACTTGAAAACTCTAAAAACACGTTGGAAAAATAATAACTTTGTCATTTCATTTCGAAACCATTAGGAAGCAACGTGTTAATTTAGTGATGCCTATTATTTCAGTCTGTAATTATGTGATTGTTATTATATGATTTCTGATATCTCTGACTGTAATTCAGGTAATGACTGATATTCCTGTAAGCTACCTCATACTCTATATAAGTATTTTTTTATTTCCACTGAGGACTTGAGTTAACTTGATCTTGTATAAGTGTAAGCTCAGATCTTTACGGAAAATACATCATAACGTGGTTTGTGTGGTGCCCAATTCCTTTTTTTTAACTAGCGAACACTAAAAAGGTTTAGTATATCTTTAATATGCCAAAGATACAGTGTGAGCATTAGGAAAAGTGGAAAGGTATTGCACATTCGCGTAGTACGGCTAAAAAATGAATCTCTGTACTTCTGTAGTACAGCAGAAGTTGGTCTCAAATGCAAATTAATGGGCATTCCAAGAAACTCGAGTATTACGGTTATATTGTTTAAAGGTTGGAATGTAACTAGTTATTTAACTAGGGCATAGTCCGTTAAAATAACGGTAAAAACGCGTGAGAAAAGAACATTTCCGACGATTTTCAAGTGACGTAATCGAATTGATGATATTATTTTCACCAATCATTTTAAAAGCTCCTTTTTGTATACTGTCCAAGACCCAAGGGGCTTTAATAAGTTACTGGAGCATAAGCCCAGAGATAAGAGTTATATACAAGATTCGTACGAATATATAGGTTTTGTAGATTGTAGCCAGATTATACGTAGGGAAAAATTTCTTGTATCTCTCAAAAAACCTAAACATCTTGCTGCATTTTTGGCTACATCGTGTATGTGATCGCTTCACAAAAGGTGGTTTATGATGCACGTTCCAAGAATGTCTAGATTTTCAGTTTCGTTGATGCAAGTGACACCCATAGATGGTAGCAAGGAGGTTATATCTCGCTTTAACGATACAAGACAGCAATGGCTTTTTGAAGCATTAAATTACACACAGTTTTTTATTCCCTATGGTACAACGCTGTGTAGGTCAAAATTTAATGAACCGAAGAGGAGGGTTGTGAGTCTGGAAACGAATATGAAAAGCAAAGAGTGCTATCGTTAGCGAAATTATTGGATTAGAAGTAGCAGACAGGAGATCACTTACAAAAATAAGGAAAAGGATCGGAGACAAAACGGAGCCTTGGGGCACACCAGCATTTATTTTATGAGTTTCAGACTTGAATCCGTCCAAAACATCTTGTTCGAAGAAAATTTCTAAAAGAACGAAGAAGAAATTCGTCAATACCAAAAGCACGCATTTTCAATAAGAGAGCAAGATGCCAGACTTTATCTAATGCCTTTTAAATATCAAGTGCAATAATCTTACTTTCTCCAAAACGATGTAAAGATTTCTTTCACTGTTCAGTGAGATGAACCATGAGATCACTGGTGGACCTAATGCTACGAAAGCCGTATTGCCGGTCATTAAGAAGCTTCCGTTCCTTAAGGTATTTCTTAGGCTGATAATTATTCAGCGTTTGAATTACCTAAGAAAGAAGGAACGGTCGATAATTTGCGGAAGTAGAAGATTCGCCTTTTTTGGTATTGGTTGGACAAATGCAGTTTTCCAACTACTCGGAAGGAGCTTAGAATAATAGGATGGATGAAAAAGCTTACACAGTTTTTTTGTTAGCGTGGAAGAACACCTTTTAGCGGGGATAACGCTACAGAGAACTCTGTTGAATTGACCTATTTAGATCATTTGTTACGGGTGCCTGGACCGCAGCGATACATCGACCTGTCTCACTGATAAAGCTATATCACACAACTCGTTATTGCCTTGTTAATGATCTTAAAGTTGCAGTCATCAACTCCGAATTTCAGTAAAAATGTTTTCTAATTTCTAGGCGTTAGTCATTAGTGTATTTTAACACGATAAAAATGTTGAGTTTACTTAATAAGTTGCCATTGACAGTACAATGATTAGAGAAAGGATGTGTTACAACAATGTTAAATGTTATGTTACAACAATATCACTCTGTTGCGAATTCTTCCACACAAAGCGTTTTGAAATAGGAAGAGAAAATAACTAATGATGATGATAGAAATCAAAAATCTAAGCATTTTTTTTGGAAAGTTAAAACGTTACAAATACACCAACACTTGAATAACTTGGTTTAATGGAAAATGTGGAAGAATCCTCAAGTCCAATTTGGAAGTAGCAAAAGAAAAAAAAATGATGTACATATATACGTAATTTTAAATTGTTATAAAAGTTCTACAACGATGAAAGGACAACATTGGTTAAGATTATGGCAGAAGCAGTTCAGCCAAATCACAAAAAAGGAAAGGACAACAATGGACAATTTTTATTAAACTTGTCTAAAAACTGGCATTGAAATATTTATATATGTAATTTCAGAATTCTGAATGATACTGTAATGTTTTTAAATTCCGAATAAAGGCAAATAGAATTGAACATTAAATGCATCTACAAAAATACTATTTTAAGGGAAAACAGAAATTCAGAATATTGATATGTTCATGAAAAAAGACACTTAAGACTTGAGAACTAATAACTTTTAAGAAAAACAAAAAATGCACGTTTATTCAAAGAATATTAATATGAACCATACAATGTCTTGACCCCAAACGTTTCTTAGAATGAAACTTTCTTGGAGAATGAAAATTTCGATCGAAATTATTTTTATCAATAATTACAGAAGCTCTAAGGAATTAAAAAAACTATTATATAAGGAATTACTATTTATAGAAGTTCATGATAATTCTTATCATCATATATTAATCAAAATCAGAGACATCTCAAGTCAAGTTGCTTCTTCTATTGAACAATTTTATCTTCTGTATAATTTTGAAGAATTGAAAATCTATTCGGAGATAAATATTTAAAAATTTTCATAATTGTATTTTATCAACACAATTAATTTCCATTCAAACTTCTTATATTATAACATCGTAGAACTGAATTGATGAAAATTGTATTCAAAAATGGAGTGTTTTTAGTCGGCACTTGAAAACAAAAACAACAACAAACAACATCATCTATTTCAAAACCATTCTTATCCATTATTCAATCCCAATCAAAACTATTCAATAAGAATAAAGCCGTCCCTTTCTACTCCTTTTAGCCACAAATCTTTCCCATTTCCTATATCTTTTATGGAAATCTTTGAGTCTCTCGAAGGCATTTTGTAATTTAATATCCTTATCGTTGTGTTTTTCAATGTTTCTATCTATCCGACTCCGACTCTGACTCTGGAACTGAATGAAATGATGGTGTGTAGTGAGCCTCCCTCCGTCACAGCTCAGAGCTCTCTGCCTAGACATAAGAATCAGACACAATTCATATTTTCTACACCAACGAACAGGAATCATTTTCTTCCGGTGAATGAACTTTAAATTCCTCTAGAATCTAGTCCTTTTAGCACTTAGCTTCAACCATATCGTCAGGAGAGTAGGTTTAAGGAGAACGATGGGAAGGCAGGGTTGGGAAAAGATAAGGCATAGAAACAAAGATAGATGGATAAGTTTGAAAAAGGAAGAAGCTGTATTTCACTTCGCACTTTAAATTCGGAACTGCATCATCACAACTGAATACATTATTTTATGGTTGCATTTTGAGTTCCTTCAACCCCTTGTTTTATTTTCTTTTTTATGATGATATGGCACTGTTAGCTTGCTGCATTAGATACTCACATACATACATACAGCATCTAATCCTTTCAAATGATTTCTCACAATTTGTTGCCTTATTCATTTTGTTAAAAGGATTTTCTTGTTTTGTTGAGTCAGTGGCCTTTGAACATAGTTTTGTCCGTCTTCGACGTCGTCGTTCGTCGTTGTCGCAGAAGTTCGTTTTATTGTAACACCACGTGCCACCCGCAGCCACCGACCATCTCAACAAAAACGTGTATAGTTGAGTACATGAGCATTGTTATCCTGACGTAGATATTTATATCTTTTCTGTGTCAACTCGGCTGGAACACTCTTGTCTGAATCTTTGGGCTATTTAAGTGCTTTTTTCTGGACATAACATAAATCCTCATCATAGATTGTTGAACCCCAAAACATTCAACCAACAGAATTAGGATGAACACTTCGCATTGAAAATACATATACACAAAAATCAAATCCTCTTTTTTTTGCAGAGATAACTCTCAAGGATTTGTCCATTTTTCAATTGAGCTATAAATACATATACAATCAAAAAATATCCTATATGTACATAAAGTATTTATTATTTTTTACTATGGATGCTTGGTGTTTTGATTAATGACATCGAATGGTAAATCTGATGGATAAAGTGGATATTCGAGTACAGGGGACAGGTTGACAAACAAATTGTCAACCATGATGTTGATGATGACGATGAGGATGATGATTATTAGTTGTTTAACTTTCAAAGTGGATTAGAAGGGATTTCTGTTTGAAAAATGAAAAATGATGAATGAGTTTGGTAGAAAGGGGTTTATTTCTTAATTTAGAATTTTTGTTTGTTCTTAAATGGATTAATAATGTTTTTTTTTTTTTGTCTGGGATCATGCTGTTTTTTAATTGGATTAGTTGAGATTGAGTGAAGTTTGTATAGACGTTAGTAGACAGGGATTTTGAGAGTCATTCAAAAGCGTAGTCTGCGTCGTCTTCGCACTTCATTGATGCAGAATTTAATTTTTCGGTTGACCAATTAATTTCTTTTATGACCCTTGGAGGAAAATATTTAATAATAAAGTTTAAATTTAAGTGGCACTTAGGATATTGAGTAGGTTTTTTTTAAGTGAACATGTAAACAAGGGGTTTGACTATTCTGGGACGTTGTTCACAAGCTTATTTTTAAGTAGGAAAAATTCAGGTGGGTATTTTGAACAC
Source organism: Eupeodes corollae (assembly GCF_945859685.1). Classification (NCBI taxonomy): domain Eukaryota; kingdom Metazoa; phylum Arthropoda; class Insecta; order Diptera; family Syrphidae; genus Eupeodes; species Eupeodes corollae. Next base: position 115,644,039 of record NC_079148.1, read on the forward strand.
ATTTTGAGAAGTCGAAAGAATAGAAAAACTCTCGCAATTGAAATGGATGTTTTTTTAAAAAGGTTGATTAAAAGTGAGGAGTGAGTATTAAATCCTTCAGAAGACCATTGCTTGCATTTAAACAATAATAATAATAAATTGTAGAAGTTCATAGACGTATGGCTCGAGACATTCGGAAGAACCCATGCTTCAGTCAGAAGAAACTTTTGGAGCTTACTCTTAAGAAGGGACATAGGTTATACACTCGTCAAGTAAGCATTTAGACTTGAAAATTTTAGAACACTAATAATTGGAATAATTATCTTGATTTTGTGGTAAAGGAAAATAATTTGTCACACTTTGTTTTTTAAATAAACTCCTGGTAATGCTAACGTCACAAATGGCAACCAACCCAGATGCTTTAAGGTCACTTTGGTAATCTACACGGTACGGTTTTTAAATGGGGGGGGGGGGGGTTCTTCGTATAAGAAAGGAATGTGTTATATATTTTTCAAAATAAGTGTGTCAGTGGACAAAAATGTTGGTTTTCCATCAAAAGAAGCCGGTAGACAAATAATCCGCTTGCTCCGAACATCCTAAGGCATTCAAACGAATGGGACATCCTCAGTAAAACAAATTTCTAGTTCGGGTTCAGACTTTACACTGCACTGTGCATACAGTTATAGACAGAAAAATAACACATCTAATGAAACAAATATTGAAACAAAAATTTCTTTCTTAGTAAATGTTTTTTGAATTGTTTTGTTGATGTGTTATGTTGGCAGCAATTGAAAGAACAATTAAAAATTAATTTAGCAAAATTATCATCTACGGGTTTATGTTGTTGCCTTTTTATGTCTTTTGCTGCAAAGTTTTGAATGTCAAAAATGGTTATTATTGACCCAAAAAACTTGTTCATTTTCATTGTTTTACGAATATTATGAAGGTCGATACAAAAAATGGGCCGAAATCAGCATTAAACTTAAAAAAGGAGTTTAATCTTCGATCTTACTTAAAAAGGTATGACTCCAACTCAAATTTCAATGCTGTCTCTTGTCGTTAAAGCGTAACACAAGTAACATTTGCATTTAGGAAACTAATGAGCTGTCAGTACTAAGTATGTCTATCACAAATCACCTCTTATGGAATGATCACATTTTTGATATTGCTAAAAATGCTGCAAGGAGCTTAGGATTTCTCCGACGGTGCAGACATTTTTCACCCCTTTTGATCTAGCTGTAATTTACAAAGATTTATTTGTCCAAAGCTTGAATTAAATTCACACATATGGGCAGGTGCCTTTTAAAAAAGTTTAAATATCTTGCATAGAATTCTTAAATCGCACATCGAGAATGTGGAATGCTTTGGCGAACTCTCTAAGGACTAAAAATCCATTTGAGTGCCTAGAAATTATAAAAAAAAAAGCTGGCGCTCAGTTAAAAGTAAAAAATAAAACTCGAAACCGTCCTCTTCGAAAAACTTGTATGCGTGTTGATAGCATCATCGTGAGAAAGAGTGACATCGACTCATTTATATCCTGCCGTATCATCATGACCCAAAATCAACGAAGAATTCAACTTAAGCATATCGCGTAGGCTTGTAAGAAGGCGACTCAATGATGCTCAATCATTTCGATGCAATAGCATGAAAAAACCGTTGCCATCTAAGAAGAACCGCGTAAACCTACGTAAGGAAAGATGTAAACTTTTGAAAAAGAGTTTTATGGACCCATGAAACACTGATAAACCGAATAGGACTTGACGGAAAAACGTTTGTATATTGCAATCGAGGTCAAGACTACAGTCCAAAGCATATGTACTTTCAAGACGGTCAAACACGGAAGAGAAAGCCTGATGGTTTGGGGGAGCGCTTTCTTGGTTTAGTGTGGGTCCGTTGGAATTGATGGTACGATGGATACATTTTCTTAATTGAACATGTTGAAAAACAATATGGAAGATAATGACCCAAAACATGCAGCAAAAATCGTATGGAATGATGTTAAAGCTAAGATCCGGCAGCAAAAATTAAAAAATTTAGACGAATTTTGAATCCAAAAAACTTCAGAGTACATTACAACAGTTGGTTTAAACTTTAGCTCGAAGGTGTAAGGCAACTTTGAAAAACAAAATACTAGTTAAGTAAATGAAATAAATTTGGAAATATTTGTTTTTTTTTTAACTAAAATTTCCTTTTTTCAGCAGTAATTCGAATGTAAGCTATTTCTACGCCTGAGAGAAAATACGTCATCACAAAGGTTTTTCATTTTCCAATAAGTTTGAATTCTGCTTTAAATTCACTGTATATGAGAATATTTAGTTATTTTATTTATAAATTAAAAAATTCTAACTTTTTTCAAAATTAACAAAGAGTGTGTTATTTCTCTGTCCATAGCTGTATGGTGTTGAATATGCACTCAGTCCAAAAAGTCTCCGTACAGCAGCCTTATTTTAGTGTTTTTTGAAAAATAATACTAGGAATTAATTTAAAAACCAAAGTGGTAACATTGAAAAAAACTTATTTTCCAAGTTTACCTTTTTAAAAAAAATGTGATTGTGATTTTTAAAATGCATGTATAATTATAATTAATAGTTAATATTTTATCTTATAATCAACAAAAAAAAACATTTTGTACGGAGAATTTTTTGACTATTTGTATATAAAGGGTGATTTTTTAAGAGCTATAAAAACGTTTTTTTTTAAGCACATACAATTCAGAAAAATTCATGCAATCTTAATTTTAATCTATAGTACGGTCCATATAATTTAATGTTTGAAGATCATTTTATGTAAATGTTGACCTTGACTGCGCCTCAAATGGTCCATCCAATTAAGTCCAATTTTGAAATGGCCTTTCCAACATTTCGGCCGGTATCTCAGGAATAAATCAGGAATAAATGCTTCAATGGTGTCTTCAAATGCGTCACTTGAAGCGGGCATGAGCTTTAACATAGCCCTACAAAAAATTGTCTAAAGGCGTTAAATCGCACGATCTTGGCGGCCAATTGACCGGTCCCGAACGTTAAATAACGTGAAATGCTTATTTACGTACCCATTGAGACAAAAATGAGCTTTCGCTGAACACAATTTTTCGCTAAAAAAGTGGATCTTCGGCCAACTTTCAAAGAGCCCATTCACCAACAATTTTACGTTGCAGCAGATCTTTTGGCTTCAATTTTTGCGTCCGCTGTATTTTGGAAGGCATCACACCTAAATCCTTCCGCAAAATTTTCCACGTTGTTAAGTAAAAGAAGCCCGATTTCTGCGACGACGAATCGATAATTAATGGTCATCATTAACACTGGCCGAAACAGCTGCGATATTTTCTTCAGTTCGCGCTCTACGTAAGCGTGTTAGTGGTTTAATGTTAAACAATATAAATTTGGTGCGAAATTTTATACACAATAGCCCGAATATCCGTTTCAGTTGGTCGATTACACTGACCATAAAATGGAAGAACTTTTTTAACCGAGCACGCATTTTGATAATAAAAATCAATAATTTGCAAGCGTTGTTCGTCTTAAAGAAGAGAAATTAACGCTAATTTTCATTAAAAAAATCATATACCTACAGTGATTAGGGTCATTTCTGACTGAATTAGGTTCGTTCTTGAACAAAATTGTAGAATTTGGAACCACAATAAATTTATATGCATTCCTAGATGTGGATTTTGGGCTTACATTTATCATTACCGTCAACCACAAGCGCTGAAGGTCGTTGAGTACCCTATAAGCCAACCAAAAATGAATGCTCCACTGTGCCCATCCATTGTTAAAACATAATATAACCCCCCTCAAAAATTATTTTATTGGTTTTGACACATGCCTGTGACTCTTAAGGCCCTGAGAATATTCCCAACACAATACAACATACGCATGGAAGTTTCCAATAAATAAAAACAAAAAAAATCAAAGTCAAAGGACACGATTTTAAAAATCACCTCTCTTGGTTGTGATCCCCTTTGACCGTATAAATCAAATTATCCCTCTCAATGACACAAGATGAAATCGGAAACTTCTTTTGTTGCTTAAATTACATTTATGCCTCCATCAAAATTCTCAAAATCCTCAATGGCTTATACTTGAAGAACCTACTTATGTCTACTCGTATATATCACATACACCTCTATAAGCTTTTAAATTGACACAATCTATACTTGCAGGGTAGTTTCCTTGACTTTTACGAGTATGTTGACTATACCTTATACCTACCTACCTATCGTCTGTCATCGTCATCATCACACACCAAAGTGCTTTATCCACATTAACATCAAACCAAAGGTAAATCGACCACAAATCTCCATCAACCAATCATCATAACTATATATAAAGGTAAGTATAGTTAAGGTTAGGTATAGATAACACTTCAGCTTGTCCCACAAAAAATAAAAAAAAGTATAACAAATTCTCAAAAAAAAAGTATCTTATTACGTGTGTTTGTGTTTGCATTAGGCATCACGTTCCAGGAGTAAAGTATCTCAATCTAGTATAATATGAAACCTATATCGATTCTCTTCGCATTCGAAGTCAAGTCGGAAATGGTGTGACAATAAGTGTTTGCTATAGTCGTCGTCTTCGATGTCGGTGACATAAAGGTGTCACCTTTACAATAACTCATGTTTGTCAGTCAGAGTAAAAGAAAACTAAACCAAACGACGCACGACGAAAAAGGGAAGACTAAGAAGGAGACAAAGTTGTCTGGGGCTGCGACTGGAAAGAGTTCCCATCAATGATATCCGATTTACGAAACGTATAAATAAATAGGTCAATCGCTACTTTGAGGAAATCCGCTAAAAAGTCATCATCTTAATCATGTGCTTCCTTGATACGCGCAACTAGGTTTTTGATAAACAGGGTGGTTTAACAGCAATTCAATGGGAAATTCGTTGTGACTTCGCTATAAGGTAAGAGACCACAGAAAAGGTGCCTAGATTGACAATTCAACAATATAATGATAAAATCTTACTGTGCTCTTTTACCTATGACTTCTTAGTTAGAAGATAGAGACAAAACAATCTAAAAATGGTGAGGTGCCACAGGGAAGTCAACTTGGTCCTATTCTGTTTACTTTAAATAAACGAGTTTGTGATGTAAATTCTTCCATTATGCAATTGGGGAAAACAAAGTAACCTGAACTATGTATCTTGGTTAAAAAACGTTACAAATTGCTTATTCATTTATTAAACATTAATCACCCTGTATCAAAATTATACTTCACTATAAATACTCCATTGTTTCGTCTTTTCCTTTTAAGCTTTAAATTTTCCATTCTGTTTTTTTGGATTATCTGCTTTTATGGGCTTCTAATTTGTCGTCGGTTTTTTGAGAGAGAGACTTAGTCGTTGTTGGTGGTTGCAAGCCACATAGATCATGTTCAAGGCTAAACTAGATGAATAGACAAAGGCAAACACAACAACGAAAAAAAAATTGAAAATTTCCCCATCGCTCGTCAACAGTGAGTCGCTGAATGGTGATATTACAATTGTGTGACAATAGAATTGGATTGAATGTACCTTTCTGTATAAATTATACAAAAAAACACAGAAATGTTTTATTGTACTCTGAACACATAATCGTGAGAATTGTTTTTCATCCCACTTTTTTTTTCTTATTTTTAAGATGTGCATCTTTACAAGTTGCGGCTAATGACGCTGCCGCTGCCAATGGTGCACGTTATTGTTTCCCATCGTATGTTAAGCGACTCAGAGAGTTTAAGTTCGTTTTTGTTCGTATTGTCTCACAAATGGATGTGAATTGTGGGGCAAAAGAAAGACTTCAAGTTGACATGACACATTTTTCTGTAGGTATTCTCATTATTTCCCGCCATCATGTGTTACCTATTGTACGTACTGCACTCGGTCACATTTGATGCTAAATATAAATAAGTTAGGTGCAAAAGTCTTATAGAAACAGAGAGTTTAGGTGCAAGTCAATTTTATGTGACAGTGCCAAAATAATTAAAATAATTAAGATTGAATAATTCTTCTTTTTTCGCATGTTTCATACAAACTAAAGTGAACTGTCTGCTGACCTATTGTGTTCAATATAGGAGTAAGATTTTTAAAAAAGATTTAGTAAAAACGGAAAGAAAACCATATTTGAACTTATTATGAAATCTTTAAATTTTAAAAATTTGGGAAATGTTTTTTCTTACTCACAAAATTTCAGTTCTTTCAAAAAGCAATGAGTTTAACATACCTGAAAATAAGAAAAAAGAAATTAAGTTAAAATTCGAAGTCATCAATATGTTAATATCTTTAGCAATAATAAAGAAACTAAAGACGTATTAAATTGTCAAAAATTCCAAAAATTTAGTGCTCAAGAAAAATTAAGGTACTCACATTTTTAATGAATATCTTTAACATGCACACCCTGTTTTAGTCATTTAACCTACACACTAACGAGAAGACAAAAATTGAAGGAAGAAATATATTTCGACTGAGTTAAAAAAGTACGTATACGCCCCAGAACACTATTGTTATTTTATTTATTTATTTAATCAAATAATTTACAAATATATTAACAAATTATTTTTTAATAAGGCGTAAGGGCAGCAAGACCATAAGTGATGCAAGCAAGACCGTCTATTACAACACTTACATTTATTTACAGAGAAACTTTAACAAAGTCGTTGTTGAATGCTATGACTTAAAAGTTTTAATTCTTTGTATTGTATTGTGATCGGCTGGGAAAAGGATGGTAGATAATTTTTTTAATATGTGTGTGCTTTTAAGAGAAGGATCGATCTGCCGGGATAAAGGCTATTCTACAAATACTTGATAAATTGAAAGATACGTACGAATAAAAGTATTGCAGTTCTTCTAATTAACTTCAAGTTTTGGCGAGTCAATTGATAGAAATTTGGCGAATCAATAATAAGTGGAAATTTAGTTGCATCTCTGGGTGCATCATCCACCATTTCATTGCCTTTGATACCAGAATGCCCTATTACCCATTTTAGTACTATATTTTCCGTCACTGTGCATCTTAATTGTTCCAGAGAAGGGCATCGGTTTGTCTCATTTTTTAGGCTTTTAAATATCCCAAGGTTATCTGTCGTAATTATACATCATCCCAAATAAGTTTTCGCAATTGAAATACCTCTTTAAATGGCTGCTAGTTCAGCAATGCTTCATCAGGTAGTAGTCCTTACCAGACCAAAGAGGTTTGAGAATGCTGTTCCCACTTGACTACGGCAAAAGATGAGTTATAATCTTTGTGTAAACCATCTTTATAAAAAAAGTGATCAGGGATGATCGAAAGATCATCTCTTGGTGAAGACCTTGGAACATATCATCCATCGTATTTTTCTTTTTTAATGCTGCTAATTTTGCATCTATTTGAAGCAGATTTCGTTTCCAAGGGGGCGGACTATATTTTTTTGAACCTGGTTCAAACAAGGAATTTGGTTGGACTTTCATCAAGCTAAATACTTTTACAAGTCCAGATATCAAGTTTTTCCGTTTATTTATTTCTGAATTTGTATTTTTTTTACAATAAGTGCACAATCAAAGGGACAATACTACCCCTATTATGTAGACACATTGTGAGCACAAGAAAAGGGAGGGATGGGTTGAAAGGAGGTGTCTGTGCACATTGGTTTTGAATTCCTGAAATTGCAATGGCTGGGAAAGACAGAGTGTGACAAGGTATTCCACATTCGCATAGTACGGCTAGAGAACGAATCTCTGTACTTGACAGTACGACCGAAGATGGGCTCGAGGGTATATTGATGAGCATTCCTCGAAGCTCGAGTATTACGGTTGAACTGTTCAAGGGGAGGAATGCAGCTGGCTATTTCATTACAACATAAACCATTAAAAGAACGGTAAAAGAGGGTGAGACAAAAAACATTTCGACGATGTTCAAGTGACGTAAATGATCTTATGATGGTAATAACACCAATCAATCTTAATTCCCTACGTTCAATACTATCCAAGACGCTTGAGTAAGTTGCTGAAGCAATAGCCCAGATATTGGTGTTATACTCAAGCTTTGGACGTATATAAGTCTTGTAGATAACAGCCAGATCAGAGGGTGAGAAAAAACTTCTTGCATCGCCTTAGAAAACCCAAACATCTTGTGGCATTTTTGGCAACATCGCGTATGTGATCGTTCCACAAAAGGTGGTTGGTGGTACACATACCGAGAATATCGAGATGTTCAGTTTCCTCGATGCAAGTGCCATTTATGGATAATGGCAATGGGGGTATACTTCGCTTTAACGATACAAGACAGCATTGCGTTTTCGAAGCATTAAATTCCACGCGGTTTCTTATTCCCCATTGTACAATGCTGTTTAGGTCAGAATTTAATGAGCTTATCATATTTTGTCGTTGCAGTTCCACATCCGAAGAAGAGGGATGTGAATCTGAAAACGTATATGAAAAGCTAAGAGTACTATCGTCAGCGAAACAATGTATTGGATTAGATGTTGCAGACAGGAGATCATTAATAAAAATGAGAAAGAGTGTTGGAGATAGAACAGAGCCCTGGGGCACACCAGCATTTATTTTGTGGTTTTCAGACTTGAAGCCATCCAACACAACCTGTATTGAACGATTCGAAAGGTAATTGCTAATCCAAAGGAGTAGGGACTCATGAAAACTGAAAGCACGCATTTTCGATAAGAGAGCCTGATGCCGAACCCTATCATATGATTTTAAAATATCAAGTGCAATAATCCTGCGTTCTTCAAAACGATGTTAAGATTTGTTCCACTGTTCGGTGAGATAAACCATGAGATCACTATTGGACTTATTACTAGTAAAGCCGTATTGCCAGTTATTAAGAAGCTTCCGTTCCTCAAGTTATTTCTTAAGCTGATAATTAATTGGCGGAACAAATGCAGTTTTCCAACTACTGGAAACAAGCTTAGAAGAATAGGATAGATGGAAAAGCTTACGCAATGGTTTTTCCAGCATTGAAGAACACCTCTTCAGAACAATAGCGGGGATACCATCCGGACCAGCGGATTTATGTATATTAAGATCTCTCAACCACTCCTGTGTGCGAGTTCTGTAGTCGGGGATGGAGGAGACCTACTGTGTATATGCAGAATCCTAACGGCTAAATTGAGAAAGCACTTTTTCATGACAAGAATTGCTCTTGGAGAATTTGTCAATTCCTCGCAAGAGGCAGTACCCGTGAACAAAACTTAAGGTGGCACAGGCAGGGATCGAACCCAAGACCTCTCGCATGACAGTCCAATGCACTAACCATCAAGCCACGGGTATATATTCCTCTGTTCTGTCTAAAAGCGTGTTGTCCTGAATGTGCCTTTTTTCTGCAAACCAACATATCATTTTTTCAAAAATGTTGGAGAGAATGGGAAGCAGTGCGATAGGTCGTTAATCATTGAAGCTGTGGCGGTTTTGGGGTTTTTAGCTTGAACTGCGCCTTTTTCCAGTCGTGTGGAAAACACCAGTCATTAAAGTGTTGTTGTATAACAAGCATTGTCTGTCTTCAGGTTATCGGACCATTTTTTAAACCATTTTATAGGTTATCTTCAACTGAAGTTGTACCTTTTCCAGTTCTAAGAGTCATATTACGTTTTAGACGAGAAATCTGTTAATTAAGAATTTCGAATTGATTTTCGTTTGTTTTAAGTTCGTTTACGAAATTATTTTTTTCCTTTGATAATAGATGCAGGATAAGTTAAATTATCACTGTATTTTTTCCCATTTCGTTCCAAATTTGTTAGCAATTGTTTCAGAATCTTTTAGCAATATAATAATAATTTATAATCTCAGATCATGTATGGAAATTAGAGCTGTGATCTATAGCAATGAAGGGATCTTATCCTGTTCCACAGTGTTCGACTATCTAATGATCGGTTTGACTGAAATGATTCCCGTTTTAATTTTGCACAAGTTCTTCTGTACGCAATACAGTTCTCAGTTGTGGGAAACCTTCGAGCTTTTTTCCAGACATTGTCCTTATCCTTTACTAAATTGGCTATATCGAGTATTTAAGTTTTCAAGTGGGATTTCGTGTATATTAAAAACGGACTAATTTTCAACACAATCCTTGTTTTCTAATTCATTACCTTCCTTTATTGAAGAAACAAAAATATTAATATAGTCCTCCTTATTGCAGTTGATGAAAATACTAAATAGTTACATAATTTTTAAAACAATATCTTATTCCAAACCAAAAGCTATTGTTTTCTTTTAAATCAACCCCAAATGCTACAAATATTTATTCCTTAATTGTTTAACTTTTGGCGGTGTCTTTTGCAATAACTTATGGCAATTATTTCAAGAAGATTTTTGTTTTGTCTTCATTCATTCATTTATACAACTGTCAATCGTCTCAGAAATCACGTGCAAACTAATTTATAAATAAAAATACTCAGATGATCAATTAAAAATTCAATTTAAAATTAACGGAAATACAAATAAAGACACATTGTATTTTTATTTTTAGCAAGAGAAAAAATAAACACCGAACCGGTATACTCATTTATCTTTTTGAAAACCAAAAATAAGTCTGCAACAGGTTTCTGTTGTTTTATTTTCGGAATCAATTTTTGGATCGGTTTTATAATCTTGAAATATTTTAAACAAAAATTACGGTGACCAGTTGTGAGAAGTATTTAGCTATACAAAATACGGACATGTAAACAACACATATTTGGAAATGAAAAGCAATTTTCATTGATCTTCAAAACAAATACATATTAAAAAAAAGTTGTGTCAAAAACATCTAATACTAAAATCTGAAATGAATTATCAATACAAAATTACGTTCCACAAACTAACACAACCAAACATCTGACAATTTAGTCTCTCTCTCTCTCAATTGTGCTGATCTTTTGTTTTAATCTAAATAAAGGAGAGCTATAGAGACAAAAACCAGTATACAAATTGTTCCGTAATCAGGGATGTCGTATTGGTATAATTTTAGGAGCACATCTGTATTTTTTGTTCGTTCAAATTTTAGTAATTAAGTTGTGGGATAGATTCTTAAATCGTAACTTTGTTTCATATTTTTTTTCTTTTCACTTTCATTGAGATCATGTAATTTATTATAATACAAATTTTGCTTTTTAATGAGGCAATTTTATAATATATTTATATTTCATATTTGACAGGACATTGGCTAAAAACCAGTTTTCCTTATAATTTGTATTTCATTTTTTTTAGCAGGAAAGTAGGATTATGAAGGGGTCTTACGTCTTTTAGAATCTTGGACAGTTTTTGGCTTAATGCACACAAATACTGGTAGATTTGTACTTTACAAAAATCACCCTATTTGTATGTTTTCTTGTTCAACTAATTTAAAACGAGAAAAACCATTGAACCCCATTTTCTGTGTAAACTATCAATGAATAGTTCATTAACTTTGAAGACTTTTTATTGATTGAGAATGTTTCATACTGATGTGAATAAAATTAATGGAGTTTTCCAATGAGAGATTTAATTTGAAATACTTCTCTACTGTCACACTTGTAGCTGTCAGCTCTTGACATTAGTGGAAATTGCTTTTTTGGATCGTCTGGAATCACATCCTCGTCAATAATAAAACAGGTAGACAAATTTGAGCTACTGGGTAAAAAAAGTGATGTAAAGAACGTAAACCAAGTCTGAACTAGGCACGACAAAATATCTTATATTCTTATAATATTCTTTATTTTATGGTATAAACTCTTAAAGTGGGTTGTTTAAAATCATTCTATTAGCTTCAAACAATAGTTTTACGAATTTATTGCGGAGGTCCTAGGCAGATCTCAAAATTTAATAACAAATGCTCTCAATCCCAGAGGAATACGGAAAAATGGAGGCCGGCCAAAAAAACATCAGCTACCACTGACCGCCTCATACTATTTCTAGCTAAGTCTAATCCTTTTATTTCGTCAAGAAATATAGGTGCTCAAATTGATAATGCGGTCAGTGCACGCTCGATCTGAAGAAGGTTTCAAAACTCGAATATCCCAGGAAGAATCGCCGGGAAAGTTCGATTCCTTAGGGCTAGCAACATAAGGTCCAGAAAATTATTTGCTTTAAACCATGCTAATTGGAACGAACCAGAGGGCGTACTAAAATGGGGAAATATCTTGTGGAGTGATAAAACAAAAGTAAATTTGTTTTTATCGGATTCTGAGCTCAATTTAAGGCGACCAAAAGGACCGAAAACAATTAAACACGCAGGAGGGAATATAATGGTGTGGGGCTGCTTTTTCTGGTACGGTGTAGGTCCTATATTCCATTTGAATAACATCTTAACAAAACACGGATATAGTGATATTTTGGAAGATGTCATGTTACCGTTAATCATTCACCAATGGAAACCAATTGTGGGAAGCAGTTCAAAGAGAATGGTAATACATACCCCAGCAAACATGCCGAAAGTTGAAAGAGTCAATGCCGTGACGACTTTAAAAAGTTTTGAATAATAATGAAGGATACTCAGGTTATTAAAGTAAGTTAAACAAAAATTGTAGTAAGATACAGAAATTATTGTTAAAAACGATAATATTACTAATTTGTGAAGACGCACCTATTTTTTGTCCAAGTGAAAAAACCTAAATCCTTAGTTTTGTTGCTATATTATCTATAATTGTAATGTTTTTCAAAGCCTTAAAGTGTTTCATAAACATAAAAAACATAAAAAAGGAATACAAAATGAATTAATACAAAAATTAATTATCACACATATTTGACCAGCTGTGTATGTAAATGATTTTCAGAAATCAAGACCTTTTGAGCCCCGGAGACTTCTTAAATAAGCAGAACTGTCGCATTTAGGGCTACAAAAGTCCAAGACTGGTCTTAACTAAAAAATCAAAATACTGCCAAATTAAATGTAAATGGACTGCACTATCGAGTTATAACTTTTGTATAGTCGGGTTTAGAAGATATTGATGTGGACGATGACGTTTATTTGCGAAATAATTGCAATTTTGCAAGAAAAGTCAACAATATATTGCTATTGAACACTTTTAGACTTTTCGTTTCGGCAACATAAAAGTAAAAAAAAAGGTCATTTTTATTTTTCAGAAAACAAACGTATGTTTTTTTTTTTAATGTAACTATAAAACCCAATATTTGTTCGTAATAAATACAACACTACCGTATGAAACTCTAGAGTCGACAGCCCTGTTCAATTCCCCTTATCAAAAAATTAGCTTAGTATTGGTTATGGGAAAACTCCACTCATACTTAGGTTCTTGGTATGATCATTTGCTTGTGTTTTTATAAGTTTTGTTTTCTTTATTCGATTTTCTCCCCTCACAATTTGTTTTCGTTTACTTGTTTTGAATTGAATTCTTTTTTTTTTTTAATTCCATGTTCCAACATTTTTGTAGGTGTGTGCCCATCGCGGAAAACTGGTTTTCTTCCCCCGAAGAAAAACGTAACTCGTCGTCAGTCCATCGCATCGCATGAGTAGTTTATACAAATACCTATACACCTACCTGTTGATGTAGCGTTGTTTTTGATTGGAAAACTTGTTATTTGCGCGCAACAAAATGTGTGTTTGATTAATGCCATTAAAATACATAATAGGTACATAACATGAATTTGAACTTTTTGGCATTTTTCATGTTTGTTTGTTTGTTTTAGGTCGTCAAATACATAAAAGAATGCAATTTTAACTTTTCTGAGCTGGTCGATGATGACGGATGTCTATGGCTCCATCTTTTGTAGGTATTTGGAAGAGAGAAAAGCCGATCGATTGGATTTGGGGGGAACATGTTGTTTGGTTTTGTTGTTTATTGTCTTTTGTTGTCATGTATGTTGTTGTTTTGTTGTGTACCCACCTACAAACAACAAATACCTACTTCGCTACCTACAATTATTCAGAAGTGGAACTGGGAGCGGAGCCTGCTTCGACTCGATGCCGTGGAATGGTTGTATAGAGTTCAACAAAAATATACACACACACTCAAAATGTAGGTAGAACGCGTTCAGTGAAGTCGGAATTTTGAACTTGGATGGAAATAGTAAACAAACATGAAAATGTAGTGGCAGACACATCGCAAAGGCATAAACAATAACTATAAAACTTCGATAAGACGATTGATGATTTTTTGTCCGGTTTGAATTAAAAAAACAAAATTCATTTTAGTGTGTATTTTTGTTTAAAGCAGTTTTTTTTAGTTTCGGAAGCGATAAGCAAAACACAATTGGAATTCTGTTGATTTTCATTTGATTTGTTTATCAACATTATACAAATGTGATCGATTTTATGAATTAATCTAAATATAAGTTTTGATAGGTTTGATTATGTGTATTTTTATTTTTATTTCACATGGTTAGGCTTGATCATGGCTCTTGAGCTATCACAATGTAAAATGCTATCGTCGTCCTCGGACATTTCTTTATATTTTTCCGTGTTATAAATATTTGACTTATTCAGGTAAATTTGTGTATTCGAGATTAATATAGATTTTCTTCTATTCTTCTTCTCTTTCTGCTGTGTTACAAGTATTGCACAAGAGTGGTAGGTCATCGTGGCCTATAGATAAGCGGAAGAAGTTCTACCCTCGCCCTTAATATCATTGAGATGGATTCTACGCCTAGTTCGTCTCTGAAGTAGTTTGCATGTTGAAGGTTATAGTTGAGTGAACTGCACACCGATCTGTAAAGGGATCCTCTTGCTTCACTTCCATACTCATTCCTGCAGTTTATATCTGTGTTGGAAATGATCTTGTAAGGTCTTTGATTCCAGTTATGGGGAGGCTCTTGATCCAGCCACTCATAATACCATCCAACTTTTCTACTCACTGTTATCATCATGATCTTCTTCGAAAGTCGACCTTCAGCCATGTTTAAGTTTTTCATAATGTAATCAGACTGTAATTTAAGTGTTTTTATGTATAACGGTGATAATCCAGTTTTCAGGTTCAACGCATAGTTCGGTGTGTTAGATGGTAGTCTGAACATGCGTTTTAAGTAGAAGCGTACAAGTTTTTCAACTTCATCATATTGCTGACCTCCCCGTGCTTGCGCTGCGTAAAGCATGATTAATTCTGCAACAGATTCCAAAACGTTAAATTTCGTGCTATGGTTTAGATATTTGTTGGAGAAACACATCTTCCAAGTTGAGTTTATTGCAGTTTTTGCCTTTGCAAGCTTATCTTCCAAGTGCTTTTCCATTTTTAAATTGAAGGTGAAGATCACTCCAAGGTACTTGTATTCGCTGACATCTTCAAGTCTTTCGTTATTGTAGTGCAACTTCTCATTTGTTCGTAGTCTGTCTCTCTTCTCTTGGTTGACCACTAGGTTCCATTTGGCACAGTATTTGCATAATCGGTTCATCATCATTTGTAGCGTTTCCGGTGAATGAGCTAGAATCACTATATCATCTGCAAACAGTAGTGCTTTGATAGTAGTACTGCTGACTTCAATTTCACCAGGCAGGATGTCCATAACATCGTCGATAAATAGCGCAAAAAGCAAAGGGGCTAGAGTACAACCTTGCCTCACTCCAATTTTCGTTTCAAACCATTCTGATACTACTTCACCATCTCAGACATCAGCCCATGTATCTTCCAGCAGTTTTTCTATGACTCTTCCAAATTTGTACAACATTCCCTGGCAGTACAATTTGCACATCAACGATCTTCTATCGACCTTTGTCGAATGCAGCCTTGAAATCCACAAAGAACGCGTATAATATCTTTCCCTGCGCTGCAAAAGATTCAGCTACATTGCTAAAAACAAAAATGTGGTCGACAGCTGTGTTTCCCTCTTAAATCTCGCTTGGTACTCTTTGACATATTGTTGTGGTTGATCCAAGATATAAGGCACTGTTGTAAAATAGTCGTAAAAAATGTGTACGATGCGTTTCAAAAGGAATTGTTTGGGTCGGATTTGGAGATTGGGAATATCAAAGCTTTGTTGAAATCTCGAGGCATATTACCCTTCTCAAAGATGTCATTGCTTAAGTTTATTACTATTTGTATGAGCTCTACAGAGCCAAACTTATAGAATTCCCCCCCCCCCCCCCCGATATGCGATCCAACCAAGGTTAATATAGTAAAGTCTTTTATTAAAAAAATTTACTTATTTTTTTTTGTCTTTATAAGATTACTTGAAAAAACCTAACTAACAGCAACAGCGAAGGAATCTGACTGAATTTTGGATACATATTGTCATATGTTTTTTCTCTGTTTAGACATACGATTGTCTAAACAGAGAAAAGCTTCGGGCGGAATGTTGCCACTTAAACGTGCACTTTCGTAGTACTCATTGGTGGGAAAGGAAGCCCCAAAAATGAAGCTGTTAGTCGACGACATGGCTCTCGCAATGAGATCCCTACCAAGGTTCAAAAAGAAATTATCTATTCCGTTTATGTTGGCTCTGTTGTATAGAACCTGGTTGGAATAGTAATGTTTGTACTCCGACTCTGGTGTTCTGCGTAGTCCAAGGCAACGTCGCAGACATTGTCTCTCAAACACCCGAATCTTTTCCATTTGAGATGGGGCAACATTGAACCATGCTGGGCACCCTTAGTCAATCTTCGGCCGTATAAGGGACATTTAGCAAATCACCTTCACCCTGTTTTCAAGTCGGCTGCTTAGAAACAAACGTTTTGTCAGGGCAAAGGCTCCCGTAGCTCTGGTCAGAGCAGCACTTGTATGTCTGTCGAAATACAAGTACTAGTCCAACCAGATGCCAAGGTACTTTACTACACTTTCATTTGCCAGTTGCTGTCGATTTGGTCCAACAATCACTAGATTTTTCCTGTTCTTTCTCGTACCCCTTGAGGCTTCATACAGCGGAGTCCTGAACAGAATAGTTTCGCATTTCTAAAAGTTGATTTTCAACTTCCAGTCATCGCAATATCGTTGAATCTTGTCAAAGTCAAACTTCAAAAGTGTCTTGATAACCTCAATTTTTGGGGAAGTTTTGTACGCAATTAGTCCGTTGGCGTACGCCATTGCCTGAGTCAGACTTGCTATCAGATCACTGGTGTAAATGCTGAATAAGATCGGCGAGTTAACCGCTATATGTTGAAGACCATTTTTAGTATCAATTATTTTGGTAGATGTTACATTGTCAATTTTTACAGTAAACCGTCTACCATTAAATATGTCATAAAGCATATAGAACAGTGGTTTACTTATGCCAAGTCTGTTTAACTTAAGATACAGACCCTCTAACCATACGGTGTCGAAGGCCTTCTAACAGTCAACCAGACAGGTACATTGCCTTTTAGATCTGTTCCACTGGATATCAGAAAAAAGCTTAGACGCAGCATGAATAGTATCACGTCCCACCTTAAAGCCGAACTGATTATCCACTTCAACAGAGCTCAATTTATAACCTTCTCTAATACCTTATTGATACTCGACAGAAAACTTATCGACCGGAGATTCGCCGGACTGGAGTTGTCCTTTCTCTTTTTCGGGAGAGGATTTACCACAGCTGTTTTCCAACGGAATGGATAGTATGGCCATGAAAGGAAATTTTAAAGTGTGATGAAAACACAAGTAATAGCCTCGGATGAACAGACTGCAACGACGACGCCCCTCCATACAAACGAAAAACGGACAACAAGTTACAAAAGCAACCAGCCACAAAAAGCAGACCTTGCCGATACTTTCGCCGAACTCAAAGCTGCTGTGACAGCCCACCAGGAAAAACGATGAATGGGCCAGGCAGTAGGGAAATTGAAGGCTGTGATTTCTACTATGGGAAGTGTCTGCACGATGGGAGGAAGCGCTTATTTGGAAGTGGTTTAGCTGTCAGAGGGAAACTAAGGCAAAGAGTTTTAGGCTTTCAGGAAGTAAGCGAAAGAGTGACGACAATCCGCATTAAGGCCAAATTCCACCACCTGAGCCTTATCAGCCCGCATGTCCCGACGGAATAGAAGGATGACAATACCAAAGAAGAATTCTATGAGCTCCTCGTCAAAACATATGAGCAATGTCCCAAAAACGAGATTTTAACGCCAAAATTGGTAAAGAAGGCATCTTTGGTAGGTCAATCGGAAGACATAGCCAGATGACATCACATCTGGAAACCGAGTCAGGCTTATCGACTTCCTAGCCGAGAAAAAACGGTGTTGAGTAGCACCAGATTTCCTCGCCCAGATATCCCCAAAGGTATTTGGGGGTCCCCCGATGATCGAACATGCAACCAAATCGATCATGTTGCTATTGACGGAAGATACTTCTCTTGCATACTTGGCGTTAGTACGTACAGATCAGCCAACATAAATTCCGACCAATACCTAGTAGGTGCTAAACTGCGCGCACGAACATCCATGAAAGGCGAACAACAACCTTGAGGAGAAGATTCAACGTTGGAAGGCTGCAGAAGAAGGATACCGCCAATGGTTTTGCCGACCGAGTATCCCTAGAGCCCTACAACGGACGAGATGTGCCTGGCAGCTTTGCAAACAATCTATCAGGAATGCTGCAGAAGAAGTGCTAGGTTTCTCACAGCCGCCACCAAAGAACTCCTGGTTCGACTCTGAATGTGCTCAGGCAAACAAAGCCAAAACGGAGGAATACAAATTGTGGCAGCAAAGGAGGACAAAATCTTCCCGCCAGCTTGACGTCGACAAGAGAAGGGATGAGGATCGCTTGCTCAGAAGAAAGAAAAAAAAAAAACACCTGAGTAGCGTGAAGTCGAGGAGATTCAGGGATGTTTTAACAGGAAACAGGTGCGGAGCTTTTATAGAAGATTCAAAAAGAAAACATCGGTTGGAGAATACCGTAGTCGAGATGCAGTCAATGATACAAATCTGGACAGATCATTAATGCTTAATGGTGATGAAGCAGCCATGTAAAATAAATTTGGTTGAAGATCTAGCGTTCCACTCACCCAACCCGAGTGATATGAAACAAGCCATCACTAGGCTGAAGTCGAACAAAATGGCTGGTGATGACGGTCTGCAGGCGGAGCTTTTTAATTACGTTGGAGCAGATCTGGTAGAGAGCATGCACCAGCTTCTTACTAAAATTTGGTCGGAAGAAAGCATGCCCGAAGAGTGGAACTTAAGCACTATCTGCCCGATCCATAAAAAAGGTGACTGCTTTCTCTGCGCGAACTACAGAGGCATTAGCCTTTTAAACATCGCATTCACATCGTAGACTTCGTCAAAATGTGACAGTTGACAGGAACAACTTCGAGGTGGAAAACGAATTTGTTTATCTGGGCACTGCCGTTAATTCTGCAAATGAAATCAGCGTGGAGATCAAACAAAGAAGAACCCTTGCTAATCGCTGTTTCTTTGGCCTAAGTAAGCAGGCCAAGCACCAAAGAGACACTGTACAAAACTTTAATTATCCCATTTCGTGAGATATCACTTTCTCGAAACTTGGTTTCCAATAAATTGATTGTGACATTCGCTATGTGGCTTGTGGCACCGTCCTGTTGAAACCACATGTCCTCCAAATTCTTATCATCCGATTGGGGTTAAAAACATTCGGTTATTATTGAACGGTAGCGATCCCCATTCATAGTAAAGTGCCGGTCTTGATCATTACGCAAAAAGTACGACCCAATGACGCCGCAGGCCCATAAACCACACCAAACCGTAATTTTTTCGGGATGCAATGATGACTCATGGAGCACGTGTGGATAGCTGCTTGACCAATACCACATATTTTGTTTATTGAAGAAGCCATTCAGCCAGATATGAGTACCATCGCTGAAGATAATTTTTCGATGAAAATCCGAACCATTTTCAAGTTGTAACTCATCCCAATTCAAAAACTTACGACGCTTCTGTTGGCCAAGCGGTTTCAGTTCTCGCATCAATTAAATCTTCTAAGGATGAAGGCCACGATCGTTTCGCAAAATTCGCCACAACGACGTTACAGAGATGCCCAACGCTTGAAAACGTTGTGTGAGAGACACATGTGAGATTTCTGTAACTGAAGCCTCAGCGGCAGCAATATTCTCGACACTACGGGCACTTCTTTGTCTCACTGGCACGGGAAAATTTTTGACTGTACCTGTGGATTCACTAGACGCTCAATTGTTGATCTGCTATGATGATTATGACTACCATAAATTGGACGTATCGCTCTTAACGTTGAGGCCAATGAAATTTTTATAATTTCGACTCGTTGTTGACTCATATACCTTTTATCATGAAATGGCAAACCCTACTGAAAATAAATGTCAAAAGAGCGGCAAGAAATATGGCGTCGCTTGTTGTCCCTGTCGCTCTATTTTCCCCTGTTGAAAACCCCTGTTTATCGCATAGCCGATATAGCCACAAAGAATAAAGCTTGAAAGATTTCAGTGAAATGGGCACATAGCAGCCATGAGCGAAAAAGAGTCCGCACAGAAAGTCCTATTTATATACAATTTGTTGGGGGGAAGACCATGCTTCCACTAGAAGAATGCCGTAGACCACGATACACCCGGAGCCTTGGAAACGCAACTGGATGGCATTCGCCCATACAACCGCAAAAAGTGGAGAAGCATGTTTAACAAGGTCCGGACCGGATCCTAGTTATGTCAGAAATGACAGAGTCATTGACCAGGCTGACGAAATAATTTAAATTCAATCTCATAGCACCGGCTTGAATTCTTGTTCCAAAAGCTAAAATTTGTCTACTTGAAGTTATTTAACTTTAAGAACTGTGTCAGCAAAACTATCATCAATTTAATAGGGACTTTCAACTATTACAGTGCGTTGTTTAACAGTGAATTGTTCCAATTTTGGCAATGGTCTTGTTTTTACTTGTCAATTATCAAAATGTGACAACTTCAAAAGTGACAATCCTCAAAAAATAAAGTCTTTTCAAAATGAAACCTTTATCGGACAACCCTTACAACTTAGTAACACACATTCCAAAAGGAATATTCCCTCCTGCTTTAATAACACTTAATTCCAATTGAAACGTTTTTTGTCTAGTTGAATTAATATCTAAACTTTGGATTCAAAAAAATTCTTTAAGGGACCAGAAATTCCTGAGAAATAAATCAGACAGTTTCTCTTCTATTAAAAGGTGTCTTCTTAAACCAAACAATATAATTTAAAGTGTATTCAAGGATTTAAAAAAAAACTTGGTCTACCCACCTCATGGTCAGATGTTACGGTTCACAATACCTGCCTTAATACTACAACTTTAATCCTACTTAACCTTACCTAACCATTCTTGGTTGTAGGTAATTTATTTTCTATGTAACGAGAAAATACAAATTTCTTCGGAAATTTATCATTTTCCCAAAAATTTAATATATTTCCCAAAAAGGTAGCTAAAAATGTACACACCTATTTTTAACTTGAGAAATGTATTTTTCTTTTATAGAAATCAATCCTGTGATGATGATGATGTGATGGAAGCAAGGAAAATAAAAATGTTCATTGGACCCTTGCTAAATCGCCACAAAAGTCACTGAGCTTCCGTAAATTTATTTCCTTCGCCATGTGGAACAAATTGTTCGCATTTAGTATTTTTTGTTTGTTGTTGTTGTTGTTGTCAAAAAGGCTTCATTCACAAACAACAAACCTTCATATCCCAATACCAGACCTGTCAAAAACTTCATACCTATTGAAATGAAAATAAAAAAATGATTTAAATTTTTTTGATCCCATTTTGTCGTGTTTTGTATTGTATTGTGTTTGACGGTATATTTCCTTGAAGAAGAGAAAAAAAGGAGAGTGAAATATTTCACAAAACACACAATTTAACGGTAATCACCTCACAAAATTGAGGTGAGCTTATTGCAAACGTGTTTATATACAAGTATAGGTAGTCATATGTTTTCGTATCATACATAAGGTTGAATCTCAATGCCGCGTATAATTCCACCAACCCTACCCCCCACGCCCCTCCCCCCCAAAAAAAAAACACACCATCCCTTTTGAAAGAAACCCACCGACCGACAGAACTGAAAACGCGAAGCTGAATCTGACGCTGACGTCTACAACAACGACACGACCGTACACCAAGTGCAACCGAGTGGATTAAATGAAAAATCAATGTTATCCTCAATTGTGTACCCTGAACTGAACTGAACGGGCTATAAATATCGGGGGGTCTTTCTTTTATTTTGACGTCGTACTCGTAGTCGTCGTTATGATACAAAACACAAGCACGTTCGTATGTTGACCTTTTTTATGTGATCCCTCTTTAACATATGCTACTGCTGTTGCTGCATGCCGCGGGGATAAAAAGCAAGGGAATCGAACAAAAAACACGAACTTCTTAAGCTCGATAATATGCGGTCGCGTATGTAGATTGCAGAAATCTCGAGATTATTATTGAAGTGAAGTTTCGGTTCTAACGAGTACTCGTACTTCTTTAAGTCTTGGTTCGTTGAGGACTCCAACACTAGACTAAGTACATACCTACTTCAAAAGGGAATTGTACATTAAATGCATCAGCATCACGTTGCACCAAATTCCTATCAACTTAGCATTTAATTGAATCATCGTTGGTTCGTGTTGATGTTGATGATCATTGATGTGTGTGTGCTTCAAAATGGGACTTCTCCTGATGCTAAATGATATGAGGGTTTCTTTGGACTAACTCGACTAAGTGATGATGATTGCACAGCACATGTGTGGCTTAAAGTGCTTGAGAAATATTTCTGGTGGTAAATTGCTATCTTAGAATTTTTTTTAAACGACATATTAAAAATAACGAGTGTTAGAAGATATCGCGTAGAAAAGGGTTACACGGGTTAAGGGCCAAAAAATGAAGAGAGGCACTCTAAAAATAAATTAGCTTTGATGGAATAATTCCACCGTGTGGCGTTAAATTGAAAATGGGGAGTGGTTGTTTTTTTTCAATTCCCAAAATTCGAGAGTTGGTTATTGGATCAAAGAAGTGAGTGTTTAAATTGGGGTTGTCAATGTCAACGTCAATGTAGCAATATACCGCGAAATTCCAAAAATAGGCTTAAGCTTAACGCGAATAAGATTTCAAGTGAAAAAAAAACTGAAGGGTAAATTTTGTTTAAACTTTTCTTTATCATATTAAGTTTTCCAAATGACTAAAAATAGCAGTGACAGGGAATTTATCTATTCTAAGGGGTTAACTGAGTCTGTCAATATGGATATGGTGGAAATCGCGGACCTTTTTTAGCTCTCAGCTGCTTAAAATACGACCTTTAAAAGTCATGACAGTTATAGAACATCAGAGGAACAGGTTGATGTTGATTAAGAAAGTTAAGAACTTTTGGGCTAATATAGGATTTTTGATCGGTGAGGGTAAATTTTGGCGTCCCGTGGCACCCATTTTGTTTTGCTGATATCTGTCAAATCTTTTTTTTTATTATTTACTTGATTATGCCAACTAATCATGGCAAGTTACACGATTGAACAGAACGGTCAAATGATAAAACTTTTTTATCAAAATGAGTGTAAACATGTAAACATGGTGGCCCTTTACAGTCGACTGTCTGAGTCGACGTTTGGTGGTCAAATTTGAGACAACCGGTAAAGTAAACAATCAGCTATAACCCGTACGTTCAAAGGAACACAAGATCAGCCGAAAACATCGCCGCAATCCGTGAAAGTGTACAGCAGAACCCATGGCAGTCTATTCCTCACCGGGCACAAGAACTCGGCCTTTCGCAGACTTCAACTTGGCTAATTTTTCGTCGGGACTTGGGTATAAGCCCGTACAAGATCCATGGGACTCAGGAGCTCAAAGTTCCTGACTATAGACAACGGCGTTTGTTCGCTGGAAGAGGACGTCAATTTTGGCCGAAAAATCATCTTTAGTGACAGCGGCACAGCAAACGACACGGTTGACATTTCCATCATCTTTTTCAAAAACCCTATATTTTTTAGCGAAATCTGAGAATGTCGACTTGGTGTGGAATCCTTAAAACAGAAATTAGAGCACAACTTTCAAACAAGCTGTCTTATAATAACATGGAAATATGTTGGACTCTCTTATTCCGTAAATTGACTTAGGCAAATTATGAGACGAACCCTTACCCCTAAATAAGTTTGAAACAGTACCTTTTGCCAAACTCATGGAGCACTTAAACGTCAAATAATCTTCAAAGTTGATGCTTATTTCAGGATAAACGATAAAGTGAGTACACTTCCCTCTTACAAAAATCACAGTTTGGCCCGGTTTACAATCCAGAGGCATCATTGGCGCCTTCGTCTTTGAATACAAATCCGATGCGAGCAATACCCTAAGCCATATTCGTCGGTATTAGGGCTCTTAATAAAAGTCGATAGGCAACCCTTTTTTTTTAAAGACTGAACTTTAAAGTGATTGGAAGAGGACCATTATTTTGCTTAAAAATCAAACTTTAACTACGCAGGGAACGATGCATAACAGGTGTTTTTTTAGAAGTAAAGAACTTTAAGATGGTTTGGAATTTCAACATGATTGCCTAAAAACACTTCCAAAGTGTGCAAAGTGATTGTGAAAATCATGGCATTTTCAAAATAAGTACCGTGAGAATTTTGGTTAACAATAAAGTTTACTCTAAGTGAACTATACTATATTTTTGTATAGGGTTTCCTGAGCAATTTTTGGCATTAACAAATTACCATTCAGTGACACTTCTGAAAATTGAAACTGGCGCAATTATCCGTCTGTAACCTTCTTTGAATTTGACATCGGTCTGGTTCCATACAAATTACGTTCGACTGAGTTGGTCAATATTGTACCAGATAATAGTATACCTAAGCTACCAGTGGTACCCGTGGCATGATGGTTAGTGCGTTGGACTGTCATGCTAGAGGTCTTGGGTTCGATCCCTGCCTATGCCATCTAAAATCTTTTCACGGGTACTGCCTCTTGCGAGGAATTGACAACTTCTCCAAGAGTACTATTGTCATGAAAAAGTGCTTTCTCAAAATTAGCCGTTCGGAGTCGGCATATAAACTGTAGGTCCCCTCCATTCCTGACAACATTACTCGCACACAGGAATGGTTGAGAGTTGTAAGTCACTAGGCCTTGGTTCTCAATGGACTGTCGCGCCACCCAATTTATTTATTATTTAAGCTACCAGCCACACAGGAAATGGTACAAAAGTGAAAGATAGAGCGTAGCGCAAGAAGTTCTACATTCGCGTCGTACGGCTAATAATTGAATCTCTGTACTTCATAGTACGATCGTGGGCTCAACGGTAAACTGATGGGCATTCCTAGAAGCTCGGGAGTTATTACGGTTAAATTGTTTAAGAGGAGGAATTCAAATGGCTATTTCACTAGAGCATTGTCCGTTAAAATAACGGTAAAAAAGGGAGAGTCAAGAAACCTTGCGTCGATGTACGAGTGACGTAAACGAGTTGATGATGTTAATGTCACCAATCATTTTAAAACCTATTTTTTGAATACTGTCCAAGAGGCTTAAATAAGTTACTGGAACACCAGCCTAAAGATGAGAGTTATATTTAAGTTTCGGACGTATATAGGTTTTGTAGATTGTAGCCAGATCAGATGGAGAGACAACTTTCTTGCAACGTCTCAAAAAACCTAAACATCTTGCGTCATTTTTGGCAACATCGCGTATGTGATCGCTCCACAAAAGGTGGTTGCTGATGCACATTCCGAGGATGTCAAGATTTTCCATTTCGTTGATGCAAGTACCACAAGTAGTGGCAAAGAGGGTTTATCTTGCTTTAACGATACAAGACTGCATTCCGTTTTCGAAGCATTAAATTCCACACGATTTTTTATTCTCTATTGTACAATGCTGTAGAGGTATGAATTTAATTAGCTTATCATTTTTTGCCGCTGCAGTTCCACATCCGAAGAGGTGGGTTGTGGGTCTGGAAACGAATATGAAAAGCTAAAAGTATTATCGTCAGCGAAACAATGTATTGGATTAAAAGTTGCAGACAGGAGATCATTTATAAAAATGAGAAAAAGTGTTGGAGATAGTACAGAGCCCTGGGGCACACCAGCCCCAGACTTGAGTCCATCCGATACAACCTGTATTGAACGGTTAGAACGGTAATTTCTAATAAAACAAAGAAGGGATACATCAATACCAAAAGCACGCATTTTCGATAAGAGAGTAAGATGCCAGACTTTATCAAATGCCTTTTAAATATCAAGTGCAATAATCTTACTTTTTCCAAAACGATGTAAAGATTTGTTCCACTGTTCGGTGAGATGAACCATGAGATCACCAGTGGACCTTTTACTAAGAAAGCCGTATTGCCGGTTATTAAGAAGCTTCCGTTCCTCAAGATATTTCTTAAACTGATAATTAATCAGCGTTTCCATGACCTTAGAAAGAAGGTACGTTAATGCTATCGGTCCTTAATTTGTGAAGATTCGCCTTTTTTGGGGATTAGATTAATAAATGCAGTTTTCCAACTACTCGGAACGGAACGAGCCCAAAAGAAGAGGATAGATGAAAAAGCTTACGCAATAGTTTTGCTAGCGTGAAAAAAACACCTCTTCAGAATAATAGCGGGGATACCATCTGGGCGAGCGGATTTATGAATGTTGAGATCTTTATAAACTCTCGCCACAGTTCAAACACGAAAAAAGATTGGTCCCATAGAATCATTTACGCGTTCAATAACTGGGGGAGTTATGACACTATCTGGTTATGTGGAATTTTCGGCGAACTGCCTTGCAAATAAGTTGACTTTATCAAAAAAACTAACTAAAGGAGTGTCATTGACAACAAGCGTAGGAACCGAGGAAGAAGAAGAATTCCTCATGTTATTTACGAATGACCAAAAATTCTTACTGCCTTTGGGACATTGCAGTATTTTTCGCTGTAATATTTGGTCATGTAGAAATTTGGTCCTTCGAATATAGGCGTTGCAGGCCTTCCTGGCTTGCTTTTTCGGTTGAGAGTTAAATTAACCCACGCTTAATATCATGAAACTTCAACTTGAAACTTCAACTTTCCCACGAGTTTTATGGGGATTCGCGACTATGCTAATAAACTGTTATTGTCCCCTTTCAAAAAAAAAAAAAAAATGGGGTGGCGCAACAGTCCGTTGTGAACCAGGGCCTAGTGGCTTACAACTCTCAACCATTCCTGTGTGCGAGTACTGTTGTCAGGAATAGAAGGGACCTACAATTTTAGGCCGAATCCGAACGGCTAGTTTGAGAAAACACTTTTTCATGACAAGAATTACTCATGAAGGATTTGTCAATTCCTCGCAAGAGGCAGTACCCGCGAAAATTATTTTTTTTTAAATTAAGGTGGCACAGGCAGGGATTGAACCCAAGAACCCTTGCATGACAGTCCAACGCACTAACCATCATGCCACGGGTACTACCCTTTAAAACCTTTAAAATTATTTCGCTACTTTTTAGATTTTTTTCTTTTTTTAATACCTCTTTATTTGAAGTGCCATTCAGTTTCCGAAAGATTCTTACGTCTCGTAGTTTAAGTTTCTCCAAAGCTTTTTTTAATAGCATCATTTTATTGAAATCAAAGTGCAATCATTTTATTTTTTTCAATAACAAAATTAAATTGTCTTCTTTTATGAAAACAAACCTTCGCCCTGCTTTTTAAACTTTTATTGGAAAAACGTGTGATTAAAAACAATTATCCCTTCTCAACTCAAACTCAACTCGACTTACTCACTTTTAAATGTCAAAACACATCAGTTAAGAATGTGTTACATGAAAGTCTATAGGTATAAATTAATTGACAGCCCCTTGAAGTTCAATAACGTTCTTTGGGTTGAGCTTTCAATAATAATTGAAGGAGCTGGGTAGTTATACACAGCACATGTTTAAACATCAAATTGAAACCCCGCTAAGGTGAACTTAATATCAATCCAATCTGACAGTGAATCACAATATTTTACAGAGTATATCAAGTGAATTTCTTTGAAATAAATAGGCAGCATTTTTGTATTTTTAATTTTCCTTCTTTTTTTAGATTTGGCTCAGATACAATGTCAACACGTGCCTTGATTATAAGATTATATGTGCATCTATGTTAGTATACATAACATACCTAAGCTCTAATTTAATATTTCAATCACGTTAACTCGGTTAAGTGATTCGCACCTTTTTTTATGCCTTTTCATATTTTATATAATAAATAATTGTGTTTCACGTAATTTTAACATTTTACACACATTTTATTTCAACATTGTGTCAAGGTTGTTTTGAAATGTATTAGTATTTTAAAACTGCTCACTTTCGTAAGTCAAACAACATAAATTCTTAACTCAAAATGCATTAAAATATCTGCACGTGTCAAAATATCCTTCAAACCAACAACAATAGTATTGAACAAAATAACCTTCAACTCGCAAAGAATCTAAAGGCCAAAGGATTGTTTTTGTTGCAACAAAAATCTAGAGGAAACCAACTCAAAAATAAAAGAAGACAAAAAAACATGAATAAAAGACAAAGAAATGCAAAAACCTTTGATTTATGGACGTAAGAATTTATGACATACTTGACCCCAACCTCTGTTGACACTGTCAAGTGCATTTTTCATTGTGGGGAGAATTTATAACATACTGGAACCTATAGAAGAAGATGCACATCATTTACAGAAACATACAGTACTGTGCAAAAAAAATCCATAAATTAAAAAAAAATGGGAGCGTTAAGAATTTTAATAATTGAAGGAATTAGTAACGCGGTTTCATTCAATGATATTATGAATTTTAGTCAGAAATAAGCGATTAAAATTTAATGTTTTGAAATATGTGGTTTTATTTTTTGACAGCTGTCACTTTTAAAACTGTCATATTTTGACATTTGACTAAGTCATTTTTAAAAAACTCAACAACCCATTGAAATTGTTAAAATTCACGATGAAAATTGTGAACATTTTAATGGCACACCTAGCAAAACTAGAGCACATTTGAAATGATCCGGATTGTTTCATCAAAGCGTTGTTTTCGATGATGAGGCTCATTTTCACTTCGAAAGCTAGGTTTTTACCTAAGCCGAATTGTCGCATTTGTAGTTCTTAAAATTCAAAAACTGATTGTTAAAAAGCAAATCCTCAACGTGTAGCTGATTGGTGTGGTATATTGGCTCACGATGTGATTGGGTCTTATTTATTCGACAAAGACGTTCGTACAACTCGAACGGCAAATGGTTTTAAGCTTTTATAAAAGATGCTTGTGACCGAAATTTGAAGTTATTGACTTCGTGGACTGAAATTATGGCCTCCAACTTTAGCCAAGGTCGTTTGACTGATTTTTCTGTACAATGAAGTAAAAATTAATTAATTTCTTCAAAAAAATTAATTATTTTTCATAATATATCTAATAATTGAAAAACCATGTTCAACTTGAACTTTTACATTGCTTAAACGCTTCGCCGAAATGTTTATGTCTCTCGTTGTTTTTTTTTAACTGCACATCACGAATGTGTAATTTTGTATTCAATTCCGGTTTTGTAATAAACTCTTTATAATATTTTAAACAACAATACCCGTATTTTGTTGAAAAATCTATCAACAATATCCATAGTATGATTACTAGCGATAAAAGTTAGAGTAGAATCTTACTACTGATGGGTTTTTGACATTTATACGAGTCTCGAATGGATCTTATGTGATTTCGTTCTCAAATGTTGGTACGATTGATATTGCTTTTGTATAACTACGGATGTGTTCGTTGAGTAGTTGTGCATTTGGGGTCATGTGTTTCTATTGGGGAAAAAAATCAATCTGTTATTGTTAGTATTATTGAGTTTTGTTAATGAAGAAGGACAAACTGCGCTTATTTTGCATCTTAAGCATCTTTTCTATTAAAGAATTAAGTTTTGCTTTGTTTCCACCAAAGGTTTATCTCAGTTTAGAAGAAGATTTAAAAATGACAGCAATTTCTAAAATGCAAATGGTGTTTCAATGTTCCTTATGAAGTGCATGTGAGGTAGTTTGATTCGTGTTAAACAATGAAAAACTTTAGTAGTTCAGCACCATATAAGAATATTTCACCTACTCCCTGTGGAATTTTTTTAATTTAATTAAACCAAAACTATATTTTTTGTACACAAACATGCAAATAAACAGACCATAACGCATTATCTGTAAAATCAACTCCTCCACACAGGTTTTTCTTCGCAAATTTTGACTCGAATCAAGCTCATTTTAACTCGATTCAAGTATATAAGGAATTAGGGCGAGCTTCAAGTAAGCTTCAACACCACATGTTAATGTAGTAGTCTACGAACAAACCCCCTTCTCGAAGTTTTTTTTAAGTCAAATTGTTTGGTTAAAACTTTGAAATCCACTATCACATTACACAGACGTATTTTCTTGATTTTGATAGTCAACTATCAAAAATCCGCTTACACGATTTCACCCCTGGTCACAATTTCGCTTTTTTTTGGAATTTTTGGACAGATTATTCTGGCAAATATTCAATATTATCAACTTTCAAATATAAAAACCGGACAACTGCGGATCGTTTCTTTGGCAATTTATCACTGGAAATAAACAAAATGAAATTTTTGAGATTCGAAGTAATTGAAACTGGCACATTTCTTTTTAAATTAAATTAAATTGAAAACTAGGACCTAGTGACTTACAACCCACAACTATTTCTGTGTGCGAGTAATGTTGTCAGGAATGGAGGGTACCAACAGTTTATATGCCGAATCCAAACGGCTAGTTTGAGAAAGCACTTTTTCATGACAAGAGTAACTCTTGGAGAATTTGTCGATTCCTTGCAAGAGGCAGTACCCGTGAAAAGATGGCATATGCAGGGATCGAACCCAAGACCTCTGGCATGACAGCCCAACGCACTAAAAATCATGCCACGGGTACACATTTCTTTTTATGTTATACAAAATTCTAATCAGATAAACTGTATTATGACAATATGACATTTCTATCTTTTATCAAGGTCTGATAAAAAAATCCATAATTTTTAATATAAATGTTTTCTGGAATTACGACCATGGAAATTCGATACTATAGGACGAAATTCATGCATAAGATAGTTTTTTTGGCTTTAATTAGAATCTAGTAGGTTAATCTAGGTGTAGGCAAGACAAGCAATGTTAATTCTTCTTAAAACATCAAAACTTATCTTAAACCCTTTATAACTAGTTCCCGCTCTCTTTAAATAGTTTCAATTTAAAAAAATGTTTATGATGAATTATACAAAACGTATACTTTTAACAAATTCTGATTTTTTTAAAAGAAATTCGATTTTCAAGAATTGACAGAACTGAAAATACCACCAAGACTTGTATAATATTTTTAGAGATCACTTGCTTAGCTTTAAAAAAAAACAATAATTTTGTTGAATTTTGTTTGCACATCACTGTATGTACTATTATCTTTTGGCTTCCGGCATTTTGTTGTCAACACTCTATGTCTTTATACTCTGCCTAAGCATTTTCTCATCATAAACAGGACATTTTCTTGTGCATATATAGATATCAAAACCACATACGAAGAAAACCAAATGAATGCGACACTTTCTAAATCACCCCATCCCCTCCTTGTCTCCTATATTCACCTGCTTTCAACTTGTTTTTACCTCAAGAAAAAAAATACCATCAGCTATTTGAAAATAATTAGAATAATAAAGCGTACATCATTCATGAAGGTTTAAGTTGGTTATTGCCACAGGTATATATGGGGGTATAGTATAAGGTATGACTTGTTTTACCCATTTAAACGACTCGACTGTTTTGCAAAGGCAAAGGACTCCAAACTACTTATTTACATAAGTAGTATACCTTATGAAGGTTTAGTTATGTATGTGCCTGTACACATGATGCACGAGCGACGAAAAAGTTCTTTTGCCTTTGTGCCAACATTCAGAGCTTTGTGTGATGGAAGAACTTAACCCTTGAACAGCTCTCTAGAAGTTCTTGCCACTACCGCAATATACATATGTACAAGGATCTCTCATTTAGGTACACATTTTATATATATACATAAATGTTTGTATGC
This sequence comes from Eupeodes corollae, assembly GCF_945859685.1. NCBI lineage: Eukaryota > Metazoa > Arthropoda > Insecta > Diptera > Syrphidae > Eupeodes > Eupeodes corollae. The sequence continues at coordinate 115,675,761 of NC_079148.1, forward strand.
AATTTTTAATCAAAGACACAGAAAACACCCTTAGGGTAGTTTTATAAGTTCCCATCTTGTTTGCTATACTGTAGGACTGTAAAATGTTGAGGGGGTAAAAGTGCATACAAAAGGTTTTTCCTCATCATCATCACATATAAAGGTGGGAGGGATTGTGTGTACAGAAATTGACGTTTATTTGGAAACTGTTTTGGTCAAGTGGAAATGACCCTTTTCTGGTATAGGGTGCGGTACCCAAATAGTCAACTTTTGAAAGTTCAAAACAAAATGGAATGAGTACATGCACCAGGAAACTTTTCATACAATCAAAACAAATATGAATGTATATGTACCTTTCTTAGGTATAAGGACCCTTTTCTTGCTTGATATGACCTGACCATGTTGGTTTATACGAGTATATTCCAACAACAACAACAACGAGTATTTGGATGAGGTTAAGATGAGAAAACATACATACACTTACCTGCGTTTATTGCATAAAGTACTTCATGTCCTTTAAAGTGAGTACTTTAGTACAAACACATACAAACATACATAGTTGTTGTCGAGTGAGGGTTCACTTAAGTAGTCAGTCGGTTCAAAACTAAGTGCAATGTCCTAGTGAGAGCATATTTTCTTATAAGCGGTTAAAATAAAAAAAAACGTCTTGAAACAAGCTTGATTTAATTTGTTACGTCTGGTGACGAGGTTCTTCCAAACCGAATATGGCCACAAGAAAAAGAAAGTATAGGGTTAAAGTTGAAGGAAATAAGTACGGGAGTTGAATGCCAACTGAAGGAGAGAATTTATTTGATATTGTACTTGATGCTCTACAGTAGTTAACTTTTAACTTTGTTTAAATTGAAGATTCTGCAGTCGGTATCTAGGGTTAAATAGGGTACTTTCCATGGTACCTATTAGATTCCTTTAAAATAATGATTCTTTTTATTAATTTACTTCAAAATCCAAAATTAATCTTGACGAATTATTTGTGAAAGCTTCAAGTTCATGAATCTCTTTGAATCTTTTAAGTCAAAACATCAACAAAATTACCTCTACACATGCCAAAATGAAAAAACAAAATCTTTAGACTTAATTTTGTTACTGTTAGCGTGTCTTGTGCACTTTATTATTGTCATATCCTTTTCAACTAAAAAATTTAGCCTCATCTGTCAAAAAACAAAATAAGCTGTCTTCATGCATCAAAAGAATAACTCAGTCAGAAAATCACACTGATCACTTTCATTTACTCGCACACTTCACCAGATTTACTTTCGCATATGACAAGATCTCTAACATGCACACCCGTAATTAAGGCGAAAACCCCTCCTTAAATAACATCATATGTACATTTTAACATACATATACATAAAATGTATATTTTAAACTTGTCATCTCGCTAATCTATTGCGTGATTTATATATCCAAACATCTCTCGCCTTCACCTCACTCTGTCAAACTCAATAATAATCGCATATTTTATAAACACAGAACAAAGGCAGAAATTTACAGGGACGGAGTTGTTAAAGTTTTAAAAATAAGGGCGTATGATTTATAACAGAAAATTAAACCTACATTTACATGAGTTTTCATTGTTTCAAAATTTGAATAATTTATCGAGATTTGGACTTAAATTTTTGTACATAAGCAACAAATGAAGTTTGTCACATACGTAACAAATTTGATACATTTTTTTTCGTTAAAATTTACAATTATGAACTTAAGAAAATTAAGAAAAGAAATGTCACATCATTAACAAATATTGCATAACTTTTTTTTAAACAAAATTACGTTCTTAAAAAGACAAGAAGAATTAAGTCACGAGCTTAATTTGGACCATAAATTTAATTGCCTTAAATAAATAACAATTATGAAAACAAACATTAATCTTGGAAGGTAACAAGAATTCTAGTTAAGTTTAGTTCATAAAAGTATCAATTCCTTGCAAACCTTACTCGATTTTTGAATAGAACTTACATTTTAAGAGAATTAAGAAGAATTTCAAGTGTGTCACATACGAAACAATCCAAGAAAAAAACTTGTTTTTTAATAATACAGTAGACTCGCGATAGCAAAAACACCGTCTTACGTGAACACCGGCTAACGTGAATGGTGTGATACAAGTGATTCTGGGCTGCCTACCAAAGCTCTTCTATTAATTGATAACGCTCCATCTCACCCACCCGAAAACGAATTGACATCTGAGGGCGGGTTAATAACTGCGATGTTTATTCCGCCGAATGTCACGCTTCTCATAGAGCCGATGAACCAAAATGATATAAGACTAACAAAACTTTTCTACAGAAATAGTCTTCTGGCATCAATTGTGGCCGAAAAAACTGATGTTATTGAAGCATTAAAAAAATGTACGTTAAGAGAAGCTATTTGCTATTTAAATTCGGGTTGGCAACGTCTTGACAAAGAAAGAATAGCAAAATGCTGGACGAATATTTTAAGCTCAATAAGTAATGAAAAAGACTCTGAAGAGGATATCCCAGTAGCTGTTTTGAGGGAAAGAATTTGTTCACCAATTAACTCTCAAGAGGATCGTACACTAGAACTTTTTTACGCAATTAATCCAGAGGTTTGAACATTTTCTTTTGTTTATAGAAAAACATTTGATTCGATTTGTGCTCTTCTTGGTAGATCATTTTTTCGGTTGCTGATGTCCATGAATTTAATGAAGATCTTCCAAAAGTCACCGAAACGAACGAGGTTTTGATCAGTTAAGAATGTGAAAGCTCGAACAGTATTCTGGAACCAGCACATACCAGAATAGAGCCTGGGAAGCAATCGACATTTTTAATAAGGCTTTGGAATGGGCTGAATATGAAAACGTTAATACAGCAGACATCAGCGTGCTTAAACGACTTTAGCGAAAAAGCAGTTTTCAGCCAAATAGAAAAAACAAAGAATTTTTTTCATTAACAACACAATTACATTTTTTATATACATTTATACATTTGAAATAAAAAATAACATATGAATGAAAGGTCTAATTTATTTTAAAAAACTTTAAGAACTACACCTTCGTCAACATGAACAACTTTGAAAACGTGAACACTCTCCGTTTTTAATAGTTCACGTTATCGCGAATCTACTGTACTTTTAAAAAAATATAAAAATTTAAATATAAGAATTAGTTGTGCTTATGTGTGTCATAAACTATAAAGCGTCACAATACAAATAAAACATCATTTTTTAATATAATCTTTCAATTTAATAGAGTAAATAAGGATTTGGAATTCATATGAGAATTATTAGAAAATATGTCACAAACGTAACACTTGTAAAATATCCTTTTTCCAACAGCAACAATTGAAGAACTTATATGTGTACAGAGAGAATAAGAAAAAAATCTGAGTGTCATACACGTAGCAAAAGTAACGAAAACTTTAAACACGGAAAAGATTTGAGAGACTGGAAAGGCTCACTAGTAACTTGGAAAGTATGCAAGTCAAAAATTTAAGTTTATGTCACATCGATTACAATTTTAACATTTTAAAATCGAGCTTAGGTTTGAATTTGAAACAAAGCTTTAGGACTTGATGGAATTCCCGCAGTGCTTTTACAAGCAGCGCCAACGTCATCAAGCGAACAGCTCCATCCGCTCATAAAAGAAGCTTGGACCACCGAAAGCTTCCTCGATGAGTGGAATTAGGGAATTATCTTCAAGCTCCCAAAAAAAGAAGATCTAACAAAGTGCGAAAACTGGAGAGGAATTTGCGTTCTAACTGCGGTATTAGATAACACCTAGAGGCCACACTCGATGACGAACAAGCAGGATTCCGCCCCGGATCCGGCTGTATTGATCATATCAACACCTTGCGGGTCATTACTGGATAGTGCGTTGAATATCGATCATTACTACAATTGCTGTTCATCGACTTCGAGAAGGCCTTTGATAGCGTTAATAGTGAGTATATCTGGTTAGTTCTACGGAGGAGAGGCATCTCAGAAAAACTCATTGCTAATATAAAACCGTTGTTGGAGCTCAAATCATCATAAATTACTTTATTTTTGAATTAAATTTTGAATAATTAACTTACTCTTAAATTGAATAAATTATACTACTTTTATTACATTTATTTTTGAATTTGGCGCTTCATTTATACCATTCGCCATAATAACTTATTGTTGAATTCGCCTTAAAAATGTTACTTAAAAATAACGTAATTTCTCTCTCTAAAAATCTGCAATAAAATGTATGTATAAATAGAAGCTTTCAACTTTAATAAAATCTCTCTTTTCTTGTTCAAAAACCCTTAGGGGAAAAATCGCTGCATTTTCATTTCGTCGTTCGCTACAAGTTTATAGTTTCGCTTTTATAGTATATCGGCTATAATATAGTAATTTAAAAGTTATAGGATCTAAAGTAATTTCGCTTAATTTATCTCAACCAGGATCTACCTATCTTTTTCATAGAAAAGACAAAATAGAGTTCCCAGGTTGACGGTCAAGGTTGTTTGATCGCCCATTTTTGGCGCCCAACGTGTTTAAAGTGGTAATCCACATAAATTCCTATACAAAATTTAAAAAGAAATAAATTCTGTGTGAAAACTTATATATATCTTGCACTAAAAGTGACTATAAAAACTATAAACTTAATCAAAAAACTATAAATTAGTGCATTAAAAGTGAAAATTTCATCGGTTACGTCGCGCTATCGGTTTCGTGTCGCGAGTGCATGGTGTTGGTGCTAAAATCCAGGAGAAAGGAGAACAAAATCCAAGGAGAAAACTCTCATCAATCATCCCAGAAGAAGACGAACCAGCAGGTTAAAAAGCCAGAGAAAATTGTGGGAAATAAGTATAAAAATTCCCACCCAGGTATGTCCGGTCTGAATTTTATTCAAATGTGCGTTGTTCCAGCATCATAATTCATAATTTTAAAGCTAATTACAACATAAAAGCTAAATACAAAAAAAAAAAAAAAAAAAAAAAAACGCACATTCGACATACAAAAAAGACCATTAACTTGCTATTACCTAAATCTTCAAATGTACATTATATATATATCTAAACTATATACATACATAAAATATATTCTAACTATATTTAAATAAAACTATGAACAACATATCCTGCTTTATAAATAAATTTCATAAATAAATATTTAAATATAAAACTACATAAACTAAATAACATATATCGAACATAAATTCATTCGCTAACCATAATCAGCATCCGCATAATTTATGGTGCTTTCATCACGTAAAAATTGATAAAATCCACAAAAGTGTAATTACGATCCACTTTTGGGCGAAACACACACACACATTCACACAATATTAAAAAGCTTTCGTTTCCAACATATTTTCGAAAACTAACCCATTGACGCACTCACCACACCATTGCATAATATCGTTTCGCTCTATTCGCTCGTTCTCTCGTTACTTACAATCCACAAATAGGATCCATAGTATACACACCTGATTTCGATTTCAGTGCACAGATCAACATTTCGGCACACAACATCATTGATTTCATTTATCGCTTTGCTCTATTCGCTCGTACTCTCTTATCGTAGCCACATAACATCTCCATGGTATACACACCTGATTCGATTTCAACTTGATATCAGTGCATCGATCTTCATTTTGCCAATACATCATCACCCAGGTCGTCAACGTTGTCATCATCGTCATCATCGCCATCATCGTCGTCGTCGGGGGAGATTTTTGCTTCATGATCAATTCACTGATAGAGCTTTTTTGAATAGCATTTTTTTGTCGTTGAAATGCATTAAACAACTTTTGCCTTTTCGTAGGTTTAACCTTCAATGCTTTGAAAAGAAATTCTTAGTACAGAATAAATTCGCTTGTTAAAATTGGATTTTAGATTAATCTCAATTCTCACAATCTATCTTTGAATTCAACTCGCCGTGAGATTTTATTTGTTGGGACAGTTTTTTGTTGGGAAATTTTATTCTTTACAACAGGGTTGCCACCTAGCATTTTTGATTTGTTGAATAAATTTAATTGAATTTTCAATAAATTATAATCGTTTTTGTTTTTACTGTCGCTGTTTAAAGAATAATAGAAAATTAAAAATCTAAAATGGCTGAACCAACACTTGATGAATTAAAACAACAACGAGCTTCTACTAAAGGAAGTATATCTCGGATAAAGAATATCGTGGAATCCAATTCTAACGCCCTAACTTCAACTGAACTTGAATGTCGTCTAGGAATTTTGGAGTCGTATTTTAAACAAATATTAGCATATCAAACCAAAATAGAAGTTTTATTACCAACAGATACTAGTAGAGGTGAAATAGAAGATTTGTACATCACCGCAAAAACTAAAATTCTTTCGCTTTTGGGTACTGGTAGACGAAGTAGTATCGCAGACATGACAGTTTCTACTGTCCCACATACAATTAGTCATCTTCCAAAACAACGTTTACCAAAGTTTAGTGGAAGATATTCAGACTATAAAAATTTTATAAATTCGTACAACAATTTGGTAGAAAATGATTTAAGTTTGACAAAAATAGAAAAATTTAATTACTTGCTTTCTTGTTTGAGTGATCAAGCTCTTGGCACAGTTAAGGCTTTTCAAGTCACGGAAGCCAATTATCCCAAGGCACTTCTTAGTTTGAAAGAGCGCTATGATAATGATTGCCTCATTTTCTTAGAATATATCTCACAGCTGATCGAATTACCTAAGGTTCAAAAAGCTTCTTCTGTTTCTCTACGGAGCTTGGTAGACAATATTTCGGCGTTGATTAGTTCGCTACTTTCTATAGGATCGCATGAGAATATTTGTAACGCAATAATAATTCATATTGCGATGTCGAAGGTTGACACAGATACACAATCGAAGTGGGATGAACAACTGGACTATAAGAAGTTGCCGGATTGGAAGGATTGTGCAAGCATACTCAATAAACGGTGCCAATATTTGGAAGCAAGAGATAGCAAGCAGATTCGTTCGGAACAATGCGTGAAGACATTCAACAAACATTCATCAACAAAGCCAACAATAGTAAATCCTCATCGCCCACAAACTTCGCTTGCTGCAAACCAACGATCCTGTATCTTATGTCGAGACCTTAACCATTCAATTACAAATTGTAAAAAATTTCTTGAGCTTTCGGTTATGGATAGATTTTGGAAAACCAAAAAACTAGGCTTGTGTCTGAATTGTTTAGGGAAGGGTCATAGTGTATTAAGATGTCCATCGTCTTATAAGTGCAAGACTTGCAAACAAGCACATCATAGCCTTTTGCATAGGACTCAACCTGCAGACACCAATTCTGGTATTAATCCTCCCTCAGATACATCTGGTCAAAGCACATCAGCTGCAACTCATTCCGCAATGGAAAAAGAGCAAGTTCCTGAAGCACAAGTTATTTTAGCAACAGCATTAGTTCTTATCAAGGACTCATCGGAAGGCTTTCAACTCGGTAGGGTTCTACTAGATTCTGGTTCACAAGTCAATTTTATTAATGAAAAGTTCGCCAATTCACTTGGTCTAAGGAAACATCGTAAGAATGTTGACATCGTCGGAATAGGAGTGACTGAAACAAAAATAAAATATCAAACTCAATCAACAATCCGTTCACGATATAGCAACTTTGAAATTTCTCTCGAGTTTTTAGTTGCACCTTCCATCACTGGGTATCAGCCTGAAGCATCTCTCAATGTAAGCAGTTGGAATCTACCTTCTAATTTAGAGCTTGCTGATGAGAATTTTAATCAACCGTCACAAATCGATTTATTATTAGGGGCTGAAGCTTTCTTCGATTTATTAGAATCAGGTCAGATAAAACTCGGAGAGGGTCTTCCATCATTGCAACAAACTGCATTAGGATGGATTGTATCTGGAAGATACAAATCAAAATACAACACTACAAAGAAAGCATCGTGCGTAGCCAATACACTTGAAGTTGGTCTTGATAAATATTTTGAAAAATTCTTTGAATTTGAAGAAATTCAAGGTCTACGGTCAATATGGTCTGAAGAGCAGAATGAATGCGAAAAGCATTTCATAGACACAATTAAGGTGCTTCCTAGCGGTCGGCTTATGGTACAACTACCTTTCAAAAAACATCCTAGCTGTCTTGGAGGCTCTTACGATATTGCTTTTAGAAGATTTTTGTCGCTTGAGCGTAGGTTATCCAAAAATGCATCAATAAAAAGTCAATATTCTGATTTCTTAAAAGAATACGAACGTTTAGGTCACATGTCTCTAGTTCCCAATCCAAACCTTGATGAAGATCATTATTATCTTCCGCATCAATATGTATTAAGGCCTGATAGCGTATCAACAAAGTTACGTGTAGTCTTCGACGCATCTTGCCGCACATCATCACAAATTTCTTTAAATGGAATACTAATGGTGGGTCCTACTATACAGGATGAGCTTTTGATTATTTTGCTACGTTTTAGACTTTATCGATACGCGCTAACTGCAGATATCGTTAAGATGTATAGGCAATTCCTTGTGCATCCATCGGATAGGAAATTCCAATTCATCTTATGGAGAGAAAACGAACATACCCCAATACAAACTTACCAGCTCAATACCATAACTTACGGCACATCATCTGCACCCTTTTTAGCAATTCGCTGTCTTCAGTATTTGGCTGAAATTAACGTCGAACGTTTTAGTCAAGGTGCTGCTGTTCTTAAGTCGGACTTTTACGTTGATGACATGCTAACTGGGGCAGACGACTTGGATACTCTTTGTCAAAAACGGAATGAAGTCGTTTCAATTTTGAGTACAGCTGGCTTAGAACTTTCGAAGTGGAACAGCAATCATATCGCTTTAATTGAAGAAGCTACACCAAAGGACATCAAATTGACTGAATCCAATCTCACCAGTACGTTAGGTATTTCTTGGAACCCTCGTGCTGATGAATTCATTTTTTCATACAAACCTAATCGGGTCTATACAAAATACACAAAAAGATCTATTCTCTCGCTTTCGTCGTCTCTTTTTGATCCAATGGGCTTGCTTAGTCCAATAATTATCCGGGCTAAGATACTGCTACAACAGCTTTGGATAGAAAAATTCGATTGGGACGAAAATATTTCTCCAAATCTCGAGACAGAGTGGCGTCAATTCATGACAGATCTCAACTCAATTCAAAATCTTCCAATTCCTCGATACGTTTTTCTAGAAAACAATATCAGATTCCAGATACATGGGTTCGCAGACGCATCTATGAAAGGGTATGGCTGCTGCATTTATCTGCGGAGCATTGACAATAGTGGGTCCGTAGGAGTGAAACTTTTAGTCGCCAAATCCAGAGTTGCTCCTGCAAAGAAGAGAACACTTCCCCGCCTAGAGCTCTGCGCAGCACATCTCTTATCCAAACTTTGGGTAACAATACAAAGGGTCATCGTCAAGCACTACAATGAAACTTACTTTTGGACTGATTCGTCAATAGTTCTGCACTGGATATCCACACATTCTTCGAAGCTAAATACTTTCGTTGGTAATAGAGTAGCTGAAATCCAGGACACAACAAAGGAGGTGGTCTGGAAACATGTTCCAACTTCTGACAATCCAGCAGATATAGTTTCTCGAGGATGTACAGCGGAAGAGCTTAAAAGTTCAATTTGGTTCAGGGGTCCAGATTTCTTGATCGAGGATGAAGAAAGGTGGCCATGTTCATTAGGAGCTTCTCCTCCTCCAGAAGATTTATTGCTAGAACACAGGAAAACTGTTTTAGTTTGTCAAAAAGACAAAAACTATTATCTCAATTTAATTGAAAAGGTTAGCTCGTACACCAAAGTTTTGAGAATCTTTGCTTACGTAAAAAGATATCTCAATTTACGATTACTGAGGATTCCATTCCCAGGTCGATACCTTACAGCTGGGGAGTTAGATTATTCGTTACTCACCATAGTTAATGTCATACAAATGGAGTATTTTGCGAAGGAGATCCAGGCAGTAAAATCAAACTCAAAACTTCAAGGATCGACAAAATGGTTATGTCCTTTTATCGAGGACAGAAATGGTCTTTTGTTGTTGAGAGTAGGTGGCAGATTGAAACATGCTGACATGCCAGAGGAAAACAAACATCCGATGTTGCTTCCAAAAGATTGCAATTTCAGCAAAGAACTTATTCGACATTTGCACTATTCTAACTACCATGCAGGTCCAAAGGCTCTTGTGGCGCTAACGAGACAAAGATTTTGGATCATCAATGTTCGACAGTTGGCACGCAGCGTTATTCGAAGGTGCACTCATTGTGCAAGATATCGACCGAAGTTATATGACCAAGTAATGGGAGATTTGCCTGCAGAAAGATTAACATCTTCACGTCCATTTTTATGCTGTGGGGTTGATTTCTGTGGTCCTATTTACACATACTACAAAATCAGGGGGAAGGTGCCTTATAAAACCTATGTGGCAGTTTTTGTCTGCTTCGCTTCGAAAGCGGTTCACTTAGAAGCTGTATCAGACCTTTCAGCAGACGCTTTTATAGGAGCATTAAAAAGAATGATAGGTCGTAGAGGTATTCCCAAAGACATCCACTGTGACAACGCGACAAATTTTGTTGGCGCACAGTCAAAACTAAGCGAGTTGCGAGATATGTTGTTCAAAAAATCCAACCAAGAAAATCTCATTAATTATTGTACTAATTCCAATATAAATTTTCATTTTATACCCCCCAGGGCACCCAATTTTGGTGGAATTTGGGAAGCTGCAGTTAAAGTCGCTTAGTGTCATTTGTATCGCAGCCTTGGAAACGCCAAATTGTCATTCGAAGAGCTGTCAACTGCACTTGTCGAGATTGAGGCCATCATGAATTCGAGGCCTATTACTTCTATATCAACAGATCCAAACGACTTCGAAGCCCTAACACCAGCACATCTCCTGATCGGGTCCTCTCTCAAGGCGATTCCCGAACTATTGACTGAGGTATCCGACATAAGCTATCTCGAAAGGTGGCGGCGAATTAACGCTGTCAAAACTCATTTCTGGAAGCGATGGTCCAACGAGTACGTCACTGAACTGCAAGGTCGTGGAAAGTGGACAACATCAAGTCCAAATATCGCTATCGGCAGCTTGGTCATCATTCACGAAGACAATTTACCACCCCAAAAATGGCTCTTGGGAAGAGTCACCAAAGTCATCGAAGGTCCTGATGGGCGAGTAAGAGTCGCCGATGTTAAAACTCAACGAGGAACATTTCGAAGACCTATTCGCAAATTGGCGGCGATTCCGTCTTGAAAGGTGATCCTTTCAAAGGGGGCGGAATGTTGGAGCTCAAATCATCATAAATTACTTTATTTTTGAATTAAATTTTGAATAATTAACTTACTCTTAAATTGAATAAATTATACTACTTTTATTACATTTATTTTTGAATTTGGCGCTTCATTTATACCATTCGCCATAATAACTTATTGTTGAATTCGCCTTAAAAATGTTACTTAAAAATAACGTAATTTCTCTCTCTAAAAATCTGCAATAAAATGTATGTATAAATAGAAGCTTTCAACTTTAATAAAATCTCTCTTTTCTTGTTCAAAAACCCTTAGGGGAAAAATCGCTGCATTTTCATTTCGTCGTTCGCTACAAGTTTATAGTTTCGCTTTTATAGTATATCGGCTATAATATAGTAATTTAAAAGTTATAGGATCTAAAGTAATTTCGCTTAATTTATCTCAACCAGGATCTACCTATCTTTTTCATAGAAAAGACAAAATAGAGTTCCCAGGTTGACGGTCAAGGTTGTTTGATCGTACAACCGTAATACTCTCTCTTCTAGAAATGCTCATCAGTGACATTAGTATACCCTTGAGTTCAACTTCGGCCGAACTGTCAAATACAGAGATTCGTTCTTTAGCCTACGCGAATGTGGAATACCTTACCACACTCTGTCTTTCCTAGTCATTGCAATATTCAGGAATTCAAAACCACGTCCACCGACATCTCCTTTTAAACTCTCTCTAATCTTCCTAGTGCTTACACTGTGCCTCTGCATAATAAGGGTAGTAATACCCCCTTGAGTGTCTGCTTATTATAAAAAAAAAGCAACATATGATGGATACAAGTGTCACGTTCTACACGATGGGAGGCAGGGCTGTATTCTGTCGAAAATACTGTTTTTGTTGTGATAAGCGATGTACTGCGCGCAGCTTTGTCAGGAAGCGGAGGGATCCAATGGACTTTGACATCCTATTTAAAGCACTTGGATTAAGCGGATGATGTGTGCTTACTCTTTCATAGGATCATGGATTTCCATCAAATGACAACAAGGGTGGAGAAAGAGCAGCAGAAGTTGTGCGCCTGAAAATTAATTCCGGCAAAACAAAAATGGTCAGCCTCGGAATCCGACTATCCTCTCAAACAAATATTTCCTCGCAATCGGTGGAAAAAGTAGAGAGCTTCAATACCTTGGAAGTATCGTCCCCAACGGAGGCGGAACCGAACAAGACGTGATCTGCCGCATCGGCAAAGCAAAAGCTGCAATCGGTATGTTGTCAGAAATTTGGAGGAATAACTCGTATCAGCTTAAGGAGAAAGGTACGACTGTTTCGTACAAATGTCCAATCTGTGCCTCTTTATGGGTGCAGCACTTGGAAGGTTACTTCAGCCATAACAAAAAAGCTGGAAAATTTCGTGAATAGATGTCTTTGTAACATCCTAAGGATTTTCTGGCCAAACTGTATATCAAATGAGGTCCTTCATTGAAGGACAGGCCAGGAACCTATAGCCTCTATAATACGAAGGCGTAAGTGGCGCAATAGATGGGACAGACGCTTCGAAAAGGTAACTACTGCTTTGCAGGCCCAGCAATGCATTGGCATCCGCTCACACAAGAAGAGAGAAGAGCTGGACGACTGAGAAGCACATGGCACAGGACAGTCGAGGCGGAATCAGAGTCACTAGGCAAAAGTTGGAGGGAGCTGAAACACATCTCCGAAAACCGTACACGATAGCGCGTAGGCGTAGTAGAGGCCCTATGCCGCTTAAAGGATTAACCTAACGGACTTAAGAAGACTGAGGACCTAAAACAAAACAATAATTTTGAATTTGGATTAGGGCTAGTTACGATACTAGACGCGACGAGCCTTTCTCTAGTTTCATCCCGATCTCGTCAAAATCGAAAAATGTTAGGTTTTTCTCAGTATCGTTATTGTTTTTTTTTTTTTATTTGTAGTCTTAACTACACGTACACAAAGCTCTTGCGTCTTGGTTTTTTTTCAAAATTTTGGGGAAAACCTCTTAATACTCATGGGATTTGGATCCAGCGAAAAAGTTGTTATTTAATAGTTTATAACTGGAAACATAGAAAAAATCTAAGTTTTGTAGACGGATAAAAATACTGTCACTTTCACTTAACTTTTAACACTGATCTCAACACATTCAGAATAATAGTATTTTTCCATCCAAAGGAGTCAAACAAGGATGCGTACTGAGTGCCCTTCTTGTACTATTCCTAAACGATTAACACTTAGAACTTCCAACTGGTCTCACTGTGAATGGTATGCAAATAAGTGTTTTGTTATACGCGGACCTAGTACCTTGTACCCTACCCATCATCGATAGCTTCCGCAGATATTTCAAAATTTGGAACTTTGCTGTCAACTTAGAAAAGTCTGAAATAATAATTTTTGGGAATGGAGGTAGAAGAGCAGCAGCTGAAATATGGTATTTCAACAATGGTGAGATAAAGATAACTAATCAATACAAATATCTTGGCCAAGAGATGGAGATTGATTTCAGTCCCGAAACCCCAGTTTTAGAATGGAATCAAATGCACAAATTGCTACTGACAAAGCTAGTAGAAAAGCATTGGGGCGATTTTACCAGCAATGCAATGCAGTCATAGTTTCATGACGAATATTGCAGTCTTTTGTATGCGGAAGTCCCGAATTACTTTGAAGATAATAATTTCTGTGACATGATCAGCTTAATCTTCAAAGCAAGATGCAGTCTTTTGAACTTAAATGCTAAAGCTTTCCGCAACGACTCTGTTGGTCTATGTACTAAATGTAATCAGGATGCGACAGAAAATACTTACCACTTCATTGGTGCCCCATATTTAGAGGATACCGACGGAAATATCTTGGAAATGTAACTTTAGATCGGCCAACATTCTTAAACATTTTAAATGGACCTTGCTACCCAAAACTCTACAATTTTTTAAAAGACTCGCTTAAATATCGTAGTTAATAAACGAATTTTGTTAAACTTGCTAAACTTTGCTTTGATTTAATTAACCAACCTGACAGACGACTTAAAAACAAGTTATTGTAATACTTAATTTTGAACACCAGTCTAATAATGTTTTTGTTAAATTTTTTAATGAAAAGAAAATTATATTATCTATCTATCAATCTAAATATTTAGAGAACAAAATGCGTTCAATCAAAACCTAAACTGAAATTTTTTGACTTAAGTCATTTTGACCTAACGCCAAAGAAAGTAAACAGAATTTCGTCGGTTTAGTCTTTGGTTCATTTTACATGTTTTTTATACAAAATCTATCCTCTGAAACAAACAAATGTAAGAATGTTGTTCCTTTTAGTCTAGTCAAAGCTAGAAGTAATATTTTGTCACATACGTAACATTTACTTGTTGCTCCTACAATTTTATATAGATTTTCATTTAATTGTTGATTTGACATAAGGTTAAGTAAATGTTTGACAAAAAAATGTGACTAACTTGTCTTACTTATCACTCTAACGAAAAGCAACCTCAAACAATCTTGTCAGCTTCACTTTCAAGTGTCGAATAATTTTTTTTTTAAATCGATTTTCTTAATTCCTTCCATTTGGTTGTTCATTAATCTTTATTGTGTCAGTGTCACAAACGTAACAAATGAAATGACATTTATAAGTTATCGATTTTGAATAGTTCCAAAAAATCAATTACTAAGCTTTTTCATTAATATTCAAAACTTAGACTTTATTAGTTTTGTTGTGAAAAGGGGCCCCAACCTTATTCTAGCTTAGAGGCGTTTCAAGCTCAAAATGAGAACCTGCATTTTTATTATTATATAGATGCTGCTAAGCATCGCATTAAAGGAATGTAATTTCGCATTCGCCGCCAGTTTGTAATCGTCTCGTCATTGCCATGTTGGTCGGTCGTGCTGCCGTAACATTGTTGCTATACGTATACAAGAATTGATGCACACATATTTGCATCAACATTAAAATTTAATGGAGAGAATGAGCGAGACAGAAAGAAAGAAAAAAAAAATAATTCATTCATTCACAGATCATAACCGTCATCATCATCATAATCATCATTGTGATGATTATCATCCAAAGTAACTGCAACAGCAGCAGCACCATCACTTCACTATATCGTTGCCATCATCGCGCGTCCTTCGTCGTCGTTGTCGAGGTTGCTATAAAAGCACTATACATATACTTATTACAATGGCGCAGTTGGAATTTCCCCTGCGTCGTTAAAGCCTTTGGCCCATATCGCCTATCCGATCCGCAAGATGTCTGTTGCAGTTATAGAAGTCCATGTCGATGATGGTGGTTGGTTTGGGTTGGGGTGTTTTATAAGTACGTACGGTACGAGCGAGCATATTGGGGCCGCAAATACAACAAATTGGTTCAACTATACGAAGCGTACAGACGGAGACGAAGTACGTCCATGTTCTGCTATAAAAATTAATTGCACCATTTATTAAGTGGCGACTGTGTTTTTCTTTTTTTTCATCTCCATACCATCCCCATCTCCATCCCTATCACATCACAACCACCCTCTTCCCCTACATTTGATTGCACTCTCAAGTAAAAAGACTACAATTGATGAAGATTATAAAACCCCACTTTGTAAATCGGCCATTAAATGCAGCGATTCAAGTGAAGTTGGGGTCAATTGGTGAGGTCGTATATGTCAGAATAGCATCATGAACAGCAACATGAATTTGTTACTTTGTTTAAGAACTTTTTGTTGAAAAGTAATTATAACAAAAAAAAAGAAAGACCAAAAAAACATTTACTCAATTGGGAAAGAAGATTTTCTTTTTTTCTTTTTGATAAAGTGAACTTTTGGGTCACGTTACCCGTTTTGTTATGACGCAACCCTCCCCAAAACAATAACAACAAAAAAAAGTAAATATCAGTTAAAATTTCACATCCTGCTGTTTAAATATTTGAATCAAAATCGATACACAACTTATTTGAGTTTTGTTTTTCTAATTTTGCAATTAAATTCTATAGACGCATTTTTGTTGTTGTTGCTTTGTTTTAACTAGTTAATCATGATGATGAAGGTTTTTCAAGCGATGCTAAAATTAGTTGTGGTATAAATACTTATATATATATATGTATAGGAAACTACGTACATATATGTAGATAGGAGGGCTTTTGTTTGTAAGTAGATTGAAGGTCGTCGATTCGATAACACACACACACACACGCTCATATAATAATATACTGCAACAATGGCTATTTGTTTTCTAATTAAAAATTTCGATTGCTTTTTTATTTATTTATTTTTTTCTATTCGTTGTTTAATTTCTGATTTGGGGCTTACCTACACCTGTGTATTGTGAGTCAGGTAATTATCTATAAATGTTTGTATGTATGTATTCTGGAAAATTTATTTGTTAAATAATGATGACTGATGAGAGACTATCAAATGTCGATTGAAAAAAAATACAAACTTTATTTATTTTACATATTATGGTATTTTTATCTGTCTGAGATTTATCGGTTGTGATTTTGAGTTTTTGGAATCCAACTCATTTTAGCAATCATTTATAATAATTTAAAATGTTGATGAAAATTAACTACAATTAAATATATTTAGATACAAAATAATTTAACCCTCCATTGCGCCAAATCATTTATAAAAAGAATTAAGAAAAAAGCTTAATTTATCAGAGCAATGTGGCACAGATTGACATTTAGTGATATCTTAGAGGCATTTACGACAAGTTTGCCGAGCACATTTATCGTGTCTTTTACTAAAAGGTAAGCATGAGTTAGCCAGAATATTAAAAAAGGGCTGGGGTGCCACCCACAACGCTAATTCCATTCCACCTATTGATTTGCCTTGCTTAAAACTTCAGCAAAATGTTCATAACAATGGTTTTTTATAAGAGAAACATAATTTGAAGGCAATATTTTTCTTTGTTCTTTTAATACTTGATTTAAAAATTATTTCTTATCAGTTTTTGTAGGTTTTCATGTTTTTAACTTCCCATAGGAAGTTATTGTAAGGGGTCCGATTTGTCAAATTGAAAATTTTGACATTTCTCGACGTTTCAAGGTCCCTATAGTCGAAATAAAAGATTTTTAGAAAGATGTGTGTGCGTGCGTGTGTACGTACGTTTGTACGTCCGTACGGCCGTACGTTCGCGACGTTTTTTTCGTCGTCCATAGCTCAAGAACCAGAAGAGATATCAACTTCAAATAAATTTTGTTATACAGATAATAAACCAGAAAGATGCAGAAAGGGCTCTCAAGAAAATTGCGTGGGTGGTTTTTTTACCATAGCAGTTTGAAAAAAAGGTAAAAATTTTGGTTAACCTTAAATATCTTACGAACCAAAAGCGCTAGAGACTTGAATTAAATTTTTTATAATATATTGTAACGTGATACCAAAGAGGTATATTTTTTGAAAAAAATCAATATAACGTTTTTTTAAAAAAATCAATAAAACTGAAAAAAAAAATTGTCACCTCGAAAATTTTACGACTTAAATATGATTTCATCTCTAAAACAATTTTGTGCAACGAAGAATAATGTTTTTGACATCTGATAAAATTTTGAGAAAAATCTAATTGACAGTTTTTTAAAAAAAAAAATAAAAATCTAAAAAAACATTACTCAAAGTTCGTAAAAATTGAATATCGATTCAAATATCTTTTCAAAAACTTGAAATTTAGGCTTCAACCTTATTTTATCTTATAAGAAATATTGTTTTCAACATTTTGAAAAATGTTGAAAATAATCTAATTGACAGTTTTTTTACAAAAAATAAAAACCTAAAAAAAAAATTTATAAAAGTTGGTAAAAATTGATTTTCGACTCGAATATCTTTTCAAAACTTTGAGATATTGGCTTTAATTTACTTTTATCTTTCAAAAAATCTTGTTGTCAATATTCAGTTAAAGTTTGAAAAAAATCGAATTGGCAGTTTTTTTACAAAAAATAAAAACCTAAACAAAAATTTATAAAAGTTGATAAAAATTGATTTTCGAATCAAATATCTTTTCAAAACTTTGAGATATTTTCTTTAATTTAGTTTTATCTTTCAAAAAATCTTGTTGTCAACAGTCACTTAAAGTTTGAAAAAAATCGAATTGACAGTTTTTTTACAAAAAATAAAAACCTAAAAAAAAATTAGAAAAGTTGGTAAAAATTGATTTTCGACTCAAATATCTCTTTAAAAATTTTAAATATTGGCAACAAAGTAATTTTATCTCATAACAAATATTGTTTTCAACATTTGGTAAAATTTTTAAAAAATCGAATTGACAGTTTTTTTTACAAAAAATAAAACTCTAAAAAAAAAACAATACTACAACTTGGTAAAAATTTACTTTCGACTCAAATATTATTTTATTTCACAGAAAATATTGTTTTCGATATTCAGTAATTTTTATATAAAAATCCAACAGTCCGTTTTTTCATAAAAAATAAAATCTACAAAAAATAGTACGCAAATTTGGTAAAAATTGATACGAGTACATATAGACAAACTTTTAAGCAAGACAAATCGACACACGAGATGGGAAGTTATCAGTGTGGGTCGCATCCCAGCCTCTTTTTTTTAAAGTTGTCAGTTCTAAAGTTGTCCTAGGTTAGGTTATAGTGGCTGTCCAAGATGGAAACGGACAAACTTAGGACAGTTTAATGGCGCATTGTGATACCACATGAATCTTGAGGCTTCTTCCTAAGCTCAATGGAACCAGCTTGAGTCCCTTACGAAACGTGAGAGGCTGATTATACCGATATGATTAAGATCGTTTAGATCGTTAAAGAAGAATTCTCCAAGGTAATTCTTGCGTTTTCGAGCTAGAGCAGGGCATGTGCAGAGAAGATGAAGAACCGTTTCTTCCTCTTGCTCGTCCATATAGCTTCTGCAAAAGTCATTTGAGAATTCGCCTAGTCTCGTGGCGTGCTTTCCTATTAGACAGTGTCCGGTTATGACACCTATTATCGAGCTTATATGCGATCTGCTTAGAGAGAGCAAGCACCTTGAACGTTTTAAATCCAGTGGTGGCCAGATGGCCAAAGTGTAAAAGCGATTCGAACATGTTTGCTTCATAAAATCAGTTGAAAAGTTGTCCTAAAAGATTTACTAAAAATAAATAAGTATTTTACATATGATAACATAATGTTAACAAGATCTTTAGTCGAAAATAATGTTTTACCGATTTTAGTACCATTACTTGGAAATTTGTATTTCTTATATTAACAAATACAGATTGTATTTGTCTACGAACAATTTCTTACGTTTACAAAATTCAGCACAGAATAAAATCAGTTCGAAAATAGTACCTTCATTTATTATAAAAATTAACATTCGCGAATGGAATATTCATTCATGAATTTCGTTGATGCAGCGTTGAATCTCCTCCTTTAATGCACGGGTGGTTGTGGGCTTGTTGACATAGACTTGTGATTTCAAAAAAACCCATAAAAAGAAGTCTAATGGTGTTAAATCACACGATCTAGGAGGCCAATTTTGATCACCGAAACGAGAGAGTACACGACCTGGAAATGTCTCATGCAGTAATTGAATTGTTTCACGGGCTGTATGACATGTGGCACCGTCTTGTTGAAACCACATATTGGACACATCAATATCATCCAATTTTGGCAGAAAGAACTGTGTAATCATGTCGCGATATCGAACACCAGTAACAGTCACTGCTTGACCAGCATCATTTTCAAAAAAATATGGCCCAATTATGCCTCCAGCCCAAAATCCACACCATACAGTCACATGTGGCTTCTCCGAACCCCAAATGCGGCAATTTTGGCGATTGACAAAGCCATCAAGATGAAAATGTGCTTCATCGCTTAGGATGATTTTGCTCGAAAAATCAGGGTCCATTTGTTGATGTTCAATAATCCATTCAACGAACTCTCTTCTCTGTCTATGGTCATTAGGCTTCAATTGTTGTGTTAATTGAATTTTGTAAGCATGAAGACACAGATCTTTGGTGAGTATACGCTGTAGAGAGGTTCTTGAAATTTGCAATTCTTGTCCACGACGTCAAATTGAGGTTCCTGATTGTCAGCAACACTCTCACGCACTGCTTCGACATTCACATTTGAACGGCTTGTTTTTGGACGACCAGTGTGTTTGGCGTCTCCAACGGATCCAGTCTCTATGAATTTTTCAATTAATCTCTTCACAGTTCTTCATAATGAAGACACGTTGTTATATCGTGTAACGCTCCATTTTAATAACCCTATACTGTTAGCTGTCAAATTGCTTTTTTTTCAGGGTTGCCAACACTTCACTTTGAATTTTGCGTTAATTTTGGGACACCCTTTATAAGATGAACTTAGTTTTAATTCAATCAATTTGGGCAAAGTTTAGCAATGTTTTTTATGTTTTTGAAAAAACTGTCAATTCGATCTGCCAAAAAAATGTACTGAATACAATATTTTTTATAAAATGATATTTTTCTGAAGCCAATATCTTTAATTTTTAAAATTATATGTGAGTCAAAAATAAATTTTACGAACGTTTAGTAATGTTTTTCTTTAGTTTTTAATTTTTTTTTTGTCAATTCGATTTTTTCGAAATTTTAAAAGATTTCAAAAACATTATTCTTCGTGGTTTAAAATTAATTTTTGTTCGTTAAATATTCGATTAAGAATTGATTTTGTTTTCATGTTTTTTTTTTTGTTTATAAAAACCCGTTAATTGAATTTTTTTCCCAAAAATATACTAATTTGGTATCACGTCACAATATATAATATACAATTTAATTCAAGTCGTTAGCGTCTTTGTTTCATAACAATTTTGGGTTAACCAACATTTTACATTTTTTTTTAAAATTGCTATTGTAAAAAAACACCTACTCAATTTATTTGCAATTTTGCATCTTTCTGCATTATTATCTGTATAATAATATTTATTTAAAGTCGATATCTTTCTTGGTTCTTGAGATATGGATGATGCTTCCTGTCTACGCAAAGAAATCTATCTACACATCGGACCGATTACAATAACTTTATATGGGAAGTTAAAAATTCAAGAACCAGGAGCTCAGATTTTCGGAAACGGTAAATACCGGAAGTTTTTAATGATAAAATTTGTAAAACTTAAAAAATGCCTTATAAATACATTTTAATATTTTTTGTATGAAACAATAAATTCATTAAATAATAATGAAGTTCTTTCTGATATTCACATTTAGGTTTAAACCTGCTATAAAAATGGTGATTCTGCCACAGGCACATTTCGTGCTTCAAGAGGAGATTATGGTATACATAATCGTCCAACGATTCAAGCATTTGCCAAAATTGACATTTAAAGACTGGATTGGTTAAAGATATTGTAAGGACTGTGCATCATTGTTTCGCTCGTACCACTGTAAATATCACTACTGTAAGTAGAAGAATACGACTTGGAGATCATGTGATTTCAAAAAGACGGTGTCACATGCAACACAACGAATATGGGTTCATTGCAAGAGGCATGCCCTTTTCGCGTAGTTTCTCGTCGTGGCGATATCAACTGGCCACCGCTGGACTTTTTTGTGGTGCTACGCGAAAGACCAGTTATAGCTAATATACCGCCCAATATGTTGGTAAAAAATTACCTCAAAAGTATCGATGCTTGCAACAATTCCCGTGGTGATCATTTAAATGATGCAGTAAAAAATATCATTAAAACAAACATTTATTGAGTGTTTTATTTACGTTTACTTTTGAAACCGCAAAATGGATAACCCTGTATTTTTATTTGGGAAGACAAGAAAGTTTTTGCGGAAAATTGAAGTTATAATTCTTATTACCGATTTATGACAAATTGATTTGCATACTCAGTTTTTAATTTATAATTTATTTTAAACTTTTTTAAAGGTGATATTGCTTACGTAACGTATTTAAAAAATTAAGATGGAAACATTTTTATCCTTCACGACAATAATTGATAGTTTTCTTAGGTTTTGGATTTGCTGACAGATGCCGGAAAGTTTGTAGAAGAAATAACTTTGCTAACCAGTATTTCAAAAATTATATTTTTTGAGGGTTGTCACATTAAATTTTTCGAAAAATTATTGTTGTATTTCAGTGTTTATGATTTTGATTTTAATAATATTGTATGTGAGTTGATTTTATTATCTTAAACATAAATTTTTAGATACTTGCTTTGCAAAATATTTATTCAAGTAAAATTCCACATTTGAACTTACCTAAAAAGAAAAAAAGAAATATATATAATATTAGTAAACATATAGTTTCAGGACAATTTAATTTTTAAATATAGAACAAAATTAATAAATAATTTACTGATGTAGACAAAAACTATAATTTTTCTCTGAATTGGTCAATTCTATAACTAACAACAATTATAAACTGAAGAGTCATTCTGTAATTTGCAAAACGATAAACGTCAAAACGATTATCATAAAGTTATAGTCAATGATTTGCTTCACTTAACTTTATGACCATCGTTTCGTCAATCCTTTTCAGTAGAAGATTGCTTATTACTTACTAACTAACTACTAACCAAGTTTTCTAAACTTGTAATTTTTTCTGTGTGAAATTGTGAAAATTTGCAAGAAATGTTCTGTTACCAAACATACCAACTATTTTATGTTTTTATTTTTGCCGCCGCCGCCGACCGTCAGAATTTCAATAAGTTAGCTATTTATGTCTGATATTATTTTAAAATAATAAATTTGTCTCATATTATTGTAAATTAATAAATTTAATTATTATTATAGATACAATATTATAACACATCATAAGTTGCAAGTTAATATAAAATGTATAGACGTTTTTTAGCCAATGGGTCGTATACCCAATTCCGACCATGGGAAATAATAACTATCTGTAATTTATTGTTTTTAATATTATAATATTCTATAAGCCTATTCGAATTGAATGCTTTTTGATAAAACTATTTCTATATTTCCGACTTTCTTTAGAAAGGCTCCATTTTATCCACAGTAACCTAAACTTTTCTTCTAAAATATTTCTTGTTTCCGAAACTATTTGGGATAAGATGCTTTGTACAAAACGGAGTCAAAAATCGTAACCTGTCAACCATTGGTACTCTTCGCCACCCAAAGTCTCAATAGTAATAGCAGATATTAGTATTGGAGATATTTATACAGAACGACAACCGTCTTGTAAGTTTATTGTTTCCAGTATCATTAAAAAGGCTTTCTTTTGAAATTCAAAAACGTTAAACATATCTATAGTTTAAATTATTTTATAACAATAAGTAAGAAGGAGAACTTATGTACATACATATTTATAAATTATATGGCTATAAAAAAAAATTGCTGACATATTGGTCGAAAAAGCTAGAGGGTCTGATATATCTCTTAATTTTCTTCGTAATCGTATCAATTGTTCTATTTTTTTAGTTTTAATTTTCAATTTGTAACAAATTTAAACTACTCCGAAACATTTTTACTTGAATTTAATAATTTAAGATTTGGAAATGAATGACAGACGATACCTCTTTGGCAATTGTGCTATCGTTTTGAAGATATCACTAATACGATTGTTGTCAAAACGCTATCGTCTGACCATAATCACTTTACGGAATGACCTCCCTGAATATTTTAGGTCGATACCATGTTTATGAACAAAAAAAATCAATTTGTAACTTTTAATACTTTTAAGACTAACATTGCCTACAAACAGTACAATTCTTGACCTTCCCATTTCTTTTCATGTTAACTGAACCTATTTGTCTCTCCATTTTTCCATGAGATTCCGAACAATTTTCAAAGAAGTTCGCTCAACCAAAAAAGCTGATTTATTACATAAGAAAGAAGTAACTAGGATATGGAAATTTCATCAATAAAATCCTATACACTACAAATTATCCTTTAAAAAGATTACAATATATATTAAACGTATTAAAAGTTCTGTTCAACAACATGAAGGTAGCTTCCAAAGGCTCTTATAGACGTGTGCCACAAGATTTAATCAATTTACTTGTTGTATTTTCCCTTCAAACTATTTGTTTTGTAATTAAAAAGGTCATCAAGCATTAAATCTGTGTTTTGTTTTTTTTTCGACACATTCGATTACCAGTGAATACGGGTAACTACAAAACCTTGACTAGAGACAATAAAAAAAGTCTAAAGCCTCAAACAACACAACTTAATATAATACAAAGATACTTTCATACACATGTATATAAAATTCTAACGAAAATATATTCACGTAGTTTGAATTTCAATTACAATTTAAAAAGAATTTCAAACTAGAAATCAATGAAAAATTCCCCAATTGGAACGACAAGCTTACGAAAAATACAGGTGAGTATCAGACTAACATTTTAAATATGGTTTTATGGAGATATTGAAAATGGGTTTAAACATTTAAGGTGCAAAATTTGCAAAGTATGTTTTATCGGAAGCAATTATTAAAATCTGAAACTCAAAAGTTTTACCATTTCTTGGTTACAGAGAAGTAACCATTTAAGGGTTCTCAATACTCTCAGGAGATACTTTTAAAACAGATACAAAATTTAACTTTGTTCGAGTATTTGCTATCTTTTCGGTATAAGAATTCTGAGAAGAACTATCTTAACTTCCAAAAGAGTGTAACACACACGCACCCTTTATACACTCCAAGATCAAACCCCCCTCCCACCTTTCTTTCTTGACTACGCACCTGTTCCTAGACAATAGCAATTTAGAAGAATTATGCGTGTATCCATTTTTATGTCGGTTGCAATTCGATTACTTATGCCACTATTAAACTGTCATTGGAATTTATTACGAAATGCCCTCTGGAGAAAACTTTGCGTCGTGCGTCGTCGTCGTCTTGCAAAATCAAAACAACAAACAAGGTGGGTAAACAATTTCGATGATATGATCGCTCACAATCATCATCGTCATCCTCAAAGCATCAACTTCATCATCCAGCCGGAACCTAAGGTGAATGAATCATCAAATAAGTGAGCAGCAGAGATTAGCTAACAATGCTTGACACCTTGTTTGCTTGGGGCGGGCATGACCGTAGGCGGGCGGAGTGGCGGCGGAGGCGATAGCGTATAGGGTATGCTCAATTTGAAATGTAAATTACCGGAAAGTAATGTTTTATTTTTTTTCCTTTTACGGTTATCTTCATTTTTTGTTGCTATAAAGTTAATATCAAAATGACAGAATGCCTTGGGAGTGTGATTTCTTTTTTATTTTTACATCAGATTTACAGGAAGATGGAAGTTTGTGAAGGGCAAGGAGATAAAAGATACTATAATTATTTGTATCTTTTTTTTCCTTTCTTGTATTGCAATTTGTCTCTCAAGAAGCACAGACCGGACGTTAAATAAGTGACTAACGATGTTTTTTTTTAATTAGATTCTTCCTATCTTAATTTTCCTGGAAAGATATGGCCCTCAAGCTTTAGGAGTATAAGATTTGAAATATTCGAATAGAAAATAACTTGCTTCATTATTTAGGCAATGAATTTTTAATTGTTGTATGTTTTGGATTGCTTTGAAATGCAAACTTCAAGTTGACCTTTTTAAACATGAAACAGAAATAGAATTTTCCGTGAAAATGTTCCTTTTCAGGAAAATACGAGTGTCACATTGCTAATTGAAACAAAAATGGTGCTAACAAATTGTATTAAAATATACAATCTAACAAAACGCATATCATATTTGGCACACGCATCTAAAAAATAAACTCAAGGTGTGATCATAACATAACTTCCTGCTATAAAATTCACACAAAATCGATCCTATAAAAATCATTAATCCGACACTAATTAATTAACCATAAATATCTTTTATGTGATTTGTTTGTTTTTCTTTTACATTTTTATTACCTACACAGAAAAACACGACCTACTCGTAATTTTTTTCAAGAATATGTTTCATTTTAATTGCATCTTCAATAAAGTGAAAATAATGGATTTTTAAGAAATATTGAGTTGAGACAAGTGGGCGCTGCGCTGCGCTGGTTGGCGCTGCTGGTGGCAAGTAGAATTGTAGAACTGAATCATCCAAGGAACGAAAGATACAAACATTCGTTGGCAATGGAAACATTTTCTCATCATTATTTTTTCTAGTGGTGACGAATGTTTTAGGAGTGAAGATCATGAAATGGAAATGTTAAAAGTTAGATAGAAAATGAATAAAACATTAGAATATGTAGGTTCATAAATGTAGGTATATGTATGTTAGTTTTGAACAATGATTTATGTGCAGTTTTGTTAAAGGTGGGCGAACATGAAATCAAAGCCTATAAGTCAGCTCTATAAGGAAATTGATTTGAGGTGTTGTTAATATTTTATACAAATTTTTGTGGCTAAAAATCATGTTTAACAAATTTTTAAATTAAAATAGGAAGTTCATTCACATTTTATTTAAATGATTAAAAAAAAAGAAACATAACAGCATTTGCTTACGTATTTTTGAAAAAAAAAAGCTTAGCACTTCACTTAACGAAATAATAAAGTTATCAAGATTAGGTTAGGGTGGTTAGGTTATAGTGGCTGTCCAAGATGGAACGGACACACTTAGGCCAGTTTAATGACCCATTGTGATACCACATGAATCTTGAGTTGCCCAGTTTTGAGTTAATTATTCTGCTAGTAAGCATTAAATGAATCAAGCTTGAAACGACAAATTTGTTATGTAAAGGTTTTTGTAAATTTCGGACTATAGTTATTAAAATCATACTCAATTTCCTTAAAACTTCTGAATAAAAGTTTACAATTGTGATTTAAGACATTTTCAGTAATTTGAAAAAAAAACCAATTGATACTTTTTACAGTTTGTACAGATGTTATTAATAAGCTTAACATTTTTAAAAGCTTAAACACATTGAGAGCTTTATGAAAATAGGGAAAATTTAAAGAGGAGATACCAGTCCACTGCTGTTAAAGTTTTGAATATCAAATGAGAGAGAAGAACAGAGTTCGGTTAAGAATTCTACATTTTCAATGTGCGGTTAAAAAAAGAATCTCTATACACTTGACATTACCTTTTTAATTTTGCTTAAAGGTAAACTGATGAGTTTTCGTAGAGTATTAAGGCTGTGTCGTATGAAGGGGGAATTCAACTCGAAAATTGCAAAATTGCATCTAAAAATATCGATAAAACAACAAAAAGCAAAAAACATTGCGGGAGGCTTCGAGTAATGTAAATGTTTCGGTTATAGTTATATCGTCTACAATTTCTAAAGTTCTTTTTTAGATTCAATTCAAAGAATTCAAACTAGTTAAGTTTTGAGTTTTGGACGAATAAAGGCTTTGTAAATTAAAGCCAGATCTTTGCATCGTCAGAGAAATCCTAAGCACCTAGCAGCTTTTTTGACAATGTCGAATATGTGATAATCCCATAAAAGGTGATCGGTGATACAATGGGAGACAAAAGATCGTTTATAAATATAAGAAAGAGTGTCGGAGACAAAACGGAGCCATGCGGCACACTAGAATTTATTTTATTAAGTTCAGACGTAAAACCATCTAATACGACTTGTTAGAAATGTAATTTCTAATCCAACGAACAAGTCAATATTAAAATTAAGCCAATTTTTAAAGGCAGGTCATAATTTGATAGGAATCTTTTAAAAGAAGTAAAAAGAAGATACAGATTTGTGTACTAAACGTTTACTTTTTTTAAATGTGTCTCTTTTGTAGACAAGCGACTCAATTCAAAAACTTACAATCAAATTTCTTTGGTCAACAAGGCAATGCTTTTGGCAATTAAATTATCATTTTTTAAGGGTTTTGATGACATTAGTTCGAATCCAATTTTCAAAACAATCTATCACGTCAGGTTTTAGAGATACTAGCTTTTAAAATTCGAATCAACATTACATAAGGCTTTTTAAAGCTATGAAAACTTATGAAGTAGTTTTTTTTTTTTAATATAATTCGTGGTTATTTTTCAATTTTAAAATCTTTACCTGACATACAGAAGCTGAAGAATTTATGGTAAAAAGGTTCTTAACCGAAAATCACAAAACGGTATGAAAACAATTCTTAATATTATAGCGCTTTTGTAGTCTTAAGGTTATAACATCAAGTTTTTGGAATATATTGAAAAACATTATTAGAATAATGTTGAAAACAAAGTTTGAGTTTGAAATGTGACTTTTATTAAAGAAAATACATTTTTTTTGAGAGTAGAGAGACTTGAATTTGTGAATAAGAAAGAAATAAGAAATAAATAATACTTTATAAAAAAAACACTTAGCAGAAAAGTTATAAAAAATAAGTTTTAAGAATTAATAGTCGAATTAAGCAAATTGCTATTAAAATTTGCAGAAATATGTTTGATTTTACAACTGCAATTTATTAAATGAGCTTTTTATCAAAAAACCTAAAGCCCATTTACAAACCAAATACAACAACAACGGATATCACTCCATTCCACTGGATAAAATTACTTATGCTTTTCTACTATTTAAAACATCAAAAACGTTTGAATACTGCCTTTTTTAAGTTTCAAAACTGCCTTTTTTAAGTTTTCCGGACTAATGAGTATGAAGATTTTTTTGTACATTGCGTAGTCCATTTGTTACTAAAAATTATGTGCCGATATTGCATTAATCACCATGTGTCCAAAAATCAATGTATCGCAAAAATCCTACGTACAACCAGTTGATATGTTTTACTAAAAAGAATTGATTAACTCTGTCATTTAAATAATACAGGAATTGTTAGTACGATCGTGGACCCTTAAAATATGTCTCACAGACTCCACTTTAAAATTAATCAATACACAAAAAAAAAAAGTTTTAAGGATATGTTTAAAAATATGTTAAATATATTTTGAAGTTTTTATGAAAAAAAATCCTTAAAGAGCCCATTTTTTAGCATCTAGGATCGTCAAACCTCTTAAATAGGTGCACTTGTATTGTAGATTTTTAATTGTATAAATGTTTAAATATGTTTAGCTTTTAAATTTCCTTTAGCCTACTATCATACCAAAACAACTTAAACATCATACTTTATGGACCAAACATTTGCATGCTTAAAATAATAAAGATATTAACATTTTTAGATTAAAGCAAAAATATTTGGAATTTGTTTCGTCTGAGGACTTTATTAAACATATAATAAATCAGTTGTTGCAAAAATTGTAATATCAATGTTTTTTTTATCATTTTTTTATTATCAAAAAACATGAAAATATCCAGTTTAAAGGAATCTAATTAGCGACAGTGAGATTTTAGGGAACATTTATGTTATTTAATTTGCTGGTCGAGTTTATCTGTTTTGGAACAAATCTAAACTTGCCAATAGTAAAAAATATAAAATAATTAGTTTGCTGAAGAATAAGATACATTCATTGAAAACTTAAGATCACATTTTTTTAGTATTTTTTTTAATGAAATCTCAATAAAAGTTACTAATAAAATGATATAGTATTTTCTCAAAATATATCATATTTTTGCATAATTATTTTTACTTGTTACTACGTGATTTTAATACTTTAAAAAAAACACATGTGCCATTATTAAATCCTAAGAGATTTTTATTAATTTTTATTAAAATACTTTGAAAACTGTATATTTTATCAATACTATGTTAAATCGTCCGTCAAATTCTGAAATTTTTAAATATCTTACAATGTACTCAAAAAAGTGACTGGCCCGATTGGGAACAATATATTATTGAATTTAGCAATCATATACACCCGAATTTGTAGGAGTTTGATTTAATAACTATCGTAAACAAAATATCCTCAAAAGTTACCCACTTCTGTAAAATACTCGGAAAATTTAATGTCAAAAATGTTGTCAATACCAATTACAAATTTTTTGAAGCTAATTTCTAACATACGATTTTAAACTCAAAATTAAAATTTATTAAAAGAAAAAAGTTTAAGAGCGTGGAGGGTGGTTTTTTAGCTATTATCTTTTTGGCAACACTGGTTTAAACAGCTGACGCACGTTTCGGATTTTGTTTCACTGTCAAACATCTTCAGTTAAGTCTTTAATTTCAAATGAGGTTGGGATGCGACCCACCATCCCGTCTGTCGATTTGTATGTATGTACTCGTATCAATTTTTACCAAATTTGCGTACTATTTTTTGTAGATTTTGTTTTTTATGAACAAACAGATTGTTGGATTTTTATATAAAAATTACTGGACATCGAAAACAAAATTTTCTGTGAAATAAAATAAGTTTGAAGCCAATATTTTTAATTTTTGAAAAGCTATTTGAGTCGAAAGTAAATTTTTACCAAGTTTTAGTATTGGTTTTTTTAGAGTTTTATTTTTTGTAAAAAAATTGTCAATTCGATTTTTTTCAAAATTTGTCCTTATGTTGAAAACAATATTTCTTATAAGTACAAATTAGTTAGAAGCTATTCTTTCAAATTTTTGAAAAGATATTTGAGTCGAAAATCAATTTTTACCAACTTTTATTAATTTCTTTTTTAGGTTTTATTTTTTTGTAAAAAAAAAATGTCAATTCGATTTTTCGCAAAATTTTATCTGATGTCAAAAATATTAGACAAAATCATATTTTAGTCGCAAAATTTTGGAGGTGACAAATTTTTTTTCAGTTTTTTTGATTTATAAAAAAAACGTTAAATGAATTTTTTTAAATAATTTACTTCTTTGATATCACTCTACAATATATTATATACAATTTAATTCAAGTCTCTAGCGTTTTTGGTTCGTAAGATATTTAGGGTTTACCAAAATTTTTACCTTTTTTCAAACTGCTATGGTAAAAAAACCACTCAAGCAATTTTCTTGAGAGCCCTTTCTGCATCTTTCTGCCTTATTATCTGTATAACAAAATTTATTTGAGATCGATATCTCTTCTTGTTCTTGAGCTATGGACGACGAAAATAACGACGCGTACGGACGTCCGAACTTAAAATCTTTTATTTCGACTCTAGGGACAAAGAAACGTCGAGAAATTTCAAAATTTTCAATTTGACAAATCGGACCCATTACAATAACTTCCTATGGGAAGTTAAAAAATAAATCGTCTTACAAACGAACAACGCTTGCAAATTATTGAATTTTATTATCAAAATGGGTGCTCTGTTAAGAAAGTGGTTCTTTACCGAAAAAGCAAGAGCTAATAATGCATCCACAAAAAGTCACAGTTTGGTGCGGTTCAAATGCTATTGGCATAATTGGACTGTACTTCTTCATAGGTGATTCGAATCGTAACGTAACTGATAACCAACTTTTTTTTGCCCAAAATGCAAGAGCTTGACTTGCATACATGTGCTTTCACCAAGACGGTGCCACATGCCACAAATCAGGTGCAGTAATGGACTTATTGAAAGGCGAGTTCGTGAACATTTTATTCCACGTTCGGGACCGGTTCAATTGACGCATTGGAAGACAACAATGAAGCAACGAACAACGAAATGTTAGAAAGAGCATTCCAAAATTGGACTAAGCGGATGGACCATTTGAGGCGCAGTCAAGGTCAACATTTGCATGAAATAATCTTCAAACATTAAATTATATGGACCGTAATATCGATTCAAATAAAGATTTTATGCAATTTTCTGAATTGTATGTGTTTTTTTTTCTATAGCTTTTAAAGAATCACCCTTTGTTATATGAAATAATGCAACAAAATTTCACTGAAACGAAAATGATAGGTTAGGTTAGGTTGGAGTGGCTGTCCAGATGTTATTGACGCACGTAGACCTCAAGGGTCCATTGTGATACCTCATCGGTTTTGCAATTTCCCGGAATGTCTCTGTGGCCCGGCACCCAAATTAGGTGAATGTTAAACTGTTCCGTAATATCATTCAGAGGTGATCGAAAATCGTGGACTGTTTGAGAGCTTGTGGAGACAGATGCGAGAGATTTAAGAGCGGCTTGGCTGCCTGAAAAGATTCGTATATCCTTACAAGATGTAACGTTTTCTTTGAGCCAGGATAGTGCTTCTTTAATCGCCATTACTTCGGCCTGGAATACACTACATTGATTGGGAAGTCTATAGGATAGACTGAGATTCAGTTG
Source organism: Eupeodes corollae (assembly GCF_945859685.1). Classification (NCBI taxonomy): domain Eukaryota; kingdom Metazoa; phylum Arthropoda; class Insecta; order Diptera; family Syrphidae; genus Eupeodes; species Eupeodes corollae. The sequence continues at coordinate 115,707,795 of NC_079148.1, forward strand.
TTCCGAAAAGATACCACTTGCAACTCCGTGATCGGTCTTTGAACCGTCTGTATAGAAGTGTACCGCATCGTCTTCCAGGGGTCTCTCTTCTTCCCAGGAGGACCTTGAAAGGATGGACACATGGAAGCTTTTATCGAACACCATTTTTGGGGTGGTATAGTCTAAGCGATCTGGGATAGATCTGAAACTGTCTAGAATAGTAGTATGTCCAATATTGTTACTAGTTACTGAGAGATGGCTCTAAGCCTCACACATGAGTTGGCTGTAACCATTTTGGAGAAGATGTCAAGGTGTTAGGTTTCAAAAAAAGGTGTTGAGCGAAGTGCTCCGGTGATGCACATACCTGCTGACCGCTGGACTTTGATGAGCTTATGTAGTTTTACCATCTTGTCCAGTGCGGTCCACCATACGACAGCTCCATAAATGAGTATCGGTCTTATTACCGAAGTGTATAGCCAGTGAGTTATTTTTGGGGAGAAGCGCCATTTTAATCCTATGGCCTTTTTACAAGTAAAAAGCGCTACAGTAGCCTTTTTCACTCTTTCATCAATATTTGCCTTCCAATTTAGTGTTTTGTCTAAAATGAGGCCCAAAAATTAGCTTGGTCGGAAAAGCTTAATGGTATTCCTCTAATCTTGGGTAGGCTAATCTGAGGAATTTTATATCTTCTCGAAAAGAGTATTAATTCTGTTTTATGTGGATTGACGTCCAATCCACATTGCTTAGCCCATTTTGTTAGCCTATTTAAGGCATTTTGTAGGAGTTCCGACGAACTTGTGGGTGCTTCTCAGATACGCATATTGCAATGTCGTCAGCATAGGCAATCACCTTGAAACCCTCTGCTTCCAATGCTGTAAGTAGGTCGTTTGCTACCATGTTCCATAAAAGAGGCGAAAGGACTCCACCTTGGGGGGTGCTTCGATTCACCGATCTGGTGGTAGTAAAACTTCTCATGCTAGAAGTTATTGTCCTGCTTTTGGGCATGAGACTTATAAGATCTATGAGTGATTTAACGAAAATGATAATTCCTTCCATTATATTTTTTACTGTTTTGAATAAATGTCATGGAATTTAAACAAAATTGTAGTAATATTTATTTGTCTCCACTTATTAATTACACAATTAAATCTCTAGAAGGCGAACTTTTTTAACGTCCACAATTAAGTTGATAATTACATATTATATTAAGTTGACTAATTACCTTTATATTTTTGGAATATTATGCAACGAAAGAATTAATAAAACAAACAAAATTAAATAATACTTATTCGCTGTTTTACGCATCATAATTTTATATTTATATGTTCCTATATAAATTTAAGTCCGACTTATTCATTACTGTATTATAAAATATATATTAAAACCTCTATTTCTTTTTTTTTTAATTATTGGCACAGTAAATTAATTTCACAATTTCAATTACGTATTTGTTTTTATGGCATTGACAATATGACACTCATTTGATGTTCTGATTGATTTAGATAAGTAAACTATGCCATTTGAATAAAAGTCAATAACATACTATTCACATTTGTATACACAAAAAAAATATTAATTTGCGTATTTATAAAAAAAAAACTGACGGATAGTGAATTCGAAATGGAAATGATGGTGACAAATCGATCAATCAATCAATTTGAAAAATGACTTTTACCTTTTTTTTGCCATAGGTAGAACAATAGTTTTTCCATCAAATATCGAGAGGAAAAACGTAAATAAATGTATATTTTATATACATCTATCTTTTTATTCAAAATATCATCGTAGTCGTTGGTCATCTATAAATGACATTCAGGTAAAAAAAAAAAAAAAACAAACACAAGCATGAAATAAATCCATATGCAGAAACATAAAAGAGATGGGCGCCAATAAATTATTATTTTTTTTATTATTATTATTTAATTGCTTTTGGTTTATTATTATTTATTTTTTCTGTAACCACAAAGGCATTTTTATTGAAAGAAAGAGAATGTATAAAAAAAAATAATGATAATTGACGAAAATAAAGAAATAAAACAATTTTTTCATTCAAAGCTGCTGCTTTGAGAAGAAGGAATTTTTATAATGCCATTAAAATGACCTGCGGCTTAGAATTCCTTTGAAAATAGAAATAAAATAAGGAACAACAACATCAATGATAAAACAAATCATGAATCATTTGGAATATTAAAAATAAAATTGATAAAAAACGAAAGTACCATTTAAAGCAATTTAATATGTTTATGAAAATTTATTGCATACTGTCTGACAGTGGAGTGCAAAAGGCACCATACGGCTGTAGAACTAAAAAAGAAAAAACAATTTACAAACGGAAATTATTATTCACTTATTGGAAATATTTCAGCGTAATGTTTATATTTTTTTATAATTTTTGCAAAATTTTGTGTGTCTTTTAAATGACTTGTGGTTTCAAATTATTTGTCCAATTAAAAATGTTGACATTTCTCGACGTTTCAAGGTCCCTAGAGTTTAAAAAAAAAAATGTTTAGAGAGATGCGTGCGGTGTACGAACGTTCGGAAAGTTTCTTTCGTCGTCCATACCTCAAGAACTATTAGAGATATCGACTTCAAATAAATGTTGTTATACAGATAATAACGCAAAAAGATGCAGAAAGGACTCTCAAAAAAATTGAGTGGGTGGTTTTTTGCCATAGTAATTTAAAAAACTACGGATATCCCGATCCAAGCCAAAACAAGGAAGTACTGTGAGAAGATTCGACGTTAGGCGGCTACAATCACAAGAGACTGCCATGTACTTTTCCGATTGAGTCTCTAATAGCCTCTTAAGGAGTCCTATGCTTCCTGCATTAAGCATTGAAAACCAGTGGCAACATTGCCTTGCAGCCATCAGAGATGCCGCCTCTGAAGTGCTAGGTTTCACACGGCCACCACAGCGAAACCCCTGGTTTGACGACGAATGCCGGCAAGTGCATGCAGCGAAACAAGAGGCATACAAAACGGCGCTGCACAAAAGGACTAGAACTGCTCGCGAGCTCTACGAGCAGAAGAGGAGTGAGGAGCACCGGCTTCTCAGATGGAAAAAAGAGAGCATGAGAAGCGCGCGATCGAGGAAATAGAAGGATGTCACAACAGGAATGAGGTTCGTAAATTTTACAAAAGGTAAAAAAAAACCTCCCAAAGGTACCAGCCACGAACCAAAGCCTGTAAAGACGATCAGGGAAACATCGTAGTAGAACCGCAGTCGATGCTGAGAATATGGAAAGATCACTTCTCCAAATTATATAACGGCGATGACGAACCGAATTCCGCTGTAAGGGAGATAGAACCACTCAACCTAGGCGACGCAGATCAACATTTCCGCCTACCCGACCTCGACGAAGTGGTGATAGCTATATCTAAGCTTATGTCAAACAAAGCTGCTGGAGCTGACGGTATCTCTGCCGAACTATTCAAAGCAGCAGGCGATGACTTGGTACGGAGCATGCACCAACTCATCTGCAAAATATGGTCGGAAGAAAGCATGCCCGATGAGTGGAATCTCAGCATAGTGTGCCCGATACATAAGAAAGGAGACCCTCTAAACTGCGCCAACTACAGAGGCATCAGTCTCCTTAACATTGCGTATAAGATCCTCTCTGCCGTATTATGTGAGAGTCTGAAGCCATTCGCCAACAACCTGATTGGTCCTTATCAGTGTGGCTTCAGACCAGGAAAGTCCACTATCGACCAAATATTCACAATACGGCAGATATTGGAAAAAAAAAACCAGGACCTTCAAATCGATACCCACCATCTCTTTATCGATTTTAAAGCCGCGTATGACAGCATCTATAGGGAAGAGCTCTACCGAGCAATGTCTAGTTTTGGCATCCCTGTCAAGCTTATCCGTTTGTGCAGAATGACGATGGAGAATGCACGCTGCTCTATCAAGGTCGGAAAAGATCTTACCGATTCATTTGATGTCAAAGAAGGTTTTAGATAAGGCGATGCACTGTCATGCGACTTCTTCAACATCGTTCTGGAAAGAATTGTGCAAAACTCAACCGTCAACACTAGAGGCACAATCTTCCAAAGATCCATACAATTACGACGGAAGCGAAGAAGATGGGTTTAGTGGTCAATGAGGGCAAGACCTTGCTGTCATCAAAAAAGGACGTCACCATGGACAGCTATAACTTTGAGGTAGTTAAGGACTTTGTCTACCTAGGCACCGCTATAAACACAGACAACGACACCAGCGCTGAAGAAACGAAGAATAACCCTTGCAAATCGCTGCTTCTTTGGACTTAGAAGGCAATTGAGAAGTAAAGTCTTCTCTCGAGCATGTAAAATCACCATCTATAAGACACTCATCATCCCGGTTCTCATTTATGGCGCTGAGGCCTGGACCCTGTCAAAGAAAGATGAGAGCGTCTTAGGATGCTTCGAGAGAAAAATTCTTCGGGTGATTTTTGGTCCCGTACGCATAGATGGAGAATGGAGGAGAAAATATAAGCGACACTGACCTAGTTAGCAGAATTAAAGTCCAACGGCTTAGATGGCTAGGTCATGTAGAGATGATGGACATCAACGCTCCAGCCCGGAAGGTCTTCGAATCCAATCCCGAGGGACGGCGCAGTAGAGGAAGACCGCGACTCAGGTGGCGCACGCAGGTGGGAGAGGACCTCAACCAACTTGGAGTGCGAAACTGGAGACAGCTAGCTAAGGACCGAGCTGGCTGGAGACGCTTCTTGGTTGAGGCCCAGTTCCGCCCCGGACTGTAGCGCTACCTTAAGTAAGTAAGTAATTTAAAAAACAGGTGAAAATTTTGGTTACCCTAAATATCTTCCGAACTAATTGTGCTAGAGACTTGTATTAAGTTTTATATCATACACTGCTCGTCATCAGGTTAGCACATCTCCCATAAGCTTAATAGAACTGATCTGGTCGTTGTTGTTTTCAACTCTCTGGAAAGGAGAACATGCAATGGAACGATCCCGTTATACGGTTTTTACTGTTTATGTTATTTTTTTTTTGCACATGCAAATTGTTTTTAGTTTATCTTCAGGAGTTAAACGCGTAGGCTAATCGCATTTTTGTTGCTGCTTAAGTGGTGTATTAAAATTAATATGGGTAGGGAAAAATTGTTATCTGTGCAAGAGAAAGCTAAAATTGAAGATTACAAGGATTCAAGGCTGTCAATAAGTGCAATATCGAAAAAAAATCGGTAGAAGTCGAAAATAAATATCCGCATTCTTGAGTAATAAGTCAGGATATGGAAAAAATAATAAAGGCGGTAATAATAGAGTGATTTCTAAGACTAATAAAAAAGCAATTTTGAGAGAAGCATCCAACTCTCACAACTCGGCAGCAAAGATTAGAGCAAATGTAGGTGTTCAAGCGAGTTTATCAACAATCCAAAGAGTGATAAGGAATGCTCCACACTTAAAACGACTTAAACTGAAGAAGAAACCCCCACTTAACGTGGCTCGAAAGGCAATGCGATTGGAATTTGCACTTTGCACATGTCATGGAGTTCTGATTGGCGTTACGTTGTCTTTTCTGATGAAAAGAAATTTAATTTGGAAGGTCCAGACGGATACAATTTCTACTTTCACGATCTTCGCAAAGAGGAACACCAGTTGAATTGCCTTCATAGTCGGGTGGGGGGTGTGATGCTGTGGGGAGCCTTGTTCTTCTACGATACGTGCGACTTACAATTTTGACAGCAAATATGAATGGAAGTACCTACAAAAAAGTACTTGAAACATGGCATTTTCAACACGACAACGCTCCGATCCACACATCCCGGGTCGTTAAGACATGGATTGAGGGACAAAATGTAAGTTTAATTCAGTGGCCGCCTTACTCACCTGACATTAATATAATAAACGGTGATTTTTTAAGAGCTTGAGAACTTTAAAAAAAAAACGCATAAAATTTGCAAAATCTCATCGATTCTTTATTTGAAACGTTAGATTGGTCCATGACATTTACTTTTTGAAGATAATTTCATTTAAATGTTGACCGCGGCTGCGTCTTAGGTGGTCCATTCGGAAAGTCCAATTTTGGGTAACTTTTTCGAGCATTTCGGCCGGAATAGCCCGAATTTCTTCGGAAATGTTGTCTTCCAAAGCTGGAATAGTTGCTGGCTTATTTGTGTAGACTTTAGACTTGACGTAGCCCCACATAAAATAGTCTTAAGGCGTCAAATCGCATGATCTTGGTGGCCAACTTACCGGTCCATTCCTTGAGATGAATTGTTCTCCGAAGTTTTCCCTCAAAATGGCCATAGAATCGCGAGCTGTGTGGCATGTAGCGCCAATATTGTTGAAACCACATGTCAACCAAGTTCAGTTCTTCCATTTTTGGCAACAAAAAGTTTGTTAGCATTGAACGATAGCGATCGCCATTCACCGTAACGTTGCGTCCAACAGCATCTTTGAAAAAATACGGTCCAATGATTCCACCAGCGTACAAACCACACCAAACAGTGCATTTTTCGGGATGCATGGGCAGTTCTTGCACGGCTTCTGGTTGCTCTTCACTCCAAATGCGGCAATTTTGCTTATGTACGCATTCGTGTGGTTGGTTTAATGTCCAGTAAAGTAAACTGAGTGCGAAACTTGGTCACAATCGCATTAATTGTTTGCTCACTTGGTCGATTATGTAGACCATAAATCGGACGTAAAGCGCGAAACACATTTCGAACCGAACACTGATTTTGGTAATAAAATTCAATGATTTGCAAGCGTTGCTCGTTAGTAAGTCTATTCATGATGAAATGTCAAAGCATACTGAGCATCTTTCTCTTTGACACCATGTCTGAAATCCCGCGTGATCTATCAAATACTAATGCATGAAAATCCTTACCTCAAAAAAATCACCCTTTAGAAAACGTGTGGGGGTTGCTTGCTCATAAAGTTCATGAGTCTGGAAAACAATGTTCCAAGAAACCAGAACTAATCGAAGGCATTAAACGCTCTTGGTCTCCATTTTCTTGGATTAAATTGAAAAATTGTACGAGACGCTTCCCAATCGAATCTATGAGGTCATTGTCAACAAGGGAGGATCTACACACTATTAAATTTATTAAACAATGTTTTAATTACTAAATGTATAAGCTAAGAAATAAGTTCAAAGATTAAAAGCTTTAAGAAAATGTAAAAAGTGATAACCTGATGAAAAATAATATAAAAATCTTAGCTCATTTAGTTTGGTTGCAATCAGTTACGCGAGAGTGTGTCTTAACCTAATGACGCGCAGTGTATATTCTTACGTTATATGAAACAAATATATTTTTTCGAAAATATCCAATTTACAAGGTAATCTAAAAAACTGAAAAAAATTGACACCTCGAATATTTTTCGAAAAAAAAAAATGATTTTATCTCCAAACCTATTTTGTGCAACGAAGAATAACGTTTTTGAGATCAGGTAAAATCGAATTAACAGTTTTTTGTATTAAAAAACAAAACCTAAACAAAACATTACTAAAAGTTGGTAAAAATTGGTTTTTGTCTAAAAATCCCATTAACAAAAATAGATTTTGAAATCAAACAATTTGTATTTTTTAAATTTTAGGAATAATTCAACTAACAACTTTTTTAACAAAACACGAAAACTTACAAACATTTTAAGCAAGACTCATGGGACTCAGTTTGGGTCGCATCACATCGTCTTTTTTTTTGTTTGGTTTTGCAAATTTCTTTTAGTACCTACTGTTTGTCTTTTTTCAAAACGTGATATTCTTTATAAAGAGCTTCACATCACATTTATCATCTCATCCTAAGCAGATTTAACTCTTGGTACAGAACAGATAAACTTTTCTTTTTTTTTAAATGTTTTGTATCTCAATAAGTAAAACATATGAATGTAGATAATACAAAAATAAATAAAGAAAATATACATCAAAAAAATATTTGAAACATGCGTAATATATAAAGACTTGAAGACTTTAAGACTTAAGAATAAGAATAAGAGAAATTCCTTGAATATTTCTTTGCTTACGTAGGTAACCTCTTTTTGTACATTTATCTACATCATAGATACTACTCACTTACAATCATAAGACATTATTATAGGAGTGCATTCTTTTGAAAAAGATATTATGTCATTGCAATTTTAATGTTCTATGAAGTGAAAACTTTGAGATAGAACATAAAATGTTTTTTATTGTATTTTTATATTTTTTTGATTGTTTTTGTTTTGTGTTTTCGAAAGATAGTGACAGTGAAAGGTATAATGTTTAAGGGAGCGTTTTGTATGACTTCATAAATATTCCAGGAATTTTTTGATTTCATTGCACTGAAGTTGACAATGTTTTTTTTCTCATAAAACAACGATTCATTGTGTAAAGGTAGGAACTAGGGATTTGAACAGGATGGGACTGTCGTAAATGAATCATATTATACAAGTTGCGTCGGAATCGTATCTTAGGAATCAGTTAAATTCGATAGAAAAAAAAATTAAAACTACACCTAATGGTTCATGAGAAAAATATAAGAGCAAATGCCGTTTTAAGTTTAAAATCTCTTCAGCTTCCCTCTTTTTTTAAAGTCTGTTATATAAAAGTAAAACTATTTTATTCTAGAGCTCTTTAGCTGAACATTTAACAAAGGAACCTTTTGGTTGAAGAACTTTTAATATTTTCCAAATGTAAGAAGTTTTCAAATAGTTGTTGAGAAAAAAATAAGCAAATAAAATCTTTTCAAGGTCACGAAAACTCTAAGTATCGTCTCAAGAAATAGTGTTCCAAAGACCGAAAGCTACTTAATGACCTTCAGTACGGCTTTCGTAGCAATGGTGATCAACTGGTGATCAAATGGTCTAACTCACCGCACAGTGGAACAAATCTTTTCATCTTTTAGGAGAATTTAAGAATATTGCACTTGATATTTCAAAAGCTTTCGATAGAGTTTGGCATCAGACTCTGTTTTTTAAAAATTCCTCCTTCGTTGGATTAGGAATTACCTTTTAGACTATAAAATTCGTTCAATAAAAGTTGTATTGGATGGATTCAAGTATGAGAAACACAATTTAAGTATTGTTGTGCCTCAGGGTTCTGTATTGTCTCCGACACTCTTTTTCATTTTTATATTCATGATGTTTCGGCTTGATATATTCGTTTTTAGAGTCACATAACCTTGATTCTAGGATTTTGATCTTCAACGGCAGTACATGATAAGCTCAATTTTGACATAGACAGCATTGTCAAATAGGAAATCAAAATCAAATAGAATTCAATGCGTCAAAACTCAATGCTTACTTTGTGCTTATCCATGAGTGGCATCTGCACCTAAAAGAGTGAAAACCTTGAAAGTCTAGGTATGTGTATCAGTCCGCGATATTGCAAAAAAAAACCGAAGTAATCGTTTGCGATTCCTTAGGTGATGCAAGAAGGTTGTTTCCCCTTCTGATTTGGCTATTAGCTAAATAAGACTTATACATCTAAAACTTGAGTATGATTCCCATCTCAACGCTGGCGTCCTTTAAGCTCAATGGAACCAGCTTGAGTCCCTTAAGAAACGTGAGAGGCTGATTATACCGATATGATTTAGATCGTTAAAGAAGAATTCTCCTAGGTAATTCTTGCGTTTTCGAGCTACAGCAGGGCATGTGCAGAGAAGATGAAGAACCGTTTCTTCCTCTTCCTCGTCCATACAGCTTCTGCAAAAGTCATTTGAGAATACGCCTAGTCTCGTGGCGTGCTTTCCTATTAGACAGTGTCCGGTTATGAAACCTATTATCGAGCTTATATGCGATCTGCTTAGAGAGAGCAAGCACCTTGAACGTTTTATATCCAGTGTTGGCCAGATGTTTTTTGTGGCTTGACACGTGGTGATGTTGTTCCACCTGGTGCCTGCCGTTCTCACAGCGTCTTGCATTAGCAGCAGTTTACAAGTAGCGATTGGTATGCCGGTACTTGCCAAACGTGGTAGGATGGACTGTACTGTACCGTACCTGGCGAGTTCATCTGCCTTACAGTTATAGGTGAATATTAAACTGTTGCGCCATCTCCAATAGAGATGATCGACAGTTATGGACTGTTATAGAGTTTGTAGAGACAGAGTCCAGAGATTGGATAGCGGCCTGGCTGTCAGAGAAAACACGGATATCAGATGTTGATATCACGTTTTCTTTGAGCCAAGACAAGACTTCCTTAATCGCCAAAAGTTCCGCCTGGAACACGCTACAATGATTGGGAAGGCGGAATGAGGGACTTAATTTCAGTCGTTTAGAGTACACACCTCCACCAACCCCTTCTTTGGTTTTTGACCCAACTGTGTAAAAATGGATTGACTCATCCTCCAAGAATGTCTTATCCTCCCAAAAAGATCTGGTAGGTATAGAAATCTGGAAGTTTGTGTCGAATTGAAGTTGGGGGATGGTGTAGTTAGAATTAAGGTGTGGCCAATGTTGTAGTTAGTCCACTTCAACGAAGCATTGAGGCGAATAGCAGAGCTTGCAGCTATTTGTTTGCTAAATATGTCAAGAGGTGTAAGGTAGAGCAAGGTGTCCAGTGCCGCAGATGGGGTCGTGCGAAGCGATCCGCTTATACATAGGCAGGCTGAACGTTGGACTTTATTTAACTTATCCCTGTTTATACCTTTCTCTAAAGCAGTCCACCATACTGCCACACCGTACGTTAAAATCGGTCTGATTACCGATGTGTATAGCCAATGCGTGATTCTGGGTTGTAAACCCCATTTATTACCAACAGCTGTTTTGCAAGAAAAGAGAGCTACAGTAGCTTTTTTGACGTTGCGTTGCGTTTCCAATTTAGTTTTTTGTCTAAGACAAGACCCAGGTATTTAGCCTCGTCTGAGAATTTTAATTGGATTCCTTTAATGTAAGGAGGGTTGACAAATGGAATTTTGTATCTCCTCGAAAATAAGACCAGATCGGTTTTGTGTGGGTTAACACCCAGTCCACACCGATCAGCCCAAAGTATTGGTCTGTTCAAGGCATTTTGTAAGAGTTCTTTAAGGATATTAAGATGCTTTCCTGAAACTGCTAACTAACGTCGTCCGCATAGTCTATCACTCTTAAACCCTCCGCATCCAGACTAGTTAGGATTTCATTCACCACTAGGTTCCAGAGGAGAGGGGATAGAACACCACCTTGGGGTGTCCCTCTACTAACGAATCGTCTGCTAGAAGAGTTGCCCAGTTTTGAGTTAATTATTCTGCTAGTAAGCATTAAATGAATTAACTCCCGAAGCGAACTCTCTACATTTAGAGATATCAGTGCAGATGTGATTGCAGATGTGTCCACGTTGTTAAAGGCACCAACTTAGCCTTCCTTTCAAGCAATTTGATCTTAGTACTCGTGCCCAACTTCGCCTAATTGGCAAGTACAGATATTCGTTCTTTATCCGTATTTAGCGAATGTGGAATACACACACTCTGTTCTTTCCAGTCTTTGCCATATTCAGGAATTAAAATCGTCCGACACCTCCTTCCAAATCCTGTCTCACTGTCCTAACGATGTTTACTTATGTAATAAGGGTATCAAAAATCCATTTAGGTAGACGCATACAAAAGTTTTTTCCATAAATTTCAAATGCAAAAACCTAGTTATTACTTTTTTTTTCAATAACCCAGACTTTCCATTCAAGGGACTTTAAGATTAAACAAGTCGAACCTGGTCAACTTCAGAGCTTTTCTGGAGATGTTCCATTGTAAAACAAAAATCTCTTTACCAATTTTAATATTATTTTGAAGGTTTTCATTAATACAAAGTATTTTCAAAATTGAAATCAATATTTTCATTTGATTTCAAGACTATGTTTAGTTACAATTGTTTTATTTTAATAGCAGTCAAAAACAATTTTTTTTAAAAACATAATTACATATCGTATGCAATATTTTTGTTTGTTTTATTTTCAAGTTGTACATAAATATTTTAATATTTCTTTTTTGTTTATGAAAAAGTTAGTTACAGTTCATTTTTTTAATTGTGCTTGCTCAATGAGAAAAACTGTTCATTTATATCAATCAAGTCGTTTACAAAAAAAATTAAAAAAAAGTGTCTTGTAATTTTTAATTTGTTTGTATAGGAATTTTTATCAAGAAATTTTTTCAAGAGAAAACAAATATTTTTCATCTAGCGAACCTCTTAAGTCTGAAGTTTCAAGAAAATTGCTATAACGATAAATACATATGTATAAGTCTGATTAATATTTTTGGACTTTTTCGTTTTTGTAACCATTTTTTGGTAATTTTCCTCAGAAATATTCCATATTTTTTGCAAAAAATCCTCTATTCCAGGCTTGTAAGATGGGTCGAACAAAACAACAATATAAGTTGCTTTCAGGCGGGCTTTAGAGCTAATCTTTCGACAATCGACCAAATTTGCACTCTCACGAGTGTTGCTAGGCGTTACTTAGAGAAAAAAATAAATCTTTACTCTTTTTTCGTTAACTTTGACACCATTAACAGAAGATCTCTACTATTTAAACGACAAAATTTATCCGAATCTATGAGCAGCTGCTGTCAAATATGACAGCTGTAGTTTCAAATGGTAGTAGCAAATCGAAACCGTTTAGTTGTAATACAGGTGTACCTCAAGGCTGCATTTTAAGTCCGCTTATCTTTTCACTATTTATAAATGATATTGAAGACTATATACCTGGTGGTGTTACTTTTGGTGATTTGTCAATTAAAGTTTTGCTCTACGCCGATGACTTGGTGATCTTAACTGATAATGCAGTCACACTTCAGCTTCAAATAAACAAATTAAAACAATTTTGTGACCTATGGGATCTCCAAATAAACACCTCAAAGTCGAAGATTATGGTCTTTATGTCCCTAGATCGTGGCATTAGAACCGACCGCAACTGGACCCTCAATGGTTTTAACTTAGAAGTGGTGAAAAGAATTTAAATATTTAGGCTTCACATTAACTCATAACCTGAATTTTGGTGTTCACATAAAAGATAAGGTGAGAGTTGCAAAAACTGCAATAAATTGTATGTGGTCAAACTTTTTTAATAACAAACTTGTTGATCCTACGTCTAAGTTCAAAGTGTTTGAAGCAAGTATCAAAAGCTGTTTGTGTTATGGCAACCAAATCTATGGGTACAAGCAAATAGAAGATATCGAATCTGTCCAAAGATATTTTTTCAAGCGTATCTTTAGACTCCCAACTAACACAATTATGCTATACATATCGAATCGGGACTTGTTCCAATATTTATTATGAATTTAAAAGCAAATGCTGATTAAATATTCAGGGTAATGCAAAGGTCGGCCAACAATTTGCAAAAGAGGGTCCTATCATTGTGCTTTAGATGCCGGTATATTCCATTTAAAGACTGGTATGATTTGGCCTCGGCACACAACTTTCCTCTGTCTCTATCTGTTGATAGTTTAAATACGTGGAGAAGCGATCTTTACGACTGTATATCTACCATTGATGATCATTAATTCCAAAGCTATTTAGATAGGGCGAGGGAGTCTTTGTCGAGATCAATTTACAGTAAACTCAACCTCAGACTCGGGTATTCTAATTACCTTAGAGATAAATTTACTGTAATGGAAATTAGCATCATATTTAAAGCACGCACGGAGATTCTAGAGCTTAATCACAGACCGCACATAACTGTTAACAACCCAAACTGCACTTTGTGCAACCTTAATCAAGTTAAACACATTTTCCACTTTGTTGCATTGTGCCCAATCTTGCAGGAAATTCGTCGGCTTTATTTCAACAAGAGTTTTCTGTCACTTGAAGAATGTCTGGGTGTTCTGAATGGAGATAAGAAACATGTACATTAATATAAACTAGAATAATAATTCTAAACGGTGATTTTTTAAGAGCTTGAGAACTTTAAAAAAAAAACGCATAAAATTTGCAAAATCTCATCGATTCTTTATTTGAAACGTTAGATTGGTCCATGACATTTACTTTTTGAAGATAATTTCATTTAAATGTTGACCGCGGCTGCGTCTTAGGTGGTCCATTCGGAAAGTCCAATTTTGGGTAACTTTTTCGAGCATTTCGGCCGGAATAGTTGCTGGCTTATTTGTGTAGACTTTAGACTTGACGTAGCCCCACAAAAAATAGTCTAAAGGCGTCAAATCGCATGATCTTGGTGGCCAACTTACCGGTCCATTCCTTGAGATGAATTGTTCTCCGAAGTTTTCCCTCAAAATGGCCATAGAATCGCGAGCTGTGTGGCATGTAGCGCCAATATTGTTGAAACCACATGTCAACCAAGTTCAGTTCTTCCATTTTTGGCAACAAAAAGTTTGTTAGCATTGAACGATAGCGATCGCCATTCACCGTAACGTTGAGTCCAACAGCATCTTTGAAAAAATACGGTCCAATGATTCCACCAGCGTACAAACCACACCAAACAGTGCATTTTTCGGGATGCATGGGCAGTTCTTGAACGGCTTCTGGTTGCTCTTCACTCCAAGTGCGGCAATTTTGCTTATTTACGTAGCCATTCAACCAGAAATGAGCCTCATCGCTGAACAAAATTTGTCGATAATAAAGCGGATTTTCTGCCAACTTTTTGGTAATAAAATTCAATGATTTGCAAGCGTTGCTCGTTAGTAAGTCTATTCATGATGAAATGTCAAAGCATACTGAGCATCTTTCTCTTTGACACCATGTCTGAAATCCCGCGTGATCTGTCAAATACTAATGAATGAAAATCCTAACCTCAAAAAAATCACCCTTTATATAATTTAATTCAAGTCGCTAGCGTTATTAGTTCCTGAGATATTTTGGGTTATCCAAAATTTTCATTTTCTTTTTAAATTGCTGTGGTAAAAAAACCACCCAGTCAATTTTTTTGAGAGTCCTTCCCGAACGCACAGACGTACGGACGTACGAAGAAACGTACATACGCACACACAGACACCTCTCTAAGAATCTTTTATTACAACTCTAGGAACCTTGAAACTTCGAGAAAGGTCAAAATTTTCAATTCGACAAATTGGACCGTTTACAATAACTTGCTATGGGAAGTTCACAAATTGTATTGCCTGAGATGCTCAAAACAATTGCAACAGAAGTTTTTTGATGGAATAAGAATATTTGATATAGTTTTTAACATAAGCAGAAACCATTTCACATTAGAGACTGTAGACAATTGAAAATTAAAGCAAAAACTGTACACTTGTTTTAAATTTCGCATTCCGAGTCTATTTTTAGAAAAAATACCCAAAATTCTTTTAGGCCTTAATTAAGTCATTTCTTTTTTGTAGGCATACCTTCCAGAGATGGTTTTATTTAATGCTGACTTTCATGTCCAGTTAATAGGAAACATTAAACCCATAAAGGATTGTTTAACCATCTCAATCAAGTGGCAATCAAGTTTATATTTCAAATTAACAAGCACCTACCTTTATATGTATGTATTTCCGCATGGACGTATAAGTTACACAAAGTTTGCCTAAAGACATTCAGAAAATGAAGCTCTGCCTTATTAGTCCTGAGTTCAAATGTCCTAAACAAACAAACAGAACCAACATATTAAGAGAACAACAACAATAAAAAAAGAGGCCACGTGCTGCAATTAAGTTACACTGCCTTGAGCATATTTAACATTATTTTATTTTTTCATTAATATCTCTGCCTGAAAAAAAAGATGAGAAAATTAAAAAAAAAATTTAACACAAATCTCCCTTCTTGTAAATGAGAGGTGGCAGCGGCGACGACGGACAGCAACGGCAATAGCAACGGAATTTCATTTCAATTTCAAACGCAGATGATGACACCTTTTTGTTTTTTTCATTTTGCCCGTCCGATGATTTTCTCCCCTTTGTTCTATTTTCCTGTGCATGAAGGAAACAACAGCAAGTCAGCAAAAAAAAATATCTAGGTTATTCATCTCTAATTGATTTTCTCTCCATAGTCTTGTCAACAGTGATACTTTACCGGCATCCAATCTAACTTCTAACTTTTGATCTCCTAAGCGTGTGAGTTGAGTCGAGTGTGTTTGAACGAGCGAGCGGCCCAGGCTGTCCGGCCGACTAACCAACCCACCATCGACTCACCAAGCAGCAACAACAACAACAACTACAACAAGACTTTGCTATTGTGTGTTGCTGCTGCTTCTGGTGTTGATGCTGAGAATCTGATGATGGATGAAGTATTTTCTTTTGTGGTTTTCCGTTCAGCAGATATTTCTCATTCTCAGCCAGAAGCCAACACCACCTGACTTTTACTTTTTTTCTCACATTTTCTTTTTGTTGTTGTTGTTGTTAGTTTTGTGCCCCTTCCTTCATTTTCATTATTTTTACTCCTCTTGATTTGCAAAATCTTCGCAGACAAGCGATCGCCACGTGATAACGATGTGAAATTGCGAAAATAATTTATTTATGCAATGAGCACAAAACGACGTAGAAGATGACGACGTCGTCGTCGATGATATGAAGATAGATGATGACAGGAAAGAAAAGGAGTCCCACAAGGGGTGCAAGGAGTGTTTGTGCTTGAAAGATAGGAAAAGGAAAAGCCATACAAGAATGGAAAGAGAAAAGAACTAAGTATCTATGCATTATTGTCGCAAAAATTTGTTGTTTTTCTTTTTTTACTGATTTGTGGTTTTAATAGTTCGAGGAAAAGCAGTTGTTACTTCAGCATCAAGAATTTACGACATTTCTAATCCTCATACAGGGTGTTTTGTCATCCTGGAACCATTTTGGAATAATGGCAATATGAAGCCACAATTCGAATATTTAATCTCAATAACCAAATACCAATTTACTTTAATTCTTTTTAACCCATTTGCCATTTTTACTTTCGACATATAATTCGAATTGGAGATTTTAATCAAACCTTTCTTTAAGATGGTAGAGAAGTAAAAAAAAATGGGTCCCACGATTTTGTCGGTTTGTCTTTCCTGTTTTTTTTTTTTTCAAATTAAAAATAATAGCAGTCCCAATACAAATTTACGGTCAAAAATCGATAATTAATTATTTTTTTCAAAAACAAACAAATAGATTTTTTAAATTCTTGCTAAAATTTGTGTTCTTACTTTGTCTGAAGGGTAGATAGAACCGTTATTTTGTTTTTAAATTTTCTCAAGAACTACATTTTTTTTCTGCCAAAAATGTCAGTTTTATTTTTAATTTCAAAACAAATGTTTTTTTTTTTCGAAATTTGATATCTTGAAAATGGTCGTCATTTTTTACAAAATTGAAATACAAGACGTCTAATAATATATAACAAAAATATTTTTAAACTTAAATTCAAAAACGATTTGCAATTACCCACACTGATAACTTCCCATCCCGTCTGTCGATTTGTCTTACTTAAAAGTTTGTCTAGATTTTATTTTTTATGAAAAAAACGGACTGTTGGATTTTTATATAAAAATTACTGAATATCGAAAACAATATTTTCTGTGAAATAAAATAAGTTTGAAGCCAATATTTTTAATTTTTGAAAAGCTATTTGAGTCGAAAGTAAATGTTTAGCAAGTTTTAGTATTGTTTTTTTTTTAGAGTTTTATTTTTTGTAAAAAAAACTGTCAATTCGATTTTTTTCAAAATTTTCTGTGAAATAATATATGTTTGAAGCCAATATTTCAAAAATATGAAAAGATATTTGAGTCGAAAATCAATTTTTACCAACTTTTGTTAAATTTTTTGTAGGTTTTTAATTTTTTGTATAAAAACTGTCAATTTGATTTTTTTCCAAATTTTACTAAATGTTAACAACAATATTTTTTAAAAGATAAAAGTAGTTTAAAGCCTATGTCTACAATTTTTGAAAAGATATTTGAGTCGAAAATCAATTTTTACCAACTTTTATTAATTTTAGGTTTTTATTTTTTTTAAAAAAAACTGTCAATTCGACAATTTCTCAACATTTTTCAGAATGTTGAAATTATTATTTCTTATAAGATAAAATAAGTTTGAAGCCTAAATTTCAAGTTTTTGAAAAGATATTTGAATCGATATTCAATTTTTACCAACTTTGAGTAATGTTTTTTTTTAGATTTTTATTTTTTATAAAAAAAACTGTCACTTCGATTTCGAGATGAAATCATATTTTAGTAGTCAAATTTTGGAGGTGACAAATTTTTGTTTTTTTTTCAGTTTTTTTGATTTATAAAAAAACCGTTAGATGGATTTTTTCAAAAAATATACTTCTTTGATATCACGTTACAATATATTATATAAAATTTAATTCAAGGCTCTAACGTTTTTGTTTCGTAAGATATTTAGGGTTAACCAAAATGTTCACCTTTTTTTTCTTGCGAGCCCTTTCTGCATCTTTCTGCCTTATTATCTGTGTAACAAAATTTATTTGAAGTCGATATCACTTTTGGTTCTTGAGCTGTGGAGGACGAAAAAACGTCGCGAACGTACGGACGTACGGACGTACGAACGTATGTACACACGCATGCACAAACATCTTTCTAAAAATCTTTTATTTCGACTCTAGGGACCTTGAAACGTCGAGAAATGTCAAAATTTTCAATTTGACAAATTGGACCCATTACAAATACTTCCTATGGGAAGTTAAAAGGTTTTCATGAGAAATCAAATGGAATTTACATTTTTGAAACAAACTTTTTTGCTGATACATTTTAATTCTTAAAATACAGGAAATATGTTTAAACAGATTTTTTTGGATACATGATACATGTTCATGCGAACCAATCCTGCATTTTATATCTTTTCTGTTTGTTAATGTTATTTGTGTTAAGTTGTGCTTTGATTTTTGATTTGGATTTTGAAACAAAAACAAAAGGTTTTTTTTTATTGAAATAATGTAATTTAAAAATATGTGGAATAATATGAAAAAGTAATTTTTTTAAATCTACTTCCATTTTTTTCAATCTGTTACACTTTTTTTGAGAAGTGGTAACGCTGTTGAAGCAAGAACATTTTATTCAAGCTTAAAGAAAAAAAGAACAACTAATTCGAAACCTTCCTTAACCAAAATTGTTGTTTTTTGATAAGTTTTGATTTTGTCTCCAGGTTTTTATTCATAGACAATTTGAACCCATTATTAACATTTTAAAATAATGCCTGACGTCTAAAAATAAACACGAGAGGACATATATTTTTAACTCTATAATACTTCAAAAATAAATAAACTAACGGAAGTTATCGCTTCGATCAAAAAAAAACTGTCAGATTATTGATTTCTAAATATTGAAGATCGAAATTAAATGAAAGGTTTGCTAATATCTGTGTTTTTCCAAGTAAACGCCAGCCAGAACTAAGATTTGTCGGTATATTCACCACAGAGAGATAGGCAATGTGATGTTTGCATCTTTAAAAACAATAAGTAAATATTTTGTTTTAACAGGCGACTTAAATAAAATTTCTCAACTAACAGCAAGAAGAATAATTTCAAGGATTTTAAAAACTTTGTCATTTGATTTTTGTCCACCCTTGAACCTGTTTCTAATTACACAGAACTGTGAGATTATGTATAGCAACTGTGTCTTACCTAGTTGTTAATTTTAGGCTCTATATCAAGTAGACTCGCTTTTAAATATGAATATGAATATGAATATGAATATGAATATGAATATGAATATGAATATGAATATGAATATGAATATGAATATGAATATGAATATGAATATGAATATGAATATGAATATGAATATGAATATGAATATGAATATGAATATGAATATGAATATGACCAATTAAACATAGGGTTTAAGCGCTACCATTTTGGATATTCTAAAAGAAACAAAAAAAAGGTAGCGAGTGTGCCCGAGTTCTATTGACTTATGTACATGTGTATATAACAAAAAAGAACCAGAGATGGAACAAACTTTTGTAACTTACAATTAAAAAAATAAATAAATTGGGTGGCGCAACAGCCGTTTGAGAACTAGTGACTGATAACTCTCAACCATTCCTGTGTGCGAGTACTGTTGTCAGGCATGAAAGGGACCTACAGTTTTAAGCCGAATCCGAACAGCAAATTTGAGAAAGCACTTTTCATGTCAATTCCTCGCAAGAGGTAGTGCCCGTGAAAAAAACTTTAGGTGGCATAGGAAGGGATCGAACCCAAGACCTCCCGAATAACAGTCCATCGCACTAACCATCATGCCTCGGGTACTTACAATTGCTAGCTTTAAAAATTGATATTTGTTTTTTTTTTTTTAAATGAACGAACAACATTTTCTTTGATCGAACTTCGAAAAGTATAAGTTTAAAATTTGAGTTTATCAAAAATATTTTTAAAATAATGTAAGCATGAGAAGCGTTTTTCATCAATAAGTGGTTTCATTTTATTGATGTTTAAAAACAAACTAATATTTTTTAAGAGACATTCATGTCTTTTTGAATGTTAAGAGAAAGGTATACCATTTCATGAAATATATCGATTGTAGACCATTAGCTTAACTCTTCTCACGTTACCCAAAAGAAAAAAACTTAGAGTTTTAAATCCCGAAATCACGCTACACAATTATGATTCCAAAAATAACACGATCAGCAAACTTTTCTTGAATATCTGCGAACTGAGTTGTTGGAATTGCAATTTCAATAATGGCGTAGTTTTTCCTCGCTAAATGTTATAAGAAAAAAGCTATACATTTAACAGCTGCCTTAATAGCAGGCTATTTAAAATGAAACCTTCAATTGGAAATGCTTATATTTTATATGCAATTGTTTATTAAAAAAATTGTTGAGGTCAATACAATACCAGAGACAATCGATTTGGAAAGTATTTTTAAAAGTAATTGTATTTTGTGCACTTTTTTTTGTTTTTTTGTTAATATAATTGTCACTTGAATTTTTCTAAAAATCTTATCAAATGTCATATGTGACGTTTGCAAAAATTATAAAATTTTTAATTTTGCGAAAAAGATATTTATTGTAAATTCTTCAATTTGAATTTTCGATAAACTCGAAGAAAAGAGTTTGGTCAAAAATATATCCTGTATTTTAAGACTTAAAAATTTACCTGCAAAATAGTTTGTTTTCTCAATAAAATTTTTTCAGAATTCGTATTTGAAAATCGATAGAGCGCTTTTTTATTTATTTTTTTGTTTATAAGTTGTTTCAATTTTGGTTTTCAAATATTTTTTGCACGCAATTATTACATAGGGCTTCTCAATATGTGTACTTTTTAAATTTCAATTTCTTAAAACAAATGATGACCCATTTCCAAGATATTGAATTTCGAAAATAAATGTAATATTTATATTGTTTCTTTAGTAAAAAATAAAAACAATGACATTTTAAATCATCAAATGTTATTAAGACAGTATAAGAGCACCTAAAGAAAATTATTTTTGTATTAAAACAAGTTAAATTAAAATTTTAAAAAATCTATCGGTTCGTGTTTGATAGAATTCAAATTCTCGATTTTTGACAACAAAATTTTTTATTGACTCTACTGTTATTCTTATTCTAATAAAATAAAAAGGAAGAATATCGCTAATCGACTTAAAACCTTAATTTTCAAATTTGAAATCAACCGTTCCCATTGGTTTGGGATATAAGGGCCAGGACAGACATACAGACAGACGGACAAAATCGGGGGTCCTACTTTGGCATAAGCCACCCCAGAAAATTTATTGAAAACCGTTGAACAAAATTAAGTTGACAATAATTACTTGACTTTCATACAACTTTTTTACATTTTTTAGGAAAAAGTCAAAATTAAGTTAAGTTTATTTTTTAGTATTTTCTATATTTCTTAAAAACCCGACTCAGTTTCTGACAGTAACATCATTTTCAAAGTTTAGGTTTGAATTCTATTGAATTTTATGAAATAATAATAAAAGATAGGATTCAAGTTCAGTGCAATAAATAATCTTTGAAAAACCTTGGGTCTGAAATTTTAAATTCCTTAGTATTTCAAGCATTTTTCTTAGACCTTGACTGAAATGTCACAAACTCAGAAGTCATACCGATTTTTTATAGAAAAGGATTGATTTTCTGATTGTAGCTTTATTAGTGTTAAGTGACTGTAAGATACAAAATTAGTTTAAAATTAATGATTTACAAAATGTTTTAAAATGTTGCTTCATATTCAAAAATTCTTCTAGCTGACAGACCTAGAAAATATCTTTTACAATACATTAATGTAAAAATTTTAAAAATTGTAGATTTTATTAAATTTTTATTTGAGCTGTGACAGCTCCAGAATAAAATCACTGCATGTAAAGTTCTCGTTAGTTTAAAGAAACAACACTGTCTCCATGACTATATAAATAATTAAACTTTTCTGATGCATCGTCATCTTCAACTTGAGATATGTAGATACATAATATGAGTAGAAGTTGTGATATTTTAAGCTAAGTACTACATGACACAGAAAGTCTTATTTACATATATGTACATATATTTTATATATGCATCCATTATGTACATATTTCTAATTAATGAAGGTGATAGAAATTTTAGACTTTTTTTTGGTTTATACAGTAAAAGCTCAAATTTAACACCAGAACTAAACTAACCCAAACTAAGTGAAAACTATCTTTGAGGTTGTTTATTGTGGTAACGTGATGCGCAATAATTGTAATTATTTATATTATATATTATTTACCTATCCTATAAATTATAGCTACTGCTATAGGTATAGTAAAAAAAAATAAAGCATGCAATGAGTACGTGAAATAATGAATAGAGAGGTAACAAAAAATTCAAATGTTTGGGGAGTGGCATCAACTTCACGATTTCACAGTATGCTAATGAGAATAATGGTGTTAAATAACTATCTTATAGTATTTTGTAAGCAAATCCGCAACAAAATACATAATAGCAAATAAAATATTATTAATAATTTAAACAAAGAAAACCTCATTAGTAATAATTTATTGTATTCACTTGTGTTATAAGTTGGATGCCTATAGTGATTCAATTTTAAAGTTAAGGTAAATAAGACCATTTTTGTATTCATATTTTATTGATCAGATACTTTAATACAAAATTATTGATTATGGTGAGTTTTGGACATATAAAATGTATCTATTTTTAATCGTTATGAGGTTGTCGTAGTGTGAAACTATGTATACTTTTTGTGATTCAGTTACATTAAAAAAACTGTCTAGTATAAGAGCTTGAAAGTTTTAAAATAAAATTTGTTTCATAAAAATTCATCACCACTTATGTATTTTTAATTGTATTTTATACACTGCCAATCACTAGGATGAGGCCACATATTTTTCAACCGATTTTCGGTCCGATACCTGTTGGAATTTGTTTAACCCGGAAAATTTTACTACATGAGAGTAGGTACATATTTTCTTAAAACAAAGTGATACAATTATAGGGTTAATTAGAAAAGACCGTTGGAATTTCCCTACATTAATGAATGAGCTACCTAAAAAGGATATAAAAAAGTGAGTCACTAGTATGAGGCCATTGCGAATATTTCGTTGTAGAAGTTCAGATCAGCAATTTTTTTTCAAAATTTAGGTTACAATATTTAAGAACGTTTTACAAATAACTATTTTTATTAAATTTCAACTACAAATGGGTACCGGAAAGACGTTGATAGTAGCAGAAAGAGGACAAATCGATGCTTTCAAGGAAATGGGACTCTCAAGCCGAGAAATAGCAAGGAAGCTGAACAGAAGTAAGACTATTGTAAACAACTATCTTGCTGATCCTCTAAACTATGGAAAAAACCAAAAAGGACGCACAGCCCAAGCAAAAACATCCCGAGAAAAGGCGTTAATTTTACGTATTGCTTCAAATTCTACTTAATCAGCTACTAAAATAAGGTCCAAAAGCAGAGTATCAGCCAGTATTTCGACAGTCCGAAGGATAATAAGAAAAGATGGTACTATCCAGAGAAGAAAACTCAAAAAGAAACCTGTTCTAAAGCAAGTACACAAGGAGCTGCGAATGAACTTTGCAACATAACATGTCTCTTGGAGCAGTCAATGGAAACGCGTCGTCTTTTCGGATGAAAAAAAGTTTAGCCTTGACGGCCCCGATGGTTACAACTTTTATTTCCATGATTTAAGAAAACAGGAACTAATTTTGGGAAGACATCACAGCCGTACATCAGGTTTCATGGTGTGGGGAGCTATCACCTACTATGGCAAAATCGAATTGGAGTTTCTTTCTCTAACAATGAACTTAAACAGCTACAAATACTTGTTGGAGCGCTCATTTCCGAAGATGAAAAATATTTTTGGACCTCTGCCTTGGATTTTCCAACAATGCCCCCATCCACACTTCCAGGGTTGTCAAAAGCTGGATTTTATCAGAAAACGTAGAGCTTTTGCCATGGCCACCCTATTCACCGGACTTGAACATAATCGAAAACGTATGGGCATGGCTATCTCGAAAAGTTTATGAAGGCGGTAGACAATTTGAAGACAAGGACTCCTTAATTGAAGCTATCCGTGATGCCTGGGACGAGATTTCACTTGATTATTTAAAAAAAACTTTATGATTCCATTCCAAACCGTCTAATAGAGGTCATATCGAAAAATGGGGGGGATACTCATTATTAATTGAGAAAAACTTAATAAATAAATGTTTGAAAACCAAAAACTGTAAACATTTCTTTCATTTTTTGATATTTCATAAGATTTTTCATGTGGCCTCATCCAAGTGACGCACTTTTTCATACTGTTTTTCAGTAGCTCTTTAATTAATGTAGGGAAATTCCAACTGTTTTTTCTATTTAACCCCTTATTTTTATAACTTTTTTTAAAGAAAATATCTACCTACTCAAATGTAGTAAATTTTTATTGGTACGAAATTTCCAGCAGGTATAAAGAACGAAAATCGGTTGAAAAATATGTGGCCTCATCCTAGTGATTGGCAGTGTATATTTCAAAAATAGCTAACAAGGTAGGATATGAGTCTTAAAGTGTTGCAAGCCTTTACATTTATTTTAGACTTCTATTTGCATATTTATATAAATAAAATGAAATTTAACATCAATTTTTTAGAAATAGTTAAAAAGTAAAAATTTAAATCTACTTATGCTTCTTATTCTTCTCATAGCGATGGGCAGAGAGTTCCAAAGGCGTACAATATGAATACAAAATTGACGCTCAGTATTTAGAAAATTGTAAAGCTAAAGACCTTCTAGAATGGGGGAAATTCAGTTTACCGTATAGATAATCAGACTGTCCTGTTCAGAGAGCGAAAGTTTATTAAGCTTCTAGGCTACAACCAGAAATCCGTACCTCAAAAATGGACGTTATCATAACGACGTAATTATAAATAGCGGGCAATATTGTTATGAGCAACATTAAATTTGCGGCTGGTTACACAGTCTAGTTTACAAAAGATTTCACACCCACACAGCACAATTGGCAATATACGGGCCTTAGCAAGTAGCAGTTTAGTTTTGATCGGGATGATATTTCGAGTGACTTGAAGAAGGCGGAGATTTCCATAGACTTTACCAATGGCACTATTCAGGTGGTCATCCCAAGTGAGAGTGCGATTGAATACTAGGTATATAGGTTTCTAGCAGTGCTAACATATTCATAATTTCATCGTCAAATTCCAACAGGTTTAAACCCGAAAAATCAGAGTTTTTGCGATAGATGGGTAGGGGTGTTGATTTAGCAGGGTTAAGGCGGAGATCGTTCTTTTTTGACCACTGTGAAATGCGGAGCAGATCGTCGTTCATTAAAGCGCTGCACATCATCAGCATAAAGATGAATTAAACAATGTTTAGCAACTTGTTCCAACTCATTTATGTTAAGTGAGAAGAGAATTGGTCCAAGGATAGATCCCTGTGGCACTCCACTCAAAACAATGAGAAATTAGACGAAATCCATTGGCCACTACGCATTGTTGCCTTCCTCTGAGATATGCAAGAACAAGCTTACAGGACTTTAAAGAAAACCCAAATTAATTCGCAGCTTTCTACAAAGAATTGGGTGGTTAACAGTATCAAAAGCCTTTGAATAATCTAACAGTGTTAGCAATGTAACATGATCACTGTCCAATGCCATTCTTATTTCATCAGTTACAAAAAGTAAGGCGGATTTGCATCTGCGCTTAGGTCGAAAACCAGACTGACAGGTACTTAAGAGGTTGTTGATTGTAAGATAGTTTTGGATCTGCCCCAGAATAGTTTTTTCGAACATCTTCAAAAGAAACGGAAGAATAGTAATCGGCCTGTTTGCTTTTTGGGTAAGGGAATAATCTTAGCCTTCTTCCATTATAAAGGAAACTCGGAAGTACCCAATATGCTGTTAAATATGTAGGCTATATAGCGCAGTATATATGGAAGCAGTAGTCTTAAGAACTTAGGGTCCATTTAGTCCAGGCCAGTAGCATTAGATTTAATTGCCTCTACAATGTCTTCTTCTTGTATTCTTACAAAACTCAGAGCTGTTGGTTCCTCCTCAGTAAGGGAATAAACGGGTGCAGCAATTTTTAAGGGCAATTACTTAAACTTTTTGTTGAGAGCATCACAATCGACGTCACTAACAGGCCTTTTAAATTGTTTGCCAATACCGATCAGGCTTTTCCATAATTTTATGCTAGATGTTAAAGAACCAAGTTTATTGTCACAGTAAAGTTTTTTTGCCGTTCTGACCATTACGACAACTTGATTACGCAATCTGGAAGTGCTCCAGTTTTTAACGTCTGCACTCTCCATTGACTGTATAGGAGGCATCTCGTCGTGACATCAGAGCAGAGATGTCGCTATTTAGCCAAGGTGGAGCCGTATGCCTACCGAGAAGGGTTTTAATAGGAACATGCCTCTCAAAAAGCTGATTGACGTTATGCCGTAAAATACGGACTTGATCATTTACATTTTGCATATAATATAGTGAGTTCCATTCTGTTTAAGTTTTTGAAGTCTCGATATTTAAAAAATTGTTGATCAACCTGAAAAACTAAATCCAAACATACAAAAAGTAAATCGTGCTTGGAAAAATCAGGTGCTGAAAGCTGACTGTAAAGCATAACCTTACCAACATCACTGCCAAGATACAGATCTAGTAGCGAACTAGAATTTTTGGTGAAGTGGGTAGCAGTGGAACAGTTAACGGGACTCAGATTCAGAGCCTTCTTTTTTAATTTTTTTTAATTCACAAGCACTCAAGGGGTTATTAGTACCCTTTATATGTTTATATTTAAAAACAGTGCGAGCGTTAGGAAAATAGGGAAGGATTTAAAAGGTGCACATTGGTTCTGAACATCAAAATGGAAGTGAAAAACATAGTTCACATTCTCGATGTGCGATTTAAGAAAGAATCTCTATACTTAATAGTACGACCGAAATTAAGCTCAAGGGTAAACATATGACCATTCCTAGAAGTGCGAGTATTACGGCTGAATTGTTTAAGGGGTGGAAAGCAACTGGCTAATTCGACAGAAAATTGTTTGTAAAAATATCTATAAAACAACGAAAGGCATGAAACATTGCGGCGGTGTTCTAGCGATGTTTATGTTTCGCTAATAGCTCTGTCGCCTATCATTTTTAAAGCCTTTTTTTGTCTTTTTTTGAATTCTATCCAAGAGATTTAAACTTGTGTTGGGGGCACCTGCCCAGATATGCGAATTATATTCAAGCTTTGGACGGATGAAGGCTTTGTAAATTACAGCGCGATCAGAAGGGGTTACAAATTTCTTGCATCTTCGGAGAAATCCTAAGCACCTGGCAGCATTTTTTGCGATATCGAATATGTGATCATTCCATAAAAGGTGATCTGTGATACACATACCAAGTACTGACAGTTGATTAGTTTCTTGGATGCAAGTGCCACTCATAGATAGTAACATCGGGGGTGCGTTACGCTTAAACGACAGGAGACAGCATTGAGTTTTCGAAGCATTAAATTCTACACGGTTTTTAATTCCCCATTGGACAATGCTGTCAAGATCAGAATTTATTGAGCTGCCGTTGAAGTTCCACATCCTGTCCATCCTGTCCTTGGCGAAACAGTTTAATGGATTAGAAGCGACAGAAAAAAGATCGTTTATGAACATAAGGAAGAGAGTCGGAGACAAAACGGAGCCCTGGGGGACACCAGCAACAATACCAAAAGCACGCATTTTCGATAAGAGAGCTTGGTGCCAAACTTTATCAGATGCTTTTGAAATATCAAGTGCAATAATCTTACTTTCTCCAAAGCGATGTAAAGATTTGTTTCACTGTTCGGTGAGCTGAACCATGAGATGAACCATGAGATCACCAGTTAACCAATTGCTACGAAAGCCATAATGTTGGTCATTAAGAAGCTTCCGTTCTTCAAGATATTTCTTAAGCTGAAAATTAATCAGAGTTTCCATGACCTTAGAAAGAAGGGACGTAAGTGCAATTGGACGACAGTTTAAGGGGGAGGAGTATTCGCCTTTTTTAGGGACAGGCTGGAAAAATGCAGTTTTTCATCCACTCGGGAAGAGACCTGTAGAATAGGACAGATGGAAAACCTCATGCAGTGGTTTTGCCAGCGTAAGAACACACCTTCAGAACAATAGGGGGAATACTATCCGGGCCAGTGGATTTGTGTATGTCAAGGTATTTCAGTACTCTTGCGACTGCAAAAGTGCGAAAGAAGATTCGTCCTATAGAATTATTTACGCTCTCAAGAACAAGAGGGCTCATGACACTATCCGGTAGCGTCGAATTAACATCAAAATGTGCTGCAAGCAAATTGGCTTTATCAATCGAGCTTACATAGGGAATGTCATTGTGGACGAGCGTTGGAACCGAGGATGACGTAGTGTTTCGTACGTTTTTTACAAATGAACAGAAATTTTTACTACCTTTGGGGCATTGTAGTTTTTTTGCATAGTGACCAGTTTTTTTTTCTGTTCAATCTTTATTATTGGTTCGCGAAAATAAAACACAAATTAGTTTTACTTCGAATAAAGTCAGACAAGGTTGAACTTTTTTGGAGAGCTTCATTTATAGGAACTTAAGAAGTCCTAAAAACTACCCTAAAAGAGGTTAAATTTGAGTTTTAATAAGTAAGTAATTCATTTATTTACATTAATTTACAAAATTTTATACAATATTTTGAATATGGCTATGCCGTCCGCTAGGTTGACAAAAACAATTAAGAATATTTAAATTTATTTATGTTTTAAATTTAATAGAATTCTGGTATT
Source organism: Eupeodes corollae (assembly GCF_945859685.1). Lineage (NCBI taxonomy): Eukaryota > Metazoa > Arthropoda > Insecta > Diptera > Syrphidae > Eupeodes > Eupeodes corollae. The sequence continues at coordinate 115,736,731 of NC_079148.1, forward strand.
AATAACAATCTATACTTGTAAATATCTTTCAAAAATGTTTCAATCATCGTTAAGGATGTTTATAGTCTCTTGTAGGGTAAAAGTATTTTTCCCGAAAAAGTAGCGTCATTGAGTTTTGAATATTGGACAGATACCAATAACGTTTAGACAATCTTCTTTTGATTTTAAGTTGCACAGCGTTCAGAATTGGTTAAAACTAAAATTATAAGGGCATCCATTTAAGTTGAGAACTTCACATCTTGCTTTTAAGATTAGGGATATCTTTTCATAACTCAGTAAATCCTTGAAAAAATTTCTGGAATTACGATTATAGCTGAGTTGACTGTAGATTAATCTACTGAAGGAGGCTTGAGCTTCTTCTACCAGTGAATGTCCCCATGTTTCTCTATGATGTACATTTGTTCTTTCACATGGTTTACATTGCTGAAATCATCCTCCAATTTTACTCCAAACTCATTGCCAACAGATTGCCATCTTGCAAACCACCAGTCCTTGTTTTTCAGCTCATATAAAATAAGTTTTTTTTGTTTAAGTCAGCTTGAGACTTCATTGTGCTTGTGAGAAGTTTTGGAAGTCCTGTTTCTAGGCGCATAACTAGGCGTATTAAGAGGCATGTTGAAAAGTTTCTTTATACAATTCCTATACAATTTTTCGATTTGAGTTTTAATATAAAAAGCTCCTCCAATAAAAGATAATAAGAGGAATTTCCAAGAAGTTATCAACGGTGGCGTCTACAGTTAGTATAGGGCTATTACGACATATTGGAAGCGCAGACCTGTAAGGAGCGTTTATACGGGCTCTCGCACAGTTTTTAAAAAGATAAACATTTTTAACGATTTTTCAAAGAAAAAAATTATCCTTTAACATTTTTGAAAATTGCATTTAAGAAAAAATTACATATTCTTCTATTTTACAAAAAAAAAATGAGCTCAAAAATCTTTAATTATAAATTCGGTGCCGCAACAGTTCGTAGACATTTAGGGCCTAGTGACTTACAACTCTCAACCATTTCTGTGTACGAGCAATGTTGTCAGGGATGGAACGGGAATAATTTGAGGAAAACACTTTGGATGGCAAGAATTACTCTTAGAAGATTTGGCAATTCCTCGCAAGAAGCAGTACTCGTAAAAAAATTGCACAGGCAGGGATTGAATCCAAGACCCCTGCCACGACATACAGTCTTAGGCACTAGCCATAACGCCAACGGTACTGCAGTTCAAAAATCTGAAGGTTTTAAAATTAGGCGAACGAATGAATTTCTATGCTTTTTGTTTAATTTAAATTTTTCCAAAGTGTTAAAACTTTCAATATTTTAAAGAATAGGGATTATTTAATTTTGAAAACTAATTGTAAGTATTTTGTATTTTTTTTTTTTGGAAAAACCATAAAACTCATGATCCAGAAAACGAAAAATCGCAAAATTCAGCAAATGCCGATATTCTAGAACCTCAAAAATGTTTCTTTTTATAAAATGTTTCATGGTTTTTGGAGTTTTGGGATATTGTCCCCAACCCATTGTTAACACTTGTTTAGAAATATCCATTATAAGATGATGCAATTCTATTACGTTAAAGCTCTAAGCCGATTCCTAGACAAATATCAGAGAACTGCTCAACTTGTTCGAAATCTTCCTTCGAAAATATTACAACAGAATTGATATCTGTGAACAGAGGGTTTATTTAAGGCAAATAATTAATAATAATAATCCTGACATATCTCTCCTTAAATAATCCCTCGAAACTTATGCAGTTTTTCAAGAAATTTTTAGATCATAACCAAAACTTATTCCAACCGAGGAAAAAAAATTGATAAATATAAAATATTATTTACTGTCTAAAAAAATCAATCTCAGATTTATTACGATGCCCATAAGGTCAACTTTTAAAGGGCTGCCTGGTGGGAATATTATTGTCTCTTATCCTTTTGTATGGGTTTTAATATTTTTTTTTATTTGTTGTAGAGGTATTTTATCTTTTCTATAGATAGGTGGATATATTCTGAATTGTGAAATGACACTTTTTCTTATAAGACCTTTATAACCATTGTTTGAAGTTATCAAATGATGATGCTCAACTTGAAACTATATACTCTTATCTATATACATTTAGCTCTATGTTTGTATATGTGGGCACATAGCATTATACCCTCGGGTAACATTTTTCTGTTCAAACAAAATAAAAAAAAAAACTTTTTCTCAATACTCATAACGAATCCTTTGTTCATATTTGCTTTTGAGAAAGTTTTTCCAACGCGCAGAGTATTTGAATTCAGATAAAGATATATCCTATAGAATCCTATCTATGCTTTTGTTTAAGAACCAGTAATAGAGTGACCATATTTTTGTTTTTGTTAAGAGAAAAACCTACTCAAAATTATTTTTTTGAAGCTACTTCAAATTTTTCAGCAAACTTTTGTCAAAAATGTTTTTTTAAATTAAATATGAATTTTTAAATTTTTGAGAAAAAAATCAAATATTTCTTGATGATCGTTACAAAAAACACACAAATGGTCACCATGAAAATTTTATATGACAAAAGAATTCCACTTGGTAACTTATTTCTCAAACGGCATCAGCAGCATGAATCTAAACTTTCAGAAAATACATATATACATAAGAGAAGAAGAGAAAGAGAGCAATTTCATCGATACGTAGATGTATAGAGCTATAAATATCCCGCACTTTATATGGAAATGTGTAGAAGTAAAAGGACAAGAGTCCTTGTGAACAACACCACAGGGATTGGATTGAACTCAACTCAACTCAACCCAAACCAACTGAACGGAATAGAATAGAAGGGATTGCTAGATGTTGTTGTTATTGGTTGCTCTTGGTTCTATAAAAAGAAAATATGATAGATGAGCATCAGGCTACAGGGGTAAGTCCAGAGGGTAACCAAGGGTATTTTAGCACACCATCATCACCGCCATCATTGTAAGTAAAAATCCAACTGCCAGTCAACTAACAAAGGCTACAATTTTCGTTGTCTTCTAGGTACCATAACCAACTCTCCTCTACATAACCGTTCCCTCATATATCACCAACAAAAAAGCCTGGAAGGCACTTTTATTTTTATCTTTGAATCAGGATAAATTCATCGATTGTGTTTGAGTCTATATCTCCCTCTCGTCTGCATAGAACTTTCAAGAGGAAATACCTGCGGATCCTTGTAGGAAGGATTTTAACCTACACATAATTTTTGTTTGTGTGATGATGATAACGAGTATTCCAGTTTCAAAAAATGTCTTTCAAAAAAACTCCAGGAGATGCCTTTGCAGACGACGCACAATCCACCCACAATTCTGGTTCCTGGATGTCAGGATACAGAATGTTGTGATGCATGTACATAAATACGTTTGTATGTTTGTCTCTATTTTGGAGCAAGAACATCACAGAAAGCTGACTGAACTTGACTTGCATGAGCTAGCTAATCATGTTGGGTTTCCTGATGAAATTTGCACCCTCTTTTATATTTTCTTCTTTTTTTTTTTGATGTGATGTAGATTTTTATAAAAAAGAAAAGTTCACTCACTCGTAGATAAATTCTGAGGCAAAAATAAAATGAAAAATAAAATCGCAAGCTTTAGGGCAATGCCCTTGTGGATTTATACCGCACATCCAGAAAAAAAAGGGTGTGTTTATTCAATGGTTCAACTTAAGATGAACTCTTGAGACGAGAAATACTTAACCGACAACAAGAGGGAAATATTAATTCAATCGATTGACTTTCCAAGTTTAAGTAAACGAGAAGAAGGGAGCGAGGAAGAGATTGTCAAATGTGGATGAAACCAAACGACTAGGTATAACGATTACGAGATTACGACAACGACTATCTCCGGAACGTATTAGCAATGAACATCAAGCATATGACTTGAATTTAAAGAAGTTGGTTTTTCTTTAAACCTTGAAAGATGTTAGTAGGGTGTTTTTTTTTTCGTTTTTAAAGTTTTAATTTTTAAGGGCATTAGTGGGATTTGTTTTAAAAATAAGTTACAGATAAAACATGAAAAAGACACAGATTTAAAAGAAGAAAAAAAGATATTGTATTTGTTTGTAAAATTTTTGCTGTATTGAACCATCTACTTTGAAAATAGGGTAAAACAGGATAAATGTACCCGATTTGGATGGCCTGGTGTAATACTTAGATGAAATTATTAGTAGGCCCTGTTTTATTTATTATTTTTATTTATTTATTTCACCTACGAGTAACAAGCACCACAGATTCTGGAAAATGAAAGATCAAGATGTCCATTCATTTCGTTGAACTTCCTAACTGACCTTGAAATTAGTGCATTCACTCCGTAGTTTGTTCTATGTCTAGGTTGAAAAAGAAGGTATCTTTCCCTCAACGGTCTTGTTGGAGCATAAATAAAAATTAAAGACAGAGGGGTAGGGCATTTAATATGGTAGCACATAATATCACGCACAAAAATTATATCATGAATAGTTCTTCGAGATTTAAGTATCTGCAGACCTAGAAGGCTTTGCCTTGCTGGGGAGTTTGGACAGAAATTCCAATGCTTTTTATAAAAAACATACCCTGTAAAACGATTTTGGATCTTTGGAATTCTATCGAATAATAGTAGTTGGTGGGGGTTCCAGATGACATCAGCATATTCCAAAATAGATCTTACTAAAGTAAAGAGTATAAAGCGCAACAAAGCTGTAGGGGTCGGAAAAATCAGTTGAATTACTTTTTATAAATTATAACATTGAGTTAGCTTTGACGACGAAGGAATCAACATGATGAACAAAAGAAAATTTGTGATCGAATGTAACCCCTAGATCTTTAACTTTAAAAGTCATCATCATACATATTAAACATTGGCTAAAATTAATATGGTTGACAATATCATCAATAAATATTATAAACAACAAAGGACCAAGATGACTACCTTGAGGGACACCTGAAGTACATCTAATAGGCCTTGAAGTATAATCCTCTATTTGTACTTCTTGCACTCTACCAATTAGGAATGAACCGATACGCTGAAGTAGAGTTGAGTGTATGCCGAATACTTGAAGCTTACGAAGCAATATATTGTGACATACAGAATCGAAGGCTTTGCTGAAGTCAGTATAAATAGCATCAACTTGGCTTTGGGTTTTAATAGATTCAACCACGAAAGAAGAAAAAAAAAAAAAACAAGCTTAATTAGTAACCGTCGATCTTCCAGGAATAAATCCATGTTGGGCACTACTAACATCTTCCTTCACAAGAAAATCAAGTTTTATTTTTTTTTTTTTTTTTTTTTTTTTTTTTTATAATAAGCGCACACTCAAGGGGATATATTACCCTTATTATGTAGACACAGTGTGAGCACTAGGAAAGGGAGAGAGGGGTTGAAAGGAGATGTCGGTGCACATTGGTTTTGAATTCCTGAATATTGCAATAGCTGGGAAAGACAGAGTGTGGTAAGGCATTCCACATTCGCATAGTACGGCTAAAGAACGAATCTCTATATTTGACAGTACGACCGAAGATGGGCTCGAGGGTATATTGATGAGCATTCCTAGAAGCGCGAGTATTACGGTTGAACTGTTTAAGGGGAGGAATGCAGCTGGCTATTTCTCTAGAGCATAAACCATTAAAATAACGGTAAAACAGGGTGAGACAAGAAACATTTCGACGATGTTCAAGTGACGTAAATGATCTTATGATGGTAATATCACCAATCAATCTAAATGCTCTACGTTCAATACTATCCAAGAGGCTTAAGTAAGTTGCAGGAGCACCAGCCCAGATATGGGAGTTATACTCAAGCTTTGGACGTATATAAGACTTGTAAATAACAGCCAGATCAGAGGGGGAGAAAAACTTCTTGCATCGCCTTAGAAAACCCAAACATCTTGCGGCATTTTTGGCGACATCGCGTATGTGATCGTTCCACAAAAGGTGGTTGGTGATACACATACCGAGAATATCGAGATGTTCAGTTTCCTCGATGCAAGTGCCATTTATGGATAATGGCAGCGGGGGTATATTTCGCTTTAACGATACAAGACAGCATTGCGTTTTCGAAGCATTAAATTCCACGCGGTTTCTTTTTCCCCATTGTACAATGCTGTTTAGGTCGGAATTTAATGAGCTTATCATATTTTGTCGTTGCAGTTCCACATCCGAAGAAGAGGGGTGTGAATCTGAAAACGAATATGAAAAGCTAAGAGTACTATCGTCAGCGAAACAATGTATTGGATTAGATGTTGCAGACAGGAGATCATTAATAAAAATGAGAAAGAGTGTTGGAGATAGAACAGAGCCCTGGGGCACACCAGCATTTATTTTGTGGTTTTCAGACTTGAACCCATCCAATACAACTTGTATTGAACGATTCGAAAGGTAATTACTAATCCAATGAAGGAGGGATTCCTGCAAACCGAAAGCACGCATTTTCGATAAGAGAGCCTGATGCCAAACCCTATCAAATGCTTTTGAAATATCTAGTGCAATAATCTTACTTTCTCCAAAGCTATGTAAAGATTTGTTCCACTGTTCGGTGAGATGAACCATGAGATCACCAGTGGACCTATTGCTACGAAAGCCATACTGTCGGTCATTAAGAAGCTTCCGTTCTTCAAGATATTTCTTGAGCTGATAATTAATCAGCGTTTCCATGACCTTGGAAAGAAGGGACGTAAGTGCAATCGGTCGATAGTTAGACGGTGAGGAAGATTCGCCTTTTTTGGGAATAGGCTGGACAAATGCGGTTTTCCATCCGCTCGGAACGAGACCTGAGGAGTAGGACAGATGAAAAAGCTTACGCAGTGGTTTTGCCAGCGATGAAGAACACCTCTTCAGAACAATAGCGGGGATACCATCCGGACCAGCAGATTTGTGTATGTTAAGATCTTTTAGGACCCTCGCTACGGTACGAGTGCGAAAAAAGATTTGCCCCATAGAATCATTAACTCGCTCAAGTACAGGCGGAGTCATAACACTCACTGGCAGAGTTGAATTGGCGGCGAACTGCTTAGCAAAGAGATTTGCTTTCTCTAAGGAGCTAACAAATGGAGTGTCATTCACAACGAGCGTAGGAACCGAGGAAGAGGAAGAATTCCTCATATTTTTTACAAATGACCAAAAATTTTTACTGCCTTTGGGACATTGCAGTATTTTTTGCCGTAATTTTTGGTCATGTAAAAATTTGGTCCGTCGAATATGGGCGTTGCAGGCCTTCCTGGCTTGCTTGAACTTATTCCGGTTTTCCTCAGTTGGATTGGCTTTAAAACAACGGAAACTTACCTTCTTAACCCTAATAACCTCTTTACAGCTCGCATCGAACCATGCGTTTTCCTTAGGTCTGATGCTTTTAACCCTATTCGGGATAAAAGTTCTCATTCCCAGGAGAATCAAACTTGTGATCATATCAGCGCTGGCGTCAACGTCACTATCGAGGAAGCATAGTGACCAGTTAAAGATCCTGAAGTAATTATTGAGACCGTCCCAGTTGGCTTTCTCGTATTGCCAAACGGTTCTCTTAGGAGCTCTTTCTTTAACTGGAGAGTTTTTACACGAGAAATTTGCAGATATGACACAATGGTCAGATGTGCCTAGAGGAGATAGGACACTAATAGTGTACTTACCAGGGTCAGAGGTAAGAAACAAGTCAAGAGTGTTTTCTGCTCGACCTACCACGTCCGATATTCGAGTGGGCTCGTTGACCAGCTGAGTTAGGTGGTTTAACTCAGCGAAGATCTCAGCACACACTCCTTCTGGTGTTGACTGGCCCGAATGTTGAAGCCATGAAGAATTGTGTACATTGAAATCGCCCGTAACAACGATTTCAGTGCGAGGATAGGACGAAACAATTCTTTGGATGGAATCAGACAAAGCATCAAATTCACGAGAAGTTGATACTCTGTCTAGATTTGGGCTTCGATAAAGGAAGCAATAGTGAATGATTTGCTTATTCACGGAAAATTTAAACCACATAAAATTGAAAAAAGAATTTGTGCAGGGACCATATTGTGGCAAAAACTGATAAGCAACATCATTCCTAATGTAAATGGCGAGACCATGGTGGGAAAAGAATAATGGCACCAAGTTATACCCTTGAATAAAGAATTCAGTGGGATCGGAATCCTCACCCACTTGGGTTTCACTTAGTGCCAATACAGCTGGCCTGTTTAAAGCAGTATGGGAGTACACAGAGAGAAAATTCGATCTAAGCCCACGAATATTACAATAATCTACCCTGAAATTTCCAGCCATTGCAAATACAAGAAACACAAAAACCAAAACAGACGAAGACTATAAGAAAAATATTACTGAGTTGAACCACAGAATGCTGTTCGATACACGCCACTACTAGTGTTATGCCTTAGTAGTGACAAGAATCGAATCCGGCCCTGTTAGTTCAAAACAGTAAAATTTTTGTTGTCAACAATCTGTTATCAACGATGACGTAGTCAGTGTATCAATTGCATTAGTTATTAAACACAATGCAATGTGATACACAAGCTAAGCCATGCGACTGTACGAGAGAAGGGGAAAGTGAAGGATGGTACTCACTGTGCTATCGCTATGTTGAGTTGGCTTAATATGATGTATTATTTTTTTGTTGGTTGTTTGTTGTTTTTGTTTTATTGTAATTGATTTGGTGTGGCGTGATTTATTGTTTTTTTATTTTTGTTGTTTTTTTTGTTCATCACTTTTAATATTTTTTTTTGCTATTTTTATGTTTCGTTTTGTTTTTGATTATTTGTTTTATTTAATTTTGTTTTATGTTAACATTAATTTTAAGGGGAAAACACTTAGACAAATATCACGATTAGGCACAAGACTCGAACAAGACGCGCATGCGCAACGGACGCACAACACAGGGGGACCTTCCCCAACGAAAGTTCACTGACAACTGATTTTAATTAAGCTTTCTAAAAGTTTAGGAATGGCAGATAACTTACAAATTCCCCTATAGTTTTCAACGCTATTTTTAGAGCCTGATTTAAAAAATTGGAATCAAGAAAGATAATTTCCATTCGTCCAGAAATATTCCGGAAGACAAAGAACGGTTAAAAATAATTAGAGCATCGTTTTAAGACAACCGCAGGAATGCCATCGACACGAGGTTTAGCGTTGGGTTTGAGACTTTGTAAGCCTTCTAAAACATTAGCAGAATTAAGCTGTATGGACCCAATATCCACTTTGGGCTGATCATTAGAAGGAATGAAAGCATATCCCTGAGCGTTAGAGTATACGGATTAAAAAAACTGAGAAAAAAGGTCAAGTGTCTTTACTGAGGTTAGTAAACCTCAGTAGATTCTTCACCTTTAAAATTCATAGGGTTGGGGATCCCAATTGATTTCCGTTTAGAATTTATAAAAGACAAGAATCGCTTTGGGTCGCATTTTAAATTAACTTCAGTGTTCATGAGATAATTTTTGTGCGAGAATTTACTGAGAACAATGAATTCTTTAAGAACCTTACAAAATTGGATTTTGCCATTCAAATCGTTGGATTTCTTAAACTTGACAAAAAATTTGTTTTTTAGGTTTTTAAGGTGAGCCAGCCTCCTATTATACCACGGAGGCTTTGAGAGATTCTTTTTCAATCTAGCTGATTAAACATATCCTTCAAGTTTAAATTTAAAAATTCAGTTATCCAGTCGATATTTCAACTCACAAATAAAAAATTAATAGTTGTTTCGCAAGTTTTTGGCGCCGTACAAATTTTAGTAATTATTAACTTTAAGGCATTTAAGACACAGACTTATTTTGTGATTTATTTCCATACAAAATTAAACCAATATTTGTGATGCAATAGTCCGTTAAGAATTAGGGCCCAGTATCTTACAGCTCTCAGCCATTTCTGTATTCGGGTTATGTCAGGGATGTAATGGATAAATTATGCTCTTTTAGTTTTGTTTCTATCCGATGGGAATCTGCAAGGCACTAGGTAAGAATCGGTATCGATAAGTGTGGGACTCTTACCGCGTTTAAGCCACGTGTTAAGCCAGGGCCAATATATGAAAGATAGAAGAATGATTTTTCATTCTTAATTTAAAATTCACTTTAGGAGAAGTTAATAGCTGTTGTTATACTTTCTCATAGATCGCATAGACTATCAAGTCATCAGTTCAGTTAAGACTGTCTTCGTTAAATAGTTGGTATGACTTATAAAGGGTTATTTTTTAAAAGGCATAGGAAGTTGTTTCAAAAAAATATTCAGGAAAATGCATGAAATCTTTATTTGAATCGATAGTACGGTCCATATAATTTAATTTTTGAAGATTATTTCATGACCTTTACTGCTCCTCAAATTGTCGATCCGCTTAGTCCAATATTGGCATAGTCTTTCCAACAGTCTTTCCAATACGTTAATTTTAGCGGACTTGTCTATATAGACACGAGCTTTAACATAGCTCCATACAAAATAGTCTAAATGCGTTAAATCACACGATAATAATTTGCAAGCGTTGTTCGTTTGAAAGACGATTCATGTTTAAATTATAGACCAAACTGAAGATGTTTAACAGTGAAACAAAACACGAAACGTGCGTCAGCTGTTTAAACCAGTGTTGCCAAAAAGATAATAGCTAAAAAATCACAATTTATTTTAAGGGCATTTTTAATTCCACGAAGGAATTAGTTTCGAAATTTTTGGATAGGTGGGCTACTTGAATGCCATAAGTCCAAAAGGGTTTTAGCACTTGCTTATTTACCACTAGTATGTTCTGACTAGATAGGTCAGAGTTCTTCTTTTATTAACCAGTACATTCAGGTCTTCTCTTTTTTCTTATGTGTTCTTCCCAATAAAGCTTTCCATCCAAAGTAATTTTTAATACGCCATTTTTGCCCCGAAACACTTACGTTATGAACTACATTTTGCAAAATTTTTACGTAGCCTTTGTAACAGATTTATCTGGCACCAATATTGCAGTATCATCAGCATAGGTGGGCATGATAGCGATGTTACGGACTGAAATATTCTATGCATATAAATGATACAATGTTGGTCCTAGGACACTCTCTTGCGGTACACCGTTTTGTTTTTTCTTTGGTTAAGAGTAATTTTTGCCGTGAAGTACTCTAAAGAGTCTATTCGTAATATAAAATTTAAGTATTTCATAGTATTGTCTGGGAAGATCCCTATGCAGGTTGTACTCCAATCCCAAGTCCTAAACCATGTCAAAGTCTTGAGTAACATCTAAGAATACAGCTAATCGCACTTGTTTTTCTTCAAGTGCCTTATAATTCACATCTATAAGACTTGGTCTATCGTGGAATGTCCATTTCTTAATCCAAATTGATTATCCGGAATTATTTTTATTTATTCTTCAATTTTGCTGAGACTTTTCACAAGCAATTTCACGAAAACGGTTGCCATAATTGGTGTATAAGCGATATTGGTCTGTAAGGTGTTATTCTGTTGGTGGCTTACCTTGTTTAGATATAACTTTTACTTCAGCAAATTTGCAATACAAATTTGATTTCAAATTTAAATTTGTTGAATGCTATTAAGTGCATTTCTGTCAAAAATTATACGATCGTACCCTATTTATCTACTAAGGGCCTAGTGACTTATAATTTCCAAACATTGCTGTGTGCGAGTCATGTCAGGGATGGAAGGGACCTACAGTTTTTATGCCGAATCCGAATGGCTATTTTTAGAAAGCTTTTTTAATGACAAGAATTACTCTTGGAGGATTTGTCAATTTCTCGCAAGAGTCAGTAACCATGAAAAAACTTTAGGTGACACAGGCAGGGATTGAGTCTAAGACTTTTATTATTTTGGTCACCTAAGAATATAGATGTAAATTTCAAATATCAATATTTTCACTGTTATAACTACCCGTAGGAAGTTGTTGTAATCGGTCCGAATTGTCGAATTGGAAATTTTGATATTTTTCGACGTTTCAAGGTCCCTAGAGTCGAAATAAAAGATTTCTAGAGAGATGTCTTTATGTCGGAGAAGTTTTTTCGTCGTCCATAGCTCAAGAACCAGTAAATATTGACTTCATTGAAATAGTATTATAAATATTAGAATGCAGAAAGGAATCTCAAACAAATTTTGTGGGTGGATTTTTACCATAGCAATTAAAAAAAATATCTCACGAATCAATGACGTTAGGGACTTGAATTAAATTGTATATAAAATAAATATATTTTTGTAAATAAAAACCAAATGAAAGGTGTTTTTTATAAATCAAAAAAAAATTAATGTCACTTCCAATATTTTAGGAACGAAAAATGATTTTATCTCCAAAATAATTTAATGCAACGAAGAATAACGTTTTCGACATCTGGTAAAATTTAAATTTTAAGAAAAATTTTAAGAAAAATTTTACAAAAAATAAAAACCTAAACAAAACATCCCTAAAAGTTGGTAAATATTGTTATTGACTCAAAAATCTATTTTTATGTTTGAGATATTGGCTTCAAATTAATTTTATGTTATAAAAACATTCAATTTAATTTTAAGAAAAATTAAATAAATAGTTTTTTTACAAAAAGCAAGAACCTAAACAGGTCTGATCACAAAGGATAAGCTACAATGGGCTCTCAACAGCTTCAAACCATTTAAAGCTGCAGGACCAGATTGTATAATACCAGTCGAATTACAAAAGTCTTCTGATATAATTGCACCAATCCTTGAGGCAATTTTTACCAGCTGCCTTTACCTGGTCCATGTTCCCTCGGCATGGAGAGTAGTTAAAGTTGTTTTTATACCTAAAGCAGGTTAATGCTCCCAAGTCAATGCTAAAGATCAACGACCTATAAGTCTATCATCATTCCTTCTTAAGACCCTGGAAAGATTGATTGATATCCATTTAAGGGCATGTATCGATACAAGACTTCTGTCTTCGTCTCAACATGCCTACTGTAAAGGTAAATCGGTGGAAACAGCGTTACACACTTTAGTACGCACCATCGAATATTCCCTCCATCATAAAGAGTTCACTATGGTTGCTTTCTTTGACATCGAAGGTGCTTTTAACAACGTGGACACATCTGCAATCACTTCTGCACTGACATCTCTTAATGTAGAGAGTTCGCTTCGGGAGTTAATTCATTTAATGCTTACTAGCAGAATAATTAACTCAAAACTGGGCAACTCTTCAAGCAGACGATTCGTTAGTAGAGGGACACCGCAAGGTGGTGTTCTATCCCCTCTCCTCTGGAACCTAGTGGTGAATGAAATCCTAACTAGTCTGGATGCGGAGGGTTTCAGAGTGATAGCCTATGCGGACGACGTTGCTATAGCAGTTTCAGAAAAGCATCTTAATATCCTAAAAGAACTCTTACAAAATGCCTTGAACAGACTAATACTTTGGGCTGATCGCTGTGGACTGGGTGTTAACCCACACAAAACCGATCTGGTCTTATTTTCGAGGAGATACAAAATTCTATTTGTCAACCCTCCCTATATTAAAGGAATCCAATTAAAATTCTCAGACAAGGCTAAATACCTGGGTCTTGTTTTAGACAAAAAACTAAATTGGGAACGCAACGTACAGGAAAGAGTCAAAAAAGCTACTGTAGCTCTCTTTTCTTGCAAAACAGCTATTGGTAATAAATGGGGTTTACAACCCAGAATCACGCATTGGCTATACACATCGGTAATCAGACCGATTTTAACGTATGGTGTGGCAGTATGGTGGACTGCTTTAGAGAAAGGTATAAACAGGGATAAGTTAAATAAAGTCCATCTGCGGCACTGGACACCTTACTCTACCTTACACCTCTTGACATATTTAGCAAACAAATAGCTGCAAGCTCTACTATTCGCCTCAATGCTTCGTCGCAGTGGACTAACAACAACATTGGCCACTCCGTAATTCTAAGGTACTTAGAATCAATTCCAAAGCACACAGACTACACGATCCCCCAACTAAAATTCAACAGAAACTTCCAGATTTCTATACCTACCAGATCTTTTTGGGAGGATAGGACATTCTTGGAGGATGAGTCACTCCATTTTTACACAGATGGCTCAAAAACCAAAGAAGGGGTTGGTTGAGGTGTGTACTCTGAACGACTGAAATTAAGTCTCTCATTCCGCCTTTCCAATCATTGTAGCGTGTTCCAGGCGGATTTTGGCGATTAAGGAAGTCTTTTCTTGGCTCACAGAAAACGTGATATCAACATCTGATATCCGTGTTTTCTCTGACAGCCAGGCCGCTATCAAATCTCTGGACTCTGTCTCTACAAACTCTATAACAGACCATAATTGTCGATCATCTCTAATGGAGATGGCGCAACAGTTTAATATTCACCTTTGCTGGGTGCCGTGCCATAGAGACATTCCAGGTAACTGTAAGGCAGATGAACTCGTCAGGAACGGTACAGTACAGCCCATCCTAAAACGTTTGGAAAGTACTGGCATACCAATCGCTACTTGTAAACTGTTGCTAATGCAAGACGCTGCGAGGAGGGCAGGCACCAGGTGGAACAACATCACCACGTGTCAAGCCACAAAAAACATCTGGCCAACACTGGATATAAAACGTTCAAGGTGCTTGCTCTCTCTAAGCAGATCGCATATAAGCTCGATAATAGGTTTCATAACCGGTCACTGTCTAATAGGAAAGCACGCCACGAGACTAGGCGTATTCTCAAATGACTTTTGCAGAAGCTGTATGGACGAGGAAGAGGAAGAAACGGTTCTTCATCTTCTCTGCACATGCCCTGCTCTAGCTCGAAAACGCAAGAATTACCTTGGAGAATCCTTCTTTGACGATCTAAACGATCTAAATCATATCGATATATTCAGCCTCTCACGTTTCGTAAGGGACTCAAGCTGGTTCCATTGAGCTTAGGAGGAAGCCTCAAGATTCATGTAGTATCACAATGGGCCATTAAACTGGCCTAAGTTTGTCCGTTTCCATCTTGGACAGCCACTATAACCTAACCTAACCTAACCTAAGAACCTAAACAAAACATTACTTAAAGTTGGTAAAAATTGAGGCTTAATCAATTTTCGACTCAAATATACTTTCAAAAATTTAAGATTATGGCTGCAAACTAATTCTATTTTATATGAAATATTGTTTTCAACATTATGTTAAATTTTGAGAAAAACTGAATTGAAAGTTTTTCTTACAAAAAAATAAAAACTAAAAAAAAAAATTTATTTTCGACTCAAATACCTTTTAAATATTTAAAAATATTCGCTTTAAACTATTTTAATCTCACAAAAATTATTCTTTTTGAAATTCAGTAATTTTTTTTATAAAAACCCGACAGGTTTAAAAAAACTAGTATAGCAATATACTACTATTTTTTTTAAACCTGTCGGGTTTTTATAAAAAAATTACTGAATTGGTAAAAATTGGTGTTCGACTAAAAATATCGTTAGCAAAAATAGTTTTTGAAATCAAGCTATTTCTTCATATGCAAAATATTGTTGTTAAGTTATTTTGTGACAACTTTTTTAACAAAACAGGAAACCTACTAACCTTTTAAGCAAAACAAATTGGCAGACGGAATGGGAAGTTATCAGTGTGGGTCGCAATTCAGCCTCTTTTTTTAAATGTTCTTCATTTTGAAATATAAAGTTTTAAAAAAAAATGTAAAATTTTTAACAAAATATTTATTCTGGCCCACTAGTATGGCCCCCTTGTACGTCAGTAAATTTTGTAAGTTAATTCATAAGTTTAAACCAATTATGTTCAAAATGAATTTATTTAATCCACAGCATCGTAAAATAAAACGCACGCAATGTTGCACCTTACATTTTTAAAGTATTTAAATCAATCACATTTTTTAATGCGAAACCATCTGCTTTTTGTATATTTATAATTTAATAAACTCTTTAATTATGAATTTTATTTTCTGTATTAATCGTATATTAAAAATGACCCTTTATAATCTTTCAATTAAAAAATGCACAAAAAGAGTGTACGAGGAGTATGTTGATACGCACCTTAACCGCTGCTGTTGGACAGGACATGCGAAGTTAAAAACTCATATAATCCCAAAGTACTTACATGATTGAAAACATTAATCGAATATAATGAATAAATGTCAGAAATCTGACATTTTGTGTTGCAACAAAAGTGTGAACATGCAAATAATCCATTAAATCCTATACACGCTACTATAATATTTTATGCACATAATGCATCGTTAAAACAAAATATTTTGAAACGCATGTCTGAGCATAATATTATGAATAACACCAACACTAACATCAACATCGCATAACATAACAAACCGCAACTTATCCATATTATCGAATTCGTAGTAAAGTGTTGTAACTTGTAAAAACAGTAGACCAACGATGGTTAGTAGATAGATAGATGGATGGATGGTCAAACAGACCACCACCAGAAATGCACACCCTATTTCGGTGGGGGTGATTGCATAATGGCACGTAGTCCAATGAAAAACAAACCTAACCAAATAACGAGTATTTACGTTTTCGTTATTTGATTTGAAGCGCAATGCGCATTGAGAAATGCATAATGATGATAATAACACAGAAATGAATGAATCGATGGGAATGGAGAAAATGAACGAAAATTAATACCGTACGATGATACACCCCCAAGCAAGCTTGGGATCCAGCTAACATCAACATCTACCGCAAGCCAGACAGTCAGACAGAAAGAACAGACAGACAAAAATAGACAAAGCTTTTTGGGAATTCGTCTGCAAAAGCGAAAAATAATGAGAAGACTAAATCTATCTGTATTTCTCCCTTTTCGACATAATAATCTGTGTCCCTTATTTACCCATCAATCAATACATATAAAGGGTGTTTTTTTCATAAATATAAAAATTAAAGTTGGCAACACTTTTTTAATTAATTTTTAATAATTTATTAGGTGGCGCAACAGTCCATTGCCAGTCCAGGGCCTAGTTGCTTACAACTCTCAA
The DNA here is from genome assembly GCF_945859685.1 of Eupeodes corollae. NCBI lineage: Eukaryota > Metazoa > Arthropoda > Insecta > Diptera > Syrphidae > Eupeodes > Eupeodes corollae. The sequence goes on from NC_079148.1 coordinate 115,753,550, forward strand.
CTATTCATGTCTACGAGTACTGTTGTCAGGGATGTAGGGGACCTACAGTTTTAAGCCGAATCCGAACTGCAAATTTGAGAAAGCACTTTTCATGACAAGAATTACTCTTGGAAAATTTGTCAATTCCTCTTAAGAGGCAGTAACCGTGAAAAAAAAAACTTTTTTTTAGATTGCACAGGCAGGGATTGAACCCAATACCTCGAGTGATTTATTTTTCGTTTGGTTTAGAAATTTTACATGAAGACTGAACAACGCTTCCAACGCAATTTTATTTTAAAAATCATGGTTGTACGTTAATATTTTTAAATGATACTTCAGTAAACAAAACTACCCTATTTGGAATAATTATAATCCACAAGTGCATTTTGGCACACCCTTACATCCCCAAACACTGAATGCTTGATGTGCTTTGAGGCAAATTGGTCTGTACTTCTTTACAAAAAATGTTGGTCAGAACGTTGCAGTCAATGATGATTGCTATAGAGTCATGATTACTGACTTTTCCTTTCATCAATTGAACAACCTGCTCTGGTTTCAAGAAGATGGAGTACCATGTCTCGCAGCTCAACAGTTTATTTTATGAGGGAAACGTTTAATAACCGCATAGTTTCAGGCACTGCGGTTGACTACTTTCTGTGGGGATATGTGAAGTCGCGAGTCTACACAGATAAAGCGGAAATGATTGACCACTTCGAAAACAACATTCTCAGTGTTATTGGCAGATAAAGGGCCACAAATGGTAGACATGTGCATTCAAGAGGACACAATCGTCCACAGGTTTTTCTCAAAACCAACCTCTGTTTATCAACTCCTTATCTCACTACCCCGTGGTGAACATCGGGTACCTAGTACCTAAACTGGAGCTTGGATTCCAACCCCAGTGGAAAGTTGTTTGGGGCAGCAAACGAGAGAGGGGAGGTGAGGTGTTTCCACTCAGGCACCTCTCCTTATCCAGACGGCAGCGGACGAATTCTCGAGATGGAGTCAACGATGGCGTCTACAGTTCCATCAGTAAGGTTGAACTACTAAGTGAACACCTTATAGGGCTTCTTCGACATATTCGGAGCCCAGGCCTATAAGGAGTGGTTTTATCTGGCTCTCAATCGTTGGAGTTATGCTAAGGATCTGGCCCTTAAGGTTGGGGGTTGTGCCGTCGGGGTGACTTCCTGGCCACGTAAAAGCTTTCATAGTTGCGAAGCACCAACAGGCCTCGAATACGGACGGATTTGTTGTTGGCAACCAACGCAAACGAATTAAGGACAACGATCTTGGGATATGCACGTGGAATGTTAGGTCCCTTAACAGACTACGTGCGGCCGAAGACCGCTATAAAGCAGACATCGCCATCCAGGAAATACGATGGGATGGGCCGGGCAAAAAGAGGATGAAAAACTGCGTTATTTACTATGGTGACTGCTACCACGAAAACCAACAGCGCTTATTTGGATGCGACTTCGTCATTGGAGCCACACTTAGGCAAAAAGTCTTGAGCTATAGGTGCATCAATGAGCGCTTCATGACCATACGCATCAAGGCTAAATTCGGCAAATGCAAATGCGCGCACGCCCCCACAGAAGAGAAAGACGACAACACCAAAGATATGTTCTTCGAGCTCATAGACAAAACATATGTGCAGTGTCCTAGCTACGATATTAAAATTGTCCTGGGCGATTTTAATGCAAAACTAGGAAGTTAAGACATCTTTGGTGGAATAATCGCGAAGAACAGCCTGCACGTCAACACTTCCAACAACGGATTCAGGCTCATAGATTTTAATGCGGGGCGAAACATCATGGTAGCCAGTACGCGTTGTCCACACCTCAACATCCGCAAAGGAACTTGGACTTATCAAGTTCAATCTACCGTCAACCAGATTGACCCTATTGCGATCGACGCCAGACACGCTTCCAGCATCATGGATGTACCAACTTTCCGAGAAGCTAACATCGACTCGGACCACTACCTCGTTGTAGCCAAAGTAGCACTTCGGATTTCCAGACCCAAGGCAAAACAGGGAGGTGCTGGGAGAAGGTACAACGTCGAACGGCTACAATCGCCAGAGATCGCCAAATCCTTTTCCCACCGAGTTACAAATAACCTTTCTCCAAGTTCCCTTCCGCCAACACAACGTATCGAAAACCAGTGGCAACATTGCCAAGATGCAATCAGAGAAGCCGCCTCCTTGATGTTCTCGGTTTTAAGTAGCCAACAAGGAACCCCTGGAACCAGGCAAATACAGCCAAACAACACGCACGCAAAGCGGCGCTGCATAAAAGGACGAGAGCTGCTCATGAGCTCTATGAGCAGAAGAAGCGAGAGGAACACCGACTTCTCGGAAGAAAAAAGAGAGGGCATCAAAAGCGTGCGGTCGAAGATGTTGAGAGGTTAAACGAAATTCTTAGGTACATAAACCTAGAACCGAAGGCAGCAAAGACAAAAGTGGAAACATCATAGTGGAACGGCAGTCAATGCTGAGGATATGGATGGACCACTTCTGCAGACTGTATAACGGCGACGACGAAACGAATTCCGCTGTCAGGCAGGATAATGATCTATTCAACATGGACGATGAAAGCCAATAATCCCGTCCTCCCGACTTAGACGAAGTAAAGATTGCCATATCTAAGCTGAAGTCTAATAAGGCCGCTGGAGCGGATGGTTTGAATGCCGAGCTCTTTAAAGAAGGTGGAGATAAGTTGGTTAGGAGGATGCACCAACTTGTCTGTAAGATTTGGTCGGAAGATAGCATGCCCGATGAATGGAACCTCAGTATTGTTTGCCCGATCCTGAAAAAGGAGACCCTCTAAACTACACCAACTATAGAGGAATCAGTCTACTTAACATCGCCTATAAAATCTTCTCTGCCGTAATATGTGAACGTCTAAAGCCCATCGTCAACAACCTGATAGGTCCTTAACAGTGTGGTTTTAGACCAGGAAAGTCCACAGTTGATCAAATATTCACATTACGCTAGATCCTGGAAAAAACTCAAGAACACCAAATCGACATCCACCATCTTTTCATCGCTTTCAAGGACACATATGACAGCATCTACAGGGACGAGCTGTATAGAGGCATGTCTAGTTTTGGCATCCCTGCCAAACGACCATGGAGAATTCACGCTGCTCCATAAAGGTTGGGAACATCTTAACAGAACCTTTCGATGTCAAAAAAGGTTTTAGACAAGGTGATGAGCTGGCATGTGATTTTTTTAACATCGTGTTTGAAAGAATAGTGCAGAGCTCACGTCAACACTAGAGGCACTATCTTTCAAAAGTCTGTCCAATGACAGGCATATGCTGATGACATTGACATAATCGGAAGAACTCAGCAAGATGGCAATGGAGCTTTTGTGAGTATTGAGGCAGAGGCGGCAAAAATGGGTTTAACGGTTAAAGAGTTGCAAAAAGTACATGCTGTAGTCAAGAAAGGACATACAACACCGACGTCTTCGTCAAAACGTCACCATCGACAGACGTAACTTTGATGTAGTCAAGTACTTCGTCTACTTAGGCTCCTCTGTAAACGTAGAAAGCAACACCAGCGCTGAGATCAAAAGCAGAATAACTCTTTCTAACCGCTTTTTCTTTGGACTAAGAAAGCAATTGAGTGGTAAAGTCCTCTCTCGAGGGACCAAAGTATTGCTATATTAGACCCTTATCATCCCCGTCTTGCTATACGGTGCAGAAGCATGGAATATGACAAAAGCGAATGAAAGCACCTTGAGCCGGTTCGAAAGAAAAGTTCTTCGTGTGATTTACGGTTCCGTACGCATCGAAGGGGAGTGAAGGAGAAGATGGAACGCCGAGCTGTACGGGCTGTACAGCGGCGTAGACTTAGCCAGAAGGGTAAAAGTCCAAAGACTAAGATGACTGGGTCACGTAGAGCGCATGGAAACCTATCCTCCTGCCCAGAAAGTCTTCGAATCCACACAAACAGGACAGCGCAGTCGAGGAAGGCTGCGAATGAGGTGGTGCGCACAAGTGGAAGGTGACTTCACCCAACTTGGAGTGCGAAACTGGAGACCAAGCCAGATAGAGAAGTTTGTTGGGTGAGGCCCTAGTTCACACAGGACTGTAGCGCCACCTTAAGTAAGTAAGTAAGTAAGTAAAGGGCCACAAATGTCGTTAAAATTTATTTAAAATTGCACCACTTTTTTAGACTTCGTTCGAAACAGTGAAAGTGGTGCTATGCCAGAAATCATACTCATCAAATTATAATTCCAGAAGTTAATCTTTCGAATAAAGTAAATCCATTTTAAAATTCTTTTCCGCTAAAAAAAAACACCCTTTACTTGCACACAATCCCGGGCTGCAGGCTAGTCTCTACGGATCTGTATCTGAATCTGAATTGATGAGACGAACTCCTCTCTGATGGTATTTAAATGATGAATCACAAAACTCAACTTCCGACCCTCGACCGACGAAATGTAATAATGCACCCCCCAAATATTTGTTATATCACTGCAAGAAACAGATAACTCGCCATTGAATGTGTATAATTTCGGGTTTACCTGAAAAAAGGCTATGTGCAAGGATAAGGCTACTATATCCATTTCGGCATAGGCCTCTTTCACCATATTACACCTGACAGGGTATTTCATAAAACAAAACAAAAAAGTACCAATACAACAAATAAAATTCGACAGACAAATTACAAAATTTAAATTCCATGTATTTATCATGCGCTGGCGAACGGCCAGACCAGCAGGTAGAGTTCGTCTACAATCACTCAACCATAAGGACGTTTGGAGTCGGAGTTAAAATATAGCTAGATATGTAGGTGCCTATACCAACATTCCAATGTTTTTCAATCTAATCATCATCGTATGGATTTCATTCGAATTCGAATATTTATATTGCGGTTGAATAGTTTTTAATTTTCATTACTGATGCAATTCTACGAGACTTATGTTGTTATTCCGTGATGGGTTATGTGATGGTCATACTTCGTATATCGACTATGCTAACGCTAAGTGTTCAGAAATATTTCATTTTTTAAATAATAAAAAATGCAAACACAATATTTCAACGGAATGCAAATATTGATTTTATATTTTTTTTATTATTTTTAAATATTTGAATCGAGCAATGAACAATTTAATTGGAAATTTAATTCGAATTAATCTACACTCTGTTGCTTTAGAAGAGTTATTCATTTTTTAGCACCATGTGTAAGATTGTGCATCTTAGGATTAACATAATTGTTATAAAATAAACTTATTTTTTTAAAAACACTTATAGAAAACATCATTTTTGAAAAAATTTTAGAATTATTAAGCTATTTAAAAAATAATGTGATTACAAAATTGACCTAAAGCTTTTTTAGAAGATATTCGCTACAGAGAATTGATTTCCGACAGTGGGTCTGTTACGATATATTTAAGTTAGTAGTTTTAAACTTTTTACTCAAGAAATGTATTAACCAAATTATTTTGAAGATTGGCAAAGTCTGTGAGAATCGGGGGATTAGGTCTTTTCGATCTTTAACGCCCAAATCCTTAAATGTCATAAAGCCCTAACTTGGTCACAAAGCCCAAAAAGTAAAACAAAAATTGGACTTAAAACCATAAGGAAGTGTTGGAACGCCCAAATAATGTATGAGTAAAAGAACACCCAAAAGAATTTTGAATCAGGGTTTAACCGAGGCGTAATTTCGGTTTATGTAGCGGGATGGAGTTCAGTTACGAAGAGTGCTAATCTCCGTAACCTATCCTAAAGAGTCAGGAAACTTCACCCTTGTAGTGTTTGCTAACTTATGTATATTGGGATACACAAATCGTTGCTCGGGGGCCACCACGAGGAGGTAAAGCAAGTGAGTAGGCGAGGTCACGAATCCGCAAAGGATTTCAGACCAATAAGTTTAACATCTATTGTGCTTAAAACCTTGGAGCGCATTCTTGATTACCATATTAAAGAAATCCTAGTTGGACGACCTCTCGAAAGCTCTCAGCATGCTTATCTTAAGGGCAAATCTACAGAGACTGCCCTCCATGAGGTAGTGCGTACTGTAGAACAAACAATCCATTATAAAGAATTTACTCTTGCCACCTTCTTAGACACAGAAGGTGCTTTTAACAACCTCCTTACAGAATCCATAGAAGAATCGCTCGTTAAGTTCGGGGTAGAAGACTTCATTCCAGAATGGATTATTTCCATGCTCAGTGGTAGGAAGATTCGAGCCACTCTAGGCAATACAATCACAACAAAACACGTGAGTAGGGGAACACCCCAGGGTGGTGTCCTTTCGCCTCTTCTATGGCTTCTGGTCATGGATACAATTCTTGTTAAATTAGAGAGATGTGGAGTGAAGGCGGTAGCCTATACGGATGATTTGGTGCTATTGGTGTCAAGAAAGTACACCTCTGTGATTAGTGAAATCACGGAGTTAGAAAGTTAGCAATTGGGCCACGAGTTGTGGACTAGGAGTTAACCAAAGTAAAACTGAACTGTTGTTCCTTACCACCAAACTAAAGTACTGCCCTTCACGCTAACTCGACTCAACGGTCAAATCTTATTATTGTCTTCCAGTGCAATATATTTGGGAGTTATACTCGACCCTAAACTAAACTGGAAACTAAATATTGAAGTACGGGTTAAGAAGGCCTGTGTTGCCTTCTACGCCTGCAGAAAAACTTTCGGCAAAAGGTGGGGACTTCAGTCGAAGATGATTTTATGGACGTACACAGCCGTAGTACGTTCAATCTTAACATATGGTTCGATTGTGTGGTGGCTTGCTCTTAGCAAAGCCTATAATATTGATAAGCTAAAGAAGGTTCAGAGAACAGCTTGCGTGGGCCCATCCGTACTTGCCCAACGGACGCTTTAAACGTTATTTTGGATCTTCTACCAATCGACCTTTTTATTAAATACATAGTTTCCTGCAGCGCTATTAGGCTGAAGAAATCAAACAGCTGGTTGTCAAAACCTTATGGTCATAGCAACACAACGAAATTGATTCCCTCAGATATTATCTCGGTAGACACTGACTACTGCACTCCTACTTTGAGCCTTAGTAAGGGTTTTAAGGTTATTTTCCCATCCAGAGAAGATTGGGAGGATGACATCGTGTCGATAGGTTTCGACACAACCATTTTTACTGACGGCTCAAAGATGGAGTGCGGAGTTGGTTCTGGGATCTTTTCTGAGTCCCTAAATGTAGCCAAATCCTTTAGGCTTCCTGACTTTGCTAGCGTTTTTCAGGCTGAACTGCTGGCAATAAGGGAGGCATGTAAGATACTTAAACAAAGCCCAAACCAAAACCGAAATGCGGTTATCTTTACAGACAGTCAGGCAGCTGTCAAAGCCATTAACTCGGCCTCATCCTCATCTAAATTGGTCCAGCAATTTCGCGATGAGCTTACGAGCCTAAATATTAACCTCGGTATCACCCTGATCTGGGTTCCGGGCCATAGTGGTATCGTGGGAAATGAACGGGCTGACGAGCTAGCCAGGCAAGGATCGGCCCTTCATAGCTCACTTGCGGAAATGGTTAACATTCTTCTTGGTGCTATGAAGGGTAAAATCTTTTCTATCTACCAAACTAAATCAAACCGAAGGTGGAGCAATTTACCCAACTGCATTATATCTAGGAAGATATGGCCCACCTATTATAAAACCCGTACAAACGATCTTCTATGCAGGCCAAGGCAAGGCATAGCCAGGATTGTTGCGGTTTGTACCGGACATTGGACGATAGGAATTCATGCAGAGAAGTTGGGTATCTCTTACAACACCTTTTGCTTTGTCCTGCTTTGGCAAACACTAGAATGAAATACTTTGGAAAATTATTCTTTCACGAACTTGATGAGCTATCTGAGACAAAGATTAGAGACCTAATCTTTTTTCTCAATGCGTCAAAATGGCTCTAACATAATAGCTATGAAGCTTCTCTATAAATCTATCCCTTTCAATCAAAGGTCAAACGAGTTTTTAGTATCAAAACGGCGCACTACAGCGCTAATTGAATCTCAGGGTAGGTTGCCTTGAGATCGCCATTTCTACCTACCTACCTACCTAAAGCAAGAACTTCGACATGGCAAGTAAGTTGTTGGCCTAAACCAAGTTTTAGGCAATCACCAACTACCCGATCTGCCATACCGCAGGTACGTAAGTAAAGTTTCTTGACATAATGTATTTTTGGGCGATCTGACATTTATTTAGTTTAACGTTTGCGTTTGAGCGATAAAATTTAAAACTCAAAATGTCGTAGACCCCAACAAAAAAAAACATTTTGTCAAAATACCCAAATGTTTAAAATGGCATCAGTTAGCAATTTGGGCGTTATGATATTTTAAAATTGATTTTTAGCTTTGTGAAATATTTTTATGAAAAAGTTTTTTTATATTTTGGCTTTATTTTATTGGGCAATAAGACCAAATGTTTCTCTTTATTTGAAATAAAAAATAAATTAGGCGGCGGAACAGTCCATTGAGAACTAGGGCCTAGAGACTTACAACTCTCAACTATTCCCAACCGAAAATTAAATTGTTGGTGGAAGACATAGCTCTTGCAATGTGACCTCGAACGAGTTTTATCACGAAATTGTCAATTCTGTTGATTCGAGCCCCGTTGTATAGGACCTCGTTGGAAAAGTAATGCACATAAAAAGATTCGCTAATGCATAACGGAGTCCGGAACAGAATTGTCTCCGACTTCTGGACATTTATATTCAGTTTCCAGTCGTCGCAATCTTGTCGAAATCACGCTGCAAGAGAATTCTAATAACCTCAACCTTTCGGGCGTACGCAATTGCGTAATGAATAAACTTTTTCCTGGACAACGTTTCCAAATCGTGCAATATTTTTTTATCAAAATAATGGTTCGGTTCATGAAGGAAACTTTTGGTGAGCCCCTCCAAGATTATGCGAATCAACGTCGAGAAACAATTTTCTGTGGGGTTATGTTAAGTCGCTTGTCTTCTTCCCATGAGGAAAAAATAATCAATTGCTTATTCAAGCTCAAGACGGTTTCAACGAAATCAGACGTTGTTCGAAAAAAGGCCCTTAACTTATTTTGAGTAAAAATAATTATTTGTTGACTTGTGTAATAAATAAATAATACACTTCTTCCATATATAAATAATAATCTCCAACAAAAAAAACTTACCAACTATAACTGTATTTGCTGCAACTTCCTTAGCTGCGGCTGCAGCAGCTGCTGCCGGTCCACACTGCAAAATATCCGAAAGTGACAGCGAAGATGCAATCAGCTGACGTTTCTCTTCGAAATTAAGAACATCCAGCGAATTACTTCGCTGTGGCGTAACGGTGATTGTTACGGATTTCTGCATTTTGGCAACAACACACAACTGTTGAGATTGATCTTCTGGATCTGTAACCGGTGAACTCAATTCAACTACCGAATTCTGTGGAATGTATTGACCGCCGCCGCCACCTCCAGAGCCAATATATTGGAATTGTTGTTGTTTGTGCGTTTCTGATGGAAAGCTTGGCGATAACTGATAACAGTTCTCATTGTTTATGGCAGCAACTAGATTGGCTAAATTGTTGCGGCTATTTTGGATTACATGCTGTTGTTGTTGTTGTTGCTGTTGTTGCTGCTGTTGTTGTTGGTGCTGTAGTTGTTGTTGTTGTTGTTGATGTTGTTGTTGAAGTTGAGCTTGTTGTTGGAACTGTTGTTGCAATTGTTGCTGAAGCTGTTGATGTTGTTGGTGTTGGAGATATTGTTGAAGGGGAATTTGGGGACCGCAGGAGTTATTATTACCGTTGCTGTTGTTATTGTTGTTGTTGTTATTGTTACCATGGGTAAATTTATTACTACGCATAGACATAACGCGTGAGTGTTAATGATGAGCCAATAACGCTGATAAAAACTAGTTAAGCGACACGAAGACGATATAGACGACTTAGAAGAGACGACGAACGACGACGCGCGACACGAACGACGAAAATGACGATGGTGGCGACAGACGCGAATTAAACACCTGTTTTAAGACCTCCGTGGATTTCAATTACAAGTGCAAGTAGGTATCATCAGATTCGTGTTGACAAGAAAGTTGCGGTAATGATGTATATTGGGGTGAGCTGTGATAGCTATCAAACGGTTACCGCAGGCACGCAACAAATACCCGCTCATAGGTATATACGCACGCGACTCAATGTTTTCTTCACCGCATGTGTTTATAGTGTGTCGTTTGATATGACGTATGCAATATAAACGGGGTTGTGTATCGTAGGGCCCTTTTTGTTTGATTTATTTCGGCACTAAATCGTCAACACTTTTTTTTTCCTGTTTATTTTCTTTATTCCACTTGACTTAATGGATATTTTGCCACATATGGCTTGGGGAATTCTTGTGTGTTCTTAATAGAATCGTGTCTGTCTTGAATTTTTTTAACATTCTTTCTGTGGTTTTTTTTTCTATTTAGGTTCGTCTGGCCAGCTGACTGGGGACACTTTATTGCACAGAAAATAGGAAATATATTTTATGTCACCTAGAAAATTGGAAATAAGGGTGAGGGGTAGAAAAAAAAGATATTTATGTCAGAAAATTTCAAAATTCTAATTGTTTAACATGTGAATCATGTTTCGTGGTGGGCATTCATACCTTTCTTTCTTTCATTTTTTGTTTTGTAATGAATTTGTTCCTGAGCGATTTGGGGTTTTTAACAGTTAAATTATAAAAGTTCTTAATACGTTATATATTTACTTCTAGAGACCACAAGAAAAATTAGTATTCATTTTCAATTTTTTGTTGAAGAAAAAAAAGCAACTAACAAAGGAAAGTTAGACCGTTAACTACAAAATCTATGTCTCATATTAAAGTTCAAGTTCTTCATGTTCTTAGCTTACCTTTTTGAATTGCCCGAAAACAACTATTTTAAGGAAATAAAAGAAAAAAAAAACATGAATATAAAAGTGGAATGAGTCAAATTAAAATATAGGATCAATGTTCCATTCCAAAATCATCGGTTTGGCAACTAATAAAATTTTACAAATCCAAAAAGTCGTTCCAAACGGTTCATCGAGGTGTCAGTCCAAAAAAAAACAACAAAATGAGAGCATTTGAGAGACGAGCTATTGATGGTTTTCTAAAATCTTTTCAAAACTGTAAAAAAAAAACCTTTTATTTCCACCAAAAACAAGCTGGCGAGATTAAAATTTGTTAATGACCACATCAACTGGACCGTTAGAAAATGTTGGAACGTACTGTTTTTGGATGAGTTCAAATTCAATTTTAAGGGTTCCGATGATTCATGTTTTGTTCGCAGACCAGTCAAAGAGGGATTAAATCCACGTTACACCAAAGCTACTATGAAACACGAAAGAGGTAACGTAATAGTGCGGAGATGGTAGGGGCGATTCACCAAGTAGGTAGTACAATTAATGGCCACACGCTGAGGATCAGTTGACTCTGAAATGAATATTTCAGCAGGACAACGACCTAAAGCACACGTTCAATACGGTTTAGACCTGGTTTCAAGAAAACCGGATGAACGTGTTACAAAGTCCAGCACAGTCCCCAGATCCCCACCCCAAAGAAAATCGATAGGAAATTGTAGATCGTAGCAAAAATAAAAAGAGGATAGGATACTACCCACACTGATAACTTCCCATCTCGTCTGTCGATTTTCTTGCTTAAAAGTTTGTAGGTTTTCGTTTTGGGTTAAAAAAGTTGTCAGTTGAATTATTCTTAAAATTTTAAAATGTATGTTTAGTTTAAAAAACTAGTTTAGTTAAATAGATTTTTAGTCGAAAACAAATGTATCCAATATTAGTAGCATTTCTCAATTTTTTTACAAATTGGATGAATGAAATTAATTTGAGAGATATCAAGAACCGAACATCAATTTTTACAAAATTTGCGTACTATTTTTTGTAGATTTATTTTTTTATGAAAAAAAGCACTGTTGCATTAAAAAAAAACTATTACGGAAAAGTTTGAAGAAAATATTTTTAATTTTTGAAAAGCTATTTGAGTCGAAAGTAAATTTTTACCAAGTTTTAGTAAGTAAGTTTTAAGTTTTTATTTTTTGTAAAAAAACTGCCCATTCCGTTTTTCTCAAAATTTGTCCGAACGTTGAAAACAATATAGATTATAAGATAAAATTAGTTTAAAGCCATAATCTCAAGTTTTTAAAAGATATTTGAGTCGAAAATCATTTTTTACCAACTTGTATTAATTTGTTTGTTTAGGTTTTTATTTTTGTAAAAAAACTGTCAATTTGATTTTTCTTAAAATTTTACCAGATATTAAAAACGTTTTTTTGTTGAACAAAATTGTTTTGGAGATGAAATCATTTTGGTTTTTATGCGTAAAATTTTCGAGGTGAAAATTGTTTCAGTTTTTTTCAATTTATAAAAAAAAAATCGATAATTGGATTTTTTCCACAAATATACTGGTTTGGTATTACGTTACAATATAAAGGGTGATTTTTTTGAGGTTAGGATTTTCATGCATAAGTATTTGACAGATCACGCGGGATTTCAGACATGGTGTCAAAGAGAAAGATGTATGCTTTGACTTTTCATCAAGAATAGACTTACTAACGAGCAACGCTTGCAAATCATTGAATTTTATTACCAAAATCAGTGTTCGGTTCGAAATGTGTTTCGCGCTTTACGTCCGATTTATGGTCTACATAATCGACCAAGTGAGCAAACAATTAATGCGATTGTGACCAAGTTTCGCACTCAGTTTACTTTATTGGACATTAAACCAACCACACGAATGCGTACAGTGCGTACAGAAGAGAATATTGCGTCTGTTTCTGAGAGTGTTGCTGAAGACCGTGAAATGTCGATTCGTCGCCGTTCGCATCAATTGGGTTTGTGTTATTCGACCACATGGAAGATTTTACGCAAAGATCTTGGTGTAAAACCGTATAAAATACAGCTCGTGCAAGAACTGAAGCCGAACGATCTGCCACAACGTCGAATTTTCAGTGAATGGGCCCTAGAAAAGTTGGCAGAAAATCCGCTTTTTTATCGACAAATTTTGTTCAGCGATGAGGCTCATTTCTGGTTGAATGGCTACGTAAATAAGCAAAATTGCCGCATTTGGAGTGAAGAGCAACCAGAAGCCGTTCAAGAACTGCCCATGCATCCCGAAAAATGCACTGTTTGGTGTGGTTTGTACGCTGGTGGAATCATTGGACCGTATTTTTTCAAAGATGCTGTTGGACGCAACGTTACGGTGAATGGCGATCGCTATCGTTCAATGCTAACAAACTTTTTGTTGCCAAAAATGGAAGAACTGAACTTGGTTGACATGTGGTTTCAACAAGATGGCGCTACATGCCACACAGCTCGCGATTCTATGGCCATTTTGAGGGAAAACTTCGGAGAACAATTCATCTCAAGGAATGGACCGGTAAGTTGGCCACCAAGATCATGCGATTTGACGCCTTTAGAATATTTTTTGTGGGGCTACGTCGAGTCTAAAGTCTACACAAATAAGCCAGCAACTATTCCAGCTTTGGAAGACAACATTTCTGAAGAAATTCGGGCTATTCCGGCCGAAATGCTCGAAAAAGTTACCCAAAATTGGACTTTCCGAATGGACCACCTAAGACGCAGGCGCGGTCAACATTTAAATGAAATTATCTTCAAAAAGTAAATGTCATGGACCAATCTAACGCTTCAAATAAAGAATCGATGAGATTTTGCAAATTTTATGCGTTTTTTTTTTTGTTAAGTTTTCAAGCTTTTAAAAAATCACCGTTTACAAAATATTGTTAGTATAATTCATTTTTCTTAGAAAAATTCAATATATTTTTTTTTACAAAACATAAAGCTCTCCAAAAATGCTACGAAATTGGTAAGAATTTATTTTCGACTAAAAGATCTCAAGAATAAAAAGAGACATTGAAATCGAATTTTATTTATCAATTGCAAAATATTTTTGTTAACATTTTTTTTCGAAAAACCCATAACAATTTTCTTTTCAAAAAAAAGAATGCTGATAATTGGCAAACTTTTTTTAACTAAAACAAAATGCATTTGTGAAAAGTTTGTAAGACATTCATAAGTACATATCATCAGACGGGGAACGAATAAGAAGTTATCAGTGTAGGTCGCATCCCAAGCCTCATTTAAATGTTTGTTTTAAGTTTATATCAATTCTAATGCCAAGATAAAAATGTATTCATAATTTAAGTCAATAGCCAAATTTGTCCGCCAGCAATTTGAGACTTATCAAAATCTTCTCTACATTGTAAATAATACCAAGACTTGTGTAATTAATTACCTAGGTTTTTGACAGATATTTTTGTACCCCATACCTATACCCACTTAAGAACTTGGTAATAATTTACTTCCTTCCTCTAATTTCCGTTTCAAATTATTATTTTTTGTTGGTAAAATGCAACTGCTTACAACAATAGATACGATAATAAATCGTAAAAAAAATCCGCGAAGTAATAATATAAAAAATTATCAAGCCCCGACAAAGTCCATTAAATTCAAAGAACCCACCACCATCAAGTTAGGCTATATAGATATTAGATACCTACCTACGTCAGTAAGTAATTTACTTCGATTAAACTTTTAATGACCACAAAGAGAGGCGATCATTTCATTCCATTTCGTTAAATTCATTCATTCGTTTTCTCGCCGCACCACCGTTCGTTACTCGTTTCTATATCCGTGTAGTCATAGAGAAGGGAAATAAAACACAATTCAATTTTTGCACCCCACTTGAATGTAACAAACATTTTTTTTTTTCAAAGTTTCAAGAGAAAAATTCAATCAAAAATCTTTCATTACTTATACCCCGACGTTTATACTTTTTTATTTATAAGGAAATTGTAACAAAAAAAAGTAAAAGCTTTCAATTTACAAAGTATGGCTCTTTTGGTCGAATGGACAGGACATTATGTTACTTTTTTTTAATTTTTTTTTGTTATAGGGATTGGTTTGTATTTAGGTACCTAACCAAAGGAAAGCAGACGTTTATTTTTATAAATGAAAAACTGTTTGGAAATAGGAAAAATGAAATACTATAGGTACAACGGTTTAGCACGTCTTCCATGATTCCCTGTAGGAATAACAAAATTAAATTTTATTGCTTTGTCTGTAAAATGGTCGCCAGTGGCGATATAGGGATTGAACAGAGATGACACTTTCAAAAGGTTTATTAGCACTGGGAAAGATCTAAACAAGAATTGAAAAGCAAAATAAAATTGGATGAGAAAAGACAGAATTCCAAAATCCCAATATCTTTGGTATCAAAATTAAAAAAATGCAAAGTTTTAAATTGATCATTTATTCTGTAGCATTAGCGAGATCTGAAAAGTGAAAAAAGTTTATTTATTTTTAACTCAAATCCCAATATCCCAGATTCTAAAATTCCAAAATATTAAATATAGTTCACAATTGCTTCTTTTCGCTTAGTTGTTTAGCGGAATAAAGAAAACATTTTAGCGATACAAAAATATATATTCAATATTCGTTGTCTTAACCTCATAAGCAAATGTGGGATATTCGAAAAACCTTTCGTTCTTAACCTCCAGAGAATAGTCAAAAAATATACAATGATTTGAGTTATTGATCAGCTGCAGTCCGTTGAGAACTATGACCAAGTGACTTGCAACTCTCAACCATTTCTGTGTGCGAGTACTATTGTCAGGGATAGAGGGGACCTAACAAACGCGTTATTTGAGAAAGCACTTCTCATGGCACAAATTACTTTTGGGGGATTTTTCAAGAGGCAGTACCCGTGAAAAAAAGGCTTTAGATGGCACAGGCAGAGATAGAACTCAAGCCTGTAACATGACAGTCCTACGCACTAATTGTCAGGCCACGGGTACTACAACTTTCAATTTAGTTTGAATACAATACAACGTAATTATAGCATGTGGGATTTTCGAAAAAAACCTGGTTACCATATAAAAATTATTGTAGTAACAGGTTTTTGAGTTTTTTAAATAGCCTTGGAGATTTTACAATGCTATTTTTACAGGTACATATACAAAACTACTAAAAATATCATAATAACTGATATATGCAAAAGTGGGATATTGGAGGAAAATGTAAAATAAGTAATAATTCACAATAAAATCAACGTTGTATATCAAACCTGTAGCATGACAGTCCTACGCACTAAATGTCAGGCCACGGGTACTACAACTTTTAATTTAGTTTGAATACAATACAATGTAATTATAGCATGTGCGATTTTTAAAAAAGCGTGGATACCATATACAAATCATTGCAGTAACAGGTTTTTGAGTTTTTCCAATAGTCTTGTAAATTTTACAATGCTATTTTTTCAGGTAGGTACATATACAAAACTACTAAAAATGTCATGATAACTGATATATGCAAAAGTGGGATATTCGAGGAAAATGTAAAATAAGTAAAAATTCACAATAAAATCAACATTGTATATCAATTGGGGATTTTAAGTGCGATAAAAATAATATATCTACTTTATTTTACGAATATCCCACATAATGGAGAAGTCTAAATAATTGACTACTGTACAAAAATGGAGCTATTCATTTAAATATATTGTAGCCTTGGAGATTTTACAATGCTATTATTACAGGTAAATATACAAAACTACTAAAAATGTCATAATAACTGATATATGCAAAAGTGGGATATTCGAGGAAGATGTAAAATCAGTAAAAATTCACAACAAAATCGACATTGTTTATCAATTTGGGATTTTAGGTGCCAGAAAAATAATATACCTACTTTATTTAACGAATATCCCACAAAATAATTGACTACTGTACAAAAATGGACCTATTCATTTAAATATATTGCAGTACATAATTAGTGTTCACGGGATATTCGAGTTATTTATAAAATCCATACATTTTAATGATGCACCACTTTCGAAAATCCCACCAATTGTATCATTCATTCATTTCCAATTGTATGGAACATTTCAAAATGTATTCTAAGGATTTGGTTTGGTGGATTTTCGCAAAACTTTCTTAATTTGTATGGAAGAAAACTTGGAGTTCTAAGAGACCTTTTAAACATTGAAACCAGTTTTTAACGAATATCCCTTTTTATTTCTAAACATTTGATGATTTTGAAGTACTTGAACGATTGAATACAAAAATAAAAACAATAGACAAGTAACTGAAATAAATTTATAGTCCCAATGTCTGTTATTTTCGATAACATGTTTTTTTTTTCGAATATCCCATATATAGGGTTTTAGAGCCCTGGGGCTTTAATTTCAAAATTTTAGCAATAAATATGAATAGTTGTATTTTTTGTAATTGCTTCTTAAAGTGGCAACTCTTGGAAGAACTTTTCCTTCAGACAACTTCTTTTCGTTGTCGTCGTCGTCCTTATGGCGGATATCCTTTAGTCTCATCTTAGGACAGATATTTTTTTGTTTTTCTTCTTATTCGTTTATTATCCTTCATATTTTTTTTTATATTCTTTATTGATTGCATTCCTATTTTCTTACTCTTTGTACTGCAGATGGGTATTCATAGTTTTTTTTTTTTTGATTTCCAGTCCGAGTCATGTTGTCCAAAAATATAATCAGACACATAGGGAAAAGGAAGAAGGTACTTTGTACCTTTAAAAGAGGTACGTACACAAATATGTACATATACTGCATTAAAACAATTTACCTGTTTCGATTGTCCTTAAGGGCAAATGAACTTGAAAATTCCTCAGAGAATGGCAAATTGGTAGGTAGAATAGAAAGGTATATATACTATAAAGGTACATAGTTTTCATGGATAAGGTATATAAAGAAGAAGCAGACATATACAGACCTACAGAAGCAGTAAGGAGAATAGCAAATTGAGAAATTGTGAAGTGGTCTTTTGGGAATAGTATTTATATATGTATGTATTATCTGCTTACTATACCATCATCCAAGACCGTGGCATTTATTTGATCATAGCTATAGTAGGTACGGTAGTTCGGCATGAAGGTATAACCCAACTCACTCTTCAAAAATTATATTATTACCCAGACAATGTACACTATTAATGTAATTTTCCATTTATGATGAAGCCCACCTTATGTTCCATTGAGGAAAGAATGAAATGGAATGAAGATTCGGTTCCTTTGTTTAATTCATATTCTCTTTTTTCATGGGTCTATATATCCCTTACCTGTGCTTAGGTTGAATAAGTTTATTTTGCTTGTGGTTTCGGAACCTAATTAGAATTTATGAATATTTGTAATCCTGGAGGCCTTTTACGATAAGAATCATCATGGATGAATTTCTTTTGTCTAGTTGTGTGTAAATCAAAGATAAATGAAAAATGCATTAAATCAAATGAACAAAAAGTGACAGACTGACAGACCTGAGTAGAAGGTAACCCTAGTTGGAAAAATATATATCTCCCTTGGGTAGGATACACGGATGTGAGTATACAGCTATCTCCTTTGGGTTTGAAGAATGTGAATTATTTCAAGGATTTCCTATACATTCTACACAATGATGCGTATAAAGCAGAAGAAGAATGTAGACGAAAAACTGGAGAGACTCATCAGTGAGCTAATGTTTTTTCTGCATATTTATTACGGATGTATTTTTAAAGGTATAAAAATGGCAACACTATTTGAGCCATTTTGTCAGTTGGAGTTGGAATTGGAGTAATGATTATCTTCAAACCAATGCATCAACAAAAAAACTCACTGTTTTGTGATTTATGGTTTGGAGGAATATTTGATCTGAACTACTCTAAAAACTATAGCGGCCAGAAAGTAACATTCAATACATTCATCAGTTGAATAATCAGGATGTGTTGGAGCTTCGATTTGAACAAGATGGCGCAACATGACACACAGCGTGTCTTTCAACTGATTGATTGAAAAAAAGTTCGGTAATCACAAAGTTTCACATTACGGAGTCGTGACCAATATTATATAATAATCTTGGTTTTGATCTATTTCAAATCTTGGTTTTGATCTATTTCAAAGTTTTATACCTTAAATAAAAAAAAAACCCATAAGGCATCTTCACTATTTTCAACATAAAGGGTCTGCCACAGGACTTTCTTTTTTCTTTTGACAGCGATTATACTTTTAAAACTTTACCTGTCAAATTTATTGTCGTTTATTAAATCGGTTTTGGAAATTATAATCCAAATGACAACTTTCATTAATCTAAAGGGTTTTCCAATTGGCATGGGTAGATTTTGTTTTGGTGACATCTGTCAAATCTTTTGTTTATTATTAAGTTGTTTATGCTAAATCATCATGGCAAGTTATACGATTTAACAGCACTTTGGAATGATAAAACTTTATTATCAAAATGAGTGTTCGTTAACGCAAACGTTGCTCTCATTGCGTCAATTTTACGGTAGACGTGGTGGGCCTTCACAGTCGACTATTCACCGTTTGGTGGCCAAATTTGGTACTTCCAGTTTATTAAAAAAAATCAGGCAACGAGCATACGTTCAAGGAATGCAAGATCGGCCGATACAGATCGGGTACAGAAGAACCCGAGAAAGTCTATACCTTGTCTTGGCCTTTCGCAGACTTGAGCTTGGCGAGTTTTGCGTCGGGACATGGGCCTTCACCCGTACAATATCCAACTCACCCAGGAGCTCAAACTTCATGACCATAGACAACGCCCTTGGCTCGCTGGACGCTGACTGGGCATTGAATCGTTTGGAAGAGGACCCCAATTTTGGCCGAAAAATCATCTTTAGTTAAAAGGCGTATGTTTACAAGCAAAATTGTAGAACATGGGACGACACCGACCAGGTGATAAAGCATACTCAAAAAGTTCACCAGGTGATAAAGCATCCTCAAAAAGTTACCGTTTGGTGTGGATTTTGGGCCTGCGGCGTAATTGGTCCTTACTTTTTTGAAAACGACGTTATTGAAGCGATGACCGTCAACAGCGAGCGCTACATAAAGATGAAAACTAATTTCTTATGGCTCAAATGTGGTTGCGCAGCGCTACGTGCCACACAGCAAATGCCACGGTTGAAAAATTGCATGAACGGTTTGAGGTTAAACCATCTCTTTATCGATTTTAAAGCTGGGTATGACAGCATCCATAGGGAAGGGCTCCGTCGAACTTATCTGTTTGTGAAGAATTGCGATGGAGAATGGACGGAGGAGAAATTCTCACCGATATGACTTTAATGTCAAAAAAGGTTTTAGACAAGGCGATGCACTGTCATGCGACTTCTTCAATATCGTTCTGTAAAGGATTGTGCAAAGTTCAACCGTCAACACTAGATGCACAATCTTCCAAAGGTCCATCCAATTACTTGAATACGCAGATGATATTGACATAATTGGAAGATCAAAGCGTGATGTCAGTGAAGCGTTTTTGAGCATTGCGACGGAAGCGAAGAAGATGGGTTTAGTGGTCAATGAGGGCAAGACCAAGTATATGCTGTCATCAAAAAAGGATATTGAACAACGACGTCTTAGACAAAACGGCACCATGGACAGCTATAACTTCGAGTTAGGTAAGGACTTTGTCTACCTAGGCACCGCTATTAACACAGACAACGACACCAGCGCTGAAATCAAACGAAGAATAACTCTTGCAAATCGCTTCTTCTTTGGACTTAGAAGGTAATTGAGAAGTAAAGTCCTCTCTCGAGCATGCAAAATCACCATCTACAAGACACTTATCATCCCGGTTCTCATTTATGGCGCTGAGGCCTGGACCCTGTCAAAGAAAGATGAGAGCGTCTTAGGATGCTTCGAGAGAAAAATTCTTCGAGTGATTTTTGGTCCCGTACGCATAGATGGAGAATGGAGGAGAAGATATAACGACGAACTGTACGGGCTGTACAGCGACACTGACCTTGTTAACAGAATTAAAGTTCAACGGCTTAGATGATGGCTGGGTCATGTAGAGCGAATGGACATCAACGCTCCAGCCCGGGAGGTCTTCGAATCCAATCCCGAGGGACGGCGCAGTAGAGGAAGACCGCGACTCAGGTGGCGCACTTAGGTGAGTGAAGAACTCAACCAACCTGGAGTGCGAAACTGGAGACAGCTAGCTAAGGAACGAACTGGCTGGAGATGCATGTTGGTTGAAGCTCAGATCCCACCGGACTGTAGCTAAGTAAGTAAGTAAGATTTGAGCGCAAGGTTATCTCTCGTAGGTTTGCTGTGAATTGGCCACCAAGTTCATGAGATTTGACCCCGCTAGAATTTTCACTGTGGGCTTTCTTAAAGTCGCAGGTCTATGCAAATAAACCACAATCAACCGAGTCCCTAAAAGTGAACATAACACAGGGCATCGCTCAAATTCAGTCGGATTAATGCGAAAGAGTCATATGTCATATTCCACACTTATTGACATACGTGCACCTTTCAAATACAAAAATAAAAAAAACCTTTAAAATTAATAAAATTGACATTAAGGACACGTGTTTCCAGGAGGAAAGTGGCGGTACGTTCTAAACACACCACTGTACAGCATGGTCAATACCCATTGAGGTGATATGAACCGTTAAACGCTATCTTGTGGGTCTTTAACAACCACAGAAGTAGCATCCAGACCCATAAGGGCTTCCTATTATCCTTAAATAATTTTGATCCCTTCATTCTAAAATAGGGGAAAAGAAAAGTCAACTTAATTTTACGATTTTTAGAGTGTGCTTAAAAAATCTCATCCCCAATATGGGCCGTCCCCTAAAATAACTATAACAATTTGTCCCCTTCCTTAAATTTCAAAAATCTCTCTAAAACTAAACCGTTATTAGTTTAAATTACACCAAACTAAGTACTTTCTATATCCTTTTCCGTATAAAATATCTGGAATCATTTCCTTCCGTCATCTTCTTCTTGGTCGTCATAAGACTCTTTAGGATGTACATCCTTTTAGTTTTTTTTTTTTGTATAATGGTTGTCACAATCACATCACAATCTTAAGAATCTTGGATTTCTTATAATAAAATAAACATTTTTATGTTGACATTCAAATAAATTACCCTCAGTGTCGGTTGGTTGGGTGGACATGGAGATCATGGACAAGGTTTGCTCTCAAGTGATGAAGCGCTTTAGTTGCCTCTACATACATAAAATCACTTTGCAGCACGACACAATCTCCACAGGCTAAGGATGGTGGTATAGATTCGGTTTACATGTTTTTGAATCTTCAATTTCAATCAAGCTTGCTGAATATTTAAACAAATTCACATCCCCATCGTCGGTCGTCGGTCGTCGCGTCGCCTTGCCACACAAATAAGCCTTTTAATCGGTACATAAAGGGATATTCTTTCGACTTATAAATAAGTTAACAGTTTGTGTCAACCACTTTCAAGGACATCAAACAACAGATGATTCAAGCACTGAAGATATGTACAAGTACAACTTCCATACCACAACCCATCTTTTTTCTTAATTCATGAAAATGATTCTACAATAAATTTTATTGCACAAGATTATGGATTTCTCTCACGGGATCGATAGGCAGAGAGTCAAGGGGAGTGAGGTGAGAGTTTTATTATAATAAAAAGAAAATAAAACACTACCAGCAGGTAGGGGACTATCGTTTTCATTTCGAAATTTGTCTCCGGGTATGCTCGTATGTATCTCCAGACTGTCCTGTCCACCGCTGTGTCATCTTGATTTTTATTTATTTTGTTTTGCATTATTTTGCTCATAAAACTCATTCCCATGTCAATTTCCAGCTGAGATTCGAATAAATTAAGCTTCATGTAAACGTGTATCAGATTCAGGCAACGACTCACAACGCACGACGATACACGACCAAAAAGTCTGAAACGCGACAGATGAAAGGAGGGAGGTGGTGTCGTGGTGTGGTGGCTCAATAAAAACAAAAAAAACAGCAAAAGAAAAACAAATGAAAGTGATATCCATCCTTGCGAGGTTGTCTCCTTTTTCGCACTCACTGTTGGTCTATCTTCTTCCATCAACATCCTTATCTTTTTTAATAAAACACAAAATAAACTTTTAGATGAATAATAATTCTATTCGAAATACTTTCTATCTATTTCGTGACAAGTTGAGTTAAGACTGAGAAAGCTTGCAATTAATATGGAAATTTTCTTAAGCTGTACGTTTTGTATGGTATGGTAGTGCTGCTAATTTAATGTTAACAAAATGAAAGGTAGAAGTTTTTTTTGAGAAACTTCATCAATGTTGATCTTTGTTTAATTGTTTTTTATTATACTTTTGTATAAGTTTGTGTTTAGTCTAATTAAGGAAAAGCGAGAGATTTTTTTAATTTTTTGGAGTATTATGATCTCAAAGCCACACCATGTTGTTGAAGAAATCGTCCTACTGTGAGATTAGGAGGTGTCTGTTAATATCATCTTTTTTTTCAATTTTCGCAGAGAAACTTCGTTACAGAGACACTTTTCTTCACTTATCAGCTCTAGACGAGTTTTATGTTTAGGTATTATTGAATAGAACTTATTTTAAGTAATAGGTGAACAAGACATTGATACACGTTACTTAATTAGCTTTTTTTTCGGACCTAGATACACCCAAAAATGCATATGAGCAAATAAGATTAATTTCATTACTGGAAATTACTTGAACAGAATTGAGCTAAATATGACATTAGGTTTTTTCGCCAAAATAAGGTAACTTTAAATAAAAAGAAACGTTCGGTCTTATTGCCAATGATTACAAATTATTAAAAATATTCGTAAGAACTAAATGACACCAAGGGTGGTGCAAAATCGTATCGTCACCTCCTAGTGGTGCCCGTTGGATAGCCGAAAGGTGATTTAACGACAAACATTGGATCCATCAGATCCAGAGCTGTGACACCTGAGTTACCTTTTCAGGAAGTAGGAGCAACAGACCAGATATCGCTCTGAAGAACGAGCTCCAACGATCTCAGTAATGCACAAGCCTCACAAGCCGGCCATGAAAGAAGGAAATTTTAAAGTGTTATTAAAACTCAAGTAATAGCTTTGGATGAACGGACTGATAATGTTGTAAACAATCCCCCCCACCCGCAAACGAAAAACGAACAGCGATTTCCGTGTTCTATGTACATGGAATGTGCGTATACTCAACCGGGCACGCAGAGCAGCTTTCCGATGCCCTAGCCGAGCTCAAAGCTGATGTGACAGCCCTTCAAGAAATTCGATGGAATGAACCAGGAAGTAGGATGATTGAAGGCTGTGATTTCTGCTATGAGAATGCAGGAAGCTGTTATATGGATGTGGTTTGGCTGTCAGAGGGAAACTAAGGCAAAGAGTTTTAAGCTTTCGAGAAGTAAGCGAAAGAGTGACGACAATCAAAATTTAGGCCAATTCCAACACCTGAACTTTATCAGCCCGCATGCCCCGACGGAAGAGAAGGATGACAATACCAAAGAAGAATTATGTATACGAATTCCTCGCCAAAACATATGAGCAATGTCCCAAAAACGACGTTAAAATTCTCCTGGCAGACTCCAAAATTGGTAAAGAAGGCATCTTTGGTAAGTGAATCGGAAGCCATAGCCTAAACGAGATCACATAAGGAAACGGACTCAGGCTTATTGACTTCTTAGCCGAGAAAAACATGGTGTTGGGTAGCACCAGATTCCCGCTCCCAGATATCCACAAAGGTACTTGGCGGTTCCCCGATGATCGAACATGCAACTAATTCGATCATGTTGCTATTGACGGAAGACACTCCTCTAGCATACTTGGCGTTTGTACGTACAGATCAGCCAACATAGATTCCGACCACTACCTAGTTGGTGCTAAACTATCTATGGAAGCTCTTATGTGAACAACAACCTCGAGGAGAAGATTCAACGTTGGAAGACGGTAGCAGGAGGATACCGCCAATGGCTTTGCCGACCGAGTATCCCTAGAGCTTGCGAGAAACCTTACAACGGACGAGATGTCCCTGGCACCTTTGCAAACAATCCATCAGGAATGCTGCAGAAGAGATGCTAGGTTTCTCACAGCCATTACCAAGGAACCCCTGGTTTGACTCCGAATGTGCTCAGGCAAATAAAGCCAAAACGGAGGCATACACATTTTGGCAGCAAAGGAGAACACGATCTTTCCGCCTAGTTGCTATTTCTATTTTCGTCTCATTTTGATAACGGTTGACCTGATTTATTTTGAGGTTGGTAAGTTTAAACGTGTAGGTTGGTTTTTTTTAATTTGTTTTAGCCGGGACTTTGATTTTATTTTAAAAATGGCGGTAAACAAATATTTATCGGATATAAAATCCAGAATTTTAGGAGTTTTCAAAAAAGAAACATCACAAAAATAAATTTTAAAGAAATATTTCATTTACAAATAAATTATTTTTAGAATCATCGAAAGTGGTAAGGTGTTATGCCATCATAGAGAAGGAAGGCCTCGAAACGCCACAACAAAAGATGATTAAAAAATAACAAATTTCTTCCGAAGAACCAACACGTCATCATCCATGGAAGCAAAAATTGGACTTAGGTTACCCATTGACCCATCAACTATCAGACGCCGCGCACTGCAGGCCGGAAAGCGTGGTTTTCAGATAGCTAAAGAGCCATTTATTTAAAAAAAATGGAGAAAGCTCGTTTGGCTTTTCCAAAAACTCATCTTAATTGAAGTCCCCAAAAATGGAAAACGGTTTTATTTTCTGACGAATCAAAGTACCCTATCCTATGGACGGATATGGTAAAAACATGTCAGGATGCCAAGAGGTGATAGGCTTAATCCAAAATACACTTATGGGACAATCAAACATGGAGTTTGTTTAATTTTGGTCTTGGGCTGCTTCTCTGGGCAAGGAATCGGGCCAATTCGACAAGTAGAGGGCATGATGAAGTCTGAAGACTATGTATACATCCTTTGTTACACCATGCTACCTTATGTCTATTGGGTAATGGACGTTCCAACACAAGACGAAGTGATGAATATTTAGATTTTACCTTGACAGGCCAATTCCAGAGCTAAACCCAATAGAAAACCTGTGGAAAATTATAAAGACAAGAATTGGGAGCAACATCTTTTAGCACATTGTAGTACCCGTGGCATGATGATTAGTAGGTTGGACTTTCATGCCAGAAGTCTTGGGTTCGATCCCAAGCCATCTTAAGTTTTTTAACGGATTATGCCTCTTGCGAGGAATTGACAAATTCTCCAAAAGTAACTCTTGCCATGAAAAAGTGCTTTCTCAAATTAGACATTCGCATTCGGCATATAAACTGTAGGTCCCCTCCATTCCTGACAACATAACTCGCACACAGGAATGGTTGAGAGTTATAAGTCACTAGGCCCCTAGTTCCAACGGACTGTTGCGCTAACCAATTTATTTATAACCTTTTAGCACAAAAGTGACCTATTCGCTGGAATTCAGAGGCAGTGGAATGACATTCCAAAAACGGTTAATAATTACCTTATAGCTTCGATGCCCACAATATTTATCAGAAGTTATAAAAAATAAAGGGTACTCAATTAAATATTAACATTTTTTGCCTTGAAGTACGAAAATAGTTTGAAATTTTGTTTTGAGATCTAAGTTGCAAATGTTTTGCCCAGCAATTTGAACAACTATTAAAGTTTTTAGTTATTTATTTTTTGTTTAAGTAAAGAATGTCAATTTTTTTCCAACAACCCAAACTTAATATCAAAAAAGTATAGAAAACTAAAGAAAGAATTTTCTAAACAATTTTTGTATTTCCATTAAACTTTTAGAACTTATACAGTTTTTGAATAATACTTTACAGCATTGTACCTTTTTATCCAGAAGTGGTTTCAAAGCCTACAAGATTATTAATTATTTTTTTATTTCCATTATTGCGTGCTATATCTAATATCTCGTTTAGAGGTTAGAAAAAATCAATTGGAAAAATTGAATGATCATATTAATATGATGTTTGATGTTGTATGAATATTTTAGAAAATGACTTAAAAACAAGAATTACTATACCGATATCTTTGACTCCGAACCCAATAGAGGTAAACATTCTATACGAAATATTGTTGAGTACTTTTAAGTTTCTTTTTTGTATAGCTTTAAGATATTTGATGTGGTGTTTATGTTAATAAATTAAAAGAGCTGATTCTGTACTTTGTGTCTTATATTTCATATCTCCTTTGTTATGTAATTCAATGTGTATTTGAGATATTGATTATGTTTGAACGGATTTTTTCCCAACTTTCATTTAATGTCGAAAGTATTTGTATAATTTGAAATATGCATATTGATGGGCTTTTATGTTTCAATTGAAGTATTGTATTGTTTTGAAATTCACTATGTTTTTGGAGATATTGCCTTTTTAGTGCAATTTTTGATGAAGGCGTAATTTTTGGAGATATTGTAATTTTTGGATATATTAGTTTTTCTTTGGTATTTCTTTAAAAGATTTAATATGTTGTTATTATTAAAATAAAAAACGCTGAGTTTGTACATTGTGCTTTATACCTCTTATATCTTTTGTTATGTCATAAAATCTTTATGGGAGATATTGATTATTTTTGAACGGACTTTTTGCTAAAGTTCTGTTCAACTACCAAATCATTTTAAATTTAAAATATGCATATCGATGGGCTTTTATTTCTCAAAAGTTTTATAGTTCAATACATTTTTGGAGATATTACTTTTGTGAGATATTGAAGTACCTACATAGTTTGAGATTTTGTACTTTTGGAGATATTGTACTTTTTGAAAATATAAGTCAACTATCGTTATTATTCCAGTATCGAAATTACTCGAACACTCAAGTAGTAAAATCCTAAAGTTTTTAAATGGTATTGTACGACAAAGGATTAATATAATAAATCTAGGATGAGTCATCCCTATTTTGTCGCATTAAAGATTAGAGATCTCAAGTTGCGGTTAATATTGCATGTTATTGAAAATAAAAGGAACGTTTTTTTTCTCTTTGTGTCCTCTTTAAAAAAAGTTCTATATGAGGTGTTAATTCCTCCAAATTCAAAAGAATGACATATATCAAAAACGATTAATTAAAACCATTTAACATTGATAGACAAATTCCGCCACAACCAATTTCATCAAACAAAGACTTTTTAAATTTTTGTTTCGCACAAGGATAAGCACATATCTTACATATTATATAGATATGTTTGTACTGAAAAACTCGAAACCTTTAAAAAATTCATCTAAATCCAAATAAAACTCCGCACTCATCTTTTCCTTTGTTGTGAGGAGCTATATGTATGTTTTTTTAAACTTATTTTTAAGGCAAAGTTCAGCTATTATTATCATCAACAAAGAACACCACACAACAAAAAACACAACTCCCTCTCCACCTTCATGTTCATGCCTTGCATAGCAGCGCAGACACATTCTACATTTTTTATGCACACTCATCTTATCCCAGTTGTAAAATAAGGCCTCTGCTTCAGCTTTAGCTTCGGCATCGGCCTCGTCGTCGTCGATACTTCTCCTCTCCTCGTTCTTTTGCAAAGCGAATCTCTGTGGTTTTGCAACTTTAACCTTTTCCTTTCTTCATTCCATTCTATCCAATTTCTGAACTGTCTTAAATATATTGGTTGCGTTCTTGTTGTTGTTGTTGGTGTTTTTGGTTCTTGTTGCTTGTTGGTTGAGTTCGGTTCACTTTGGATCGGGTTGATTTCGCTTGGTTTTGCCAGAGTTAACCTCTAAGTTTCTTATCAGCACAAGCAGAAACTCTTAGGGAAAAAGTTTCTCCCATCTAATTTACACAAACAAAATATATATATAAGGTTGCACTTTGGTTCTTCTCGTGAGTTTCAAGCTAATTTTAGAACGCACGCCTTACTTACTGACTGTTTTTTCGTTTTTTGATTTTGGTTTCTTTCTTTATGTTTCATTGGTAGATGGTAGGAGAGTCGACATGTGGAACACAGTTTTAACCTCCATATGTTCGTTCGGGGTCGTTGGTGTTTTCTGTTTTCTTATTTGCGGCGTCGACGGCGAATGCATCTGGAAAACATACGTGCGTCCAAAATAAACAAATTAAAGACAGAAAAAAAAACAAGACTAAGTAGGTACACACAAAAACTTTTCCTTTTTGTATGCTAATTGCTAATTGATCATCGCAAGTTGCAACACGTGTGGAAGTGGATACTTCATGTTGCGCTCTAAAGATGGCGCCACGTCAGAGTTGTGGTTGTTCTCTTGTTAAGTGTCATCATCAGCTGTCACTAATTTTTATGTTTACTCAAAGTGCAAAAAAAGCAACAGAGAAAAAGAAAAAACAAGCAAAAACACTTTTTGAGCAAATTTACATTTCCTCAACTTCAAACCGTCACGGCTACACGGTGGGGCGCTGCGTTCGTTATAGGTAGGTTTCCTATATTCACCCGCGTTAGGTTTTTGTCGTTATCGTATTTCTTTTTGAAGTTTGTCTCGTGCAAACCAAGTTCGTTGAACTTTTTGGTGTTTGTTTTTATTTCTTGTTTTTTTTTCTTTTATTAGTTCTTGTGACGCTAAAGTTGTAGCTGCTCTGCGAGTTGATGTTTCTGTCAGCCGTTGCCTTTGCCGTTGATGATGGTGATGATGATATTTGAGTTGGTTTCGAATTGCGTTTAAGTTTCATATCTCTGCCTTGCTCACTCCTTCTCTCTATTTACAGTTTTAGTTTCTATGAATCGAGTATCTTTGTGCAATTTGAATTTAATTGGGTCTGGGGAACGCGCTTTTGCGAATCACGAATTGCTGTTTCGTATTTCGTTTTATTTTTCATATTTTTTTTTGATTTCACGAAGTGAATGATTCTGGTTGTTATTATTGCGTGTTGTTTTAGTTTACGCACTGTTTAGTACAAATTGTGAGAGTTTTTTTTCTTATAACTATTTAATTCTATGAATCAACTCTTTTAACATGAACTGATTTGATGTAGCTGATAGCTAATTAATCATTTTTGTCTGGTTATAGTTTAGTTACCTGCCTGCCTACATGGTTTTTTATATTTGACAACGTTTTTTTATTAGATTTAGATACCTTTTTATTTTGGTGTGGAATTTTGTCTTTTAAGATGATATTTGGATAGGCAGGTAAAATAACCTTAAGAGTCAGTTGAACGAATGTAAATTAGTTCTGCATAATTCAAGATCTTATGAGTCATCTCTTCTATAAGAAAGTCGCTTCGTGGGAGATTATCACTATTTTTTGTTTGGCATCATCAAAAGTGGATATAGTAATAGATATTATGGTGACTGTTAAAAATGTTTTCACTTAGAAGCGACTCGGGAAACTTACAGTATTAACAAAGTTATCTTCGAACTCTATAAAAGTGCCTTTGGTAAGTTATTTTTTGAAAAATCATATTCAAAGAAACATTTTTCTTTGCAACTGTGTTACGAAAGTAACACTATTACAGAGACATTTTTTTTAGCTACTTTTTACGACAGTACAAGATATTTCGAGTTGTAGTTCCAATTGGGAATTACGAAGTTTTACAGTTAACAGCGGCCATATTGCTAAAGCTACCTTTGTTAACTTGGCTGTTTTTTTGGTATATCAACTAATCATCCTAAGATTCATTAGTGTTTTGTATTCAACCATTCCTGTCTGTGTTGTTAGGGATGGGAGGGACCTACAGTTTTAAGCCGAATCCGAACTGCTAATTTGAGAAAGCATTTTTCATGACAATAATTACTCTTCAAGAATTTGTCAGTTCCTCGCAGAAGGCAGCACCCGTGAAAAATTCTTTAGATGTCACAGGCAGAGTGTGAACCTAAGACCTCTGGCATGACAGTCCAACGCAATAACCAGCACCCGTGGCATACTACTTGTTTTTTGTATGTATTGTTGAGTACCAAGAATTTTAAAATATTTTGTCCAACCCAACACTGAATTTTTGTCTAAATAGAAATAAAGTCCCGGATAAATAACCCCATCAAGAGATTAACGAATAATTATCATTGCGCCCTCGCTGCTTAACGATCAATTAACATCCGTGAGTCGAGGACAATCAAGATGAGTCCAAATTAATTTGGAAAATCCAAAAAAGTAACTTTCGCATTTAAGACTATAATTTAGCGAATTTTAAGGTATGATCTAAGTTTGCACCAATACAAAATACAACTGAAACATTAGCAGAAGTATAACAACAGTGTCCTTAGCAAGTTTTTCAAATTTGGGAAGTTACCAAATTGCATCCTGAAAAATGCTCCGTTTAGTGTG
Organism: Eupeodes corollae; assembly: GCF_945859685.1. Classification (NCBI taxonomy): domain Eukaryota; kingdom Metazoa; phylum Arthropoda; class Insecta; order Diptera; family Syrphidae; genus Eupeodes; species Eupeodes corollae. Next base: position 115,784,517 of record NC_079148.1, read on the forward strand.
GAATTCAAAGCTTCGATGTTATATTCTATATTTCTTTGAGAACAACGTTGGCGAGGTCATAACCGATTTTTTTCTAAGAATTGGGCTCTAGGGATTAGAAGTTTTGGAAATGTGGTATGAGCGATTCAAAGGCTCGATCATCTTTCATGGAAGTGATATAAATTGACATACCGAAGTCGTACTAACTGATCGGGGAAAATTGTGCAATTTGGAGAATGTCTAATTACAGACGGAAGTTTGAACATTTATAATTCATGATCGACAGCTATCAAAAAAAAATACAAATAAATTAAATGAATGTTACATTTTATGCAATAAGAGGTTTTACTTTGGAAAACCCACAATTCGGGAATCTTTTAATTTTGAAGGTAACATGTTTCGACATTTGATAACTTAAAACTACTTCATTACTAAAAATGAAACGATACACTCTTCAAGAAAGCATTGACATTTTTCAAATCCACTACAATAATGGTGGGCACTTTAAAATCGTCGTAAAGCGAATTCTCGGCCGAACATTTTCTTCCGTAAATAAATAAATTTGGTGAGGTAACGATCCGTTGAGAACAAGGGTCTAGTGACTTACAACTCTCAACCATTCCTGTGTGTGTGTACTGTAATCAAAGATTGAGGGAACCTGCAGTTTTTTACAAGCCGAATTCAAACGCCTTGAGAAAGCAGTTTTCATGACAAGAATTACTCTTAGAAAATGTGTCAATTCTTTAGATAGACAAGCCCGGCAAAATTTACGATTGTCGATCATCTCTGAATGAGATGACGGAACAGTTTAATATTCACCTCATTTGGGTGCCGGACCACAGAGACATTCCGGGAAATTGCAAAGCCGATGAGCTCGCCAAAAACGGAACACTTCTGCCTCATGTTAGACAAAAACATAACATAGGAACACCACTTGCTACATGCAAATATCTTCTCAAACCTAGAATCAACAAATGCTAGATGGTCACAGAGTACCACCTGCCTAGCAACCAAGCAAATATTTCCAAGTATAGACTTAAAACGTTCAAAAGGCTTGATATCCCTGAGCAGACAAAGTACAAGCTCTACAATTGGAGTAATAACAGGACACTGCCTCATAGGAAGACATGCTCTGAGGCTAGATGTCTACACAAATGACTTCTGTAGAAGCTGCATGGACGAGGAGGAATAGGAAACAGTCCAACACCTTCTATGTAAATGTCCAGCACTCTCCATTAGAAGGAATAACTTTCTCGGTAATCCCTTCTTCGATAATATCAGTGAACTGACAACGATTGACACAAAACCTCTCTCTAACTTTAATAAAAGTACGAAATGGTTTGTTTATTACTCTCCCATGAGTAACCTCATTAGTGGTATCACAATGGACCCTTGAAGTCTTCGTGCGTCAATGACACCTGGACAGCCACTCCAACCTAACCTTACCTTAGATAGGCAAAGATCGAACCCAAGACCTCTGGCATGACAGTCCAACGCACTAACTATCACGCCACGGGTTCCACTCTTTCACTCTCAGACTCTTTTTTAAGGCTTTCAAAATTCAGTAATGAGGTCCTTTTTCAAATCGGTGACTATCTTAAAAAGCAGGATTGTCGCATTCGGTGCTCGAGAAATATACAATGATTGTTGAAATAAGAGTCCTTTCATTTTTTTTAAATAACTTCTCATAAGAATTTGTCGAATTCAAAATGTTGAAATTTCTCGACGTTTCAAGGTAGAGAGACGTCTATGTGTGAGTGTGTACGTAAGTCCAAATATCCGTCCTTAAGTTCATGGAGTAAGTTTATGGAGATTTCGACTTACATTTTGTTTTACAGATTACATCAAAAGCTATAGAAAAGGCTTTCAAAACTACTTAAAATGTTGGTGGTTTTTAAAGTATAGACATTTTCAAACAAAGTACACAATTTGGTTGACTCTAAATATCTCTCGAACAATTAACGGTAGCAACTCCACTGTAATTGTGTATTACGCAAGACTTGATACTTAATTGATATTAATTCGAAAAAAAAATAAAGCAACAAAATATTGTTAGTTATGAAAATATTGTATCATTTATTAAATTTTTTAGAAAAATCGTACAATCAGATTTTATAAAAAAAAGAACAATACAAAAAAAATACTACAGAAAATCGGTAAAAACTGATTTTCGACTTGAATACTTCGAGAATAAATTACTAATTCATTCTATACAAACCACTGTTATTATCAGGGCTGGATTGAGGGGAGGGCAACCGGGGGTAAGCCCCTCAGGCAATCAGTGAAATATCAAAATCATGCGACAATGCTGCAAAGATGAGTGGCAAATACAAGACGATGCAGGCTCTTATATTGGAGAAAAATTATTTATCGGCGTTCGTACCTTGTTGTGGTCATTTTTGAAATTTAGTGGGAAAGGCCGCTACTAACTCTTGTCCATCGGCTGTTCAATTCTTTGATTTCGTGAAAAATTCGTACATGTTTTTCACAGCCAGTATAAAGCGACACCGAAATCTGATTGATAAGTTATCGGAGAAGAAAAGCGCCCAGTTTTTAGTCTTAAAAAAGCTCAGCGACACTCGTTGGTCTTGTCGAGCTGAAGGTACAAAAGCCTAAGTCAATGGCTATTCGGAAATCAGAGAATCTCTAACCAGCATATCTTCCAATAAATAGCAAAAAGACATCGTGAGGAATGAAGCAACGCACGTTCTACAGAAGATGAGTGGTCTCGAAACCACTTTGTTTACAACATTTTGGAACGATATCTTGGAGCGATTCAACGCTACAAACAAGATGTTGCATGGTCCGAAAATGATTCTTGAATCGGCAATGTGTGCACAAGAATCATTGAAATCATTCGTGGAAAACGAAATGATTTTGATAATTACGAGGAAGCAGCCAAAAAATATCCCTTAGTGATGAATATGTACACCCAAGGAAAAATACAAAGTATCCGCCTTAATTTCAGTAATTGACCAGCTATCCGTTTCTCTTACTGAAAGATTGCATGCCTATGAAGCTGTACGTTCGAGATTTGGATTCCTTAATCACATCGAGAATATGGGGTTGCTAGAAACTTGCACGCTGCAGCAGAGGCATTGGTGAAAGTGTATCCGGATGATTTAGAGCCTAGTCTTGGTAATGAGTTGGTTCAATTTGGGTCTTTGCTTGACTCATACAAAAAGGAAGACTATGGAACAGATCAATTGCCGGAACTATTTCACTACCAACTTTTCGAAAATCAAAATTTCAGAGCTACAATTCCCAAAGCTCGAAATTGCATTGAGAATGTATTTGGTTTTGATGGTAACAAATTGTACTGGACTGAGCTCATTTTCAAAAATGAAAATTTAAAAAAAAATAGGCAGGATGGGACAAAACCGTCTATTGAAGCTCTCTCTCCGAAGCGATTTAGGTATTCCGAAAACTGGATTTCAACGAAACCATCACCGATTTTTCCATGAAAAAAGGTCGAAAGGTTCCGTTCGTTATCCCTAAAATTTTATTACAGATTCTTTTTTGGTTTATATTTATATGTGTTTGTTTAACACTAAAGGAATCTACTTGGTTTCGGAAGAAATTATTTATTGAAAAACTCGGGTGAAAAAAAATGATGCACTGTATTTTGAAAATAATTTAGGGCGAGGGGGCCTCCGCTCCTTTATCTTTTATTGCTCCGAGGCCTCCGGATCTCTAAATCTGGCCCTGGTTATTATCTTAAGTAATTTTGGAAAATTCAAAGCTACATTAAAAAAATAAAATGTTTACAAAAGATATTCAACTCAAAATAGTATTATTATTTTCTCAAGCTTTAAGAAATATCGCCAGACGGCCACGAATGGGAAGTTATCACTGTGGGGTCGCATCCCAGCCTCTGTTTTCAATATCAAAATGAAACCTCTTATTGGAAAATTTCGTAACAATATATTTTCTTTCAATGTAAACAAATTAATACCTAGACACGAAATTTTAGGCAAGTAGGCATGAATCCTAACAAAATTGATTAAGTTCATTTTTCTGTGATTCATTAAATCCGTCCATGAACTTTTGCAGGCATCAATCTTAATCCTTTTAAAACTAACTCAATCCTATTCACCAGAAAAAAACCTTAAGAATGACAAAAACACATGTTAATTCTCACCATGACGTAAACCCTTTCAAAAACTAACTTCGCAGGCTCATCAAGGATCAGGACAGGATTAAGACTTAGTATAAAACCAAATTCCCACCTTACTTTACCAGTAAAAAGAGTTAGGTACTTATTCATTCCAGTCACAAGTCAAGAGAAAAAAGAAAACACCTTCATCTTGTTTTTCTCAACGGGTCGTTCGTCGCTTGGTCTGGGCTCGGTGTCGGGAGTGAGTGCGGGTCGTGATGGTCCATGAAAATTCAAAAAACAACATCATCCAAAAAAAAAAAAAAACATTCGTCTAGACTTGAATTAGTTTCACTACACACATAAATAGGTATACCTCTATTGCATTTCGCCGCCTAGGTATATGAGTGTATCAGAAAGAGAGGTATGAATGCACATAGAAACATAAGGACGAAAAAGGAGAAAAACAACAAATAAAAAACTCACGTTTGTTTGACATTTACAGCTGCCGACGAAAGTGTTCCTCGTTTTTCTTTTTTATTCTCTTTGATATTGTCGAACTTTAATCCACTTGAATTCTGGAAACTGGATTTTGATACTGAAATTGATGCTGATGATGCTGGTGGACGGATAAAAAGAGATAAATAATGGATCCAAACACACAACAGGAAGAAACCGAAACCACCATCAAAAAGAGTTGAACAACACCAGATTTTCCTCCACACCAAAAATTGTAGGTAGGAATTTTAGTTGCGCGGAAAGATGAACGTTAAAAATCGTGCTGCTTAAGGTACTTTTCCACTTTTTCTTGATTTTTATTTGGCGTCTTGTTTCGTATTCACTTTGATTTGGGAGGAAACAAAATTATTATTCACAGCACTTGCACTTTTTCTCACCGCATTCCAATGCCACCGACCCGATAAGACACTGATGATGAGGAAGAGATAAGATAGGCAAACACAACAACTACCCCCACCAAACGATAAAGAAAGAAACACCGACACTTACTTTAGGGTGTGTTTTTAAGAGATTACATTTTTTTAAGTTTCTCGTTTTTTTTTAAAGGAATTTTTTCCATCCACGAGATTTTAGGAATCACGAATAGACGCGTCAAAAAAAAAACCGAAATCACTCCACATCCACAATCCACAAACACCTTGCTATACGATATTTTGTTGTAATTTAATTTAATTTAATTCATCTACAGATGTTTTGTAAGCGACTTTTCACGCGTGACGATATTTCAATTGAGAAAAAGAAAGATGGGGAAACGCGAGAAATGCACAGATGGATTGAAATTGAAAGATGAAGCTACGACAAGGGAGACAAGTCGTGTCGTGTAGCTGGTGGAATTTAGGTGGATGATTAAAAAATAACAATCACCCCTTCACTTGGTTTTGAAATTACAGCACATTTCAATTTAAACACATTTCACATAGTTGTTAAAAAACATTTTATTATTTTTCATTCTTTTCTATTTTAAATTAATTTTTAATCGAAATTATGATAGAAACACCGACAGCGTTTAACATCTTACCGACAAGAAAATCACAATCGAACTGAGAAAAACAGAAACTAATAAAAACAGCAAAGCATGATAATTGATTCGAGTTAAAGTGAGATAGATAGTTGAGTTGGTTGAACAAAAACGAAACGATGTGAAAAGATGAAATATATTTACGTTCGCTATACGCATACAGGTGTAAATATAATGTTGTAAAAGCAGAAAGAGGGAAAGGGAAACCAAACTGAAACCACCAAATGAGTATGAATGATGAATGCGTTTGTTGGGTGTGGATGATAAGAAAATCGCATGATAGTTAGCGAAAAATGAAACAGTGATGCCAGAGCGACGAAAATATTGAAATGGTTATAATTTTTCTTAGAAAATGTTTATGTAGAAAATTTTATTGGAGGCGAACAAAATTTAAAAGAGATAAACAAAAAACAGTGTCTGTATTTTTAATGATTGAATAAAAGTGAAAGATTTGTTTATCATTATTGGAATACGTATAAAAGTATCGAAAAACTTTGAGTTTGGTTTTGCAAAGGGAGTTCTTGTCTTATTTAAAATAAAGCAAAGAAAAGATCATATAGCTTTTTAGCAGAATTTCAATTGCATTGGAATACTTTATAAAGTAACGTTAAAACATTCATAGATTTCAAAAATCTCGAGCTTTACAAAAAAAGTTTTTTTTTTCAATATCTAACAATTTCTTATTTCGAAAGTTCTATGAACAAATGAAACGAACTTCACAGGTACATAAACCTAGAACCGAAGGCTGCAAAGACGAAAGTGGAAACATAATAGTGGAACCGAAGTCAATGTTGAGGATATGGAAGAACCACTTCTGCAGACTGTATAACGGCGACGACGAACTGAATTCCGCTGTCAGGCAGGATAATGATCCATTCAACATAGACGACGAAAGCCAACAATCCCATCCTCCCGACTTAGAGGAATTAAAGATTGCCATATCTAAGCTTAAGTCTAATAAAGCCGCTCGAGCGGATGCCTTGAATGCCGAGCTCTTTAAAGTAGCTGGAGATAAGTTGGTTAGGAGCATGCACCAACTTATCTGTAAGATATGGTCGAAAGAAAGCATGCCCGATGAATGGAACCTCAGTATTGTTTGCCCGATCCTGAATAAAAGGAGACCCTCTAAACTGCACCAACTATAGAGGAATCAGTCTACTTATCATCACCTATAAAATATTCTCTGCCGTAATATGTGAATGTCTAAAGCCCATCGTCAACAACCTCATAGGTCCTTATCAGTGTGGTTTTAGATAAGGAAAGTCCACAGTTGATCAAATATTCACATTACGGCAGATCCTGAAAAAAATCGACACCCACCATCTTTTCATCGATGTCAAGGCCGCATATGACAGCATCTACAGGGCGAGCTGTATAGAAACATGTCTAGTTTTGGCATCCCTGCCAAACTCAACCGTTTGTGCAGGATGACCATGGAGAATTCACACTGCTCCATAAAGGTTGGGCACAACTTAACAGAACCTTTCGATTTCAAAAAAGTCTTTTTGACCATGCGCTGTCATGCGATTTTTTTAACATCGTACTTGAAAGAATAGTGCAGAGCTCACACGTCAACACTAGAGGCACTATCTTTCAAAAGTCTGTCCAATTACTAGCATATGCTGATGACATTGACATAATCGGAAGAACTCAGCGTGATGTCAATGGGGCTTTTGTGAGTATTGAGGCAGAGGCGGCAAAAATGGGTTTAACGGCTAATGAGGTCAAAACAAAGTACATGCTGTCGTCAAGAAAGTACATACAACACCGACGTTTTGGTCAAAACTTCACAATCGACAGACGTAACTTTGAGGTAGTCAAGGACTTCGTCTACCTAGGCTCCGCTGTAAACGCAGAAAACACCACCAGCGCTGAGATTAAACGCAGAATAACTCTTGCTAACCGCTGTTTCTTTGGGCTAAATGAGTGGTAAAGTCCTTTCTCGAGGGACCAACGTGTTGCTATATAAGACCCTCATCATCCCCGTCCTGCTATACGGTGCAGTAGCATGGACTATGACAAAAGCAGATGAATGCACCGTGGGTCGGTTCGAGAGAAAAATTCTTCTTGTGATCTACGGTCCCATATGCATCGAAGGAGAGTGGAGGAGAAGATGGAACAACGACGGGCTGTAATGCGATGCAGACTTAGACAGAAGAGTAAAAGTCCAACGACTAAGATGGCTGGTTCACGTAGAGCGCATGGAAACCAATGCTCCTAACTGGAAAATTTTCGAATCCATACCCTCAGGACAGTGGGCAAATGGAAAGTGACCTCACCCAACTTGGAGCGCGAAACTGGAGACATCTAGCTAGGGACCGAGCTAGATGCAGAAGTATGTTGGGTGAGGCCCTAGTTCACACAGGACTGTAGCGCCACGTTAAGTAAGTAAGGAAATTGTATAAGTATAAGTACCTTTTTCAAATTTAATCCGGATTCATAAAAAGGCACTGCTATTAGGTTTGATAGAAGTATTTGGAATTCCGTTCAAATAAATTTGGTATTTTGACTCTGTTTCGAAATGTTAAGTATTTAGCTAATCCCATTTTACCTTTCAAAACTATTTTTTGGCATGAGGTACAGAAAGTGTTATTACCCTCTTATCTATCATTTGACTATTTTTTTAGATAAATGTAGCAACAGCAAAAATATTAGATTGCATTTTATGATATTCCGGGAAACTATGAAGACTGAGTAAGAAAATTGTGTGACTTAAGAAAGTCTGTATTTTTTTGGCGTATTTTCGGAATAAACATTTGGGATCTGAGAAGAGCTACTAAAGCCCTACGGAGCGGAAAGCAAACGATAATGCTTCATGTAGATTTTTGAATGGAATTGAAGAACACAAAGCCTGGTTTTAAGATTCAAATCTTGCCGTTTGGTAACAATTATGAGGCTACTACACACGTTTGAAGAATTCCGTTCTCGATAAATTCACCAACGGCACTTACAGCAGCATATAACTACGTTATACTATATAACTACGTTATATTGAGTCAAGTTGCCATGACTAATTTACACATTTGTAGATATAGGTTACTTCTCAAATCTTAATTTGAAACGAATGTGGATAATTGGCATGGACCTTGTATTTCAACAAAAAAATGTAAGAATCTTAAGATTTTGGTGTATGTAGTGAAAAAAAAAACGCTCAGCTAAATGTTTAGCACTTTTTTGTATTTAAATAATTTCAATGCGTACATTTTTGGTAATGGCATTGATTTAAAGTACTTACATCCTCAAAATGTCCAAATAGTTCAATTTTCCTTTTTTAAAAGCCTTTAAAACATTCCAGTTTTCATGAAACCTATCAATTTATAAAACTTAGAACAGTAGTTCAACTTGAAAAAGTCTTAAATAAACTTTTTTTTCTAAAGTTGACCCTAAAAAGTTATTTAAAACAATGCTCTGAGTAAAACACCATCCTTTTTGTTTTCTTTTCATTTAACCTAAATTCTTGGACATCTTAAGAACATTGTCTTCATTTCCATCTTCTTTTACTTTATATACTCTTACCTTCCCTACCCCACACATCTTCCAACCTATCTTGAAGTTTTAATCTCTATCTCATTGTGAAGCCTAACGCTAGGGCATTGTTTTCCAAAGCCATCAAGTTGATCCTGTGTCGTTAGTTTTCCAATCAATTAGGTAAATGCAAAACTTTACGTTGTCTATCCTTGTTATCTGTTTCTTTCTCTGTCTTTCTCACTCTTTGTCCATCTCTTTTGTCAACAGAATAATGACAACAACAAAAACAAAAAACAAAAGACATATTGCATTCATTCCATTACATCCTTCCTTCTTTTTTGTTGCTTTTATCAGGATTATTAAACTTTTCTATGGCAAAATGACAAAAGCCTACAGAAATAATCAATTAACTTCCAAAACAAACAAAAAGAATTGAAGAAGAATTAAAAAACAAGAACCAAAAAGGTGAACAAATAAAACATCATTTCTCTATCAACCCATTTCAAACTTTGGTCCATTTAAAGTTGAACTAGGTACCCAACTAAACCAAGAGAGAGATGATGCTCTTTGTCATTTTTCCTTTCAAAACTAACCAAACCAAACCAACCCCCAAAATGCAACCCACATCCGCCACCCTCTTTGAATTGAAAAGCCAAATCAACCACCCAACTATCCATACCTCCCGTGCGCCACCTTCACCATCCGGTGCTTGTAGTCTACGTCCATATTCCAACATTGCGCAAACCAGTGCGGAGTAGAAATTTCAACAAAATATAAAACAAAAATCAATTGGATTTCATTCATTTTGTATTCCGTCCAGTACTATCTTTACCACCTTTCGCCATCTCTGCTACACATGGACAGTGGACATGGTATTGGAATAATGTAAAGTGGTTGGTTTTGGTTTGAGAAGCTGGCTTTAGTGGTTCCATCTCTAGACTAAAAGAGAAAATATATCAGCAGAAGGAACACAAAACAAAACTAAAACTATCATCATCATGATATTGCTTTGCTGGTCAAAATAAACAAACACAGGAAAACAGAAAGAGATAAATACAAAAAGAGGGAAGAGTCAAGAAATACCGGCTTTTCCATAATAATATTTATGATATCAATACATGTTTATGTTTATTTGTGTGGGTGTGGATTGAATTTAATATTTATTTACATGTATGGATTGTGGAATCTAACTATAGAAGAGAAATTAAGGGGAAAAATTGAGCGAAAAATTATATCATGCGACACGCGATAGAAATGAGGGAAAACACTGTCATAATAATGGAAGTCATTTTTATATGACAGATAACTATAGTTCTCAAACTTTTATGTAGTGGAACATAATGAATATGAATAGAATCCACATAACTTTAAGGTATAAACACAATGGTGGGTAGATTAGTTGGAATATTTTGAATAGCTTCTTTTTATAAGTCGTGTATCACAAGATACTTAAATTAAGAGTACAATCTATGAACTAAAATACATGAAAAATAATGAATAATTAAAAACTTATAAAAAATTAAAGTTAATGAATTAATAATCTGTTTATTTACTGCCTCTAAAGTGGAACAGAGTTCGCCGGGCCAGCTATTTTTTGATAAGTTAGAAAGGAATTTTGGAAGAATCTTGAATTTGGCTCAGCGTTTAATTGTGATGAAGTTTCGTACGAAATTCGACAAATCGAAAAATCTGACCGAATACAATAGCTTTCAATTGAAAGTTACAAAAGGTTTTTAAGATATCAATGGAAAAGTCTAAGTATTTCCATTATCATTTTTAAGAAACAATTAACTGTGCGCCCTTAAATATGGATTATAGTTCAGTCGTTCATGATATAATTTTGTAGATAATTGTTATGTTTTATTCGAAAAATATAGTCCAAAAACAAACCGAAAAAGATTAACTTTGGTAGAAAGCTTTATTTAACGTTTCTTAAAAAATCCTCTTACTTTATATCGGAGCAAAATTGTTATGCATACACATTTTATTCGTACATTTGATAGACAATGGTGGACACGAATTTAGCACATTGGAAAGAGCACAAGTATTTTTCTACTTTCAATTCTTTATCACTTGCAAGTAACGGTTCATTTTTATGTTGTTACTAAAACTACCTTATATGGGAATAAAAATCTGTACATAATTGAAAAGTGAAATACCGTTTTTCGAAAAATGAAGATTGTCTGTTATTTGCGTTGTTTTTAGCTGGACATAAATTTAACCCGTTTTGCAATCAATTATTTTTAATTTTTGTGTTTTTTTAAAAAGAAAATAACAATTTTTGAGGTAGTAAAATTTTCCTTAAATAATGATCTATATTTAAAAAAAATAAAAAAAAAATTAATTAGTCATGGCAAAAGGAAAATGGTGCTCAAAGGAAAAAAGAAGTGTGATCTTAAAAATGAAGTCAAAAGGGCCAAAGGTAACAGACATTTCTAAGTCATTAGAATGCTCTAGGAAGCTGTTATATAATGCCCTTCGTCATTTCAAAAAGTTTGGAGTGATTGAAAACGTTCAAAAAGCCCCCGGTCCAGAAAGACAACTACAAATGAAGATAGAATTATTTATAGGTTATCGAACAAGGATCCGTTTAAGACCTCCAGTGCCATTCGAAGGGAACTTTCAACGAACTATGGAGTACATTTTTCCTGAAGAACCATAAGTCGCCGATTAAATGAAAACAATCTATGTGAGCGTTGCTCAGAGAAAACCGGTTGTATTAAAAGAAAATCTGAAATCTAGGTTACAGTTTGCCAAAGCTCACCTAGACAAACCAATTAGTTTTTGGAAAAACGTGTTCTGGAGCGATGAATCACAACTCTGCCGATTCAGATCGGACGGGAAAAAACATCATATTGAGCAAAAAAAAACAACCAATTTAACACAATTGTGGTAGTAGATTCAAAATGCTCGGTTTGCAATTATAAAATCACGATGTGAGGCTTTGATTGAAAGTTTGCCAAGAAGAATTGCTTCTGTACTGCAAAATAAAGTGTTCTTTACAAAATATTAAGAAAAACTTAGAAATGATAACGGTACGTAAAATTTTATCAAGAAACTGTTGAATGCGCTAAAATTTTAAAGTATTTCACAAAGTGTTTGCAATTAAAATTGAACTTTGGAAGTAATTCGTAGAACTACTGCAGAAGGTTGATTTTTATAATTCGGTTCACACCGTGATCGTTATTTTTTTGGAAAAATTATTTCCGATACCGAAGTTAATTCTTAGTTTCACTACTCTTTGCGTTCTATTAATAACTTCTTCGTTTTCAAAATATTGTTCAAAATCATTCAATTTTTTATATATTATCACTAGCTGACCCGACACACGTTGTGTTGTCATATAAATAATTTCTAGCGAATATTTTGCTAGTAATAAATAACTTATGTAAGTGTGTAAGGATGTGGTATTTAAGTGGAAGAGATATAGAGCATTGTAAACGGTGACAAAATTTTAAAATCACAAGTCACCAAACAATTTTCTTTTAATTTATTAAAATAAATTCTTTAAAATTATAAATATACTACAAAAAACAATATCAATCCCTTAATGCAACAGAGAGTACAATATTTTTTGCGATCACAACTTTCTCCATTACGCACAAACTAATTGGTTTGCCCACTTGAGAGCACGCCACGTATAATTGTCCGTGTGAAAAACATGAAGTTCTCAAATCTAAGCCACACCCAGGCATCTTTTGACCTTGAGACTTATTGATAGTCATTGCAAATGCCAATCTAATTGGAAATTAAAGGCTTTTGTGTTGAATTGGCACATCTGTGGGTACAATAGGGATACGCGGTAATAATATATTTTCACTTCGGAATTTAAAATTATGGCTTCTATAACATTTTTCATTAATTTTTTAATTACTAATAGCGTGTCGTTGAACAACCGTGGTGAGTTCAAATTACGAAGCAAAATTAACGGAGATCCAAATTATGGAGCAAAATTACCGGAGATCCAACCTTCAGTTGTAAATTATGCGGTGGCATGCCTGGTAAATCCAATGAGTTCAAAAAATTAGTTGGGTAATTTACAGTTTCGGTAGTATCAAAAACTATATCAATAGATTTGTATGACACCAAGTCTCCTGGTAACAAATGTTATACCTTGAGATTTAATTCGTTGACATCTACATTTTTTGGTTCTAAAATTGATTTTTCTGCCAGCCACTTATGATTTGTGTATTGTCTGTGTACATCGGTAAAAAAAGAAATACCTTTTTAAAAAGGAGATCCTAGCTCAGCAGCAAACTATAGGGGCATTTCGATTCTTCATTGTTTGAGAAAAATATTTACCCAAATTCTATACTGCAGGCTTATGAGGTGGGTACAAAAAAACAAATTGCTCAACACTTTCCAAGCTGGTTTTCGCTCTGGTCTTTCAACTGTGGACCAAATCTTCGCACTCTCCAATATAGCAAAACGTTTCATCGATAACAAACAAAAACTTTATGTCTTTTTCATTGATTTTAGGGCAGCATTTGATACTATCAACAGGAATTCACTAATTTATAAATTATCACATTTTGGTATTTCGACGAAATTTTTAAGACTCTATAAACTTCTTCTCACAAATAATTGCGCTTCTGTGTCAAATGGGAGTTCCATATCCAGCTTCTTTAGCACTGATTGCGGTGTGACCCAAGGTTGAATATAAACACCTCAAAATCAAAAATTATGATTTTTGAAAGCACCCGTCGAAGGAGAAACCCGCTAGAAGCATGGTCATTGGATCGTGAACCTATGAGGTGCTTAACCAATTTAAGTATTAAGGTGTTCTATTTTGTAGCAATCTAGATTTCAGGCCCCATGTTAAGGAAAAATGCTTATCGGCAAAAACTGCAATAAACCTTATATGGAACAAAATCTTCTGCAATAAGTACATAGACATCTCAGCTAAATTTAGAGTTTTTGAAGCTACTATAAACTCATGCTTATGCTATGTCAGTCAAGTTTTTGGTTACCAAGATCTTGATGAATTTGAGATAGTGCAGCGTTTCTTTTTTAAATGAATATTTAAACTTTCAAGCTATACACCAACTTACGTTATACATGTGGAATCAGGGATCCCTCCGATTTTTCTAAAAAATCTTAAATTTAATGCCGATTACATAATGAAATTAATGCAAAGTCAAATGAAAATCTTCATAAGCAAATGATGGATTTCGCATTCCGAAGGAATTTATCGCCGTTTAAAATGGTATGAAATAGCAAATGCACACGGATCTAAACCTTGGTACAACTTCTCTTGATAATTGGAAAGGTAGGTTTATGAATGTATTGCGTTGGTTGATGATTCATTGTATCTCAAGTTCTTAAATAGGGCTCGAACCTCTCCAAGCATATTGGTCTATAAGCAGCTCAATCACACTTTGTTTGTAACCAATTATTTTAATAGTAATCTTTCTGTAAATCAAATAGATACTTTGTTTAAAGCAAGAACTGAGATGCTAAATCTGAATTACAAACCTCACAGAAATGATAATCCCAGGTGTAACCTCTGCAATCGAAATGAAATCGAAGATGTCAACCACTTTTTAGCCGTTTGTCCAATTCTACAAGAACTCCAAAGACTTCATTTTTTAAAAAGCTTTCTCAATCACCAGGAAACGAAACAAATTTTAAACGGAGAGTGGGGTTGGAAGGACCTTTACAATTTTATTGATCATGAAACAGTTTTGATTACCGAAACAGTTTTTTAGAGTAATTTTAATTTTTTAAATATATGTATATTTATGTATCATTATCTAAGATGTAACGAGGTAATATATATTATAAACTTGGATATTATGTTTTTTAAATTCAATTTATTTATTCAATTGTCTACATAATCTATTTATAATCTATTATAATAAGATGAAATTTGATTTGGTGAATACCGAGATTACTGAGTGGTAAAATGGCAATGATAATGCTAAGATCCTCAATAGCAATCAATGCTTCATTGTACATCATAGCGTCACTGAATACTATCGTAAGATCGTTGCACCTTGTACGATGTTGATGAAATTAAACCATAGCACTTAGGAATATAAAAAATAGATAAAAACCTATTCTCAGACCTACAGAAGGTATATGCAAAATTTCATTGAAATTGGTTAAGTCGTTTTGGAGGACTATGGCAACTACCACTGTGACAGGAAAGTTGTATATATTAGATTTTTTGTACTACAAATTGTCAAATTCCATTTAAAGATGAATACGATGTCGATGGATTCAAAAAACCTCCACAAAATCTTTAGACATCTTTAAATTGAGATGGATAAACCCTAAAATTTTAAAAATACAAACTAAATCAGCTTATGTCCATGGCCTTGACAAATATAATTTGCGTCTTCATTTCCAAAGCAGTTCATTTATTTTTACTTGATTAATTAAGGAACTAACGAGTGTTTCATTTTGTAGTTTTAAAAATATAGGGAATTCGACATCTGTCAAACTAAGTTGTTAAACCAATTTTTTGTTCAGTTGAAAGTCTGACATTTACGAAAATAGATCGCTAAGCTTAGCACTACTAAAAAAATGGTGATTTTGCTTCAGCCACATAACGTGCTTTAAGAGGAGATTATGGTTTACAAAATGGTCCAACTACTCAAGCAATTGGCAAAATTGTGAAGAAATTTGAAGAGACTGGATTGATTGCAGATATTGTAAGGCCTGTGCATCATCGTTTCGCTCGTTCCACTGAAAGAATTTCTGCTGGTAAGTGAAAGTATTGCTGAAGTCCCGAATGTGTCGATTCCTCGTCGTTCTCAGGAATTAGGACTGTTTTACGACACATTATGTCATATTTTGCATTTGAATCTAAATTTACATCTATATAACGTCCAGCTCAAATAATAGCTGACCATTTACAACGTCGTAGATACGTCGAATGGGTGTTTGAATAACAGGGGGTGGAAGGCGATTTTTCGATCAAAAATTTCATCAGCGACGAAGCACATTTCTCACTTAGTGGGTATGTTAGTAAACGAAGTTGTCATATTCGGGGGTCTGACAATCCTCAAGTAATTGAAGAGACGCCAAAATATCCAAAAAAAAAAGTCACTGTGGCTGGACCTTACTTCTTCGAAGACGACAATGGAACGACTGTTACCGTCAATTGGGAGCGTTATGGTCATATGATAACCGACTTTTTTTGCCCGCTATTGAAGAATATGACGTAGAGAATGTGTGGTTTCAACAAGACGGTGCCACATGCCACACAACACGAGCGAATACGGCTTTTTTGCAAGAGACATTTTCTGACATTTCCTCATCGTGGCGTTTATGCATATAAACCTTTAATTCTTGAGCACTTAAAAACCAATATTCGTCAAGTTATGACTGAGATACCACCCAATATGTGTCAAAAAGTGGTAATTTAAATGATGTTGTTCTTCAGACATAATGTCAACGCTCAAACTTTAGAATACAAAGAAAATATTTTGTATTTGTTTTTTTTTTTACGTTTACTTTTGAAAATGGATAAACCTGTATGGATATGGTAAGTATTGCATAAGTAAAAAAAAATTCGAAATTGAGATTTTAATCAAACATGAAAAAAGTGGGTCCCTCGATTCCGTTTGTCTTACTATGCATCTCTCCTCGGCCTTACATTTCGGACCATTGGGCCAGTTAATATCAGAGCCGGCAAACGGCTCTAATGCCATACTTGTAAGTTTTTATTTTCTATTGTAAATTATTATGATTTTTCTAAGACTAAAAATATGAGTAATTTATTTTGCAAAAATCGAAAATTCAAATTTTCTCAGAAACGAAACGATAAATTTGTTTTTAATTTACTGTAATTTTGTTTTTTTTTTTTTAACTTGGCTTCTTTTAATAAAAAAAGTACTTTTGTTTTGCTCCAGAAGAGAGCCACGCGAAGAACTTTTATTTTTTTCAGTTTCTCAAGAACTCATCAAACGATTTCCATAATTTTGACTGTGTTTTTTTTTTTGGAAAATCTATGAATAGTATAGTAGGATTTTACACGAATTACAAAAACAATATTCGCAGTATGAATAGGTACTACGTTAAAAGTTAAAGTAAAGGGTGATTTTTTTGAGGTTAGGATTTTCATGTATTAGTATTTGACAGATCACGCGGGATTTCAGACATTGTGTCAAAGAGAAAGATGCTCAGTATGCTTTGACATTTCATCATGAATAGACTTACTAACGAGCAACCCTTGCAAATCATTGAATTTTATTACCAAAATCAGTGTTCGGTTCGAAATGTGTTTCGCGCTTTACGTCCGATTTATGGTCTACATAATCGACCAAGTGAGCAAACAATTAATGCGATTGTGACCAAGTTTCGCACTCAGTTTACTTTATTGGACATTAAACCAACCACACGAATGCGTACAGTGAGTACAGAAGAGAATATTGCGTCTGTTTCTGAGATTGTTGCTGAAGACCGTGAAATGTCGATTCGTCGCCGTTCGCAGTAATTGGGTTTGTATTATTCGACCACATGGAAGATTTTACGCAAAGATCTTGGTGTAAAACCGTATAAAATACAGCTCGTGCAAGAACTGAAGCCGAACGATCTGCCACAACGTCGAATTTTCAGTGAATGGGCCCTAGAAAAGTTGGCAGAAAATCCGCTTTTTTATCGACAAATTTTGTTCAGCGATGAGGCTCATTTCTAGTTGAATGGCTACGTAAATAAGCAAAATTGCCGCATTTAGAGTGAAGAGCAACCAGAAGCCGTTCAAGAACTGCCCATGCATCCCGAAAAATGCACTGTTTGGTGTGGTTTGTACGCTGGTGGAATCATTGGACCGTATTTTTTCAAAGATGCTGTTGGACGCAACGTTACGGTGAATGGCGATCGCTATCGTTCAATGCTAACAAACTTTTTGTTGCCAAAAATGGAAGAACTGAACTTGGTTGACATGTGGTTTCAACAAGATGGCGCTACATGCCACACAGCTCGCGATTCTATAGCCATTTTGAGGGAAAACTTCGGAGAACAATTCATCTCAAGGAATGGACCGGTAAGTTGGCCACCAAGATCATGCGATTTGACGCCTTAAGACTATTTTTTGTGGGGCTACGTCAAGTCTAAAGTCTACACAAATAAGCCAGCAACTATTCCAGCTTTGGAAGACAACATTTCCGAAGAAATTCGGGCTATTCCTGCCGAAATGCTCGAAAAAGTTACCCAAAATTGGACTTTCCGAATGGACCACCTAAGACGCAGCCGCGGTCAACATTTAAATGAAATTTTAAGATTTTGCAAATTTTATGCGTTTTTTTTTTTTTTAAAAGTTCTCAAGCTCTTAAAAAATCACCGTTTACTTTGCAAAATAACAAAAGTTGTCACTTATCAGAAAAGAATTCTGCAAATTTGTGTTTTGTGAAACGTATTTTTCAAATAGGAAAACATTTCAATTCAATAATTTTCTCGTTGTAGCTTTGCATTTGGTGAAACGTTATTTGGAAGCTAAAAGTACGAAGTTGCGAAGTTGCAAAGTGAAAAGATTACTTTTTCCATGCAACCACTAAGGTGGTTAATAATAACTTTGATGAAGCATGAAAAAAAGTTTGATTGCTTTAAATTGCAATTAAAAAATTCAGTAATTTATTTCCAGAATTTTAAATTTCAAAATTTGCTTACAACAAAATGAAATCAAGGAATTATGGCTGCAAATTTTTTGAAATTAATACTTTTTCGATTTATTCACGTTTCCTCAAAAGTGAACTCATCTCGGACAAAAATTGAATTGATGGGTTTTGAAGAAAATATAAACGATATTCAGATTAAAGCTTAAGAATTAAGGTAAGCTTATGATGGTTTTCTTACATGTTTAGAAAGCAGTAACAAAAAAACTATAGACTAAATTTTACATATTGTTATCAACTTATGTTCATAAAATTATACACCTTTGTTCCCTTTCAATAGATATGTTATACATATTTTAGGTTCTTTTGAGAACCAACCGCAGCATTGTTAAGGTCTCATTAGCTTCCTGTATGCCCATAACTAGATAAACCTAATAACAATTATATTTAGTCTACAAATTACATTAAACCCTTAATTTACCTTGAAGTGTTTTACTTGCCTCTCATAAGGCTCCTTGTAGCTTCCTTCCTCCTCTTCCCCTGCTAAATTGCAGGACCAATATATTTTTAAACAAAATAATGTCATTTTCCTACCTCTCTTTGGATGGATTACTTCACCAACTAATCGGATATAGACATTGGTTTCTTGGATGAAAGACATCTTTGTACGGTAATTGATATAATCATTGTCTTGGAAAAGGGTTAATTTTTAATCCCACTTATAGACACCATAAGAATTGTGTCAATTCTTTCTGGAAGATAAATTTAATGACTCTTTCGACCTTTCTTTGAACTTGTGTAATATAAAATATCAACAAGGATCTTATTCCACTTGAAGGTTTGTGATAATGTGACACTTTTAGTACTTCAAGCTAAAAGAGTAAAAGGCACTTAAACGACGATACCTTGTGAAACTTAAATAGAAAAAAAGTGAAAGTATCTGTATACAATTCAAAACCATACGACCATTTCAAAGGAATACTTGGAACGCCCTAACTGCCCGAAGCATTGCATTTGGTTTTGGGCTTCATCAAATTAGCTTATCAAAGCATGCACTCAGCCCTACACTCGTTACATACTTACAAACAAACATCCATCCACACATTCTCCCTTTTTCCAATGAATTCTAAAACTAACAACACTTTTCATTCCCTTTTCAAATGTTTTCAAGCATCGCAGCGGCTCGGTGGCGGCAGGCTGTAGCCAGAGCCGCGTGTTGGTATTTGAAGCTGGAATCGATTCTGATTCCGCAGAGAAGATCCTTTGCTCTCTGTTTCTGTGCTGATGACTGCTGCACGCACATTTATCAAAAACTAAGTCCTCTTTCAGTGACATCGAACAAGGGACACTATCAAAACGCTGCGCTGCACAAGCTGGACTGGATATAGGAGGACACAGAAATAGAACTAGAAACAGAACTAGAGAGGACACATCACTGCGCTCTGGGCTCACTGATGCAACCATGGACTTGGACATTCTGGACATTGGACACGCATTGCTTTGTAATTTTGATTCACAGTCATCGTCGTCGTCCTCGTCGTCGTCGTTTGAGGCGTTACAAATTCGGTTAGGCAAAGATAAAAGTGTGTGATGGAGTGCATCAGTGCTGGGGATTGGGTGCAATGGGCAATGGACATGGCATCAGGAGATAGCATCACATGTATCTGTATATTCCATGGATGCCAACTGTTTCAATCTTTGAGTCAATCATTTGTGTAAAAGGGAAAATTTGCATATGGGTGGATGGGTGGATGAGACAGTGGGCGGTCGGAGGTGGTAGTTTGGTTGCATGGTTGGTGCTGCTGCTTCCGAGCTCGTGTTAGAGTTCTTTTTTTTGTCCCTTTACGAATTGGGTTAGGGTATTTCAAATCAGAAACGAACAAAATTGAGTGAAGGATGACAGAACTTCAAAATTGGTTAACAGAAAAATACGCAGAGTTTTTGGGGGGATTCTTCTTCTGTTTTTTTGTTTTTCTGTCGTTTGTTTCCACAAGGGAAAGGGACAGAGTGATTTATGTGCATAGAACAAAAGAAGACTTTATCTTCAATTTGCAGAATGTACTGTATACATGTACATTATGGGAACACGATAAGGGACGGAATTCTGATGAAAAGATTTGTTTTTATCTTCCCACACATCACCAAAAAAAAAACACAATTTGAGTTCATAAAATAAAAAAAAAAAACAAAGAAGAAAACTTTTCAAAAGTTGACTCTGGGGTTATGAATTTTTATAACTTGTTCTTATATGTTTGTATATGGAACATCAAGAAGCTTAAAATTGTATCTACATGCAAAAAGATAACATTTACATTTCGGACGGTACAAAAAATACAGCTCAATGAATTTAATACTAAACCTTTTTTAAGGTTTAGGGAGAAAAATATGGTTTTCTATTGGAATTGTTCAACCACATATCGTCGTCTGTCACTGCTCGTTCTATGAAAAACTCTCTTTTAGGTATCATCTTGAATTTTCGAAATATTCGTATTTTTAATTTGTTTTAAATTAGAGTGGTATGGAGCTTAGATTATATTCTCAGAATTGAAACTGTTTTTCATATTTGTAAAAATCAAGACTTAATTCAACGAAGACTTTAAATTCAATTGCACCTTGTTTTCCCAATTGCACCTTGTTTTCCCCACTTTTTTATCGAAATCAAACCAACTTTTTAAATCAGTAGGTACTTTTGTGTTTGTCGAAAAAATCAAAAATTTACGAAGAAATCCAGTCTTCCGTCACTGGACTAAAAAACCTTATGATTTATGTGCCTTTTACAATTGTTGTTATATAACCTTATAAAGCGAATAACTTGACGTTCAACATATTTGTTCAATATTTATGAATTTTTCAAATTTTTTCGTTTTCCAATTTTATTAGTTGAAAATCTTTATTTTGTATTTAAAAAAAAGGCAATTTATTCGAGCTTAGTAAAATAACTTAACACTTTTTAAAACTGGCATTGGCACATTTAAAAATTCGAAATCAAGATCAACGATAATTATCGATTATTTAAAATTGAATTTTAATTTTTAAATAAAATTATAAAATCTCATTTTTTGAGATTGATATGCCGACAAAATTCAAATAATTATTACAAAACAGTGTTTAATATTCTTCATTCAAGTAAATTTTAAAAGGCAGAAAGTTACTGTGCAATTTTTTAAATTTCATTAAAATTAAAAAAAAAACAGGACCTAAGAGACTGTCTTGAGGGATTCAAGAATTTGTAAGAAAAAAATCAGAAATTAAAATTCAATACTCATAATTAGCTGAGCTTCAATCTTTTTACAGATAAAAATTTAAATATGATGCCAAAAATACAATTCAATGACATTTTTTGAGTTTTATAATATAATTAAGATCTGCAAATACCAGAAATATTTCTTTTCCAATCTGTCTTCCTTCGCTGAATAGGGCTATAATGGATAAGCTCATCTCTATTATCATGACAACTTATGATGGTTCTAAATGTCATGTAGGCTGTTGGAGGAGTTTGAAGTTTAAAGTGAGGACAGTCAGGGTTACATGCTGTCACCAATTCCTTTTTTTATTTGGGTTCAGTGATTTGCTGCAAGCGGTTTTGAAAGAAAACGGAGTCTGACAACATACTTAAAACTTCTTGATTATACATGCGATGTTTGCTTGATATTGCACTGCATAATAGATCAAATGGCAAGAAGGTTGGAGAGAGAAGCAGAAATTGTAGGGCTGAAAATTAACCTTGACAAAACTAAAATGGGCAGCATCGGAACCTCTCATCATCAGTGGAAAAAGTAGAGTTTTCAGCAACTTGGAAGGATGGTTTTTACTGAAGGCGGAACCACAAGACATCGCGAGCCGTATTGTTGTCCAATGTTTGGTGGAAGAACTCTCTCAGCTTGAAGAATAAGCTACAATTGTTCCTCAATCGCCGAATCAGTACTTTTGTACTGATTGCAATAGATGGAAAATAACAGAAATTACTACCAGAAAACTGCAGATCTTCATTAATAAGTGTCTACGAAACAACTAACGGGTTTCTGGTCTAATCGCATATCCAATGAGAAACTGTATACGATAACTAGCCAGGAACC
The DNA here is from genome assembly GCF_945859685.1 of Eupeodes corollae. Lineage (NCBI taxonomy): Eukaryota > Metazoa > Arthropoda > Insecta > Diptera > Syrphidae > Eupeodes > Eupeodes corollae. Next base: position 115,807,233 of record NC_079148.1, read on the forward strand.
CAAAGTGGCATGGATGGGACACACCTTCGAAAAGGTAATTATTGCATTGAAGGACAGGCAGTGGTATCTACTCTCTCGAGAAAGCATACGAATCAATAGACAAAGAAAGCACGTGGAGAAAAACATTCAAGTATTAACCGTCTAAATTGAGGAAGACCTTGATGTAGCTCAAACGAATCGCCGGAAACCGTACACGAAGCAAGGGCTGATCCAGATTTTTAATCAGGGGGGCGTCACGCGCTAAACATATACACAAAACTTTAATTACCGCTTAAAAATGCCATACAAAAAATAGTGTCGTTTTCGATCATCAAAAATTATTATCAATTTGAAAATTTTACCATGCATCGACAAGAGCTTTTATTGAAAGACAAGATTACTGAAATCTTTTGATTAAGTTCTGAGACAATTTGAAAACAAAATAACGGCTTTATGAGGGGTAGCCTTCTGGAGCAATTCCAAAATATATTTTTCTTGTAGAAAAAAGCCGAAATAGGAAAATAATAGAGAAAGTTTTAAAAAAATCTATCGGTTCATTTCTGAAAAAAATCGAATTTTCGACTTTACACCACCAACATTTTTATGGGGACTGCCGTTTTTTTTAGTTTAAAAAAAAAGGAAAAAAAAACGCCTCAGGTTCAATCGGCACAGTGGTTTAGGCTTTATGGGCCAGGACAGACAGACAGGCGGATGGAATGGGGGACCCACTTTTTTTAACTTTTCTACCATTGTTATGTCATGTTTGATTCGAATTCTGAAGATCTTTTATTCAAAGTTTCTTAAAAACTTAAGTATATGCTCTTTTTCTTGGAAATTTATGAAAATAATTCAAAGCATTACTTAAGTTACACAAATTTTAAATGTTTTTGACAGCAAACCAATTTTTGGTGAATGTCGTTAAGTTACTAACAAATCTTTAGATGAAATCTTTACTTATAGAACTTAACTGGATAAGCTTTATGTCTCATATGACTTCCCCCCCCCCCCTGGATCGTTCATTGCTCAAAGTTTTACGAATTTTTACTAAGTTTTTGGAATAGGGCTGAATGTCTTATGTTCTTGGTCCAGACTTCAGTTAAAAGCGCTAATTTTTGCAATAAAGTAAAATACAAATTTTGTTTTCTTATACAACAAATAAATAATTCAAAATATAATAGGGGTCAAATCCATTAACAAAATACGACTAGTTTTTAATTGAAGAGAATTCGTAAAAAAAATGCAAACAAATATACCCCAGGAGGGGTCATGACACCTACGGCCCCACCTCTGGATCCATCATTGACACGAAGGTGCGTAAGAGTGGTTGAGGCCCTAACACCCACGGGCCTGAGGATCTAAGTAAGTCATATCGTATCAAAACTAGCTTGGAAACTTGAAAAAAAAATACAATTTTGGGAACTTCTTCAAAACTTTTTAGGTTTATTGTTCTTGCTTTCAATACTTAGAAATTATCATATTATGTTACAGTTGCATTTTTTGATCACTATATTTTGGTCCTCCCTTAAATTTTGTTTAGAATTCTTCTACCAAGTATTTTAACATATTTAAAATATTTTGAAACAAGAAAATACGAATTTTTCTCCAACAAAACTGCTTAAAGAAATTTGTGTATGAGTCTTATTACCAACAAATTTAAATGGAGTCATTATGAAGCAAACTGTCTCACAACGACTTAACGATTTCATGTAGAAAATTCGAATTTTTTAATTAATACATATTTTAAAAAATCAAAAAAAAAAATTGATATTTATTTTTCACTCCAAACTAAGACATTTTGGATATTTTGAAAATGTTAAGGAAAATATATTCAGAAAAATATTTTATAATTTGCTGATATTATTTTGATTTTTTTCAAATTAAAATTTTTGTTATTTTATGAACAGGAAATATTTTATGATTATAAAAAACTTACGGAACAAGTAATAGAAAGCATCAAATTCTAGGACTTACCTAAAAGTAAAAGAGAAACAAAGTGTTAGTTTTAAGTTTATTAATACAATTCAATTGAAAATTTTCTTCGATTTCAAATAAATGATTTTATATTTCATCTCATATAGTAATCAAAGTGTATGTTTATTGATTAAACTTTCTCATATTTAACTAAGACGAATGTTGTTGATGTTAATTTATTGATTATAAACAAAATGGAACAGAATTAATACTTACAATTAATATTCAGAGCAATTAAAGTTATTTTAAAAGTCGGAATAAAAATCTCGTTTAAGAGACGAATATTAAAAAGGATTAAACTAAATTAAATAAAAAATTACAAACATTTCAATTTCCTCCCAAAAAATAATGTTAACTGTGGAGGTAACTTATTTTATAATATTTTCAATGTCATCAGAAGCAGCCTCAGAGGGTTTTGCATATATTTTTTGGCGGTAGGTCTCGCCCAAAATAACCTATCACTCCAATAAAAAATGTTACAGCGCCAAAAATAATTGTATTAATATCATTTCGTTGTTATTTGGTCAATATTACCGCCATTTTGGAAGTTAAAAATTGTTGGGGTTTTATGACATTCCAAATAAAAAGAAGCTTTCAGTCTTATTGCCCACTATATTGAAAATTTCATATCGGCCAAACTTTTTCACAGAAGAAAACACGTCAAAATATCATAACGCCCAAATAACTAATTGACATATCCTCCAAAAGATGAAATGTGTTTAAAAAATCGGGCCAAGATGTTTAGTTTATTTTGGCACTACGACATTCGAAAAAAATGTCAGATCGCCCAAAAATTTAGAACGTCAAGAAAGCGCAACAAATATGTTTGGCTTTATTTTACTTTAAGAAAGTGAAATAAGGTACATTTTCAAAGTGAAATAAACGAAATGGTTTGCAATCTCACAGTGAGTCCTCTACTGTCTCTGGGGTAGGTGCGAGGTTGTGTGTATGAAAAATTGTTTAAATCTAGATTCTGTAAATGCGAAGAAACTTAGCATACTCTCAACTTGGCAAGTACCCTAAATTCTGCAGTGAGCACAAGCAGGGGGTTCCACGTATGACCCTTCCTACAAAATTACCTGTTTATACAAAACAAAAAATCTTTTGGCCCTATTGACATTTCTAAATTTGGGCGTTACGACATTGAAAGTTGGCTTGATTCATATGACACTTTATTTGGGCTTTGTGACGTTTTCTCAGTGATATTTTTTACGAGGTTTCTCTTTTTTGGCTTAATGTCATTTTATGTATTGGTTAAAAAACGTTAGAAATCATAATCGTTTTAATCCACAAAATGAACGTATCAAAGTTCAATCCATACGTCCAATAATCCATACTGATAACTTCCCATGCCGTCTTGCTTAAAAGTTTGTAGGTTTTTGTTAAAAAAGTTGTTACTAGAATTATTCTTAAAAATTTATAAATTACCAACAAAATCTTGCACATACAGTCAAACTTCCCTATAACGAACTTCTAAACGGTGATTTTTTAAGAGCTTGAGAACTTTTTATAAAAAAAAAAAACAAACGCATAAAATAAAATCTCATCGATTCTTTATTTGAAACGTTAGATTGGTCCATGACATTTACTTTTTGAAGATAATTTCATTTAAATGTTGACCGCGGCTGCGTCTTAGGTGGTCCATTCGGAAAGTCCAATTTTGGGTAACTTTTTCGAGCATTTCGGCCGGAATAGCCCGAATTCCTTCGGAAATGTTGTCTTCCAAAGCTGGAATAGTTGCTGGCTTATTTGTGTAGACTTTAGACTTGACGTAGCCCCACAAAATAGTCTAAAGGCGTCAAATCGCATGATCTTGGTGGCCAACTTACCGGTCCATTCCTTGAGATGAATTGTTCTCCGAAGTTTTCCCTCAAAATGGCCATAGAATCGCGAGCTGTTTGGCATGTAGCGCCATCTTGTTGAAACCACATGTCAACCAAGTTCAGTTCTTCCATTTTTGGCAACAAAAAGTTTGTTAGCATTGAACGATAGCGATCGCCATTCACCGTAACGTTGCGTCCAACAGCATCTTTGAAAAAATACGGTCCAATGATTCCACCAGCGTACAAACCACACCAAACAGTGCATTTTTCGGGATGCATGGGCAGTTCTTGAACGGCTTCTGGTTGCTCTTCACTCCAAATGCGGCAATTTTGCTTATTTACGTAGCCATTCAACCATAAATGAGCCTCATCGCTGAACAAAATTTGTCGATAAAAAAGCGGATTTTCTGCCAACTAGGGCCCATTCACTGAAAATTCGACGTTGTGGCAGATCGTTCGGCTTCAGTTCTTGCACGAGCTGTATTTTATACGGTTTTACACCAAGATATTTGCGTAAAATCTTCCATGTGGTCGAATAACACAAACCCATTTGCTGCGAACGGCGACGAATCGACATTTCACGGTCTTCAGCAACACTCTCAGAAACAGACGCAATATTCTCTTCTGTACGCACTGTACGCATTCGTGTGGTTGGTTTAATGTCCAATAAAGTAAACTGAGTGCGAAACTTGGTCACAATCGCATTAATTGTTTGCTCACTTGGTCGATTATGTAGACCATAAATCGGACGTAAAGCGCGAAACACATTTCGAACCGAACACTGATTTTGGTAATAAAATTCAATGATTTGCAAGCGTTGCTCGTTAGTAAGTCTATTCATGAAATGTCAAAGCATACTGAGCATCTTTCTCTTTGACACCATGTCTGAAATCCCGCGTGATCTGTCAAATACTAATGCATGAAAATCCTAACCTCAAAAAAATCACCCTTTACATAACGAAGATCTCTCTATTACGATCTACTCGTAATTAATAGAGAGACATCTTTTTGGTAACTTTTTTGGTGTGTTTTGATCTCCTTATAACGAATTTCCATAAAGCAAATTTTTCTCTACAACGAACTAATTTTGTTGCTGGAAATCCAAATCTCATACTTTTTATTCCCCATAACGAATTTTTTCAAATAATTTTTTGTTAAAAACAACAGCATGCAGAAAAAAACCTTATAAGGGTATTTCCCCAAGATTTTAAATGCTAGCGTTCTATTTTCAGGCTTCAGTGAATATAATTGAAAATGTCTCGAAGTAGGATTTCTCTTAAGAAAAAGTTGTTGATAATTAATAAAGTTGAGAAACGATTGACTAAAAAATTAGATATTGCTATTGACGTGTTTCGAACCTATCTGGAGAAGAACGTTCCGACTAATTTATTTCAATCTCTCAATTTATTAGACGATTTGTTGAAAAAGAAAAATGGAAGAATATTATCCAAACTAAAATCACTTTAAATAAAAGTAAAAACAAAAAATGTCTGCATAACGAATTTTATATGTAACGAAATAATTTTCTGGTCCCGTGCAGATTCGCTATAGGGAAGTTTGACTGTTGTCCGATTTCAAAATCTATTTTTGTTAACGAGATTTTTAGTCGAAAACCAATTTTTAATAATTTTAACCAAATTTTTTGTAGATTTCAATTATGAAAAAACTTACTGCTGTATTTAAAAAAGAAATTAATAAATGCCGAAAAAAATATTTTCTGTAAGATAAAATAAGTTTGAAGCCAATATTTTTAATTTTTGAAAAGATTTTTGAGGGAAAGTACATTTTTAAAAAGTTTTAGTAATGTTTTTTTTAGGTTCTCTGTGAATTCGATTTTTCTCAAAACTTTACCGAATGTTGGAAACCAATATTTCTTATATTTTACTTATTTGAAGTCGATATCTCTATACTGGTACTTGACCTATGGACGACGAAAAAAGCTTTCTGAACGTACAGATATACAGACGTACGGACGATGAGACTTACAGACATCTCTCAAAAAATCTTTTATTTCGACTCTAGGGACCTCGAAACGTCGAGAAATGTCAAAATTTTCAATTCGGCAAATTCGGGAGTTTTTTATTCAAAATGTGTTTGAGCATTCTATTTGTTTTTTTGGCGATTTTTGTTTGGCTTTTTTGGCTTTGTGACCATTTTTGGACTTTATGACATTTTTGGATTTGGACGTTATGGTTTTGGGCGAAAAGACTTAGCGCCAAGTTTAATTTGCATTGTGATCAGCTTTTGTTTAAAATATAAAGTAAATTTTAATTTTGTAGTTTTCGTGTTTTTTTTTGTTTTTTTTTTATCAAAAATTTAAAAAGTGGTCGTTATAACTATATCATCGGCTTGAGATTGAAAAATAAGTATTTGCACTTCTGCATTATATCAGCATTTTTTTTTTAATTTGATCAAATGACTTTTTTTGTCACATGGCTCTCGTGTCTAAGCGAACCTTACGAGCATAATTCTCATCAGATGTTATGAAGGAATAGGATATAAAGCTCAGCCCTTAAAAAAAATCATAAAATAAACTTTTAATATTATACATCCAAAATATAATTTAAAGCCTTATGCCTTCACAACAAATAGATTTCATACACGGTGCGGCAGATATACCACAGTAAACAAATTCCAAGGTGCTTAAAGTAGCTAGGCACCAAACTAAATCGAATGGAATGTTAATTAAAGCTTTAATTAACTTTTGATTGAATGAACATATCTTAAAATCTAAAATGTTTGAAATTCTTAGTTAAAACACCAACATTTTAAATAAACCCCTCTTCCCACTCAAAGTTAATAATGAAAAGCCAAGTTTTTTTGAGTGCTAAATTTTGTATATTTGAAAAACAAATATTTAACAAATTTTCGAAAATGTCCATTCCGTCAACATTGATCCGTGCTCGCCAAACATGGTCACTCCTTAACGAACCAAAACAGGAGCAGCAGCATATGGGTAGGCAGAGTAAGCAGCATATGGCGATGCAACATATGGTGAAGCTACATATGGAGATGCAGCTACATAAGGTGAAGCGTATCCAGCGGTGTAAGCAGCAGTGTATGGCGAAGCAACCAATGGCGATGAGTAAGCCAAAGGAGCAACAATAGCTGGCTTAGCGGCGACAGCGGCAACGATAGCCAACAAGCACAAAGCGAACTACATTTTCAAAAAAAAGTAATAAAAGTAATCCTTAGTAATTGCTTGAAAAGTCGAAGAATTATCAAAGTAAACACTTACGAATTTGAACATATTGATATGGGTTGTTTTCAGGGAATTTCTGAACTGAAACTGATAGCAATTCGGAGGTATCATTTGTCTTTTATAGCCGCCCCACCGAATTAAAAAGACATAATTCGACACATGCTGAAGCTAATGTGCATATTATGCTTTATTTGATGGTGGACACAGCAACAGCAACAGTAACGAACTTGTGCTTCAAGCACGTCGCATCATTGAACCGCTCTAACATGCTAATTATTTTAACATTGCGCACACTAGGCTTTTGGAATACCAATGCGGATGGCGATTGCTACTTGAATTTATGACTTCTTTTCAAGCTTTTTGGCTTTTTTGGACTTTAATGTGTTTTTCGTTTAGTTTTATTCTTTTTTTGGAAATGGTTTTGGCTCTAAATTGCTTACAAAGAAGGAGATAGATGATGATGATGATTCTTGGTTAAAGAGGCAATTCGTAGCCTTAACGCATCATCAGAATGCGAGGGAGGATAGTATCTCAAGGTCATTTATATAATCATGAGGTTTTTTTTTTCTGTTTTTGAAAAACGAGTTCTAGATATTTTCTAACCTTGACAAATACCCAAAGATCTGAAAAAAAGAACGCAATTATTCGCATTGGGAGCACATATTAGACAATGACTGCTGCTGCTGCTGCAGCTGACATATTGCTCTTGCTGCTTCTAGATACGAGTGTGGTACTGGAACGAGTACGGGTACTGGCACTGGTACTTCTTCTTATACTTGGGATGTCAAGTTGAATGAAAACTGTGCGACGTTTTAATGGGTTTTATTGTTGAAAATGTATGGCGCATCCCTGCTGACGCCATGGAACAATCAAGAAAAGCTTAACCCCTTAGATGTGCGGAGAGAATAGCTTCTTTTTCTTCTTCTCGGGCATCTATATGTATGTTGTGTTCATTTTTTACTTTCTTTTTAATTTGCTGTATACTCTCTGGCATCACACAAGTGTTGCACATATAAGAGTCATTCGAGATATACGAGAACGAGAGTAGGAGGAATGGTACTGTGGTGTGCTGTGTGAAGTCTTGGGATTCCTTTAGTTTTAATTTTGGTTCCGCTGCTGTGCCAGCATGCTTGGAATACTTAATGCCATTCTAACATCCATACACATAGTCAGATGCAGAGCACATGTGAACTTCATTACCACACTCTTTGCCCTTCCCCATCTCATCGTTGAGTCGTTTCGTGCTACACTCCTACTGCCGCCACGCCTTATCGCACACGCCTTAAGCTGCGGTGGCATTGTTTTGTTAGAAAGAATAAGAAATCCGTTAGCAAAGACTTTTAAATGAAAACTCAATTTGGTTCAATTAAAAGTGTTCCCAGCCACATCCAAACACACGCGGGAATACGAGTACAACGAGGAAACGGCAGGCACAGGCAGATCCTTGAAACAAATCCCTAATGATGGTTTTATTATTATCTCCTTGCAAGTCAGAGATTTCCTAAAAGCATTTCAAACCCCCACAGTTGCCCATTCCATCAGCCCTCCTCCCGTCCCCACTCTAACCATTTTAAGAAGATTGAACTGAGTACCCAGTAAGTAAGTTCACATATGTAGGTATTGGGATGAGTGCTTAACAAACTTTGTTTTGGTAATTTGCAACTAATTAAAACATTTTAAGTTTAGTCTTCTTCTGTGACAACAAAAGTTGCCCAAAGATGCAAATTTTGCGTGTGCAACGTGTAGGGATTTTGACTTGGCGGAAGCAAACTTCTATCACTAACTAAAAATAAGTACGATGACTCGGAGACGTATACAGCGCACGGCCGCAAAGTTATAAGTTTCCTATTACGACGCTCAAAACTAATCCAAAAACTTAATCAACAACATGTTCAAATTCGTATAGATTGAAGATTTTTGAAACAACTCGATTCAAAGGATAACAAGAACTAAATAATATTTTTTTTCTTTCTTTCTTTATCCTTTTTTGTCTTGTGTGTTTTTGGGTGTTTGGGTGTTCGTATAAACATACTTGGTACTGTTGCTACTAAGCCTGGTGTTATCGCTCCATTAGCCTACTTCCAGATCCTAAGGCTGCATCATCGCCGTTTTCGTCAATGCTGCTTACACTGCTTCATATGCAGTGCCATATGTTGCAACTGTTTTGCCTCATGTAGCATCTACTTTAACATATCCATATTATGCAGTTTACTCTGCTTTCGCATGCATAAATCCTACACACAACTATACATATGTATGTATCTATAGGATGGAGCTCAACTTTTGGTTCGTTAAAGGAACTTTGATATGAAAATAAATTTGCTCCGGGGACAGATTTGTTGATGAAATTGCTATTTTAATATTATACAAAATATTTTTGATTTTTTTGGTCGGTCTTTCATGTAAACGGAAGGATTTTTTCGAATTTACAAAGATTACTACACATAACTCTCTACGGGAGATGGAAAAATTCATATATCATAAGAATTTATCTGCTTAAAGCAAGTTTAAAGATGCGAATTTTTGTAGGTTTATAAAAAAAAGATCTCCTATAGGTATTTGGTTTTGGTTGCGACAAAAACACTTAAATTATTCAAAACCCTTTTATTTATATTTTATGTACCTACACATTCAAGAAACATGAGAATCAACATTTGGTTTCTAAAATTAACAGAACTTGAAATTTAAGAAATTGTATTTACATGATTTTGGAAAATGTTTAGGAAAATTTCAAATTCACAGAATTTTAAAGGACGCATTTTGGAATTAACAGAGTTTTAAAGTTTCAGAATTATTAACGACTAAGTTTGGGATTATAGAATTTGTAAGCACAGAAGTGACATATGAATTGACATAATTAATGAAATACAGTCAAACTTCCCTATAGCGAATAATATTTCGTTACATAGAAAATGCGTTATAAAGGATTTTTTTTAGGTTATACTTTTATTTAAAGAAGTCAGTGATTTTAGTTTAGATAACATTCTTCCATTTTTCTTTTTCAACTCTAATAAATTGTGAGATTTAAATAAATTAATAGGTACTCTTCATTTCCAGAATGGCTCGAAATACGTCAATATGTATTTTTTTAGTTAATCGTTCCTCAACTTCATTAATTATCAACAACTTTTTCTCAAGAGAAATCCTACTTCGAGACATTTTCAATTATATTCTCTGAAGCCCGAATATAGAACGCTTGTATTTAAAATCTTGGGAAAAAAATTATTTGAAAAAAAATCGTTATTCGGAAACAAAAACGTATGAGGTTTGGATTTCAAGCGCAAAAATTTGTTCGTTGTAGAGAATAATTCGATTTATGGAAATTCGTTATGAGGAGATCAAAATACACCAAAAAAGTTACCAAAAAGATGTGTACTCAAAATCAATTCGTAATAGAGAGATCTTTGTTATGTAGAAGTTCGTTATAGGGAAGTTTGACTGTATTACATTTTACATATCAGAATTTCGTATCAATGGAACTTTAAATTCAGAGAATTTTAAATATTAAAATTTTGTACGTACAGAATTGTGTACTAACAAAATTTTGAACCTAAAAAAATGTATTTTAGAGAATTTTTTAGTTAAGAGAATTTTTAACTACCATAATTTTAATAGAATTGTGGGTAACACAATCTCAGATCAATAGAATTTTTAGTCAACAAAATTTTGAAGTATAGAAAAATAAAATTTCAAAATTTTTGATTAACATAATTTTGAATTAAAAATATTTATGAAGTTTGGAATATGATTTCAAGGAATTTTAAAGTTATGAATTATTTAAAGAAAAATTGAAGTTACAAGATTCATAAGGTGTTAAATTTTTGGTTTAAATAATTAAAAGAACCGAATTTCACATCAACAGAATTTAAAATTTTTAGATCTGGAGTTTGTATTAACAAAAATTTTAACTATAATAACTTTTGAGTTTCAGTTTTTAGTTTAGTATAGTTTAGTATGGTATTTTGAATTAACAAATTCCTCAACTTGCAGAATTTCTAATTTTAAAGTTTGATGGACAAAACTTTTGATTGACATAATTTCAGAGAAACTAAATTTTGGAGATCAGAATTTCATATTAACAAAGTTTTGGACTATCGAAATTTTAAAAATTCGAATTTTTATGCTTATAGCATTTTGAATTAACAAAATTTCCAACTACACATTGTTAAGTTTAGAGAATTTTTAATATTTGATAATCATCACTTTTAATAAAAGAATTCTGGATTTGAGAACAGAATGTAAAGTTAAGATAATGTTGAAGTTCAGAATTTCAAGTTAACAGAAGCTGGACTTCACAGAATTTTGAAATACATATTTAAATCAAAATCATTTTTATATACTGAATGTTTTGTTAAGAGAATTTAAAATTTCGAGACATTTTTACTTACTAACAGAATTTAAAGAATTTAAAATTCAAAATTTTATTAACGGAATTTTTAACCAATCAAATTTTGAATGTGGATAATATTTTTGGTTAACATAATGTCAAAACCCGAACTGCAATTCACCAGAATTTTTAATCTACAAATCTGGATTAATAGAATTTTTAAGCATAGAACTTCAAGTGAAGATAATTTTTAAATGAATAATTTTGAAGGACGGAATTTCGGATTAAGAGAATTTGGAACTACGGAAATTTAAATTGAAAGAATTTTAAAATCACATCTTTTTATAAACATAATTTTGACGTATATAATATCTTAACAACATTTTTTAAATTCTGAATGAACAAAATTTTAAGATTTGACTAAAGTAATTTAGAATAACAGACTTTTTGAATGTATTGAATTTTAGAGTTCAGAATTTAAGAATTTTTGATAAAATACGGAACATTAAATTAAAGAGAATTTAAAAGTCCACAATTTACGTATTTTCAATTTAGAGAATTTTCAAGTTCAGCTTAATTGAATTTTGTAGGTCAGTAGAATTATTAAACACAATAATTTCAATATCAAATTACATACATATAGAATTTTGAAATACAGACAACGAATGTATAATAACGTTGGAAAATAAAATTTTGGATTTCCGGATTTTTTGAGTAGGAAATTAATTCTCAATTAACATTTTTTTAAAGCAGAACTTTTAATTTCTGTTAATTCAAAAGTCTATCGCCCATGTTCGATCGAAAGCGAATTGAAATCACTTTACAATTTTACGTGAAATGAAATTGCATGTTCTTCAATTCGATCGATTTCGAAATTACTTCGAACTGTCAGAACTGAAGGATGATCCATTTTTATTTTGTTTCTGAAGTATAATTTTTGCTGTTTCGAAGATGGATGCAATATTATTGGCAATTTTAGTGAAAAAAGGAAGCAGAACTTCGATTCAAAAACTTGCTGCAACCCTCCGATTCCTAGCAGAAGGAAGCTACCAAAGATCAATTCATAGAAATAAAAAATATGATTTGAATGCGTTAAAAAATGGAACAAACCGGAATACAGAACACCCAAATTCACTTTCGCAAAGTGTATTCACAAGCAGTGAAATGCAGAACATGGGCATATATTTTAAAATGTATGCTTCTTTTTAAATTTTTAAAAAGCAAATTGTAGTTGTTATTGTTTTTTTTTTTTCAATTATATAGTATGCTTAATTTGTATGTTTTAGCTATCATCGTTTTCTGCTTTCTATTTTGATTTTAAAAGGGGGATAAAACTATGCAAATCGGCTAAATAAGAACCTAACAAGTTTTTACTATATTTAACACTTTTTCCTACAAATGTTATTATGTTAAAGAAAACTTATAAGTCGTCAAAATAAATTTTAAAATACAAATTTTTAACCATTGGAATTTAGTGTAGTTCAGAAAGGTGGTTTTGGAATCCAATTTTTTTTGAAGTATTAAAAATGTATAATTTAATAGTCGAAAATAAAAGAAATCTTCAAATCAGTTGCTTATATTTTTTTTATTTCGTTAATAGTTTATGCCAATATCATATCCTCTTTTCTTCAAACTTAAGTCACTTCATGATTCTTAACGAACGTAGTATGAAGCAGCAGCGTATGGGTAGGCAGAGTAGGCGGCATATGGAGAAGCGACATAAGGTGAAGCTGCAGCTACATAAGGTGAAGCGTATCCAGCAGTATAGGCAGCGGTATAGGGTGATGCAACCAATGGCGATGAGTAAGCCAAAGGAGCAACAATAGCTGGCTTAGCAGCAACAGCGGCAACAATGGCCAAGAAGCACAGAGCAATCTGTATAATTTATGAAAATATATTATTATTTATTATAAGAACGAAAGAAATCCTATTGAATTTCTTTCTTTGTTGATTTAACTTACAAATTTGAACATCTTTGAGTGTTTAGTTAGAAGATTTCAGCTGAATTCTAAAATGAAACTGATAATGATTTGTTTATTTCCAACTCTTTATATAGTGTTAAATAAAGTAAAGTCTCCACCAACGCCTACTTAATTGAACTGTAATACAATTTTATCCTTGGTGTGGTTAGTACGTGATAAATTTAAATTATATCTTCGGGCCTTTTAAGCATAAGCAAAGCTTGTTTGTAGTGAAGTTGAAGAGATACAAATTGTAAGAAAAATCAAAATTGTATTCATACTTCTTGCATTATTTTTCTTTGAATTTATAGTCAAAATTTTGAATACTAAAAAATACTTTGCACTAAGAAAAACCATTCAAAAATTCTGCACTAACAATAATTTTGTATTCAGCAATAGCAACGAAACAATTACGTGCAAATGAATAAGCGATTGATTTATACCTTTTCATACTAAAATTTCAACCTGCGATTTTAACTATAAATAGTTTAAACTTATCACAAATTATTATCAGTTTCATTTGTGAATTCAGCTGAAATAACTTCACCAAAAAAAAAACACTCAATATGTTCAAATTCGTAAGTTTTTAAAAAAATATTTAAAAAAAGGACCTTTTTTTAAAGTTTTGTATTTTTTAATAGTTCGCTTTGTGCTTGTTGGCTATTGTTGCCGCTGTCGCTGCTAAGCCAGCTATTGTTGCTCCTTTGGCTTACTCATCTCCATTGGTAGCATCTCCCTACACTGCTGCTTACACCGCTGGATACGCTTCACCCTATGTAGCTGCAGCTTCACCTTATGTTGCTTCTCCATATGCCGCCTACTCTGCCTACCCATACGCTGCTGCTTCATACTATGTTCGTTAAGAATCATGAAGTGACTGAAGTTTGAAATCAAAGAGGATATGATATTGGCTTAAACTGAACAATTTACGAAATAAAAAACAACTTTTTAAAAAACGATATAAATAATTTGTTTATTATTGATTATCAAGAGAAGGAAGATTTGTAATTCTTCCAAAAACAAACGTTTCTAAAATCGAAGCTCTTCTACTTTCGTTAAAAATAAGGGCGTTCTTTTGAAAATGATCGAAATATAATGGATTTTGGTTTATAGACTTTTGAAATAAAAATACAAATATGATTTGAAAACAAAAACGAATAATTAATATCCTTTATTTTTGATGTTGACTTGGTTTTGCTTCTTTGCTTATTGAATTTGAAAAAACATTTATAAGAACATTTCAAAAAATAGTAAAAAAATCTAAAAAAAATTTAAGTTGGTTAGTCATGGTGTCAGAATTTTACATCTAGCTGCAGTTAAAGTTTTTTATGTTTTTTTGAAAAATCTATCAATAGTATAGTAGGAATTTACACGAATAACAAAAACAATATCCGCAGTATGAATACTACCGAGAAAAATTCAGGTAGAATCCTACTACGGATGGGTTTTTGACATTTGTATGAGTCCTGAATGGATCTTATGTGATTTCGTTCGTTGTTGGTACGATTCATATTGCATTTGGATCTCAATGGCTATGTTTGTTGAGTAGTTGTGCATTTGGAATCATGTGTTTTCCATTTGGGGAAAAAATCAATCTGTTACTGTTGATATTATTTAGTTTTGTTAATAAAAATGGACTAACTTGGCTTATTTTGCAAGAGAAAACAATAGAAAAGATAATTAAGTTTTGCTATCTTTACACCAAAGGTTTATTTCACAAGAAGATTTAAAAATGATTAAGTTTGACAGCACATTTTAAAATGAAAATGGTGTTTCAATGTTTCTTATGAAGTGGAAGTGAGATAGTTTGATTCGTGTTAAACAATGAACAACTGAATAGTTCAGCACCATATAAGAATATACTACTGTATATTTTTTTTTTCTAATTTGATTAAAACAAAACTATATTTTTTGTACACAAACATGCAAGTAAACAGATCATATTGCATTATCTGTAAAACCAACTCCTCTACACAGATTTTTCTTCTCAAATTTTGACTCGACTCCGACCCCCAAGCGGAATCGAGTCGAATCAAGCTCATTTTAACTTGAGCTTCAAGGTCGCTTCAACACCACACGTTAACATAGTAGTCTACGAACAAACCCCTTCTTGAAGTTATTATTTTATGTCAAAGTGGCAATTGTTAAATGAACTTTTTTTATAGAATCTAAATTTCCAGATGTTTTCTAACCATTTCTTCTTGAAAATTGTCCATTTTTGTGTGTGTTTTTTTTTTTTAAATATTATTTTTATATGTCTTCTTTCAGTTGTACCAATTTTTAAATACAAACTATTTTTTGGGATTTTTCTACTATACTAGTTATAATATAATAAGTAATAGACTATTTAATTTCCTTCAAGAAATGAGTGATTAAAAAAGTTGTAAAAGAAAATACTTAACGATTACCATATCAAGCAAGGTTACCTACACATAACACTAGAAGTAAAATTTAGAAAGGCCACACATACAAGCTACTAATTAGCGGCAAATTATCTCTGTTAGTACTTTTCTTATTACTTTTCTTCATGATCAAAATTTTACTCGAGACGAATCAGAGTTTTAAGAAGTAAAATGTCATACAAACATATTACATTTGACTATAGCTTATAAAATTTATATTAAAAGAGTAGAAAGTTCTATTACTACTCCCTTTTACAGCAACAAACGTAGACAACTTTTAATACCTTCTAAATTCAAAATTAATTCTCTTCAGCATTTACACCAGCGATCTGATATGCAGTCGTCTTACAAAGGCAATTGCGTACGCCGACGATCTAATTGCGTACAGAACGGCCCGAAAGGTTTAGGTTATTAGAATTCTCTTGCAGCGTGATTTCGACAAGATTCCACGATACTACGACGACTGGAAACTGAAAATAAATGTCCAGAAGTCGGAGACAATTCTGTTTCGGACTCCGTTGGCTAGGGCCACGAGGGATACGTGCAAGAATTGGCGCAAGATGGTCATCGGTGATCTTCACGGGCAGCCATTAGCGAGCAAAAGTCTAGTGAAGTACCTCGGTATCTGGTTAGATCAGTATTTATATTTCGAGGTCACATTGCAAGAGCTATGTTTTCGACCAATAATTTAATTTTCGGGGCGTTCTATCCGAACGACGAGAATTTTGAAAGTGCACGCTTGATCGGCTTCATTCCACGAGATGCATTCCTATTTTTAGATAGATGCGATCTGATACAGGATAGATTGGCAGTTCCGCTAATCTACCACGTCAGACGACGAACCGCAGATAGGTGACTCCAGTGCAATCGGGACGCCATGGCACAAGGCGGAGCAGAGCTCATTGGGTTCAGTAGGGCTGTGTACGAACGGAACCGAACTGATAGGGTGAAGCAGGAGAACCAGTTTTGGTGGCTTCAATCGGCACTTGATAGTGAGTAGTCGGGATGGGGTTTTAAGCATTGGCGGGCTTACATACTTGTTTTATAGTTTAAGGGTTTAGTTTTAAGTAGAATAGTCATGGTGGCACAAAAAAATAAATAGAAAAAAAAAAAAATAATAATAAAAAAAAAATTAAAAAAAAATAATAACAAAAAATGTTAGATAGTTAGACTTGCTGCTGTGGTTATTCTAGTTTTAAGTAGTTTATAGGTAGAATAGGAAGTTAGTTTTAAGTTTTATTTAAGGACCAAATTTTAATTAGTTTTTTTTATTTTCTAATGAATACAAAAATAAATGAAATTGAATTGAAGTTAAATAGATCTCAGGCCAAAAGACATTATAATTAAGTGTTATTGTTTAACTTAGAGTGTTCGTATGGGACCAGTAAATTAGTTGTGAGCTATGATTAATGAGTCTAATTTTATGAATTTTTGTCTAGCTTTAAGATAGTTTTAAAATTTAATGAATTTAAAAAAAAAACTTCAGAACAAATTAGGTCGGGAAGATTAAATCTTCAATTCTAACTTACTAAAGGATAACATGTCCCTTACCAAAAATCCGCTGTATAGCAAAAGAATAGTTCCTGAGATAAAGCACTTCAAAAACCTCACAAGCAAGGAAACTGACTGACAATCTTAAAATTTCGAGCTAAGAAATGTCTTGTGCTGTACAAAAAAAGGAATACATCAAAAGCCACACTTTTTGGTTTAGGGCGTGTATCTTAGCCACATTTTTTTACAAGGTATTTAAGGCAGTAGAGTGGTAGTGGTTCATACAAAATGAAGTTGATTTGCGTTAGGCATTTTTCCAGGACCAAAAATTACAGTAGTCTCCATAAAATTTCTTTAGTCAAAAATCGCAAAATTGAAGTTCTCTCTAAAATTTGTCATAGATCAGATCAAAGAACCATTATTCCATTCTTAAATATTCTCAAGAGCTCATATATCTATCTTAATAAATTTTTTTTTGAAAAAGTATTAAATTGAAAAAAGGCTTATTTTTTGGATCTTAAAAACAACTTTTTTGTAAAGAATTTCAAATGTGAAACGCATATTTTTTAGCACTTGATAACTGCATGCCAAAAATATTAAAATATCTTACGTAAAAAAATTAAATTTAAGAAAACAAACAGCCATACAAATGTTAAAAATCAAATAAGAAATTAACTTAAATTTAATTTTTTAAATTGCTCCAACTTCTACCGTCGAAATCTAATTTTGGACCGAAATCACTCGCTCTCGATTGTTATTAATGTCAAAGACAATATACTAAAGATGCTGAATTCTAACAAAAAATAATATTTAAAAAGTAACAATCATTAAGAGCATAGTTTATAACTTTAGTTTTTCGGTATTGATGTGTCAAAACTCAAATATTTTCAAATTAATAATTTAAATTCAGCTTGTTCGGTATTGAGAACGGATTTAGTACAAAATTTTAAAATATAAATGGAAACAAAATTAAAGTTCAAAGACTGAGTTTTATGTGTTTAACACATGGTTAGCTCCAAACTGAAATTTTAAAACCTGAACTAATGAAAATATATTCAAAATTCCATTATTTTGGTACTTAAATATTAAAAAGAATTATGTTTTTAGTTTTGCATTTTTTTAAATTTATTTTGTTTTTTTTTCGTCAACATTAATTTAATTTTTTTTGTTTATGTCAACAAATGTGCCTTAACGAACATAGTATGAAGCAGCGGCATATGGGTAGGCAGAGTAGGCGGCGTATGGTGAAGCATAATAAGGCGATGAGGCTGCAACATATGGGGAAGCGTAGCTAGCAGTGTAGGCAGTGGTGTATGGGGATGCAATCAATGGAGAAGAGTATGCCAAAGGTGCAATTACAGCTGGCTTAGCGGCAACAATAGCGACGATAGCCAAAAAGCAAGCAGCGAACTAAAAAAAATAATAATTGTTAAAGTTTTTTGTATCCTGGGAAGTCGTTTTTTATTTAACTTACGAATTTGAACATGTTGAAAATTATGTTTTGGTAGTTTTCGGTTAAGAATTGAATTAAAACTGATACTGTTGAGTGATTTGTGAATAACTGAATAGCTGTAGCCTAGTTCAGTCTTTGACGATTTATTATACTCATGATGCATAATTGTGTTTCGCATAAATTCAAATTCTTGTTACACTTTCTGGCTGTATTTTATTAATTAATACGTTTTCATTTTCCTTAACTTACTTCCATGTTAAGAATGACCGTGAAAAGACAAAACAATAAAATGTACTCCTCAAATGTGCGCAGCTAAATTTTGTATTCAAAACCTGCCGCGTCTCGTCGTGCTGTTGTCGTCGGTCGACGATGGTCGTCGATGGTCAAAGCACGTGCAAGGGAATGCCATTTTATAAATATGTGAGTTTCAATTTAGTATAAAAGTTGGAGTAAAATCAGTTGAAGTTATCAGTTTCATTTCAAAAAACTACCAAAAATCAACTCAAAATGTTCAAATTTGTAAGTCACACATTTTAAGGATATTTTCGTTGAAAGGATATTAATTTCTTGTGTTATTTATTTTTGTAGGTTGCATTTTTCTTCTTCGCTATTATTGCTGCCATTTCAGCTAAGCCAGGTATTGTAGCACCACTTGCTTACTCATCACCATTGGTTGCTTCTCCTTATACCGCTGCCTATACCGCTGGATACGCTTCACCATACATTGCATCTTCACCTTATGTTGCTTCGCCGTACGCTGCCTACTCAGCTTACCCATATGCTGCTTCATACTATGTTCGTTAAGAATTAAGTCGATGGTTTTGATGATGGAAAAGTGGAAGTAAGATATTATTTTGGATTTTGTTGACGGACCTTAAGAAATAAAAAAAAAAACTACCAAAGGAAATTGTCTGCATTTTATTATTTTTTGCAGTTAGTTAGTAATTTTTAGCTTAGTGTATTGCGAAATGAAAAATAAGGTCTAATCCCTTATTTTTGCACAGAAAAGGGTCTGAAGGGTTGAGCACGAAATTCTGCAAAAAATTGTCTTACAATTTTTCACCCTATTTTGACAATCTAATACAATGTTGATAGTTGTCAAAAAAATTTGGGCTAAAAATGATAAGCCACGACATTTTGAGTAGAAAATTGATTTAGAATAAAAAATAAAAAATACACAAAATATAATTTAAACCATTTCAACAGATATGGGCCTTATTTGTTTTATTCAAATTAAGAATCGACGACTCTAAAAATAATTGTTAACAATAGAATTATTCACACGCAAAATAAATGTTTTACATTTCTTTTATTACTTTTGTATATATCTGAATTTCTTCGGTAACGTTTCAAGGTAACAAATTTTACGTTACACGAAAATGTATAGTGATTAGCACTGTTAACAAAAATGTCTTACGTATATTTTTACATAAATATATTTATGTTTTATTATAGAAAGGGGTTTTACGGTTGCAACTATCTACATTCTTGGAGTTTGTAATAACTTTTAAACCATATCGTGTGCCTCATCGTTTTTGAATTGAGACACTCTATTAAGAACTCTCTTTTGGATGACTTTTTCAGACGATTTATGTGAATAACAAAAATATGCACTTTTTAACTTAGTCGAACAAAATGACAGTTCGAAAAACGTTTATCAGACCTTTTAAACAGGTGGTGTCATGCATACAAAATGTGAGATAAAAAAGTGCGTTTTTTAATTCCCAACCACTTTTGGTAAGGATTTACAAAATACGAAAAATAGCAAATTTAGTGAGTAAAAAAAACTTTAACTAATGATATTTTTGAATTATGATTGGGGTTTGATAAAATCATATACATTTAAGAATAAATTTGTTTACTTTTTGGTAAAACACAAATAATTGCGGCATAACTTTGAAACTATAAAAGATGGTAGCAAAACCAAATTAGTTCATTCGCATTATTCTTACATTTAATCATGAATTTTGAATTATTATTGCTCTGGTTTCAAATGAATAGACTTGTGGTAACATAAAGAGTATCATTTCGTACCCTTCACATTTTTGGAGGACATTACTTAAGAGAATAATAGTTTTTAATGTAAACTAAATTGTATAAAATAATAATAACAAAAGTTATTTTAACACGAAAGACATTTTCTGTTTCTTTTTTCATTGTATCTTAATAATTGTTACATTGCATAGTTAAACCTTCTCTGGCAAAAACACAAAGTGTGCTTAAATTTTTAGGGCCGGCACTAGATATTTACAGCATTGCTCTCATTTCATTTTATTATGATCATGGTTAAATTTTGTATGAAACAAAATATCGGCCAAGTGGCTGCCGCGAGATCTCCGGTACACCTCTATCTTACGGTCTAAATTTTGGATGACACTGACGCATAATTGACATTCTTTGTCGTTAATATTCCGAGTAATCTCATTATTGAACTAGTCAATTGCTGCTGGCTTATCGACGTACACCTTTCTTTCAAATAACCCTAAAGATCTTGGCGACCAATTGAGATCGCCACTACATAAGATAAAATGGTCATTGAATTTGTCCAGCAAAAAAGAGCCCTTGTTTCGTTTGCTGTGTGGCAACTGGCACCGTCCTATTTGAACAACATATCGTCCACATTCATATCATTTAATACTGAGCATGCAAAGTTCGTTATCATCTCAAGATATTCTCATTTGGGAAAAAATACGGCCCAATGATGCCCCTAGCCCATAAACCGTACTAAACATTCACCCTTCGTAGGTACATTGGTTTTTGAAAAATCACTCTTGGATTATCATTCAACCAAATGCGGTCGTTAACCAATTTTTACCAATTTTAGTACCATTTCTTTAAAGTTATTATTTCGTATATAAATACAAATTGGATGAATGAAATTAATTTGGAGTCAATACCTTCTATTATTCAAGTGATATCGAGATCCGAAAATCATTTTACTAAATGTTCGTACTGTTTTTTATCCATTTTATTTGTTTTTGAAAAAACGGGTTGTTTGAGTTTTATCAAAAATTCACTGAATGTCGAAAACTTTATTTTCTGTGGGATAAAATAAGTATGAAACCAATATTTTAAATCTGTGAAAACAACATTTGAGTCGAAAATCAATTTGTACGAACTTTTAGAAATGCACGTTTTCATGCATTTTAACAAATGTTGAGAAACAAAATTTCTTATAAGATAAAATAAGTTGGAAGCCATAATCTCAAATTATTGAAAAGATATTTTGTATTGTTGTGAAAAATAACGAACCGAATAATACGATGGCGGATTGATTGTCCGCAAACTCAAAAGATTGTAATAAAAAAAAAACGAATTAAAATTGAATAAAATAGGTAGCCGACGCGCACGAGTAGTACCTATTTGTGATTTATCTAAATCAAAGACAACTGTCAGACGCGAATAGGTTTGTTCGTCAATTTCCTCACAGACAGTAAAAGCAGTGCTGTCGCCCGATAGCTCAGTTTTGGGGTGGGTTTAATTAATTGGGAACAAGGTTAATTTTATTAATCGAAATTATCAAATTAATTTGATAGTGGGTTGCTAATAGGGTGTTCTTGAAATATGTATAAAATCAAATTAAGAAGGAACAAGATGGGCGCCAGTATTTTTTTTTTGTAAAAAAAAGGAAATTACAAACCTTTTGGAGCGGAACCGACCAGAACAATTTGTGAACAAATAAAAAAAAATGTTTTAAATGGATGGAATATTTTTAATTGTTTTCGATTTTGCTTGGGAAACCTTACAAGTAGGATTAAAACCCAAGATCTTTTAAGAATTTTTATGAACAAAGAGTTGGTGTATGACACCGAAGATGGACCGTTAACCTTTTGTCCCTACTGGACAAAGAAAATTTCTAATTACGGGACGCGAGTTCCGCTTTCTCGGAATTGCCTTTTTTTCTTTTTCGAAACGAAAGTCCAACGATTATAACACGATTCTCAATAGTTATTACCACGACAAATAAAAGAATTCTACTTTTTTAACACCAATTAAATACTTATCTTTTCTGGATATCCTGCCAAAGTGCCAACTTCCCTCTCCTAGCTGTTTTTTTTCAATCCTTTTTTTTTCTCCCTTCTTCTTAATCAAAATTTTTAAAATTTTTCACTTCCAACAACACTTGAATTTCTTAACTTCTCAAAGTTTTTCCTTTTTTTTTTTCTTTCTTTCAATTTCTTGAACCTCCGGTTCAGATTCTATCTCGCAAAAAAGTGATCTTCCAGGCTTTAACCTTGCCTTGATGACCTCTCCTTTTTCTTCCATTCCCACATGCTTTCGGCCAATCAGAAAGTGTAGGTCTCTATCGCGTTTTAATTCAGCTTCACCTAGCTTATTTGCAAGAGTGAGCGAACGCAGTTGAGACACCACCACTTTTCCTACTCGCACGTTTCACCCCAGCTTTATGCACTACCACTGTCATTGAATTCGCCGACCTCTAGTACTTCTTCCAGTGAGCGGGAATTCAATGGGTGCATTCAGCCACCCTATTAACACCCCCATAATTTTGGAGAAACTTTGATAAGTCGCACGAAACTCAAGTGTTTATCGCGTTCTTTTTTTTTGTACGAAATTACAATTATGTAAAAATGTTTGTTTTAACTATCGGAGGGTGGAAGTTGGCAGTGGTTTTTGATCTCGCGATTTTACTCTATTTGTCGTTGGACTTTCGCGCAGACTAGGGGATTAGGGACTCGTGTTAACTTTCCATCTTTTACATAACGAAATTGATTTATGTTGGGCATGTAGCCATTCTCATATGAGTAACATCAGCAATCGAGGACCAAGTGTCACTCGTGCCCCTCTTTGTTTGTTGGCTTTGGTGTGACCAGACCACTTGTCTCTCACCTTGGTTGGTATTCGTGCAGACCGTCTGTCGTTCCAGCAATCACTTTGTGGACCGCCCGTCGCACAAATGTACCATTTTGTCCACACCTAATTTTGGTTGCTTTTCCATTATATATTAAGAGCAGGACACTGACTGATGGAAGACAGGATTCAACTGAACTCTTAGAATATATTGGAGCCACAACGGAAAACGGAAGGTTAAAAGGGAACGGGATATAGAGTAGGTGAGTGAAACTTGTTGTGGTAAATTTTACCGCAACAGTATTGTATTTTTTATAAAAAAAACTGTCATTTCGATTGTTCGAAAAATTTTACCAAATGTTAAAAATGTTATTTTTCATTGTACAAAATAGTTTTGGAGATAAAATCATTTTTCATTCGTAAAATTTTATAGGTGACAACTTTGTTTGCCAGTTTTTTTTTTGGTATCACGTTACAATATATTATATGCAATTTAATACAAGTTTCTAGCGTTTTTCGTTCGTGAGATATTTAGGGTCAACCAAAATTTTTACTATTTTTAAAACTGCTATGGTAAAAAACCACCCACTCAATTTTTTTGAGAGCCCTAATTGCATCTTTCTGCATTATTATCTGTATAACAAAATGTATTGAAAGTCCATATATCTACTGGTTCTTGAGCTATGGACGACGGAAAAAACGTCGCGAACGTACGTAACACACGCACATTCCGACATCTCTCTACAAATCTTTTATTTCGACTCTATTGACCTTGAAACGTCAAGAAATGTCAAAATTTTCTTATAGGAAGTTAATTTTAATCTTCATTGGCACTTAATAGATAAGTATCAATAGCAGCGTTGATTCATTTACGTCACTTGTTCAACTTTGTTATGTATCTGGTCTCAGAATTTTGACCGTTATTTAAACAGATTATGCTTTATTAAAATAGTCAACTGTATTTCTTTTCCTAAGCAATTCCGCTTCGAAATACTTATCAGTATTCGAGCCCAACTTCAGTCGTACTGTCAAGTACTTAGTTCTTAAGCCGTACCGCACGAATGTAGAGTGCTTTAATACAATCTGTATTGGGCACCGACAATCCATATAAACTCTATCTTTCTTTCTCAAGGATGGAACTGTGTCTTTTACCTAAAAGGAACTTCACACGCAGATTTTTTTTTAAATTTAATACTACCAGTGCTATCATTCAACTTGGAAACACTCAAGATAAATATAGTAAATATTTCGGTTAGTTTTCAAAATTTAGTTTGAAGTCCTAGAAAATAATGTATCCTCTTATATACACACATATGTACATATTCTAATAACCTATATGCTGTTAAAATAGACGCCCTAAATTTATTGGAGCCATACTGAACAAAAATATAGAAATTGTTTCATGGCTTTTCCATAAAACGCTTATAAACCTTCATTCATTAAAATGTATACCTACCTACCATATCACGTTTTCAATTATGGTCTCCATAAACCCTGACCTTGCTGAATTAATTACTTCATTTGCTGATTCCTTCCTCATCCCACTACGAACGAGTATAGCAAAATCCTATGCGATTCATATAATTTTTAGTTTAATAAATTCACCACAACACACATCTCACTAAGAGCATGCGACGAGACGAACTCAAATGAACTTCAACATTGCATAAGTTTGTGCGACTATCGAATGATATAAAATTAATATACTCCACGCGGCATATTTGGTTACTCAATTAGGTACTATTTCAGTGTTTCAGTTTCATTTCAGTGCGTTTTTTTAGTTCAAAATTATTTAACTACCGGTGGCGACGACGACGACACGACGACATAAAATTTACTCAATCAATCAATGTGAAAAATCCAGCAAATCGTGTATATTAATTAATCCAATCCAATAGACCCATCATGGTCAAGCGAGGAAGCTTGGAGCCGTTTTAATACATCAGCTGATGACGGACTACCACGAAGCTACGAACATTGGTTTTAATCACATTTCGTATTCATACAACGAGTGCTCGGACACTCTTGGCACTGTCATTCCATTTTAGGCCAATATGATGGTCGATGGAGTCGGTTAAGGCATCAGTGGGGTAGACCTTATGAGGGGGTCTGTATAGCTATTAGCCCAAATGGGCTGAAAGTAAGGCAAATTTGTAAATTCACTGATATATTTCTTTTAATTTGGATAATTTTCAATTATTTCCACAAAATTTAACACAACACGATGTGAGTAATTTTTTTTAAAGGTTGGCTTGAAAAAGCGCGTATAGGCTGGAGGCTATTGCGTTACCTCCTCGAACGTGCCATGGACAACATATGTACCTATTTGTTTGAGGTTTTTCGTAGGCCGTCAATTGGGCTATATAAGCCATCGGTTATGTTGAGGAAGGTATCAGTTTCACTTTGAGTCTACCACAAAGAACAAACTCGCATAATCAATATGTTCAAATTCGTAAGTTAAAAACATATTTTTAGGAGTTAACAATTAGGGATATTTATATTTTGTTTTCGTTACAGTTTGCTCTTTGCTTGATGGCTGTTGTTGCTTTGGCCGCTGCTAAGCCAGGTATTGTCGCTCCATTGGCATACACCTCAGCCTACTCAGCACCTCTGATCGCCGCCTCACCCTACACAGCAGCTTACACTGCTGCCGCCTACAGCTCCCCATTGGTTGCATCTCCCTACTATGCATCACCATATGCGGCTGCCTACAGCGCATATCCTTACGCCTCGGCTCCATACTTCCTTCGTCGTTAATCAGCGTCGCATGGATAATGCAACCTAAACTGACCAAAGCTACTTCCTGATGCCTTTCGAATACCTCCTCCTAGTCTTCACTTCATTTTGTTGATTTTTTTGTTCAGAAAAATAAAAACTTTAACTTTAAATTGAAAACAAATAAACTGTGAAATAGAAACAAAAAACTTTTTTTATTTACACTGAAACTATTATGTTACTCTAGAAATTGCCCTGCAGAAATAGACAAGGAAATGTTGTTAGGAACAAATAAAAAAGGGAACGCTTTTACACAGGACATGAAAGTTGAAAGCATTATAGGTGTACCTACCTTTTACACTTAGTTCTACCTTTCTTCCTGGCTCTTCAAAACCAACTCATGTAATCCCTGTGGGCTCTGGAAAATACCAAACCATAGAATGTAGGTAGCAAAGCAAAGCAAGGTCCTTTGATATTTTTGTCCTGAAATTTTTCCATTTTTCCTGTTTTTTGTTTTTGTTTTGGCTTTGGGGCAAGTTTTGTGTTTATATGTAGTAAATGTAGTTAATTAGAAGGTTAATTAGCGCACAGCTTTGGTCTGTCAAAACAAATTGAATGTCATGAAACTTTTCTACCGGAATTTGTGGACATGTGTCCACGCTGCTGTCCACGTTAATTTAGAAATTTTGTGGTTTTATTTTTTTTTTAAGTTCGTGGGAAGTGTGTGGTGAGTTGTAAAATTATAAAGCTTCTGTCATTGTCATCGGTTGATTGAAGTATTTTTTTGTTTTGGGTGAAGAATATTTGTATATTCGGAGAATTAGAAGCATTTCCGGAGAAATTGAAAATCTAAAAACAACATTGTGTTTTTATGTGATTAAGTGAGTTTGGACTGTGATTGAAACTCTTGATTGTCTACTAGCGTACAATTCAAACTTTTAAAAATTGTTAAATAACTCAGACAATTGTTTTTACTATAATTATTGAGAATACAAATTAATTTGTAAAATTTACTTCTATGTTTTTAATTTAAATTAAATATTAAATAAGAAAAGTACGTATACGCCCCAGTATACTTTTTTAAATTATCGTTTTTACACGGACTTAAAATGATGCATTGTTCTTTTCTAACACCATTAGTTATGTTAATAATCCAAACAATAATGAAAAATAATTAAATTTTGTTTTTATAGGTCTTAAGTTATGATTTAAGTAAAATTTGGAAGCAAAGTAGTTTCTTCAACTATTAAAAGAACATAAATATATATTTGGCACCAATTATAATCCAAAAATATGTGCAGAACCGAATTGGATCAATTTTTAACAGAATTTTGGCCTTAGTAAAACGAATAATCGATTTAATAATTATTTTATTCGAAATTTTGATTGTAGTTTTCTGGAAAGTTTCAGAGTCTTAAAAAAACCAATACAAGTAGTCGTAATTTTAAGAAGTTAATAAAATGCACGACTGGCACGAACCTGCCCCATGTATGCAAAAAACTGTTTTAAAATAGAACCTTCGAGTATAATTTAAGATTTAAAAATATACCTGTAAAATAAGTTTTTCTCTAAAAATTCAAATGCCATTTAGTTTTTCAAAAAAAACTTAATTTTCAATTTCTTTTTTAAATCGCTAGAGCTGTTTATATACATTGATTTTGTATGTACATATACAATTTTTCAATTTTTGTATGCAAATATTTTTTGTATGCAGTTATTAAGAATATATTAATTAACATTTTCAATACGATTTTTCTAAAAAAAAAATAGATACCGACATACATATATCGAATTTAAAAATCAAAACAAAAATTTTGACATTTTTGATAATGATCAAATATTAAATAAATAAAATAAGAGCTTATTGAGTATTAAAATTGATTCATCAGTTTCTAAAAATAAAATTAAAAAATAACATTTTTTTTTGGAGAAATACAAAAACATATTTTTTTGTATTGAAAGAAAGTTAAGAAAAACAAATTAGAGAACATTTTATACAAATCTATCGGGGTTTTTAAAAGAAAATTCCAACTTTCGACTTTTGCCTAAAATATTTGTTAAGTTAAGTTTATTCAATCCCACAGGAACATTAATGCCAATTAGAGCAAAAATTTGGTCTGCTAAAATGTTACGAATAAACAAAACTTCTATAAACTTTCTATGAATGTTAAGAGGCAAAATAATAAGTAGCTTACATTTTGTTTCATAGGTAGGAATATCTATGTCCCATTGAAATCTTTTCACTAAAAATCTTTTAAAACATTTTTGGTTCTTTTCGATTCTCAACGAATGAAGAAAATATGAAGGATTCTAGATTACTCTGCACTATTCAAGGTTAGACCTTACAAACGCGAAATACAAACAAAACACTTTAAGGTGAGTGGATCGGAAAACTCCTTTGAGTTTACACTTCAGAATTTTCAGAAAGTAGTAAGCTTATAGAAAGCGTCAAACTACGATCAGAGGCTCATCATAAATGCATGTGTTAGTTGTTAGTAAAAAATAATACAATTATAGCCTAAAACACGCACAAAATACAAACAAACCATAATTAACATTTTACTGTTACAGAACAAAAAATAAAATGAGAACGTTTACGATAGTGGAGCACTGGTTCTAAACAATGATTTTAATCCCGCCTTATTTAAATTTAATTCTATCGGTGAAAAGTTTAAGTTATATAAAATGCTCATTCGACTTCTTCATTCTTCAAATAGTTAGTTCTATGGAAGGCAATATGTATAAAATCAAAAGAACGTAGGTGATGAGTTCCGCCCGGTAATTCAAATGTACACAAGATAGCAAATAAGGTGCATCAATTTCACCATTAATGAGTTGATCAAACAATACTTAGTAACACGCCTTTGATGGAGAGATTACTCGTACATTTGAAGAAGTAGAATACGATGTTCATAGGGAGGCAGACCATAAGGATCTTAACAAGGAAGACCCTTTAGGGCAAAGCAAATGAAATTATGTTGAATTGATTCAATACGTTTTCTATGAATTTTGAAATAGGGAGTCCATACCTGCGAAGCATATTCAAGATGAGGACGAACATGGCAATTATACAAAGAAAGGATAACATAGGGATCATTGAACTCCTTTGCCCAGCGTTTTATAAAACCAAGCATAGAACTTGCCTTATTAACAATAAAATTAATGTGATGTGTAAACTCTAAGTTTGAACAAAAATGCACACCTAAATCTTTAAATGTGGAGACACGACAAAGTTTTTGCTGTGATATACAGTAATCAAATACGTTACTGATTAGTTTTTTGTAAAAGTTATCGTCTGGCGTTTTAAAGGGTTGAGGGCAAGGCTATTTTGACCACACCAAAATGTGAAACTATCAGTGTCGGCTTGTAAAAGAATACGATCATGGGTGGACTTTATTATTTTGAAAATCTTCATATCGTCAGCAAAAATGAGAAGTTCACTTGAGCGTAGACATGACGATACATCGTTAATAGACAAGATGAACAGAAAAGGGCCAAGATGGGTTTCCTGGGAAACACCAGATTGAGCAACAAAAGGTTCATAATGACAATTTCTAAATTTTACCTCATAGAGTCTGTTTTCAAGGTATGATTTAATCCAAGCTAAGAAAAACGGTGCCTTAAGTTTAAATAAAATAATTCCATGGCTTAGTTGGCCAAGAGCTTTAGGGAAGTCAGTGTATACACAGTCAACTTCATAACCTTGTTATAAAGCATTTGAACATATGTTTGAGAATGTGAGGAGATTAGTAACGGTTTATCTTTTTTTCACAAAACCATGTTATAAACAACTCTTTTAAATACTTTAGGAATGCAAGAAAGCTTTGCAATGGGCCAGTAGTTGCTTATATCCGCCTTGTTACCTTTCTTGAAAATTGGCGTTAGAAATGACTTCTTCCATATGCTAGGAAATTTGCCTGATTTTAGAGAAAGTTTGAATAAGCATTACGCAATATGAAACCTAACATTGAACTTCCCTTAGCAACGTCATAATCTATATGCTTTAAAAAGTCAAGTTTTTTTGTCAAAAATCTCACTAAATTTTTTTAAAGGTTATATCGGACAATGGCGCATGATTGATTTTACAGATAAAATTAATTGGAGAACGTAAAATGTTGGAAATATTTGAATGTAAACAGTTACTCGTAGTTAAACATCAGTCCAAGATCAAGATCTTGTTGCAGAAAAAGAAGAGGACCAAGATGGTTTCATCGCGGGACACCCTACGTAACATATCCTTTTGCTGAAAGAATGTTATTTATACGAACGTACTCAATACAATCCTTTAAGTATGAATTTAGCCATTTTAAAAAGTTTGAGTGAAAACCTACTTAATTTATCTGCATAGGTAAAGCATCTTGATTGACTCTGTTAAATGCTTTAGAAAAGCCAGTATAGACAAAATCATACTGATGACCTTTCTCAAGTGCATTCAAGACTAAATTACTAAAAAAATAGTAAGGTTAGTTAGCTACAAAACCATGGTGGAATGGTGGAATTATTGCTTTAAGAAAAGTTGTTAATTTTTCATAGACTAACTCTTCAAAGAATTTGGGAATCGTAGCAATTTTACAAATTCGACGATAGTTTGAAACATCTTGCATTCGTCCTGATTTGTAAGTAGGTGTGATTGTTAAACAATTACAAGTATTATAAAATAAATAAATTAAGTGGTGCAACAGTCCATATAGAACCAGGGCCTAGTGAGTTACAACTCTGAACCATTCCCGCGTGCGAGTACTGTTGTCAGGAATGGAAGGGACCTACAATTTTAGGCCGAATCCGAATGGCTAATTCGAGAAAGCACTTTTTCATGAAATGAATTACTCTTCGAGAATTTGTCAATTCCACGCAAGAGGCAGTACCCGTGAATAAAACTTTTTTGTTTTAGATGGCACAGGCAGGGATCGAACCCAAGACCTCTCGCATGACAGTCCAACGCACTTTTTTTTTTTTTTAAATTAAGTTTTGTTAATTCAATCTTAAACAAAAATTCATAAGACTAGCCTAATTAACCATAACTTACAACTAAATTACTGGTCCCATATAGTCAAACGTACTAACCATCATGCCACGGTTACCACTTACAAGTATTTAGAAACTATAAACTCGAAGTAAGCACAGATTCGTAAAATGATTGCTGAAATTCCATCAATGTCACGTCACTTTTCACCCTCAGGCTAAGACAACACTAACTCAATCTCAGAAGCGCATGGGTTCTACTATTATTTTTGATCT
The DNA here is from genome assembly GCF_945859685.1 of Eupeodes corollae. Lineage (NCBI taxonomy): Eukaryota > Metazoa > Arthropoda > Insecta > Diptera > Syrphidae > Eupeodes > Eupeodes corollae. The sequence goes on from NC_079148.1 coordinate 115,838,604, forward strand.
TAGATTAAATAAAGAACTTTTAAGTTATTATTCAGTTTAAAAAAAGTGTTATTTTTCCAAGCTATTCACCAGCTTTAAAGCTTTTTATTTGATTTATTTCGTTTGAATGACCAATTTATCTATACATAAGGGTGGAAAAAAAACAGGTAACCCAATTTAAAATGTGTACACCTATGACTTTAAGCAATCAAAGACTTTGAGTGAATTTAAACATTGAAATGAATGCAAAGACTTCAAAAGAATGCAAAGACTTGATGTGAGTCAAAAGACAGAAAGTAAAGCTACAGACTTCAAGTAAATTCAAAGACTTCAATGAAGGCAAAGACTTTAAGAGAATGCAAACACTTTAATTAAATGCTGTCCCAAACGATTTCAATAATTTAATTGCAGTCAAATGATAGAAAAAAAATATCGCAGTCTTTTTAAAATGACTGGTAACTGCAAAATTTGAATTCTTAATCTTTAGGTGAATTCATTCAATGCAATCTTAATATTAAAGTCAAAAAAGATTGCATTCTTTTACAAGTCTGCTCAGGAATTAAAAGTTAATAATAGTACATACATTTTATAATCTTTAAAAATTGTGAAAAGGTTGCAAGGTTACTTTGTTAACTTACTGCATATGCAAGTAAAACGAAATCTTCAAGAAACTTCAGCGGAATATCCTTCGAACAACAAGAAAGCCAGTGATGAATTTTCCAATAAAATAGCAGTTGGAAATATGTCGATTAAGCAACTAAAGGGAATTTAAGATGCGTGCCTGATCCCTAAATTTAAGGATGTTGTAACAAAAAAAGAAGTCTTAGTTATTAAATGATATTCAGTTATTATGGTCGCAAAACGTTTACCTGCTTAACCGTATACACAACATGTAAAACTGCTACTACTAAAACAAGCGTCAACTTGAAATTCTGTCGCCGATAAAAGATTTAAAATTCTCTTGTTGTGTATGCAAAACAAGCTTGTATAGGTCTTCTCCAGCTCCAAGGAAATGCTGAATTGTCAATTGAAAATACACAGGAAAATAAATCCACAGTTATTCTTAATTTTCAATCCGGTGACACTGCAGTGCACTGTAAACAAAATAAATCGAAGCTACACCACAAATGACGAACTCTGGAATTGTTGAACATAATGAACAGTCTATTATTATACGCCAAAAAAAACTGCACGTTACCAAATTAAAATGAAATTACTTCAACTAACACCCACTGAAAAGATCGTGGTAAGAAAAGTTAAACTGAACATCAAAAACTTTTCGCTTTCCTATTTTTTTTTCATGAGAGTTGGTTGTAAATAATTCAGACGAATTGAAGTTTATCAAAAACGCATTGCAATTCTTTGAAACAAACAACACCAACAGTTGTCAAAACTATGCGATGACAGCGCCAGCTGTTCCTCGAGGAGATCGAGGCGGCGCGGTCAGCAGAATCGACGTTCACGTCAACATAAAAGTTAGGGTAGAGTTGACGTCTGTCCTTTAATTTTAAACCTACAAATTTGATGTTATAATGCGTCTGGTCTCTGTAGTACCCGTGGCATGATGGTTAGTGCGTTGGACTGTCATGCAAGGGGTCTTGGGTTCAATCCCTGCCAGTGCCACCTTAATTTAAAAAAAAAAAAATTAATTTTCGCGGGTACTGCCTCTTGCGAGGAATTGACAAATCCTTCAAGAGTAATTCTTGTCATGAAAAAGTGCTTTCTCAAAAACTAGCCGTTCGGATTCGGCATAAAATTGTAGGTCCCTTCCATTCCTGACAACAGTACTCGCACACAGGAATGGTTGAGAGTTGTAAGTCACTAGGCCCTGGTTCACAACGGACTGTTGCGCCACCCCATTTGATTTTGAATGCGTCTGGTCTAAAAATTAAGCTTTTATCTCCAGATTTTTTTAATTTCATTTTAAACATTTCTTGAAAAAGTTAAAAAATCAGTATTTATTAAGTATTTTAAAGAATTACAGTACAAAATTCCAATGAACCCATTACAAAAAGAAAAAGACAAACAGTTCTAAAAAAATGTCTTTTGTTTAAATAAACGTTGGTGTTAGGTTTCTTTTCTAAAGCGCTTCACCAGTTAAAGCTTCCATTTAAAACATTCTCCTTAAAGTTTTTAAATTTTGATTTTTATTCATTCAGATTTCAGAACTTATGCAAACTTAAAACTACCTCAAACATGATTTGTATACAGTTTCTTGTCTTTTTTTCAGATAGTCTTCATTAAAAAACTATAATTTTGAATCTTCATCGAATATTATAAAAGAAGATTTATTAAATTTAAAAATCATTATAAAAACTCTACATAAACCAAACTTACTATCATTTTTTTGGTATCATTGAAAACATCAATCGACCGATAGCAAAATTTTTCTAAGAAATATGTCCAATTTTTGTATTTAAATTTCAATTTCCTCAACCAGCTTATGATGATTTGATTAAGTGTAAATCATTTCGAATACATACAACCGATTTATTTCATCCTTATTTTAGTATGTTTGTTTTCTTTCTGTGTAAATAAAGACATGAAATATTTTTATTGGATCCAATAAATTCAAACATCATACAAAAAATAAAAATATCAAACCGAAATTTTTAGGAGGTAAAATCTTTTTGATTTAGGGCTTAGATATATTGTTTTTCAAACTTTCCACACATACAGCAACAATAAAAAAATCAAAACCAATTTGTATCTTCCGTCAACCATAACAACAACAACAAAAACAAAAAATCTGTCCTTTGCGTGTGATTATCATAAAAACAAAAAGATAAAAACCATAATAGTTTTTATTTCGAAAAAGAAAATTGCAAAACAATTTGTTTTTGTTATTGTTGTTTCCTTTTTTTTTGTTGTAGTGTGATAACATTTTTATTCATCAATATATACACAAACATTTTATATAAGACCCAAAGTGTTTTCGATTAGCTGACATATACCTTCTACTCGACTTCTTCCCGTAGCCAGCGCCACCGCAGCAATCGGCGGCGTCTAACGTTAACACAAAACCATCGACATTGAAAAGAGCCCCGGTTAAGATTAGATACAAAAATGAAGAAAAATCCAATTTAATATCAAAATAAAAACAAACCAAGTTACAAAGGACACAGTAAGGATATGGATGGAAGGTGCAAGATGGTCCGGATGAAAATAAGATCCGTGTGTTATGAATTACAAGATGCTTCTGATGTTGATGCTCCTGCTGCTGATGCTGCTTCTACTGCTTCTACTAGAATGACTGTTCTTCAGAGGGTCATCAAGTAAAATACACCGTAGCGGTACAAAGTCAATTCACGTGAGGACGCTGAAAAGCCCTTGGTGCAGCTCAGTGACTCGTTTATCCATTTTCATGGGTGACTTTAAATGTAAGCCACCACTTCCTGTTATGTGTGTGCAGAATGTGTGATGGCTGAGGGGGGTTCGAGGTTATCTAGCAAATGTCACCCACTATCAATGTTTTACTTATTTAAGGACCTTCTTAGTTCGACTACTAAAGTATTGAGTTCAGTTTCTTGGTAAAAGCTGTTAGCTTCTCGGTTAAGCGACTCGTTTATGTTATACGTGTATATGTAAAATGTATCTATAAAAGAAGCACATCACATACACCCGTTAATGTAGGCCAAAAGGAAATCAAAAGGCAATAGGATTGTTAAGGGATAATGAGAAAAACGTTCAATATACGACTATGGCATAAAATTGGTTCGGGTTCTTGTTCTTGTTCGAGTTCGTGTTCGAGTTGGGATTGAGGGAATTGATGCTTAGTTCGTCTTTCGTCCTTGGCTAAATGTTTCTTCGTCTTTTTCGTCATCGTTGTCGTTGTCATCTTATACATAGTTTGTCCTTGTTCCTCTACGTTGTCGGTCGGTTGTATAGTCATCTACATCCTTTGAGATAGTATCATCTGTTAGCGGATTGAGAATCTTGCAAAATTGAGAAAATTAGCAGAAAGCATGTTCGGGAATTAAATGTCAATTCAGGGTTGTGGCATAGAGAACATTCAAGATTTATTATTTGACATTAAGGGAATTTTCTTCTTCTTCTTCTTTTTCTTATTCTAGTTGAAATCGTTGATTTTGTGGGTAAACTACAAACGACGTTCCTCGAACATTTATATATGTATAGAGACTTATAAGACGTTTATTATTAAAGGGCGTTGTGCCATTTGTGTTCACAGATTTTCTAGGTAGTAACATATATATGTATATATATGTATATATATACGATAGTGTTATACACTCTTGTATAATGTAATAAACGAATACTCAAGAGGAAAACAAATTTTGTTGAATAGTGAAAACGATTGGAAATCAATATTAGCTATAGAATTTAGCAATACATATGTATATATGTATGTACATAGATACTATATGCGTTGCGGAAGCCGTGGCATGCCATGCCGTATAGCGTTGATGAGAACACGTATCCTTTTTTGAAAGAAGGACTTAAAACACAAGACCTTATTTTATTCTTTATATGTTTTTGTATAATGTTCATTTTGAGAGAATATAGAAATTGAACAACCAGAATCAGAAAAAGGCATTAGGTACTCGTATATATGTATTGTATGTATGTATACATATTATAGAAGGTTTGTTTTTGGGGGCAAGACTATAAGCAATTTTCTTTAATTTGAAAACATACATTTCAATGTTAATGATCTTAGATCTCGTATAAATAAGCATATGTTATTATAAATTATAACACTGAAACAAAAAGAAGATATACATATACAGGATGTCTCACAATATAGGGTCAACTATTTGACCTACATTTTGTTAGATGTTTGTATTTATAATTGTTACTTATAAAGACTATACGGCAATAAGGGTTTAATTCATGATTTTTATTCTAATGTTTTTTAATTAATCAAACGATATATTTTTAAGAAATTAGAAATAGAAGAAAAGCGATAATTATTTCCAGCATTGATATTTCATATTTTAAAATTGCATATTGTTAGCAATAAATAAGTCAAAATGAGTAACAAAGCTTTGTTAAATGAAATGTATTTAACTTTTGTTCTCCTAGATTCATATTTTTTTCTTTTTATTAAGAACCGATCCGAAACACTACCAAAAATCGGTTTTACTAAACTATCAAAATAAAAAGTGCGTTTTTGAATCCTTCTGAACATGATGTTCAAGAACATCGAGAACGGCACGTAGCTTGAATCCTACCCGTTTTTCCTAATGCTCAATGGCATATTAATGGTATGCAAAACTTTTTGAGGCTATGATAATTATAGATTAGACTAGATTAGATAGATTTTTATTTACTTGCAATTATTTTTACAATTTCATTAACAATCTTTAAAGCATGGTTTTGCCGTCCGCTTGATTGACAAAGTTTTAACTGTATTTAAGTTTTGTAATAATTCAAGTTGCAGTTGTGTTAACTAAAAATTTTCGTCTCTAATTCTGCTTCTATAAATAAATGCTGTTTTGCAATATATAAGCATTTTAGACACATCTACTTTATTTTAGATAGATAAAGTTTCGTTTTCTTATAAAAAGTCTGTACCAAGTACATTTGTTGGATCCTGGAAATTACGCCAGATTTTTTTTTGGAAAAAACGCCAGAAAATTCTTCATACAAAATACTTGCTTTTTTCCTAGGAAAAAATCCCAAATTTTTCTGGCAACATTTCGGAATTTCAGGCATTTTTTCCTAAAAATTTCCTGGCGTTTTTTCCATTTACAGAAATGGAAAAAAGGCAAAAAAAAATATGTAGAAAAAGCGTTTTTTCCTTTTCATGTTTAGGAAAAAACGCCAGAAAACTGTATTTTGTATAAATTGTTGTAATAAATAAACAGTTTTACTACACATTCTTTGTCTCTATCATCTATTTTAAGAATCATTGTTTAGTTGTTTTCGCGAATTCATCATTGACACTTGACGTTGTGAAAAAAAGCATGCAACGTTGTGTTGTTGCCTTGCAAAAATATAAAAATATGCTCGGAGTGCAACTTAAAGTTGCAAGGTCAAGCCACGTCTGCAACGCCATGGCCGCACTGCACCCGCGACCGCCCCCCCATGCGGGTGCATGTCAGGGACTGTTTTTTTCCTGTTGTGATAAAACGTCTACAATATTGACCAAGTATAGTGACTTTTAAAATGCAAAACATTTTCTGGCTTTTTTTCCAAATTGATATTAGGAAATTAGGCCAGAATATATCAATTGGTTTTCTGGTCTAATTTCCATTTTGGTTTCTATTTTTTTTTTCCATTTCTGTCTGGCACAATTTCCAATGTTTCTGGCTTATTTTCCACAAGAAAATCTGCTTCTTTTTCCAATTTGAAGCAGAAAACATTTTCTGGCGTTTTTTCCAAAAAAAAATCTCGCGTAATTTCTTCTGGCGTAATTTCCGGGAGCCATTTCTTCCAGTTTCTCTCAGGACTGGACACCTTCCGACAGAATGGAAAATATCCCCTCGTTCAGAAATGTTGCAAATATCACATGGCAGTGGAAGATCTTCGCGATGTGGAACGTAATTTATGTTTAGCAGTTCACCTCTTAGCCAAAACATGTTGATTTGCTCTACAGTATTTATGTCTGGAAGTAGTTGCTTTCATTAAGATTATAATTCAGCCTGCTATAGATCATCCGATGAAGTGAACTGGATGCCTGTTCTGTGAACAAATTTCTAAAATTTTCATCAAAACGCCTAGTTACCTGGTTCAGTGACGATTACTATGTTCACTGAGATTTAAAGTTACACCTGTATCTTCTGCTAGCCCAATCCACTCTTTAACCCATCCGTTTTGCGTTGTATCGCTTGTAAAGCTGCATTTTTTGGTAAACGATTGTTGGGCATATTCAGTACTTTCAGAAAATAATCGACTTACAGCTTCAACGTTTTTATTAAGAGTGGGCATAAGCCTGTTTCTAACATTATCATGTAGTTTGGGGTGCATGTAGAAAGGCGGAATGTTTGTTTTAAATAAAATCTCAGGAGTTTTTCCACAGTTTCAAATTTCCTTGCTTCCCACACTAGTGCGGCGTAAAACAGGATTGATTGGGACACTGCTTCAAAAACTTTATATTTACAGCTATGAGCAATGTTTTTGTTGTTGAAACATTCTTTTCGTGCCACGTTAATCGCGGTTTTAGCCTAAAGAAGTTTTTCGTTGAGGTGTTTTTCCAAACTTAAGTTTTGGGTAAAATATACTCCTAGGTATTTGTATTCTTTCACTCTTTCTATGCACCATGGTTCACTTGAGCTTAACCTTCCTCCAACTTTCTTGATAACCATCAGTTTCGACTTGTTCAGGTTCACTACCAAGCTCCATCGTCTACAGTTTTCCGAAAGTCGATTTATCATAAGCTGTAAGGATTGCTATGAGTTCGCTAGCAAGACTATAGCATCTGCGAAGAATAAGGCTTTAATGATCTATCCAGCATATCTAACACCTCCTGGTAATGCGTCAGTGATGTCATTTATAAATAGTGCGAACAAACTGGGACTGAGAGCACAACCCTGTCTTACTCCCGACTGCGTCTGAAACTATTCAGATACCTGCTTTCTATTCCATACCGTTGCTCTCGTGTCTTTGTACAAGTTCTAAATAACTTTTCCAAACTTAAACGACATCCTGGAACATCAACTTGAACGACAATGCGTTTCGATCAACTGAGTCAAATGCAGCTTTAAGGTTCACATAAAAAGTGTAGTTTTTTATTTTTTTCTAAAAAAGACTCAGAAATGCTCCTTAGAACGAATATATGATCCATGGTCGAGTAACCCGACCTGAATCCGGCTTGAGATTCACATAATAGATTATTCGAGTCTATATGTGTGCGCATATTTTGTATAGTAACAAAAAAAAGACATAACCGAGTTACTTAAAAAAAAGTATTGTTTGTTTAGCTTTGAATCTTTATTTTTTAACATATTTGGGCGAAACCCCATTGAAACATTTTATAAATAACTGCACTATTATTTAAATTATAATGTGCACAGATATAATATTTTTCAAGGTAGTACAAGCTTCAGCTTTACAGTTGTTAAACATAAAATGAATGAATACTAAATTTCAAACAAGATGACTTGAAAAAAAAGAAAACAACTTTAATAAAAAAAAAACTACGTTATACTATTTAATTAATGAAAAAGATTTGATAAACAAACTTTATTATAATACCTTATAAAACACCTTTAAAGTATACAAAAGAAACAAAAGTTAAAATCATCGCAATGCCTCAAAATACTGTCCAAGTCTTTTTCTATTACCCTTTTAGGTTGAGGTAGGAAAACCACAACCAATACGCGTGAAAGAAAAATTGACGGCTCGAAACAAGATAAGAGAAGCGTATTGGTATCAGATCCCTGCTTCGATTAGGGTGTGGAAAAAGGATTATGTTGTAAAGATACGTGTCGGTTGTCGTATTTGTATGAAATTGTGGATTATTAACGTCCTAAACGAGAATAAGTTATCAAGAGAAAAACCATATATTAATCTTGCATATGAAGAAATGTGAACATATTTCCGTAGTCCAAAATTATATCTTGTCACACTATTATAGACAACATTAAGTTTCCTTATGTGCTTGAATTTGCAATTACTACCCAAATAATAAATTAAGAATAAGCAGCGACTTAGCAAGTATCATTCTAGTTTTTATTGGAGTGATTCTCTGGGTGGTCCGTAACATACGTAAGACTTCGTACACTCTACCTATGATAAGTTGTGTATGATTTGTCCAAGTGAGTGCTTTATTGAATACTAGCTGAGTCAACAAACTGAATAGGGTTATCATTGAGTAATATTTTAGAAAAGCAAGATGTGTCTGTAGGGTATTTTGAAATGACTAAGCATTTTGACTTAGTAGGATTTAAACCAAGTCCGTTTGATCGAGACAAAAGCAATATCTTATTAAGATCTTTGTTTATCTCTGAAATACCATTTTCAAACAACCCCACTGGACAACTTTACCTAAGCTGTACAGTACATCATCGGCAGACATATGTATGGATTAGTTAAAGCTTAGACGCGGGAGCTCATTAACATACATCGTAAAAAGTAATGGGCCCAAAATAGACCCTTGGGAAACACCTCGTGTTAGCAGAAGAAAACTTGAAGTTTGGTTGTTAGCAACTACTGCTAGGTGTCTAGAACTAAGATATGAGAAAATGAGTCTCACTGATGATGACGTAAATTGAAACTCATCCCTTCATTTGATGCATAAATTACGGTGGTTGATAGTGTCAAAGGCTTTGGAAAAATCCAAAAGAGCAAGAAAAGAAACGAAATTCTTATCTACACTTTCTTTTATTTTTTCGACCACATTTATAAGGGCAGTAGGGTAACTATGTTTGGGACGGAGACGGGATTGATTGGGACATAGTATGTCGTTACGTTTTAGATATTGCCGCATTTGTGTGTTCATTATTTTTTATGGTTACTGGCCGATACTCATTTCGGGTTTTTTAAACAGAAACAATTTTAACACGTTTCCAGACGGAAGGAAAAACTCAAGTCATGAGAATAGTGTTTTAAAGATGTGTTATGTATCACAATGTAATCGGTAGAGTTTCAATTATAAAAAATAAAAAGTCTGTTCAAAAAAAAGTACCTAGAATTTAAGATTTGAAAATATATGTTGAAAATAAGTTTGTCTTCAAAAATTAAAATGCTGTTTGATTTCTCAGAATTTTTGTTTCAACATTTTTGAACAATTTTTGTTTTAAATATTTTTTTTATATACAATTATTCAATTTTTGTTTAAAAATGTAAAATTTTTTTAAAAGGTAAGCGATTATTTAGAATATATTAATACAAATTTCACATTTGATTTTCGTAAGAAAATATTGATCTGTTTTTGAGAAATCAAGTTTTGAAAAAAAAAATGTCGGCGTTTTTGATTATCAAATATCTACATATATAAAAATCAATGCCACTTTTCGTTGTAATGTTATATCTCAACAATGCCTTTACCGATTTGACTAATTTTGGTCTTGAATTATTCGTGAAAGTCCAGAGAAGGTAGAGAAAATTTAAATTTCTTTGATGCACCTGTTGGTAGAGGCAAAACATTCGTTGTACCATTGACTTTAGCGACTATTCGATCGGAACAGAAAATTAAATTGGCACTTGCATTTTCGGGAATTGCAGCTACATTATTAGAAGGTGGTCGTACTGCACACTCTGCATTATAATTGCCATTGAATGTATGGGTGATTGAAACTCCAACTTGATTCTTCGCGAAATTTTGCTATAGCAAAAGAACGCACCATTTTGGCACCGAAAACCATTCATATATCAATGCCATTAATTTTCAAATTCAAGCGAAACTGCCAGGTGTAGTCATTACATATAAATCAATTGACAGTTTTATGAATCAAGATGAGGCAATGAATTATCCAATTGAATTTTTAAATTCATTGGAACCGGCTGGTATACCACCGCATTGCTTGAATCTGAAAATTGTTTTGTTGATTATATTATTGCCAAATATTAATCCACCAAAACTAAGTAATGGCACCAGATTGGCAGTGAAAAAGTTATTTCCAAATTTGATTGAAGCTACAATCTTAACTGGTTAAACAAAAGGAGAAGTGTTTTTGATACCGAGTATCCCTATGATTCCAACTGATATGCCTTTGAATTCAAAAGATTACAATATCCTGTGCGTTTACCATTTGCGATAAATAAGGCCCAAGAGCAAACACTTCACGTTGGTGGTGTCAATTTGGAGGAATCATGTTTTTCACATGGCCAACTTTATGTTGCCTGTTCCAGAGTCGGTACCCCCAACTGTTTATTTGTTCATGCTCAAAATGGAAAAACTAAAAATATTGTTTATCCAACTGTTTTAGACTAACCCATATAGACCCGCCATAGTAAGAGTGCCCAATTCTTTTTAATTTTTAGTTTTTACTCTTTGCTGATAAATATAGTATAAACAATATATCATTTGGGTCATTTGGTCTTTTAAATAGCTAGCAATATTTTTTTGTTCGAATAAATAAACTTAATTATCATTTTTTGTATTACGATACCTTATACGTAGCGAAGCACGTACAGAGCCGCTAGTTATTTATACAATATGAGGGCTTGTGGATGAATAAGTTCATAAATTCCCGAGAAGAATTTAAAACAAAATTACAGTTCCATGGGATATACTGTTCTGGAACAAAACAAAAATACTTTTTTCATTGAAAGAAGACAATTTAAGAACAGAAAATTACATAAAATTTAATAAAAATCTACTGGTTTTGTTTTTGAGTTTTTGAGAAAATTCGAATTTTCGATTTTTGGCCAACAAATTTTATGAAGATTACTGTTATTTTTGATCTCAAAATATTAAAAAAAAAAAACTAATTCAGCGAATTTTCCTAAATTCTTAATTTCCAAATTTGAACTTGAACCCAATAGATTGCGCTGTAGGGGCGAGGACAGACAAAAGGACAGAATTGTGGGACCTACTTTTTCGACTTTTCTACCTTGTAATTTCATGTTTGATTAAAATCTCGAGTACGATTTTTTGTACGTTCGCAAAACTTGTTATATAAAAATATTTAATACATAAAAAGGAAAAAAATAACACAGTATATCTCCTGAATAACGGTACTTTTCACATAGAATATATATATATGTATGTACTCAGTTGTTTTAATCAATAGGGAATAATTTTGCCAAGAAAAAAATCAACCTTTTTCGAATTCAACTGCAGAAGAAATGGTAGGGACGTTCTAAAGGAAAGAAGTTTCACAAAATCGGTGAAATACAGAGGTTTTTCGTGGTTTAGTGTTTTTGTTTTTAACTATTAATTTTACTTTTAAAGTAAATTTAAGAGTTATAAAAATATATTACAAACTTAAAATAATTTGATTGTAAATTTATTTTAATCTGGAAAGTAATTTCATTGGAATTATTTTTGAAATTTTAATCTTTAAAAAGCAAAGACAATTTTTTGGAAACGGGTCGAAATGTATTTTGAAATACTGTACAATACTGTGTGGTCATAATACTGTATGGTTAATATTCTGTATTTCAAAATACTGTAGATTTAAAATACTGCGTCTCAAAATGCTGCGTATTACTGGAATTTTTGACAGATTAATTAGTTTGGTGGAATTCTTAATGCCAATTTTGATTATGATAGAAACAATTCATGTAAACATGTGAAAGAAATGCAAGCAAAAAAAGAAGAAAATGAAAAAGAGAAAATAAGAAAAAGATACCATTTATTTGGTTTTTATTAATTCAGACTTATGAATTATCATAGGTATATATGTATGTTATTGATCAAGGGAAGTATATTAGAACATTATGGTAATGAAAAATTATTATGATGTTTTCTAAAAAAGTATTTAGATCATACAGTGTTTTGTACATACAGTATTTTGAAATACATTATTTTGAGGTACAGTATTTTAAATACAGTATTATGATCCATACAGTATTTCGACTCCAACCCAATTTTTTGAAACTTAGTAACTATTCCCTTAAAAAACACTCTTCTTTAAAAAATCAGATGACATTCTTTTTTATTTGCTCAAATTGTTTTCGAGATTGTAAAGCATTTCAAACCATGTTTTTTCGTCTTTCTTAATATTATTATTATTTTTTCATTTATACATCATTAATGTTTTGTACACATGACAAATTGTTAATTTTCAAAGCAATTTAAAGTGTAAGAGGAAGTATGTACTTCGATTTTATTCAATTTTAAAATAAATTGCCAATACATCTGTTAGCAACATTTAAAAAAAAAACACAAATTCTTAATGTGATTACTTATCCTTTTTTTGCTATAATTCTCCATCAACATCGCATTGCTCATGTGAAAAGAAAATATACACACACATCCTCGTACAAACAACATAGATAACATAAATGACTTTACTTTTTGCCTTAAATTACAATTTCTGACATATGTTACAGGGTACTTGATATCATTTCAAAATAATATACACTTTTTCGCCCTCTTTTTCTTTTCGTATGAATAACCTAATTCTTCTAACTTTCATTCTATTAAAAAGCTGAAATTTTGTAATTTAAATTTTTCAAGCAATGCTAATCAGTGTATTTTCATTAGAATCATGTTTCCTTTCTCTGCTTATACGGACAGCAATAACATATCACAAAATATATACATACATATATTACAGACATTCGAAAAATAAAATCTGCTAAATAACAACAATAACAGGAAAATAAATGAAAGAAAATTTATGAGAAATGCTTCACTTTCTATGAGATATAATAACGAAAAGCAAAACAAGTCCTGAAAATGATTCTACTACTTTTACTAAATGACATGCTACCATATATTTTTCGTTCTGCCATCAGGATACAAAAACAACAAAAACAACAAACATATAGAGAAATGTCCTTGCTGCAAAACAGCTACAAAAATAAATTTGGTATTTTTTCAAACTTCTTCTCCTTCTCAACAATTCACACTTTTTGTCTTGTTCGTAAAAATAAAAATCAAAAAACAAAAATTCGTACAGCAAAGTTTATACAAGTTATTATATATGTATGTATATAGAAGTACATTAATAAACATACAGTCATACATAGGTGCAATACTCTGAGGAAATATCTTTTTTATCTACAAACATTGTCATGAGTTTACCGTTATGGTATCTATTTTGATTTTATTTATGCCATACATAACACTATTTTGCATAATGTCCCACGCGCAAGGATATAAATACAAACATGTACCTATTTCTATGACTATGCATATTTTTATAATTTATGTGTGCGTAAGGATATACATATGTATGTATGTATGTTGGGTTCTCAGACTAACAAACAAAAAGAGAAAAATATGATAAAGAAAATAACATTAAAGTTTCAAAAGAGGATATATCTTTCAAAAACGATATCAGACGTTTTTCTCGTTAAATTTTATTTCTCATTTTGGTTTCTTTACTTTTTATTTTGTATTTTTAACTTTTCCAAGGAACAAAAACTTTATATAAAAAAGAAGAAAAAAAATAACTCCCACTTGATGTCATTTATTTGAATGGGAGGAATATTGGAAATTTATTTGAAAAATTAAAATGAATTCGATAAAGAAGAAGAAGAAGATATTAGAAACCGATTTATGTTTTGTAGAATATACTCGAAGAACTATAGAAATGGGTACGAGTTTGTACAGCTTTTCAATGTTTTGATATTTTTTAATAAATGATTTAAGAATTTTGCAAAATGTGGCTGGACATGCAATAAACTTGAAAACAAATTCTTTGTTTGTTTAAAAAAGGAGCATAATTTTAAGAAATTGATTTTTTTTTTAAATTTCAGTGCATTCAAGATTTTGTGAACACTTAAGAAAAACTAGATCTTTTGCAGCAATAGTAAATGGGTAAGTTTATATCTTTAGAAACTCTATAGAACACGACCCACACTGACAACTTCCCATCCGTGCCTGTCTGTCGATTTGTCTAAAAGTTTAACAAAATATTAATGTCAATTTTCTGTGTGAGATGAGAGAAGTAAGTTCTTATGTCAAAAACCATTACTTAACAGTTTTTTGCTGCTTTTTGTAGACTTTCGTGTTTTGTAAAAATAGTAGTCAAAAAAAGGCCTACAACGCCTATATTCGAAGGACCAAATTTTTGCATGATCAAAAACTACGGCAAAAAATACTGCAATGTCCCAAAGGTAGTAAGAATTTTTGGTCAATGGAAAAAAAAAAAAAAGAATTCTCTCTCCTCCTCGTTTCCTACACTTGTTGTCAATGACAGTCCTTTAGTTTGATAATAGATAAAGTTTGTTTGCAAAGCAGTTTGCCGAAAATTCCACCTTACCAGATAGTGTCATGGTTCCCCCAGTTCTTTATGATTCTATGGCACAAATCTATTTTCGTACTCGTACTGTGGTGAGAGTTCTTAAAGATCTCAACATTCATATGTTTGACGGTCCGCGCCGGTTCTTTCCCACTAGCAATACCAATGCGTAAGCTATAGATCTATTCTTTTCTTCTGGGCAATGGGGAATAAAAAACCGCGTGGAATTTAATGCTTTCAAAACTCAATGATGTCTTGTATCGTTAAAGCGAGATATATCCTCCTTGCCACTATCTATGATGGGACTTGCATCAACGAAACTGAAAATTTTGACATCCTCGGAATGTGCATCAACAAGCACCTTTTGTGTCGCCAAAAATGCCGCTAGATGTCTAGGTTTTCTGAAATTTTCTAGCTACAATTTACAAAACCTATATACGTCCGAAACTTAAATATAACTTTCATCTCTGGGTGCTTCAGTAACTTATTTAAGCCTCTTGGGAAGTATTCAAAGAAGGGCATTGAGCCCAACTTTTGCAGTACTATGAAGTACAGAGATTATTTTTTTCCCAATTTTAATATCATCGATACTTAGCATTTTAAGAGTCTCCAAATTTCTGAGGTTTTGGGCAATCATTTTTAAGGTCAAATCGTAGACCAAACTTTTTTTTAACAAAATTCGGACCACACAAATAACTCTGCAATAGCTCATATTTCTTTTTTCTTATATGCCCTGAAGTGTTTCAACACAAAGGGCTTGATTTCGAGTTCTTTAAACCAAAGAAACAACTCAATAGCACTTAATTTCTTGAATATTATCTTTTTTATTTTATTGGTTAAAAAATTCTCCAAAAAGACAGATTTTTGACTATGTTTTGGAGATAAAGGTGTAGGAAACCAATCTAGAGTTCTTGATTTCCATATATTTTTTTAAATTTTTGAACCTTAAGCAGTGCTGTTTCCAGTTTGTTGGCAACCTGGGATAACCAAAAGTTGAGAAGGAAGAGATTTAAGAACAGAGCCAGGATTAGAGCACTTTATTAGCCACAAAATCACCATAAATGCCTACATCAGTTGAATTTCCAAATTCAATAGAGGTGTTTGCAGCTTTACGTGACTGAACTTTGGGGCTTTTCAATAATCTTTCTAGATTTTCCGAGTGAAGTAAAAATGGAAATTATAAGTGAAGATGATTTTTAAAGATGTATTATAAGGACCCATTTAGCGAAGATACGATAGCGAAGTTGCTGGCAAATAACCAGTTTCAATTCTTGTAGCAATTGAACTTGCAATTCTTGGACTTCAGACTTGAGTTGTTATATCTGAAATACAGTGTTATTTAGTTTGTAGAATGTCTGATACCAAAAAAGTAAGAGGAATTGACCTAAGCCTGGGTCAACACAGATACACAGGATAAAAAAGAAATATTCTCAGTTGTTCTTGAGCGATGACGAACACGGTTTCGATTCTTCAAAAATATTTTCATCAGTTTTACTTTTACTGGCAGAGGACTTAAAAATGATTTAGTTTTGAGATAAGTTTCTGAAAAATGTTCACCATTTAGTAAGTTTTAAAAATATCAATGCATTGTTTTGTTGAAGTATGTATCTTTCTATTTTTATTATTTTTGTTGTTTTTAAATGTCAAATGTCAAAAGATGACAGCTTCAAATACGAAAACTGCGTAAATATCAAAAAACTACTTATTAGAAAAACCTCGATACTTCTTTTGGAAGAAAGAATTATTATTTTTCAAATACTGTAAATTGTAAGGACTTTCTTAAAAGAAATATTTCTATGCTAAGAACAAAAAAAGGGGCGCTGTTATACTTTATGACGTGTTGTTTTTGTTTTGATAATATAACGCTTTATTTTTGCAGAGATATAAGGTGATTCAAAGCCTTCGAGATCGTTACCAAACAGCGGTTGAAGTGTCTTACAGACTTTAATCAGTGAGATGGAAGCACTTTGAATGCTTAAACGGAGGGGAGGTGTTTCATTAAGAGTGATCCAGTTATGTACCAAGACTCACGATACAGCACGAACGAATGAAGTTTGCTCGACTTCACTAAGATTGAACCGAGGCTCACTAAAGTATAGTTTTTTTTCACTGATAAGTCGAGTTTTGTCCACGCTTACCAGATGAAACAAAAAAAAGTGTGGAGAAGATCAGGTGAGTGATACAATTTGACAACAATTGCCCAGCGGGAAAATTTCTGGGGAGGTTACGTCATGTTGTGGGCAGGAATTTCAGTGCACGGAATAACTAAGCTGTGTATAGTGGAATGAACGATGAACTCAAATTATTACATAATCAACATTTTGGAAGAACATGTGGTTCCTTTCGCACCATTTATTGGTTGAAATTTATTGTTGATGCCAGACCTTACGTTGCCAGGTACATTACGGACTATACTTGGAAGAAGCAGAAATCGATGTGATGGCTTGGACTCCCATCAAACATATTTTGGCTGGAAAAAAATTAAAAGGAAGCGCTCTGCTCTTCTCCAGACAATAATGGCTGAAACACAAACACGCTTCAAAATTAATTTTTTTTACTGCGCAAAAATTGAAAACAATATTTTGAGAAAAAATAATAGATGCTAATGACAGAAGTGCTATTTTAGAAATGTCATATTAGAAATGTCATTTAAAGCAACCTCGAAGAGGGCCATTGTAACTCAGATGAAGCGTGTTTGTATTTCAGACATAAGTGCGTTGAGATCTGGTCAGATTAAGCAGTGGGATAATTCGGACGACGTGATCGTAAGAAAACATTATTCAAGCTACGTTGGACTTGTTTCTTAAAAACTTGACAAATTTTAAGTTAATCAGTTTTTATGGTAAGGCTCTTGTTAACAGTGGTCGTTTTTATTAAAATCAATACGTCTCCAATTTAAAAAATCAAATTCGTATACATATGTTGTCATATAAAAATCCATACATATAATTTTACTTTTAGAGAGTACGTCTTTGAATCAAAACAAATTAAAATCATTCTTTTTCGTAATTTAAAGAAGCTTTTTAGGTATAATGCAAGTTGCTTCACCTTTTTGTTATGAAAATACCGAGTTTCCGTAATTTCTTGCAAAAACCTATTAAATGAAGTTCTAAGGTTATTTTTAACCGTGACATAGTTGTTTTGAGAAAATTATACTTTGAAGTATTTTTTTTATTTGTACGACAACAGATGAATTATTTAACAAACAACGAATTTATAAGGACAAACAAAAAGAAGCATCCAAGCTTCATTTAATTAAAATCAATTTCCTTGGCCAACTACTCACTTTTTGTTTGACATGTCTTCTTTAAGTGCCTCATCTTAACTTAAGACATTTTTACATTTTCTTCCTTATTGTAGTACCTTATGGACAAAAGAAGGTAGAAATACAGTTTTTTTTCCCCACTTACAAAGACTGCCGAAAATTTTAACTCTCGAAATGACATCTTGTCATGCTCAAGTCCTTTGTGTATCAATCACTATATCCTTTTGACAAGCTCAAAACAATGCCTTCTGATAAGTGCCTATCCATCTTCATCATCAACATAATTATGTCTATATACATAAAATGATTACAGTATTCCTGATGGAAACTGTTCAAAAATAAACAAAAATATCTCATAATGTTTAAAGATGATAGATATAGAGTGAGTGTCAAAGTGACTCCACAAATACCATTCGTTGTCATCATCCATCGATCTGTTTGTCGATTTACACACAATCACTGTATTTGAGATTATTTGGCAAATTTCTCAGAATCATCAAATGATGATGGCGATGATGATGAAGATAGAATGAACTGATACTTATAACTGTTTGCATTTTGTCGTAAAACGAGGTTGAAATTTTAGGTATGTATATCCTACAGCACCCCCTCCCCCTCATGTTCAAATGTATCTTGTGCAAAGAATCAAAGAAATCTATAACAATATGTTATGTAATGTAACAAGTACATGTTTTGTGAAATGTAGAAATGTACATAGACTAGTCATATGCTTAAACAACTTGTATAACATCAAAGTGGAGAAAGGAAAATCGTCCTAGTTTTTAGAGTTATTGTGTGACATGACATGAAATGTCAATACCATAAGCATATTTAGAAAGTGACATTCATATAGTATGTGTAGTTGGAATCAATAAAGTGTGTCTAATTCCCTTTGATATCATGTCGTTTTGGAATTAAGTTGTTTATTGAGACTTTTGTTAAGGAAGCGAGAAGAATTTTGTTTTAAAAATAATAAAAGCATCCTGAGAATATGCAATTTGTACAGAAAACGAAAAACTAGCTACTTTGCAAAACATATTTTGTATTTTTTCTTATGAGCCCATTCTAAATATGAAACTACTTATAAATTTGATAATTTCAATCATGATTGTGCCCTTACAACTTATTTTGAACAACATTATTTTGTATTGCATACTTTTAGGCATATTAAACATTATTTAAAGTAATTGAATTTGAACCTAGTTGACTCGAAAATGTTATCGATTCAAATTTGCTACAACTTAAAACTATCGTTTTTATTTTATTTATTTTAATCTGTTATGTATGTTCATGATTTTAAGAATAATATTGTTTACAGATAATAGCATAAAAATTATACCCCGAAAAATAAATACATACAAATAAATTGGTGAATGAATGAAAATTAAATGAAGCCATTATCTTAATTCGTTCTCAAGATATTCTAAACAAACTGTAAGATATTATGAAATGTTCTTTTTTATTTTTTGAAATAAACTGGAAACATCTATTCGAGTTGAAAACAATAATTCCAGTACTAATTTTGTATTTTCTGTTAAGGAAAAAACATGATTTTTCTAAAAATTACACTAGATGTCAAAAACGTTATCAATCGTTACATACAATTATTTTGGAAGTACTCGTAGAATAATTTTGTTCGTAAAATATTCGAGATGAGTTCATACCTAAATGGCAAAACGTCACAATGTAAAGTGTAATTTTTAAGAGGTATAGAATTTTGAAATAGAATAAAACAAAGACGATTTTTTTTAAATTGTAATGAAATTTACTTTATTTGAAAGATAATCTTCTGGTATTATAAGTTAAATATGATTTCTAGCATATGACAACCACGACTGGCTTGAACTTAGTTTAATCTGGAGGTCAAATTTTATATGACTTTTTCCAACATTTGTGGACGTATATCAGGAGTAACGTGACTAATGTTGTCCTCCAAGTGTTCAAGTGGCTTATATGCGTAAATTAGCGAATTTACATATCTGTGCAAAAAATAGTCAAGCGGCTTTAATTGAATGATGTTGAAAGCCAATTTGAGGGTCCCTGACGTGGAACTATACGGTTGAAAAACGTTTAATTTTATAAACCTCGAATGGCACGAGTTGTGTGGCCGTCTTCTTAAAACTACAGCTCATGTACATCATAATTGTTCAATTGTTGAACAAAAAATCCAGTTATCATGGCTTGATAGCAGTCAATATTGACTACAACGTCCTAACTAGCGTCTTTTTTAAAGAAAAACAAACAAAGTATTTCACCGAGCTACAAGGTTAGTTTTTTGGTGTCAGTAAAGGTGTTTCAATATATACTTAAGAACCATCATCACTTGGAATACTGCAGTTTTATTCATTGACGTATTCATATCCATTCAACCAAATCTGATTTTTAAAATAAATTTGCATAATTTGGATCTATTTATGTTGAAATCTCAAACCAAACTAAAAATTAATTATTTGACAGCTGAAAAAATGGCCGCCAGTTAAAACAGCGTTGCCAACTTATAGTTAATACATATAAATTATGTTTCATGATGTACGCTGCGATGGAATCCTAAACTACTTAAACGATTTTTATCAAATTTGCCTGCATCGAATTTATGATCGCATTATTATTTTATCGCAAATTATTTGTGTATTATTTAACAATCAAAGTTATTTGTTAGCTCCCAACGATTCTGATTGAGGGCTGTTGACTGGATAAAGCAAGTATTCAATAGATAATAGTGTAAATTGTCGAATTGAATTTTTAAGCTCACTCGATATACCTGGAATACCACCACATTATCTTCGATTAAAGATTGGTTCACCTTTTATTAAGGAACGGTACACGGATCATCAAAAAGATACTGGAAATATTCTTGCATAAACTATTTAAAGTGCAAAGTTTAAAGGAAAAGTGCCACGTATTTTAATGTTACCGTCAGATAGAATCTTTAAGACCAGAAAATGTTTAAACCAGCTTTAAAGTTTCCACCTTAGTTCGTTAATAACAATTTCATTGTAATAAGGGTAACAGTAGTAGAAAACCAGTCATTAAGGTCGCCATGTTTTTTACAAATGGCATATACATATACGGATTCGGCAAAAAGATCTCCCATATTTTAAAAGGCAATGACAAATGAATAAACAATTTAACAGAAAAATTGTATTGAATTTTTTAAATTAAATACTATGCCATTTTACATTAAATAAAATAATAACTTAGTTTTAAACATTTTATCCGTTAAATATTGTTATCTATTATGAATACATTTACGAAGCTTTTCCGGGAAGTTTTCCATTGCTCGTCGAGTTATTTGTGGTGTAATGGCTGACACTTCCTGAGTGATTGCTTCCTTAAGTGCTTCCAAAGATGTTGGGCGATGAGTATAGACTTGGTCCTTTAAATGTTTCCAAAGAAATAAATCACATGGTGATAAATCGGGGGACCTTGGTGGCCTCGTAAAGAAAGAAGAAGAGACCTGGAGACATCTCTCTCAAAATGGTTAGTGAAGTGTATGCTATGGTTCTATCTTGTTGGAACCAGACTTCTTTGTGGTTCCTAGTAAACTGATTTAAGTTTGGTTGGAGGAAGGCCTCAATCATGTGACAGTAGCGATCCGCATTAACTGTAACTTTTTGAACATTTTCTTCGAAAATATACGGACCTATAACATACCAAATTCAGCAACAGCACACCAAACTGTCACATAAGGGCTGTGAAGTGGTCGTTGATGAATTTCTTGAGGGTTTTCTGTTGCCCAGTATCGGAAATTTTGTTTATACACAGCACCCGATAGATGGAAATGGGCATCGTCAGACGAAATTAAAACAGCACCAACGGGAATGTTTTGAAGAATGTCTTCACGAACAGCTTTGCTAGTTTCAAAATCTCTCTCACTTAACTAATTCTTATTTCTTGTGCGATCATCATTTTGTAGGGATGCATATTAAGCTGTGTGTGCAAAATTCGGCTTACACTCCTATCAGACAATCTAAGGGCAGCTGCATGTTTAAGTGCTGAACGCCTCGGAAATTGCTGGATAGACGCACTTACACGTGCCACATTATCAGCCGTTGTTGCGGTTAAAGGTTAAAGGCAGAACCCGTTGAACAGTATCATGTCGTCCATGTTGAAATCGAATGCGAAATGCTCGCTGAGTAATCGCAGAACCACCATAACGGATATATTCCTCTACGACAAAAGCTCGATGCTCACCGTGCCACGCCGTTATGATTACTAAAAATGGCACGTACACCTCTATCTATCTCTACCTGGAATACCATTTTATCTATAAATAGCTTTAAATATAAACGTCTTAAAGTACGGGAGGTTTTTTTGCCGGACCATGTATTAAAAAGCATGGGGAAAAAAATTGTAATATGACAAAATAAAACTTTAGCCGGAGCAATGCGTGGCCGGGTCTGATAGTTATAACATAAAATTTATGTGAAGTTGATAGCGAAATTTTTCAAAATGATCACTTCTTTTTCTTTTTAATATAGTTTTTTAAAAATTCCTTCCTGCATGTACAACATACTTACATTTCCTCCCTTTCAAACTTAACAAACCTTCAACAATCCATCTTAACCTTCATCTCAAATGTAACAAAGATACATTTCACACCTATTAGCATATTCACTTCATCTTTTCCACATCACTTAGCATGAACATGTTTTTTGCAACGACAGTTAATTATAAATAAAAATAAAAAACAATAAAATACGAAACAAAACAAAAACTCTTATACCATTTGCATTTGACAAGTAATTATACAATTACTCAGGCAGTTAAGTCACACTATAAGGACGACTAAATGTATAACCCTGACATGTTAACCCCATGCAGAGGTTCAGAACCAGAAGTGATGTAAACTCTCATACAGGACATCTCTAGCAACACTATATGCTTAAGACAGCTAACCTCGATGCCAGTTATCCTAGAACAAGACCCACAAAACATGTATGGCATGGTTGGTGGCCATCAAGGATACGAATATCCTACCACCAGCCACCACTAAGGCACATATCGTCACCGCCAACAACTACTGCTGAGCCTGTCTGAATCTTTTGGGCTTTAACTTTGTTTTATTCTTCTTTTTTTTTGTGTCTTAAGCAAAAAACATCTCTAGCACATTATCCTTGCAAAACCTGACATGATGAGAACCACACCAGCTGACTCTTCTCTATAGCAGTTCTTCTAGATTCAACTGCGAATTTTACATGTAAACATCTCATATGGAGCCTTACATCCATATCCTTTATAAACATATAGCTTGACTGGTACTGGTACTCCCTACATGAGCACAAAATGTCCATCTCATATACATATTCCTAAGCACAGAATGTAGGTATGTAGGTATGTTTTTCGTATTTCGAAACTAAATTCAAATCCCTGGTGAGTTTCTTTCTTTTTGCTGATGGCCTCTCACTTAGTCCCGCATATAAAGGAGATTCTCCCCCAAATAGACTGTAAAACATTCGCTAGCTTCAAATTCAGCTCCTCAGAAAAATTAAAAAAAAAAAAAGAAAAACCGTTTTTGTTCGTTTGGTATCTTTCTCTTTTATCCTTGGGATATGCTATGCCTCAAAGGAAGCAGCAGTTCAGGCGAAAAAACGTGTGCAAAGCGTAGCCACGAAAAAACTCGAAATACAAAAAAGGCCCTGAGAAAAATCACATATAGCAAGATTCACATTATAATAGACCAGACCGTGAGAGGGTGTAGAACGATAGGGAGGGTATGTGTGGTAAAAAAAATGTAGTTACAATAATACTCTCCCCCGCATCAAATATGGACGAACGAGGACATTGGGCGGCTCGGCGCGGAGTGGTACCGGCAGAGGCAGCGGTATTACAGCGGACCGGGAAACTTAGGGGAAAATAGTACCCTCAAAGAAACCAACGAACAAACGAAAGAAATGATTACTCTTTAGGGAGGAGGGTGAGGTTTAGGGTGTAGGGATATGTTCGGTAACGTAGGGGGTTCGAGAAGAGGATATGAATGAATGGAGCTGACACAAATAACTGCAATGAATGTGATTTTCATTAAATGTGGGTTTTCTTTCTCATTTCGTTTATATCTTTTTTTCCTTCTTATTTATTTTCTTTTGCTTTGCTTCTTATTCTTCTGCCCCATTTTTTGGTTTCCAAATCTAACATCAACATTAGTTGAATATGTGGTGTTTGGTTGGCCATGAAAATTCGGGTATCGCACTGTATAGAGATCAAATCGACCACCACCGTACCGTACATACATGAACACACATACAAGAATTTAGGAAAAGGAAACCATTGAGGAAGAAAAAATTGAAAAGATCTTATTAGCAAAACGGAAATAGAAAACAAAATTCTTATTATTGTGTGTAATTTTTTTGATTGGCGATTTTATTAACTGTGGGTAATATGAATTATAGCCCAGCATTATTCCGAAACTAAAAGCTTGACTGTTTGGAATGTTTTTCTGGGAAAACAAGGGTAGATATAAATAATAGCACAACGAGAGATGAAATATTTTTGCAAAATAAAATTTAATTGGGTAAACTTAATACCTGAAAATAAAATATTCCGCATATTAACACATAAAGAAAACAACGTTAACACAAATTATTGGTCTATAATTGAACGCTAGTTAGCAGAGTTTGACCTTTATTCAGTTTAAAATTGTAGCAATTTACAGTACATAACGCTTATTAGAAAATGAAAAATTGCACAATATTTGTTTTATAGAACCGAGGTATTCTTATATTCTTAAAACAAGTTTCTTATACGGGTATTTCCGAGATTCAACCCTATTAACACATCCAGTTTTGAGAAAAGCTAAACTCCACAGACAAAACACAAAAAATAACAAATTAAATGTGTCCTTTATCAGTGTTTCTCTTTTAAACGTGTTTTTTTATAACCACACAATTCAACAAAAAAATATATGAAAAGTACACGGAAATTTGTTCAATTTTCATGTAAGCGAGGTTTTCTTATAAGCGTGTTTCTATTATGCGGCAAATTCTGTAACACAAATGCCAGAGGTTTAGGCCTCAAACCTTGCCTGTGCCACCTAAAGTTTTTTACTTGCGATAGATAGGAACTATGTACATCGAGATTTTAATCAAACGTGATATTACGATGGTATAGAAGTCGAAAAAAGTGGGTAACGTGATTCCGTCCGGTCTGTCCTGTCTGTCCACGCTCCTACAGCCTAATCTATTGGGTCGATTGAATTCAAACTTGGAAGTTAAGGTTTTGAGCATATTCGCGTTAGGCATTTATTTTTTTTTAAGAACAAAACTTACAGTTAGCCCCATACAATTTTTTGGTCAAGAAACAAAATTCTGATTTTCTCAAAAACAAACCGATAGATTGTTTTTTAATTTTCCTTAAAATTTCATTTTTTTCAACTTGGCTTCTCTTAGTTAGAAAAACATATTTTTGTATTGCTGCGGAAAGGTACCTACCGCTCATAGAAACGTTCTTTTTTTGTTTTTTAATTTTAGATAGATAAGTTCTTTATTTTTTCAATTTTTTTATAAGTACAATATTTCATAGTTTTTCATAATTTCTGCCGGGAAAAAAACTAATTAAATAAACAACCAAAAAAAAACGTACAATTTGAGTAAAAAGAGAGAATATTTCTCAAAATAAGTTTCATAGTTATAGAAAACAATTTTTTTTTAATTATTATTTTCATAATGTGACTTTTAGTTTAGTCAAAAACAAATAAAAAAGAAAACATTGAACCATATGGAATAATGTTCACCATTAAAGTGTATTTTGATATATATAGTATAAAAAAAACAATAACAGGTATTTATATGTTTAATAAAAAATGTGACTTTTAGTTTAGTCAAAACAAAAAAGAAAAATATTGGTAATTGGCTTTTATTTTAGCTGAAACAGATAATAGTTTGTAAGTGAAAAAAAAGCAAAAAATAGAAAAAAAACTGCATATTTCTCAAGTCAAGGACTTTTAATTTGGTTAAAAACGAGAAAAAAAAGGAGAAGATACAATCACATTAACATCTTCTTACAACTCAAAATAAACTCAAACACTCGTTTCGATATTTTCGTGCATATGAGACATAGCGTATAAGAGGCTTCTAGGCACGATCTCCGTTTAGTACACTGACACATTCCTCTTGGGAAAGGAAACTAGAATAAAAGTAGAGCCTTCGGATTTCCTGTAATATTGGACAAAGTGCTAAAAAATGCAAAACATCTTCGTTTTGACTAAGGTTGCAAAGGGAGCACACAGGGTTTAAGTCTGTTATATGTGGTCTATAATTCAAATCGAGCATTTCCGTTCTTATCTTGAAGATCAAGCTCATTTCAGAAACTTTAAACTCTTCTCTAAAATAGTATCTTTCACCAAGTTTCAGATTAAGGTGTCTGTATGTATTCCTGGATGTTGATGCAGCCCCTCTCGCAACACAAAGCCTATACATCGAGTCATCTATAACAGAGATAAATTCACATAGTGCATTTTTTAATGCTTCCACATTGTCCACTGGCAATGATATTGAAAGGTTATGTGCTACAGCAAAATCATACCAATTTTTGACCGGACTATATCCACAACTAAAACAAATTTTAAGGAGCCTTTTTTGCAAGTTTTGGTCAGATCGCTTCATAACTCTGATCATAAAATCGTCGTTAGCCTTTAAGTTTTTCAAGAAAATTTGAGGTAAGCCTGTCTCTAGGTGGATAGCATAAATAGGAGTGTTAATAGGTAACCTAAAAATTCGCTTGAAAAAATACCTCTGTATTTTTTCCATTTCCTCCAACTGTTCGAAACCATATACTTCATTACCATAGCAAAAACAAGTATTCACGGTGGCATTGAAGACTTTGAATTTTGATATTGGATCTACGAGTTTATTTGCGAAGAACTGGGACCACATTGTATTTATTGCAATTTTTGCAGCGGTTGTTTTTTCTTTTATAAAGGTTTGAATTTTAAGATTATGTGTCATTGTATACCCAAGATACTTAAATTCATTAACGACCTCAATTATCTCACCATCCAAAGTCCAATTCCGCCCTTAACCAGTTGATCTATTTCGAGATCTAAAAACCATTATTTTGGATTCGGTGGTATTTGTTCTAAGATCCCATAGATCACAAAACAGTTTCAGCTTGTTTATCTGGAGCTGTAGAGTAAGCGGACTGTCTGATAGAATCACTAAATCGTCAGCATAAAACAAGACTTTAAGTGTAATATCCCCGAACTGAACTCCCCCAGGTATACTGTTTTCGACATCGTTCATATACAGTGCAAACATGATAGGGCTTAGAACACATCCTTGAGGTACACCTGCTTCACAACTAAATTCTCTAGATACTTTTCCACCATTCTGAACAGATGCCATCATGTTTTCGAGAATTTTTTCGTAGACTCTGATAAATTTAGTAGATAGGCCAAGTGCTGAGAGCTTATAGAGTAAGGACCTCCTATTAATAGTGTCAAAAGCCGCTTTTAAATCAACGAAAAAGGCATATAAGTTCTGTTTTTTATCAATATCGATAGCTGAAAGGTTGGCTCGAAAACCAGCTTGAAAGCAACTAATTATGTTATTATCTTCTACCCATGTCGTAAGTGTAGTATAGAGTATTAGTGTTTTTTAATTTTCTCAGCAACTTATGAACCGATTTCATTATTTTTTTTTTGGACGAGCTTCTATATTGCCTGAGGAATATTTGATTATCATAAGTGTAATTTTTTGTTTTTTTGGATTTTTAAAAAATTATTGAATTTTTTTTTTTCAAAATTTTATATATCAAAAACGATTCAATATTTTTGTACGAAATTCAAAAGAAGAGCGTATATTTATAAACACTAAATAACTGCATACCGAAACTATTTTTAGAACACAATTAAAAAATTATATGCATGCAAAATTATTTTTAAAAAAACGCTCTAACGATTTTCAAAAAAAAAAAATTGAAAAATCAAGGGTTTTGATTTATAAAATGGCATTTAAATTTTTATAAACAAACTTTTTTTTCAGGTAAAATTTTGAATCTTAAAATAGGTTTTTCTTAAAATTATTTTTACTGTGTATGAGCCCGAAACAGTAGGTAGAAATGGCGATCTCAAGGCAACCTAGCCTGAGATCCAATTAACGCTGTAGTGCGCCGTTTTGATACCAACAACTCGTTTGACCTGTGAAAGAAAGGGAAAGATTTATGGAGAACCTTCATAGCGATTATGTTCCATTTTGTCGCATTGAGAAAATAGATTAGGTCTCTTATCTTTGTCTCAAATAGCTCATCAAGTTCGTAAAAGAATGCTTTTCCAAAGTATTTCATTCTAGTGTTTGACAAAGCAGGACATTTGCAGAGGAAATGGATTAACGTTTCACTTTCTCTTTGGTCACTACAACTACGGCAAAAGGTGTTGTAAGAGATACCCAACTTCTCTGCATGAACTCCTATAGGCCAATGTCCGGTACAAACCGCAACAATCCCGGCTATGTCTTGCCTTGGCCTGCATAGAAGATTCTTTGAACCGGTTTTGTTATAGGTGGGCCATATCTTCCTAAGATATAATGCAGTTGGGTAAATTGCTCCACCTTCGGTTTGATTCAGTTTGGTAGATAGAAAAGATTTTACCCTTCATACCACCAAGAGGAATGTTAACCATTTCCGCAAGTGAGCTATGAAGGGCCGATCCTTGTCTGGCTCGCTCGACAGCCCGTTCATTTCCCACGATACCACTATGGCCCGGAACCCAGATCATGGTGACACCGAGGTTAGTATTCAGGCTCGCAAGCTCATCGCGACATTGCTGGACCAATTTGGATGAGGATGTGGCCAAATTAATGGCTTTGACAGCTGCCTGACTGTCTGTAAAGATAGCCGCATTTCGGTTTTGATTTGGGCTTTGTTGAAGTATCTTACATGCCTTCCTTATTGCCAGCAGTTCAGCTGAAAAACGCTAGCAAAGTCAGGAAGCCTAAAGGATTTGGCTACATTTAGGGACTCAGAAAAGATCCCATAACCAACTCCGCACTCCATCTTTGAGCCTATAGACACGATGTCATCCTCCCAATCTTCTCTGGATGGGAAAATAACCTTAAAACCCTTACTAAGGCTCAAAGTAGGAGTGCAGTAGTCAGTGTCTACCGAGTTAATATCTGAGGGAATCAATTTCGTTGTGTTGCTGTGACCATAAGGTTTTGACAACCAGCTGTTTGATTCCTTCAGCCTAATAGCGCTGCAGGAAACTATGTATTTAATAAAAAGGTCGATTGGTAGAAGATCCAAAATAATGTTTAAGGCGTCCGTTGGGCAAGTACGCATGGCCCCTGTGGTGTCCACGTAAGATGTTCTCCGAACCTTATTTAACTTATCAGCTAATGTAATGCATTTAAATTATTTGTATGCAGGATATAAACTTTTTTATAAAAATAAAACAGCAGATTTATAGAATTTTTTTTTCTATAATATTTAAAAATATTGCGTATAACCTAATAGTTTTAAAAATTCTGAAGTTCGTCTAATAATATGGCCAAGGACTGTATATAGGTGTAATACCAACCACCTCTACAACTACTGCTTATGTGTCACTTCATTACTAAAATGTAAAACGCATAAGAGCCTGGCTGTAAACAACACATTAATAGTAATTTTGTGTACCTGTTCGTATGCTTGTTTTTTAAAACGAAAAAGATAAACTGAACGTAATAACTCCATGTTTGCGCGGAAAACTTTATCTTCATCTGCGTAAGCCGAACACGCCAATGAACTATTCTTTATTCGTTTTGAGACACCTACTTAACTACACAACCAATAGGCGATCGCATTACAATTTAAAAAAATCATGTTCTGCCTCTTTCTTATGTTCAGATAATTTATTTTCCATCCTGGTTCTTCTAATATGAAATTAAAATAAAGCTATCCAAAGGACAAAGCTTTGAACGAACTAGTTGAATACAGAAACAATTGTTTTCGTTAAGTAAGCATACAAGTATTTTTCATTTCCGGGATGAGTTGTTCTAGAGGATGAGTTGTGTCTTGAGATGAATCGCACTTTTGTATATGAAAACATATAGATACAAGGATAGACACAGAAAGAATGAAGGAAATCGGTGTGTATTCGATAAGTTCATTCAAATACACAAACCATTTCCCTTAACATAATATTTTTCGAGTATTTCATATTTTTATTATAATAAAAAATTAAGTTTTTCAACAAATCATAAATTAATACTATAATAATATCTTTAAGAAAAAATGGAAAATTTGTATAATACACAAAAAATTAATTTAAATGTAGCTTTTTCTGGACAAATCAAATGGCTTATTTTTAAATCTTATATAGGTTATTTTTAAAACAGATGTAATTTATGTCAAAATTTTAAAAATAATGTACAGGTAAAAGGGTAGTCGAAATGGTCGTAAAATTAGTAATCTGTAAGAAAATAACAAAAGAAGTTTACTTTATTGAAAAAAGTGGTTAGTTAAAAAAAAATGTATACATGCATACATTTTTTTATTTTATAAATTAACGGTTATGAAGATTTTGTCTTCAAGTGTACATATTCATTTTTTTAAAGTGAAGTTTCAAATGTTAAATATGTTTTAAGATTTGTGTATCTAGTGAAGTCGTAAAACGTACAATATTGTTGTTAACATATCGACTTCAAACACATTTTGTTTTACAGATATAATCTTCAAAAGATGCAGGAAGGACTATTAAAAAATTGAGTGCGTGTTTTTTTTACTATAAGAATTTCAAAAAAGTGAACAAAATTGGGTGACTCCAAATATCTCTCGAACTAATGACGCTGGCGACACAATTAAATTGTATAGTATAATTTTTACTTGATACCGTATTGCTGAATTGAATGTTATAAAGAATATTTCAAGAAAAAAAAATATTACCTCACATTTTTAGAAAAAAAATCGGAGTGACAGACAAAAACCTAAACGAAAACTTTTAAAATAATACATACAATTGGTTTCGACTAGAATATCTCGAGAATAAATATTGGCATATTCTTTTTCTTGGGAAAATATATTTTTATAAATTTAAAATAGTGTTGTTAATTTTTAAGTTAATTTTTCAAAAAAAAAAAAAAACAAAATCCAAAATCCAAACAATTAAAAACTGACAATAAGTGGTTTTCAACTCCAGTATCTTGAAAGAAAAAAACAATGCTGACGTCAAACTTTTTTTATCTTTCACAAAATGTTGTTATTCAAATTTTATAAAACTTTTAGATATACCGACAGACATTCTAGACTATTTTTATCTCTTGAATGAAAAATCTTAGAGCCGTACAAATCTAGGCCGCACTTAAGCTATTTTTAGAAGAGGGGAATTTTGTTGGGAATATTTCGTGTTTCTTTAGTGAAAAAATTACACAATATTAAGAAAATTTAAATGTATGAAATCCGTTCTAATGATATGTTTTGTTTTGAACTGTAACCGCAATTAAAATTGATAAATTTCCAAAAAAATCTTAAAATACCACAAATATTTTTTGTGTTATTTTAAACTTCCTATATGAAGCCATTGTAATGGGTCCGATTTGTCAAATTCAAAATTTTTACATTTCTCGACATTTCAAGGTCCCTAGAGTCGAAATAAAAGATTTTTAGAAAGATTTCTTTGCGTGTGTTTGTACGTACGTTCGTGACGTTTTTTTCATCGTCCTTAGCTCAAGAACCAGAAAAGATATCGACTTCAAATAAATGTTGTTATAGAGATAATAAGGCAGAAAGATGCAGAAAGGGCTCTCAAGAAAATTCCGTGGGTGGTAATTTTACCAAAGCAGTTGAAAAAGAAAGGGAAAAGTTTAGTTAACCCTAAATATCTCATAAATCAAAAACGATAGAGACTTGAATTAAATTTTATATAATATATTGTAAAGTGATACAAAACAAGTATACATATTTTTTGAAATAAAAAACTGAAAAAAAAATGTCACCTCGAAAATTTTACGAATACAAAATGATTTTATCTCCAAAACAATTTTGTGCAACGAAAAATAAAGTTTTTAACATCTGGTAAGATTTTGAGAAAAATCTGTTTTCAACATTCGGTAAAATTTTGTGAAAAATCGAATTGACAGTTTTTTTTACAAAAAATATAAACCTAAACAAAAAAAAATAATAAAAGTTGGCTTCAAATTACTTTTATCTTTCAAAAAATATTAGTGTCAACATTCAGTTACATTTTGAGAAAAATCGGATTAATAGTTTTCTTACAAAAAATCAAAACTTAAAAGAAAATTTAATAAAAGGTTGTAAAAATTGATTTTAGACTCACATATATCTTCAAAAATTAAAAATATTGTCTTCAAACTTTTTTTATTTCACCGAAAATATTGTTTTCGATATTCAGTTGTTTTTTTTTATAAAAATCCAAAAGTTCGTTTTTTCATAAAAAATTGATGTTCGGTTCTTGATATCTCTCAAATTAATTTTATTCATCCAATTTGTAAAAATTTAAGAAATGCTACTAAAATTGGTAAAAATTTGTTTCGACTAAAAATATATTTAACAAAACTAGATATTCAAACTAAACTATCTCTTTATATAAAAAATATTGTTGGTCATTTTAAAATTTTTAAGAAACCCTACAAACTTTTGAGCAAGACAAATCGACAGACTGGATGGGAAGTTATCAGTGTGGGTCGCATTCCAGCCTCTTGTTGATTTCCCTTATTATGCTCACTTTGTGTTTGAAAAAACAAAAGAATAGGTTTTGAAAAAAATTTTCTTTTTTCAATTCAAAAATAAATTGCTTGGTTTACAATTAATGAATACAATACCACATTTAAGCAAAAGCTTAATAAATTACAACTTACTTAATTTTTAAAGGAAGAATTTAACAGTAGGAATAGAATTTCTGATATAAAATAATAAATTTTTGTATCTCTTTGCAAATTTGCGTCCTAATTCGAGAACAGTTCAACATTTTAAAAATCACAAGATTGACTGAAGATTCAAGCCTAATTTATTGCAAAATTCGGAAAATCCCACCCTTAATTTAAATTAGAACATCAACAGCGAATCCAAACAAAAACTTAAAACGATGTGAACTTTTCAAATCTTTCAGTTACTTCGTCGAAAAAAGATATGCTCCTGTTATTACCCATAACTTCAAAAATGTTGCCACTAATATTACAAAATAAACGTTACCTATCATAAGACTTCAATTTTATTGGTGTACACTCTTGGTCATAAACAGGTAATACTTTTAAAAAATGTAAGCCCCTTCAAAAAAGTATACTTTTGAGTTGCTTTGCTTTTAATTCTTTGTTTTAGAAGGTGTCAATTACATTTTGCACAAAAGAAAGTGGTTTTCGCCATAAAACCTTTAGGAAAATATCAGAAACTGTCAATTTTTTGGTTTCACAGCATAACCACTTTTAATTCTTGACAGGTGTAGTGTGTGTTTTGAACCACAACAGCAAGTTCATGCAATCAAATCGTTAGTTAGTTGTTTTCAGGGCTCTTTTCTACCTAGCTACGCCTCTGCATTATACCCTGACATAGTTTTGACCTTAATTATAAACGACGAAGTCTTAAAGTGAGTATTATTATATTGACTAAAACTTAAATTTGCATATAAAATGATAAACATTTTTTGTGTCTTTTTTATCTAAGCAACAGCAAATAAAAAACAAAAATAAAAATAAGAAATACAAATAAAGAAAAATAAAACTAAACTATTAAACGAATAACTTTTCTTCTCTTTGCCTAAACAAACTTTTTGTTAGACTTTATCTAAAAAGTCAAACGATCTTAAATATGTTTTTCTAGTTTTCTGTCTAAAGTGAAATAATTTCGTGAAATATTCAACCCACTACTTTTTTAACTACCACTACTCCTGTACTATCAACTCGCATATCTCAATCAACGTCAAATAGAAAACATTATACACAACTCAGAAAAATAAACAGAAAACAACAACCATTAGAAGGACGAAAAAAAAGGACTTTTTCTCTTTTAGTGGATGATGCTTATGCTTGGGCTTTTGCTTTTGCTTGATGATTGTTGTGTTTACGTTGCGTGATGTAATTTGTCTTCATTTGCATAATAAGCTCACTCACAAATGGTTTGTTTCCTTTTAAGTCTGTGTATCTTTTCGTTTTATTTTCGTCCTTATCTCTTTTTCTCTATCATTTTGTTCTTGTTTTTCTCTTTAATTTTAATTGTTAGAGAAGTGAAAGAGTTTTTTAATTAAGTGAAACTTAAAAATTTAAATTGCATAATAACTTACATATCCTGTTTCAAGTGCGGTCCTGATGATGCGCGGATGCCCTCCACTCTCATACCCACCACGCCCAACAAATCAAACGATGATGATGTTGATAGGAGGATCCTTTGGTATAATAGTTGGCATGGGAATTCTAGTGAGAAATCCTTTTCTTTCTTCATCACCATAACATAACACCAAAAGGAGCTTACATTTCATGAATAATCAACAAAAAGAAAGTTGAGTAAAAAAGTTGCGCGATTTCTTAAGAGAGTCATTGCGGTTGAAAGAGGATGATTGCGGGATATGAATGTGTATCTACATTTACTTTTTAAGGATACTTGCTGCACTTTTTTTAAAGATACGAGTAGTTTTTTCTGATGCGCACATTGAGCTTTATATTTTTTTCTATTTCCTTTGGATAGGACGTGCTTTGAATACTGGTAGTTTTCTTTTTTTAGAATTTTTTGTGCTTACTTTGGGTGCGATTCCAGGACGATTCGTGATTGGCATTAGGAATGGAATCGAATTGCAATTTTTATTTGGATTAACTTTACAAGAGAAAGTTGACGTGATGCTAAAGCATATCCTTGCTACGTGTGTGTGTGTGTTTTTTAGTTTCTTTTTTGAAATATGTGCGAGATGTCTTGTTTCTTTGAGGGAGTAAAAAGAAAAATTTTACTTTCAAAGCGTGTCAGTTGCCAACACGTCGCATTTTCTCTGTCACTGTCGTCCTCGGTTTTTCGCTTTTCAAGTCCTTGAAATATTTTAACTTCAACAATTTATGGAAACTATATATGTATGCGAAGTGTGTTAAGAGACAGATTAGGGTTTTCTGTGAATTGCTTATCAACCTAAAGCTGCGAGCCTTATCTTGTATTCCAACCATAAGATCATTCCATTAATAATTTAAACTTTTTTATGTGTGGGCTTTCGACTTTGGCAAGGATTAGATACTATATATTTTTTGTTTCAAGAATATCTCTTCTTTTGGATGGTACATCATTAAATAGATGTTTCTATGTGTTCCTCATTCACAAGGAGGAAGATCCAACTAATTCAATTGCTAATTAGGTTGTTTGCTATACGCCCGCCGCCATTGCTACCATCGCCAGCACCGCAGCCATTATTCACTTCGCACTCTCATCTGATAAAATAGACGTTTGGGTATTCACCCCACCCCCTACCTACTCATGATGCCTTCCATATACACACAAAACCATACCATGAAGAGGAAAAAGAAAAAAGGACGAAATATTGCCGCGAAAAATGAGTGTTGGTGGTGAGCTGTGCGACGATGATGATGAAGGAAAAAGGAATTTCCGTCGCCACCACAAACGCCTCCCGCCTATCATTGTCACCATTTCCGGTGATGTGAATGACCGAGATAAGTTTTGGGCGTATAAAATATAACAAAACCATTTAACATCTATACAAACAAGAATATATCTTCATAGGCTCATTTTGTCACACCACCCATACCCACGCAAAAGTAGGTATCATCATCCAACAAATACTAAAAGAAAAATGTATTTTATAGAATAGGCTTCTTTTCGCTTATCGTACAGTAAATGGTCGAATTGATGCTAAAATTACTTTTGTTGGGTTTAAATATATTTTCTTACGACCATACAAATGCATACAGTTGTGGTCACATAATTAAGCCATACAAAAACAAAATCATTTTTAGCAATATTGTACTTTTGCATCAAGTGTTTTTTTTTGGCCACCATTCATCAAACAAGATTTTTTTCTGGGAAGCCCCCAAAATTAAAAATGTCGTCGACCGTATGAAATTAATGACTTGGGGAGCAATCGGAGCAATTGGGTACATTTTTCCATCGGCTTTTTATGATTATTCAATACGAATTTGTGCCCTACATTCTTAGTTTAAAAAAATATAAGATAATCCTTTTTTATAGGAACACACCCTCTATTTTGAAAATCGGATTACTACTCCAAAAATTAACTGAGAGCATTGGGGTTGGTTGCATTTATTTGTCCATCGTCAAATCTTTGTAATTTAAAACTAAAGTGTATTTGTAGACATTTATTTAAAAAATTCTTCAATATTCCTTTCTATAGCAACTTTTAAAAAACCAAAAATATGAATAAGTCTACTTACACCCCCAAAAATACGACACAAGCCTGAACAAAATTGAAAAAAGCATTAAAGGAGCATACCGAACACCGAACAACAGTCGAAGAAAAACTGAATATAGAGAAACTCGGTTTGACAAGGAATTCATGCAGGCGGGAAGCCTTTCTTAAAATTTACTCAGTTCATATCAGAAAGAAAAACAGTTTTTACAAAAAAAAAACAGTACATGCACTGAAATCAGAATTATAAACTTCTCTGCCGAAAAAGAAAAAAGACTATTCGGAAGCCCAAACACATCAGCTTGCAAAGTGTAACAAGTCGTCTGAGTTTTGGAACCTGGGCGAAAACTTAATGGAACAAAATTTACATTAGTCCGGGACTTAATTCAAATAGACTGCAAAAATATTTCGAGCAATAGTTAAACCTAGATGCGCCTAATAAGTTTCTGAATCAGTATGCCAAACCTGGCTTCAAAAATAATATTTTAGATGCACCAATATCAAAGGAAGAAGTGTTTATATCGATAAACAATCAAAAGGAATCAAAAAGATGGAAAGTCTGTGGGCTCAAATGGTATACCCGCAGATGTCGACAGATGTGGTACAGATACTCTAAGAGCAGTATTTAACCACGTTTTTAAGGAAGGAACCATTCCAAGCAAGTTCAGCAATGCTTTGATTTTCCCAATCCACAAGAAGAGAAGCACTGAAGTTTTGGAAAACTACAGATGAATCTCGTTTTTCACCTCGTCATATAAGATATTTATATCTATTCTGACTGACTGACCATTAAATTAATAGATAAATTCTAATAATCTGCTAAGTGAGTTCCAAGCTGCCTTCAGATAGGAAGATCACATTTTTGTACTTCGCTCGATTGCTGACTCGTTTCTATCGAGAAAAAAGAAACTATTTGCATTTTTGCCACGGTGTCGAAAGCAGTTTTGAAATCAACGAAAAATGCAAATAGTTTCTTTAATCTCGATAGAAACGAGTCAGCAATCGAGCATTGCTTTTCTAGATAGGAATGTTGCTTAAGTTCGGTACAGTAATGGAAAGACTATCAAAGTATTAATGTTGAATGGCTAATGCTTATCAGAATGGTTCCAAACGAAGTCTGAAGTTAGACAGGGCTGTGCACTCAGCCCAAACTTGTTTGCAATTTTCACTGTTGATATAGTCGAAGCATTACCAGCAGAAATCGTGTACGCATCCGTTAACAATAAAGCTCTTCTTTTTGCTGACGACATTGTCCTGCTCACGTATACCCCGCAGTCCTTTCAGCTAATGATAAATAAGCTTCATAAATATTGTATTTAGATAAATCTAAACCCATGGTTTTTAAGAATTGGCGGACGAAGATCGGGTGCAAGTGAGCAATGACACTATAATAATGAAAGAGTAGAGTTGGTGAAAGAATACAAATATCTAAGTGTTTGCTGTACTAAGAATTTGAGCATTGAAAAACATCTCACTGACAAACTTTTCAAGGCGAAAGCAGCTATGAAAGTAGCATGGAAGCAATACTTTAATAATAAGAAAAATTTAGAAGTAAATCTATCTAAATCCGAGATAATGGTGTTCAGAAATGGTGGAATGTTATCTAGTCAAGAAAATTGGACATTAAATGGAGAAAGAATTCGAATTGTCTCCAACTATACTTACTTGGGAGTTTTACTTTCACCAAAAATGTCGTTTTCAAAACAAGAAGAAAAGAGAAACACTGCAGCCAAGAATAGCTTAAACTCGACTTGGCGATGTTTTCTAGTATAAAGAAATATTAACTAATCAACCAAATGGAAACTATTTCAGGCAGTTTGTAGAGCTATTCAAACCTACGGTGCTTAGATCTGGGGCTTTGGAATGTTCGAAGAAGTGGAAAAACTTTAACCCTATTTTTTAAAACGAATTTTAAAATTGCCCACGATTACTCAAAACTACTCTTTGGCATTGGAAACTGGGTCGGAGGACAAACATTACTCTACCCTTGATCTTCACCTCAGATATCTATCAAAACCAATATTGAATACAGTGCAACAAGAGTACCGCATCGGCTAACAAAAATACTATGTAGGGCAAAAATTGTTCTGGGTATTGTTTTGGACTCCGTTGGGATAAGAGAACTATTTCTCAAATTGATTGGATCCAAAAAGGAAATGATCTATTGTGGCTGTTGAAATCAGAGGGTCAACAAGAAAACCTACGAAGGGCATTTGAGAGCAGTACGCGCATCTACAAACATTTGGATCACTTAAGGGGACAGAAATACATTAACGATGGTTTCGAACTGAACAAGATCACCTGGATTTTTAAGGCAAGATGTGATTTAATCAAGCTTAATGGAAACGGATTTATTTATTTATTTATTTATTCATCAAGCAGAGCAATAATGTCTCTTATAGACTACTAAAAGTACTTAACAATCAACAAATAACATACCTACAGATTATCCACCAGTGTTCATAAATGATAATAGTTGTTTTTTAAAGCTATCTCTGCTTAAATACATATTAAAATCAAGTACACAACATACCGAGTTTGCCTGTCTTAAACAACGAGTTATGGGTTCATTATTTCCATAATTAACCCTATGAAAAGGGACATAAAAGAATATATTGTGCCGCAATTCATGGCAAGGTGCATGCAAATTAATTAATGATAGCAAATCGGGGCA
Source organism: Eupeodes corollae (assembly GCF_945859685.1). Taxonomy (NCBI): domain Eukaryota; kingdom Metazoa; phylum Arthropoda; class Insecta; order Diptera; family Syrphidae; genus Eupeodes; species Eupeodes corollae. The sequence goes on from NC_079148.1 coordinate 115,877,564, forward strand.
ATTAATTTTGTAATTGATAACATCCCTTACGAACATTACATCAAAATATTTCCTTCGTGATTCCAAAGTTTGGATGCCTAGTAACAAGCACCTTGAGCTATAAGAAGGCAAATCGACATTCCAACGTAAGATCTTAATAGCTACCCTAGTAAATCTTTTCTGGATTCTTTCAATTCTTGTGGAATGAACTGCATAAATTGGGTTCCATATGGTACAACAATATTCTAATATTGATCTAACATAACTAAAATAGAGTGACCTAAAAGTAAAAGGGTCAGAGAAGTCCTTAGAATTTCTAGAAATAAACCCAAGCATTGAGCTGGCTTTGGCAACTACGTAGTCAATATGGCTAATAAACGTACATTTTCGATCAAAGATTACACCCAGATCCTTTTTTTCGTCTACTCTAGATAAAGAGATTCCTTCAATATTGTAAGGATAGATGATTGGTGAAAAACTTCTGCAAAATGTCATACTCTGACATTTAGAAACATTAAGATGTAGATCATTTATAACACACCAAGCGTTCAGCTTGGACAAATCATTCTGCAGATGTATGCAGTCAGATATAGTTCGAATACTTAAAAATAGTTTCAGATCGTCGGCATACATCAGACAAAAACAATTTTTTAAAAGTGATGGGATATCATTAATAAAGATTAAGAATAGGATTGGCCCCAAATGACTTCCTTGTGGAACGCCAGAAGTAGCTTCCACTGGATCCGAAAGTATATTATTGATCCGAACATATTGAACTCTACCTACTAAATACGATTCAAACCATCTTAGTAAATTAGAGTGAAAACCTAAATTTTTGAGTTTGGAAACTAAAAGCGAATGATTGACTTTATCAAAAGCTTTAGAGAAGTCGGTATACACCACGTCACATTGAAGACCCTTTTCAAGAATGCCTAAGACATAATTGCTGAAAATAGTTAAGTTTGTTGTAGTAGATCTTCCACTAATGAAACCATGTTGCAGAGGAGATATTACTTCTTTAAGAATGAAAACTAGCTTATTATAAATAATTTTTTCAAAAAGTTTGGGAATGACAGATATTTTGCAAATGGGACGGTAGTTGGTGACTTCATTTCTCGAGCCAGACTTGAAAATAGGTGATATAAAAGAAATTTTCCATTCACTCAAGAATTCACCTTCTCGAAGAGAGCGATTGAAAATAATTTGAAGAGGGATTGCCAATACAGATGCACATTTTTTTAAAACGACGGGAGCGATACCGTCAAATCCAGGTTGCTTATCTTCGTTTAATTTTTTCAATTCTTCCTCAACTTCACTTGTGCGTACCTGTAGGTCACCAATGTTTATTATTTCGTGTGAAATGTTGACATCAGGTGCATTCCCACTGTCAGGTGGCTTGAATACTGAACGAAAAAAATTGGCAAAGAGATTACAAATTCTTGAGGTATCACTTGACGTTTCACCTAAATAATGAATTGAATTTGGAATGCCGGTAGAACGTTTTTTATTATTAATAAACATCCAAAAACATTTGCTATTTTTTTTTAGTTTTGTTTCCATACTAAGAACGTATTGATTATAAAGGAACTTGTTAAGAAAGTCGAACTGCCTCTGTAACTGAAGATACCTATCATAAAGCAAGCAATTATTATTGGATTGACGATACAACTTAAAAGCTTTGTTTTTTCTGTTATTAATATTAATCAATTTTGTATTATACCAATATGGTTTAGATGATGATTGCCGGAGAGATTTAGGAGTATGCAAATCTATTGCCTCTTTAATTAAATAGTTAAATTTATCAAAAGCTGTAACTAATTTTAAGTTATTTAAAACAGGCACCCAGTCGATTCTACTAATAAAATTAGAAATCTCATTAAAATTACATTTATTGAAATTGTATTGTTTGTTAACAACGGAAGTTTGTTTTAAATATTTATAAAATGTAAAGCTCATACAGAGCGCTAAATGATGTTCAGAATTTGGTACAGGCGGTGGCATGGGACTGTCGATACTCACACTAAATTCGTTATCTATAAAAACAAGATCAAGAAAGCGATTCAATTTATTACGAAAATTATTTATCTGTTTGAGTCCAAGTTCAGCTAGAGTATCAACAACCACACTTTCACACTCACTAGTAACATTAAATGGAATTAAACAATTTTCATCAGAATCTAACAGCCAGTTTATATTTGGTAAATTAAAATCACCTAGAATTATAATATGCCGATTTTCTTTAAGATTATTAATAATAAAAGAGCAATTGTCGATATGAGTTTTATACAATTCAAATGAACTTTTTGGTGGAATATAACTAATAATAACATAAACATCATGCATATTATCGGCGGTTACTCGTACAATCAGCTGGTCTATGTCTAATGCAGAATTATTTTCGATAGTTGAAGATGGCAAATCCAAAAGCATACACAAGAGAGATGAACGAATGGCAAGCAATACCCCACCCCCCCTGTTCAACCCAGTTGTATGTTGACATCGATCTTTGCGAAAAACGTTAAACAGCTGGTTGTCAAACATTTCTGCATTGTAATGGTTCTCAGAGAGCCATGTTACAGTGAGTGCAAAAATATCGAATTGTTGTGATGAGGATAAGAGAAGAATATTGTTCATTTTTGTTCTTAATCCACCAACGTTGTGGTAGAAAATTAAAAATTGAGAGGTGTCACTTTTAGGTGAAGGGAAGGAGAATTGATCGGCTGGAGGCGTGTTAGCAATAATTATATTGTTGCGATTTTGTTTTGTCGATGTTCTTCGTTTTTTGGCGATGGAATGAACATTTTAACTCGCACATATTCAGGCCAGGCAGATGGGTTCATTACAGCATCGAGATTGTTTGCAGGAACACATAATTTAAAGTTTACAAAAGATAATTCACTTAGAACAGCATCTTTCTTTGTTAATTTAAAACATTTAAACTTATAAGAGGGGATATCAGTGTTCTTGGATATGTGATTTATAATTGATTCTGGGTCTGTATTACTCACAAATCTGGAAATATGCAACCATTTGTTATCAGGCACAACATTTAGATCTGAGTTAATGTTTGTTCCATAAACACTTGAGATGGGACGACGAGAACGATTTTTTTTGTTGACTTTGTTTACATTTAAGTCAGAGTTGTTGTTATTACTTAATAAGGAGGGATCATATTCAGAACCGGAGGAATGTATTTGATTCACAGTTTGAAGCTGGTTTTCAGTGGTATTTTGATTCGCGGCACCAGAGTATGATGCATCATTTGGTTCCAAGAGATCGTTTACAAGTACCTCCGCAGAGCTTTTAAGTAAATCATTGGTGTTTGATTTATTGAGTTCGAGGGGAACATTTACTGATTCACCACCGATATGGGAGAGAATATCACGCATAGAACTAATTTCTCTTTTTAAATCACTGATACAATTTGAAAGATCCGTAAAGCGGTTTAAAAAGGTTGAGAAATTTAAATGAGAACAAGTGTTACATTGCCATGAAAGATTTTTTGATTTTGATAAAATATTTGATTCTTCCACGGTAATTCCAACACAATCCTTATGAAAATATTGACCACAAATTGACCTGCAAACAACCATGTCAGATCTTTTAAGTTTGTCATTGCATTTAGAACAAGTTTTAGACATTTTGAGAAATAGAACTATGAACTTTAGAAGAAAAGAAACAAAAAAAAAAAACACCGTCGATAGAACAATGAACTTAGTCACAGCGTATACAGGCGACGACTGATTTGGCCAACGATTCATCATTAGGTATTGTGCAACTTAAGGGAGGAAGAAAACATCCAGCACTTTTTGGGCAGATGTCCGGGTTTAAAGGAATTTAGGGAAGAAGCGGAAATAATCCAGGTGCTCAATGGAGCACCAGTTTTGAAGGACTTGTGAATTTTATAACTGTAGCCTTCCTATTTCATAATGAACTGGCGAGAGAATATAACCAGTAAAAAATGTTCTTACAATTATCACCAAATTTTGATTTGAAACTAATAATAGTAATAATATGTACGTAAATTCAACTACCCGACAGACCACGTTTGTCAATGTCGTAAGTGTTGCATTTTTAACTTCAAAAGAAACTTAAAATCTTATTTGAAAATGTTAACTTCTAGATATTAAGTTGGAAACAAAAACCATTTTACTATTACTACTACTAATAAGGAAATTACGCATTCCAGAAAATTCAGGGTCTTCGAAGCTGTATCGGAATAAGTTACGTTTTATGGGGCACAAGCTTGGGGAGGTCGGAAATATGAATAAGTGAAAAAAGCTGCTCAGAGTTTACATAAAACGTATTTTCCACCTTCCTTTGAGTACTCCAAACTACATGATCAAGTTCGAAAAGGGTCTATCGCCTTTAATTATAAAAACACTCAAACTGCAGGTCGTTTACATCCTCAAAGCTCTGGATATGCCAAGTTGTTGTCTTTCAAAGAAAGTAGTTCTTTAAAAACAATCCAATCCCGAAGTGGATAGTTCAAAGACTGGATAGAACTAGCCAAGCAGGTGGATTTTGACCTGAACTATTAGTAACCTTGCCTCATAGAAACCAACTTCATATCACTTAAGGGGGTATTCTGGTCTAGAGACATGAATTTTAGGTAATTTTTGAAGTGCTGTAGAAAAAAGCAAGCAACAATTTTAACATACATTATTTATTCACATTAGAAGCATTCAAAAAAAAATAAAATAGTAAAAAAAAAATCAAAATTCTGTTAGTTATCAGCTGATGAAGTGGTGCATCTCAAAAATTTGGTGCGTGACCATACCCACGATTTTAACTCTCCTAGAAATCTGAAATCAAAAACTAAAAAAGATTATTAATCTACAATAATTTCGCAATTTTTGGAACTACGGAAAAGTTGCAAACATTTTTGTTACGAAATGCCGACTGCCTTAAGAAAAAAAAAATTACCACTTTTTTGAACATTCTTCGATTTGTTAAAAATATTTAAAATTAAAATTTGGGGACGTAGACAAGTCCCTAAAGAAGACTCTCTTAAAATTTCAAGTAAATCGGTTCGGCAGAACCTGAGAGATCGTGGGTATCAGACTCAAAAAGACAGTTCTAAAAAAAAACGCGTTTAAAGTACCCCATTATGTCTTTTGTTCGATTAGTTTCAGCCCAACCGATTTGGATGGCTGCTCAGCAAAAAAAATAAAGTTTTCTCACACCCTTGAGGATCATCTTACAATATTGGGAAATATTCCAATCGTTTGTCCTACCGCCGGGTATGATTGTCACCAAAAATTAAAAATACAATCTCAAAATTCTACATTGTAGATGGTTTAGTTATGTGTCCACTTGAACAATTTTGTTCACAAAACTGTATTTTAAAGTATAAAAAGTTTTGAAATACAGGAATTAAAAATATCAAAGAATTAAGTTATTTGAATAACGTAGTAAAAATAATAATAACTTCAATGTCAGCGGCTTAAATAAATGACCACAACTGTAAGTATATGGGGAATTATGAAACATAGGACATGTATCTTGATAATTTATTTTTGTGTCTCATGATGGTTGGTTTAGGTTTAGGTATAATTTAGGTTTTTGGTATAAGCTTTTATTTTAGATAAAAAAAGAGAGAGAGACGTATACAAAAGTACAATGTAAGTTAATTGTATGGGTGGTTGTTTCTGTGAAATGAGACTACGACGACGAGGATAAGGATGAGGATGACGATGACGATGACGATGAGGACGACATGAAAACCGCTAATTTGTTAGCAGAAAGTTTGAATTAAACATAATTGAGTAGGATGCTTTTCGGAGTTGATGAAATTAATTTGATATACCTTTTGTTTAACATTTTTGAATGACAAATTGAATTATATACATTTATGGTTTGAAATTTAGGAAATTTTTGTTATGAATTTTAAAGAGACCAAGGGCGGTAGTTGGGGCAGAGGGAAAAGGAATAAATTTTATATTATATGAGGACTTAAAAGACTGATGGGAACCATATTTCTTGTGGTAATAGTTGTAGACTGCGGAACTTTGACCAAATTATCAATGCCTTAAGGTTGAATAAATTTTAGCACTGTCATGTAAAATTCTTATGCGGCAATTCTTACAATTCTTTGGAATTCAATTTAAATAAATTTGTAGGTAGTAGTTTGCTTACCATTTAAATTTTTTTTTATACAGATATACAACTTGGAGAATGCCTTTACTTACCTGAAAATAAAGGAAACAAATATTTAATTTTGTGGTGTTTTCTATGTTAAAATTTAAAGTAAAAATATAATGCCTATGAAGTTTGCTTTATTACTTTAGGACTATAATAACACGGATTCATAGTAAAAACTTATTTTAAAACAGGTTTAAAGAACAGATTTTTTTTCACCAATTTTTTATTTATCATAGGTTTTAGAAGAATGTTAACAGAACCTAAAGTTTATTAATATTGTTGCTCAACAGAAATTGGTTAGGTTAGAAAATAGCAACTTCAAGGCCTAAAAATTAGTTTGTGAAAGTTTAGGATTAAAATCGACGAAAGTTTGTTTTTCTTTTGCATAAGTTTGGGAAACTTATTTTATTCTTAATTAAATGTTTACATATACATGGCAAAAATGATAGCAACGCTCCTTACTTTTAGGTAATACTGTATCTTGCACTTTAGTTAGGCGAACATGTGAACAAATAGCTGTGTTATTGTTACGGTTAGTAGATAGCAACTACAAAATTTGCTGGCCAAAAAGATAGCAACATTTGAATAAAAGACAAACAAAATTGTTACTAGCTTGAAAAATCAAAATTTTGGTGAGATTTGTTATTCTCAGAATAATTTTGAAATTTTAAGGTAATTTAGAATTGGGAAGAGCAAAGCACTGCGCTGAAGGCCAACGAGAAGCTATTTTAGCTCTGCATAACAGCGGTGGATCCATGAGAGAGATAGCAAAAGTCATTGGGCGATCTATTAACTCCAAAAATGTTGAAGAAACCAGAGGGAGTCCGTCTAAAATTACTGCAAGAGACAAAGCTACTTTGGTGAGAAAAGCTAAAAAGAATCCGTTTATGTCCTCAAAAGATCTGCAGCGAGAAATACGAACGTCAGTTAGTTTTAGAACTGTTCGTCGTATCTTGCAGGATGCTTCGGCCATGAAGCAATGGAGGAATGTGCTTTTGGAGCGACGAAACGAAAATAAATTTATTTGGAATGGATGGAAAACAGTTTTTTCGTCGCCTAAAGTGCGAGGCCTTCAATCCGCGGTACACAAAACCAACCGTGAAGCATAGATTTATATTCGTTCAACATTCGCATAATGTTATATTCGTTCAAGATGGCATAATGACAAAGGAGTTGTATCAGGACAATTGGGCATACTTCAACATGTTATGCTTCCGTGGACTGACGAAAATATACCACTTAAATGACGTTTCGAGCAAGAGAACGACCCTACGGCAAAATCAACAAAGCTCTGGTGTAAGCGATACAAATGGAACGTAATAGAGTAGCCTTCTCAATCACCGGATCTAAATTCTATTGAGACCCTCTGGAATGAATTGAAGATTGAGGTTAGTAAGCATAAACATTCCAACAAAGCGGATCTATGGAGAATTGTCCAAGAAGTGTGGTATTCGATTCCACAAGAAGTTGGTAGACTGTATGCCAAATCGAATGGATGCAGTGTTGAAAAATCAAAGGGTTTTCAATGAAATATTAAATATTCATTGCTAATAAACACAAAAAAATTAATCAAGTGTTGCTATTATTATGACCAACTTGTTGGAAAGCCTAATGTTAATGGACTACGAAATTTTGCAAAATTCTTTTATTTTTTTAAAAAATTGTTTATAAAATAGATAAAGAACAAACTTACCACTAATATTTTTAATATTTGTCTACTGTAAGTACTACACACAATATTAACAAAAATTAGAGAGTGTTGCTATTATTTAGCCATAGCGTACGTAACTCAAACTTTCAACTATTCAAATTTGTTTTTATAAATTTTCATTTGAAGACAAAAATCATTATCATTGCCTAACAACTTTATTTTAAGAATACAGATTTGAAAAAATACAGTCTTATCCATTTTGTGGTTTCAAAAGTAAACGTAAATAAAACACATAAGATATTTGTTTTCATATTTCTTTTTTATTATAAAGTGTGAACATTGACGGTATGTGTGAAATCATCATCATTTAAATGGGCGGTATATCAGCCATAACTTGAGTAGTGTTGGTTTTTAAGTGCTCAAGAGTTAAAGATTTATATGCATAAACACGGACTTTCGCGAATCCTCAAAAAAACTACCAGCGGTGTCGAATCGCATGATCTTGGTTTCCAATTAATATCGCCAGGAAATTCCATCGTCGTTTTCGAAAAAGTTAAGTACAATCACACTTCCGGACTAAATAGTGCACCAAAAATTGACTTTTTCTGGATTTAATGGCCTATCTTCAATCACTTGAGGATTCTCAGAACCCCAAATACGACTATTTTGTTTATTAATTAACATTCCCACCAAGTGAGAAATGTGCTTCGTCGCTGAAGAAAACTTTGTTCGAAAAATCGCCGTCCACTGCCTGTTGTTCAAGCACCCATCGACGTATCTACGACGTTGTAAATGGTCAGCTTACTTCAGTTGTTTGTGTGAGCTGGACTTTATATGGATGTAGGTGTAGATCCAAAGGCACAATACCATAATTTCTGAGAACGACTAGGAATCGATACATTCGGGTCTTCGGCAACACTTTCACTTACATTAGCAATTTTTTCAATAATACGTGCTCAACGGTGATTCGCAGGCCTTACAATATCTGTACGTGTATCTAATCTAGTATTTTCACAATTTTGGAAATTGCTTGCGTAGTAGTTATCTTCTATTTACTAGTAGGTTTTAACAATTTGTAGTGCGATAGTTAAGCGATCCATTTTCGTTACTGTCAGACTTTCAAATGAAAAAAAAATGGTTGAACAACTCAGTTTGACAGATGTCGAATTCCAGCTCTACACTTTTGAGTGCGCAAAATGGAAAACACGCTACACCAAATATTGCTCAGACAGTATAAAAATTGGTCAATTGGTTTCTGAGAACATTAAAAATAAAATAAAAAGAGGCTGGGTTACGACCCACACTGATAACTTACCATCCCGTCTGTCGATTTGTACGTTTTCGTGTTGGGTTAAAAAAGTTGTTAGTTGAATTATTCTTAAACATTTTAAAATTACCAACAACATTATTCATATAAGGAAATAGTTAAGTTTGAAAATCTTATTTTGTTAAATAAAATTTTAGTCGAAAACAAATTTTTACCGACTTTAGTAGCATTTCTTAAATTTTTTCAAATCGGATGAATGAAATTAATTTGAGAGATATCAAGAACAGAACATCAATTTTTACCAAATTTGCGTACTATTTTTTGTAAATTTTATTTTTTTTTTAAACGGACTGGTGGATTTTTACAAAAACTACTGAATATCGAAAACAATATATTCTGTGAAATAAAAAGAGTTTTAAGACAATATTTTTAATTTTTGAAAAGCTATTGTAGTCCAAAGTAAATTTTTACCAAGTTTTAGTATTGTTTTTTGTTTTAGCAAAAAAAAAAACTGTCAATTTGTAAGTTAAAATTAGCTGCAAGCCATAATCGTAAAGTTTTGAAAAGATATTTAAGTCGAAAATCAATTTTTACCAACTTTTGTTAAATTTTCTTTTAAGTTTTTATTTTTTGTAAAAAAAGTGTCGGTACGATTTTTTTAAAAATTTGTCTGGATGTTGACAACAATACTTTTTAAGAGAAAAAGTATTTTCAAGCTAATATCTCAAAGTTTTGATAAGATATTTGAATCAAAAATCAAATTTTACCAACTTTTATTAATGTTTTTGTTTAGGTTTTTATTTTTTGTCAAAAAACTGTCAATTTGATTTTTCTTAAAATTTTACCAGATGTCAAAAACTTTATTTTTCGTTGCACAAAATTGTTTTGTTCTGTTCTTGTTTGGTTTCACGATAGAAAATATTATAGACAATTTAATTCAAGTCGCTAGCGTTTTTGGTTCGTAAGATATTAAGGGTTAACCAAAATGTTCACCTTTTTTTAAACTTCTATGGTAAAAAAAATGAACACGCAATTTTCTTCAGAGCCCTTTCTGTATCTTTCTGCCTTATTATCTGTATAACAAAATTTATTTGAAGTCGATATCTCTTCTGGTTCTTGAACTATGGACAAGGAAAAAAACGTCGCGAACGTACGGACGTACAAACGTACATAGACACGCACGCACATACATCTTTCTAAAAATATTTTATTTCGACTCTAGGGACCTTGAAACGTCGAGAAATGCCAAAATTTTGAATTTGACAAATCGGACCCATTACAATAGCTTCCTATGGAAAGTTACAAAAAAAAAAACAGTTCTTGGGGGTATCCTTTTCAAAAAATTCAAAATTACATTTTTTACATTGAAAGCAGACAATGTTTCATAAAAATCTATCCGCTCGTTCTTGTTCAAAATTTCGATTTTTGGTCAATAAATTTGCAAGTGTACTACTGTTATTTTTAACACCTAACGTAAAAATATTTCACGTCGTTTTCGGTCGACTTACTTGAGCTCTTGTGTTAATTTAACTTTAATGGCCTAAAATACTAACTTTTTAAATAAAATAAGGTCAAATGTATTTTGTGGAATGCCTTATTTCGAAGAAAGATGTGAAATGGGCAAACTTGGGGCGTTTTCTTCTACACTACCGGCTACATCAGCAATATTCTCAGATGTCCTTGAGCGACGCACACTGTTTCGATATTTCAGTTGTCAAAACAGTTGAAATTCGTTACTATTGTCGGCCGAGAAGTTCCTTCACGACGATCCAAAAGTGGTTTAGTTTGTTGCACTGTGATGATGAAAATTTTCATCGTTCTTTTAGTGGACTTTAAAAATGTCGATACATGAGTAACAAGTGTTTTATTCATTTTTTAGTAACAAAAAAGCGTAGTTTTAAGTTGTTAAATGTCAAAACATTTTGCTCCAGAATGCATAAAAACAGACTATTCAAAATGAAACTTTTTATTGGAAAACATCTCAAAGAGTTTTAGATATCAGCAATTTAGGCTCAAAACATTCACCCGTGAAACAGTTACTAAATCAAGCTGAAGTTTAGCTGAAGTAAAGATATTGGAAATATCTTAAAAATAATTATGAAATTTCGAGATATTTGAGCTTCAAGTTTAAGTAGAAATATAATTTTTTGTTTGCTTAAATTTAAGGGTAAAAACATTATTTTAAAACAATTTGTATGCCAAATCCACTGAATTTTCTACTTTTTCCAATATCGTTAACCATTTTTGAATTAAACACTTATAGATAAAATACAGGTCCCATTAGAATTTTTTTTTAATTCTTACTTACTTTTAAAAAATACAAACAATATTTTTCTAATGAAAATAAAATATTATTTAATTTTTTAAGAGGAAATGTTATCCCATTCATAAATCTCTAAGCTTTAAGGCTTTAAAAACCTTATCTTTTGTACGTTTTCTAAAACTTTTGATTCCTCTTCGTTAAACCCATAGTCTCAAACCTTACCACTTTTGATTTAATTCAATTTAACACCTTCTTCATATTATACATATAAAGTATAAAGGTAAACAAGAAATTTTCCTTAACGTAGAAATAAAATAAAAATACATACAAATACATATATATATTTTCATTATACCTAAATCAACCTTAGAGCATTTTCAAGAAATTCAAAAGAATACTCGAAAGTCGAAAACACTTCCTAAACCTCAGAATGGTACACTAAAGTCTTTTATAAGAGCATTCCTTTTCTTTAAATTTAACCTTATACTAATGTATATGTATGGTGTAGCCAGGCTCTTAAGTAAAGGATACATACATATATAAATCTAAATAAATTTAAAACCTTACACAAATTTGCTGTTTCAATAACCAAACACAAAAATCTCATTCCATTTAAAATGCACTCTCGATCCTTTAAGAACATACACATACAAAATAATATACATACATTAGATTAGATGTATTTTGAAGATACATATATGTATAAGGATACCAAAAGTAAAACGAATACTATGAAATTCCAACAAAAAACACACACCTTTTCCTTCATACCGTACTTTGTGTGATGGGCAAGTGAAAGGAACATAATATATTATATTTCCTTGAAAGCCCACAAACATCTAAATATAGTTAAACTTATTTACTCCATCAGGATCCTCTCACTATCATCATTATTCGACATAACCAACCCACTGCTATGTATGCTACTTCCATACAACTTCTATACTTTAGTCGACTATACCGGCTGATACACTTTTGCCGAGAAACTTTTTACATTTCATTCGAATTTCATCGGATAAAGTTTTTAATGTATGTTTGTGCAAGGATTTAAGAAGGATATTCTCTACATTTATTCTTGTTTTATTTTTGGTAAGTACTTTTTTTTACAAAAGCCTTGGTGCAATTTTCCATCAAAACCACTTTCTTGCCATCATTTTCACATATCCTTCTGCGACTTTTGAAGGAAAAGAAGCACTCTCTGCATATAGACACTTTATATGTGTGTGTAGAAGAAAAGGAAAAAAAAAACAAGGAAAAGAATCTTCTGATTACACCCTCTCTCCAAGAAACAGAATGTTTCTTAATTATCTACATCCTTTGAAGCATCCGCCTCCTCCTCAGCTTCATCACCGTATCCGGTTTTCATCGTCAGAGTATGGTGGGAATTATAACACGATCTTGTAAAAATCAACAAGGATTCAACAATAAAATGTAGATACTATAGTATACACACGAGTACTTCCTTATACTCGTACATATGTATAAATAAAATAAAAGATTCACGAATATAATAAAACACCAAAAACACAAAAACCGAACCAAAAACGGATATAAAGTATTTCAAGTATATAAAATCAAATTAACTAAGTGCGGTTGTTTTTCGGGCAACAAGGATGATATTATGATAACTCGTATGAGCTAGATACAGTTGTGGTCATATATTTAAGCCGAAATACTAAATAGAATAATGTGTGTTTTTTATGAGTAAAAACTGTAAGTTTTCAACACTATTCTAACTGGTGGCAATTTCGTCAGGTGTAAAATTGTTTATTTTTTGTTCGGTTTTTCAATTTAACGTCGGAACCCTTGAAAATTGTAGAAAATTTGTTTTGAAAATAATGCTTGTTTTTAAAATCCGTATATTTTGTATAGCGATGAAGCTCACTTTTAGTTGAATAGATACGTCAATAAATAAAACTGCCGATTTTTTGAAAATAATACTTTTTTAAAAAATTAAGTTACCCAGAATTCGAACCTTGGCTTTAAATTTTTCTACCACATCAAGTTTTTCAAATATGGCTCTTGTATGCTAAATTGTATGTTCGTTTTGCAAAGTTCTAATCTTTGTCTTCTAAGTACAGTTTAAATCATTCTAGTATTTTACTTAATATGGCGCAGAAGACCGTTGAGAACTAGGCCCTAGTGATAACTCCTGTTTGAGAGTAATGTTGTCAGAGATGAAGGGGACCTACAGTTTGAAGCCGAGTCTGAACAACTAATTTGAGAAAGCACTTTTCATGAAAAGAGTAACTTTTGTATGATTTTTAATTCCTCTAAAGAGGCGGAACCCGTAAAAAACCTAAAATGGTACAAGCAGGGATTGAACCCAAAACCTCTAAATAATGATCTATCTTCACTACATTATTTATCGTTAATGACTGCCCGTGAAGATCAACGATGACCATCTTGTGCCAATTCTTGCACTCATCCATTGTGGTCCTAGCTAATGGAGTCCGGAACTGAATTGTTTCCGACTTCGAAGTTTACTATCAGTTTCCAGTAGTCGCAATATTGCTGAATCTTGTAGAAATCACGCTGAAAGAGAATTTTAATAACCTCAATCTTTCGGGCCGTTCTTTACGCAATAAGATTGTCGGCGTACGTAATTGCCTTGATTATACCGAACCTGCTCAGTTTTCAAAATAGAGGGTCTATAACCACACGCTGTTAAAGACTTTTTCCAAATCAACCAGAAAAGCACCTGTGCATTCTTGTTTTGATTTCTTCCATTGATATTAGAAACGAGTTTAGACGCAACATGAATTTTGTCTTGAACCTGAACTGTTTATCCGAAGCCCATTTAGTCAGAGCCCTATTGATGATCTTTGCTTTGCTGATGCTCTGAAGAAGACTTATAGACCGAAGATATAATGGGTTTGAGTTGTCCTTTTGCTTTTTCGAGAGAGGATGAACCACAGCGGTCTCCCAATGCACTGGTTAATATGCATTATTCAGTGCATTATTGAAGATTGTGTTATCAATATCAACAACAGGCCACTGGTATTTTACTTAGTTTCTAGAAATTCTCATTACTTATAAGATAGGAATAAGATTTTACTAGCTTTGCCTTTTTAACCGGAATATGAAATCGACTTTCAAACAAACATGGTTCAAGCCCTGGTTTGCCTTTCTTTACTATTGTTGCCTTTTTCTGCCTTTTTTGCTTTGTTATTAAATTTTGTTAAGAAATATCTTGGTTTAGCATTAAAAGAAATGCGAAGATTTTCGCATTCTTTTAATGCGTTAAGAATCTTTGGTTAAAAACCCCGCTTTTTGACGATTCCATGCGATTGTTGTGGCCTGATGTGCTTAAGAGAGAAAAGGTTTAACAGCCAATGCACCGTATATGAAGAAGAGTGTCAAAACTCTGCAACGCTTGTACTCGAAAATAATTCACGTAACTTGCGTCGCTCAAGGTGTTTAAACAAAGTTTGTGAAAGCATACGCAGTCACTACTCAAAAGTTTACGCCTTCCTGTCGAATTTGAAAAAAGTTTTTCAGGAGATTCCATCTCGGATTGCTATTTTTAAGGATATGGCACCTGAATTGCCACTGCCACCTCACCTTTTGAAATCGTATTGTTGAATTTACATTTAAACTAGGTTCTAACTCGCTCTGGTACTTGGTTAGAGGCAGCAGCACATGATGCAGACTATTTTGTTGGGATCAAAAAAATCGTCAGAGCTCTAGAAGGTGATGCAAGCTTTGTTGAATTTGCAAAGATATTGATCGAAGATGAAGAACTGCAAGCGCAGCTGGCGGTACGTTAAATTCAATTTTGGGTTTTTAGTCGATCCGAAAAAACATATTTTCAAAGACCTACAAAAAAACAGGTGAATTTAAGAGTCTGTTCCTACTTATAATTTAAGCTAACAATATTCTTATCAAGCAACATCAATTGGCGAAGTGCTGCCTGTTTTAAAAGGCATTGAAGAAAAATTAGAAAAAGCAAACAGTGTCATTTGCAAAGGAAGACTTGAAGAAGTTTACTGCCGTTTTTAATGGAAACACAGGGCTAAAAACGATTGAGCAGATAAGTTCTGTAATAAACGACGACGTGGATTCCAAACTTCCAAGAAACATTGAAGGGAATAATGTTGAAAGTTTCGGATGGGCTCCACTCGTTTCAGGTGATGTTGAGAGATCATTTAGCTCCTTCAAAGCCCTTAAAAGCGACGACCGAAGAAGATTGCTACCTGAGAACTTTTAAAATCTCTTGGTATTCCAATGCTACCACAATTAAATGTATTTTTGTTTATTTTCCTAGTATTTTTTAATAAATGCTCAAATCTTGAATTTAATACATTCTTATATTTGACAAATACGTTTTCGGAGTTAATTGTTGGTGCTGATTTTTAATGCTCAAAGCCTAAAAATGCATTTTAAAACATTAGTTTTATATTTTAAACTAGTGTCAAATTAAAATTGTTGACATTTCTTGACGTGCTTGAGATGCCTGTGTGTTCGCACGTCCGATCTTTCGGAATAACTTTTTCTGTGGCAGTATCTCAAGAACCATCAGAGATATTGACCTAGTTTTGCAAATAATATAATTTGGGAGGCTTTCCAAACGAATTGAGTTAGTAGTTTTTTACAGAAGCAAGTTTTTTTAAAAAGTGACTAATTTTGTTGACAGTTAATATATCTCGGGTTGGGTTCGATATCTCGGTTTTTATATTCCCGTTTCTTCTTTTTTTGCTCCCGATTTTTAATTATCCCGCTTTTTGTAATCCCGTTTTTATTATTCCGATTTTGCAATCAAAGATAGTTTTTAATTTTAAAAAATCGCGTGAACAACTAGTTTTGATTGCAAGATCCAAATTATAAAAACATTATTTATTAGTATTAATAAAAACAAGAATTTTGTATAAATTTATTTTATTGTAACCTTTAAAAAATGTTAGATATCAAAAATAATAATATAAAGTTCAGTAATATTCGGTTAAACAAACAAACAGTTCAACTGTACGACGCAAAAAAAAAAAAAACAGTTTTACTCGGATTTTAAAAAGCGGATTCCGATACGTTTCTCAATTTAACATTCAGACCTTTGACTCTATTGTTTATTTGACGGGATTTTGAATAAGCGGGATTTTAAAAAATCGATATTTTGGAAGCCGGGATTTTTTAACTTTTTTTTTCTGAATTTTTAAAAACTTGATTATAAAAAGCTGGATTCAGATACGCTCCTATATCTCTATAATAATTATACGTTGCCATGTGATATACAATTTTTGGGTTGGGTTCGATATCCCGGTTTTTATATTCCCGTTTCTTTAAATACCGATTTTAAAATTGGGTCTTTTATAATCCCGCTTTTTGTAATCGCGCGATTTTTTTTTTTAAATTAAACAACTAGTTTTGATTGCAAAATCGAAATTAGAAAAAAAAATAAAACTATTTAAAAATTGAGATATTTTTCTAGATTCATTTTATTGTAAAATATAAATTAAATCAGTATTCTTTTAAAACAAAATCAAATCAATTATCAAAGTCAACGATTGCAGTAAAACCGTTATAGAGAGGTAGATTTGCTTATAAAAGAGTTAATATTTTAAACAAAAATTAATGTTTATGTACTAAAACAAAAAAAATACGATATTATTACATTTTAGTCAAGTAATTGAACATAAAAACCTTTGACTCCTATTATAATTGAGTTTAATGCACTTATTTTGAAAAAAAAACGGGATTGTCGGGATTTGACGTCATTTTAAAAAGCGGAATTAAATTGATCAGGATTTTGAATTAGCGGGATTTTAAAAACGGGATTTCAAAAAATCGATGTATTAGAAGACGGTATTTTAAAACATTTTTGTCGGGATTTTTTAAAAACGGGATTCCGATACGATCTCCAAATTTTTAGACATTCAATCATAATCAATTATCGTTTTTTTTATGAATCAAAAAAAATATTTGTCACATCGAATATTTTGCAAATACAAAATTCCATCACCTCAAAAAAGTCTGGTAAAATTTGAAAATAAATCGAAGTGGCAGTTTTTTTTATCACAAATAAAAAACTTAAAAAATATCACTAAAGGTTGGTAAAAATATATTTTGGTCCCGAATATAATGGCAACAACAGATATTGTGTTAAAATTTTGTTTATTATAAAAAATATAAATGTAACAAATTATGTACAAAATTTGTAACAACTGATTATGGACTTGAATATCTCTGTAAAAATAAAAGTTTTGACTCCAAAATTTGTTTATTCTATAAATTTTTGGAAATAAAAACTTTCCAAAAATGCTGCCAAAATTCGTAAAATTTTGTTTTCGACTAAAAATTTCTGGAACAAGACAAGATATTGAAATCATACTTATTTTATCATATGCAAAGTTCTGTTGTTAACTTTTTTTACAAAGCATGACAGACGAGCACGAATATATATTTCAAAAACTTGATGTTGAAGCCTTGTCTAAAGAACAGGTTCATTACAAAACAAAAAAATACTTTTAAACCGTTTTGCTTTTTCCGTTGAAAACCGTTTTAAAAAGATTTTTGGAAAATTTTATGAATTAATATAAATATTAATATTAAATATTGCAGAAAGGGATTTTAGATTTGGAAAACTATGAATTAAGAAAGCTTCAAAAACCTTAAAAAGTACAATATTTTTTTTTAAAGAATTTTCAATATTAAATTCTGAAAAGCCTGACGTGATAGAGCAATTTTGAAATTGGATTTGAATTGAAGGAAACCGCTTAGTTTCACGTTACGAAATCGTGAATTGGTCCCCAATATAGTGCCGCATCATAATTGGTGGAGATACCTATATGAGATTGCAGTTGTACGCCAATAAGCCCTAAACGATTAAACACTGAAGAGCAACTTTTGCCGCGTTATTGCAGAAAAACATTTTGGAAAAAGTCATCGAAAATTAGTCATCCAGATCAGACTACGACCAAGCCAGACGTTGCGTTCATATGCCTGAACTCATATTATAATTTAAATCACAGCTAACGATCTTTCGAATATCAAAACATTTTCTTTGGTTTACGTCATTTCAAACTTTTATACCTCTCAAAAAAACACACGAACATCGAAGAATTAAATTATTTCAAAAATATAGTTAAAGTACTAATATTCCAATGAATAATCAATCTCTGGCTTAATTTTATGACCACTATAGTAGATAGTCGGTATATAATATTAGAACTTATACAGAATCCTTCGTACCTTCTTTTAGGTGGTGGTGTTTGTGGTGATGATGCTGCTTGTGCTGATGATGGCGTAAATTTAACATTCTTTTTCTTACTACTTTTTTACAAAAACAACAAGAAAACGAATAATTTTTGGGGTGTATCTTTTGTGTTCTACATCCGTCCATACATACGAAGATATGTATTTAAGTGGGTAGATATAAATTACCACAAAAGTCCTTTTTTTGTTAGATATATTTAATTAACTTGGCTGTGCGTTTGGAAATTTATTCTCATCCTTAGAGAAATTATAAGGAGCACTACATAATATATACCGTTTTCATTTTGCACGTAAGACACCTTTGAGGAGTGGTGATTCATTTAAGATACACACATATTTTCAAAAGGAACCACAAAATCACTTCACTGGCTCCCCCTATAACTGCCCCCACTCTTCAGCCCCTTCGCACACTTCTCAAAAAGGATGAAACAAATTTTGTTAATTTTATCTCCTTATGTGAGTAGAATTTATACAAATTAATTGGCTTTAATCTTGAGCTTTATTTTATGTTTTTTTTTTTTGTTTCTTGTTTTATTACGAGTATAAATTTAAATATGAAGCCCGGATAAATAAAAACAAAAAACCAAACCGAACTGAACGGAACGGAACTTAAATCAAAGAAAATATACACCTACCCTTTCGTTAAGAGAAAGCTGTACACAGGTAGGTAAAACTTTGCTCCGCATTCACTAAGGGTATTGTAAAGGGGGGTTATACGGGAAAATAAATATAAATCCAATAAAAACTATTTTAAGTCGAAGAGTATCTATGTTTATAGACGTATCTATCTTACCAAGGTATAATATAATGAAGGAAGCAAAGTAATAAGAACTAAAAAAAAAACAACCACAGTCACAGAGAAAGAAAAAAACTTAAAAGATTTATTTTTGAAATATGTATAGGTAGGTATAGCAAAGGTACCCATAATTCTATTAAGTTCTTCGCGTTTTTGCGGTGAAGCTTTCGAAAAAGGGAAAATAGAAATTAAAGGAAAAACTCGCTGCGTTTTAAAAACAATCGAATAGTACATTATTTAATTTTGTTTTCTGATTCCGATCAAATTTAGTATTTTTTTAAATTCTTTACTTTTGCATACTTGATTAAATTAAGAGGTAAAATAATGATATGAAGCCCGGGCGTAATAGAAGGATAGGTCCATTTAAAACAGGATACTAAAGATTCATGTAGTAAAATATTTTTAATATAAGAAAAAACCGTGGTAATCGTGTTGATAGTTTTGATACAAACAAATAAAACCATTCAATTGATTGATTGATCAGTCCATAAAGTCTCTCTACACATTCTAGTTTTAGTGATTTTTTGAAAAAAAAGTATTAGAAATAAATGTAAAAACCAAACTAGTAACATTGAAAAAAAGTTAGTTTCCACCTTTACCTTTTTACCAAATTTAAAAATTGTGATTGTGATTTTTAAAAACCCACGTTTAATATATTGTTATAGTTAATATTTTATCTCGAATCAACTAAAAGAACGCTGCTGTACGGAGACTTTTTGGACTATGTGTACATTAGTATAGGGTGATTCTTTTTTGAAGGAATATTTGTTTTAGCGTTCTATTCTGGAAATTTTTGAAAATTCAAAAAACAATTCTCTGAAAATGTAAGCTCTTAAAGTGTTCATTGATCAACATTACAGCTCACTAAAGGGATAGTGCAGAACACTTAACCCTTTTTTAATAAAATGTATATATTTCTGCTATTAATTTGAAAATTACAAGACTCACAGAAAAAATGTGTTAAACAATTTTATAGAAATAACAATTTCATACAAAAATGTTCTTTGTACCAAACAATTAAGATTTATAGTTTTCGACATATTAGTCGTTAAAGTTTGATAAGCATTGAATTCAAATACATTTTTTAACCCAATTTAAGAAAATATCGTAAACTATAACGACTAGAAATTAAATTTTCTATAAGACTGTGTCGCACTTTCTTCTATGGTTCTTCACGTTTTTAAGATATTGACAGAAAAATGAGAAATTTACGAAAAGAAAACTGTTTAGAAACCCGTACAACCCCGTTCGTAAGAGTTAAGATGTTCCACAATTGTAAAATAAAAAACATTTTATCTTCAAAACTTTAAAAGCCTCTTCATTTTTCAAAAAAAAAACTTATACAATGGTTTTTCGAAAATCAATAGTGTTTTTTTTTAATTAATTTTGTATAGAAAAATGTTTTATATTTGTTTTCCAGACAAATTTTTGGTATGCAGTTTTTTAAAGCTTATAAATATGAACCTATACAATTTACATTCACATTTCGTTAGAAAAATGTTGACCAGTTTTAGAGATACCTTTGAGCATCAAATATTATTTAGACAATAAAAGAGCTTGTTCAGAAAAAAAAATGTTCCATCGTAATCGGAAATTTTTACATATCCCGAAAAACTGTTTCATGAAATCCGTTCGTAGTGGAAAATCTCATACAATTTTGCATTACGAACGGATTTCACGATACAATTTTTCGGGATTCGTAAAAATTTCCGATTACGATGGAATTCATGATAGGCTGATTAGTTCCTGACAAGATTTAAAATTCCGTTGCAGTACAAAAATATGTTTTTTTTGTATTAAAAGCACTCAAATTACCAACAGACATTTTGGACAAAATTTCATGAAAATCTATAAGGCAGTGTTTTTGAGAAAATTCTAATTTTTGATATGTGACCAAAGAATTTGTATGGGGGAAATTGTAATTTCTTGTATAAAGAAAAAAATTAAAAAATGTCAAATGTATTCGAAACCATAATTTCCAAGTTTGAACTCAATCGACCAAATAATTTGGGTCAGCCCCAGACAGACAGACTGACGGAATCGTCGGACCCACATTTTCCCACTTCTGTACCATAGTACAGTATTTTGTCTTAATTTTTTTAATCCTTACATTGCACTTTCGAGATGAGACTTTATTTAACAGTTTTCAAATCTTTATTTACCTAAGGGGCAAATTATATCTATCATTATTTTGTTTTCATCATTGGAACCAATCATTGGAATTTTGTTGGCAGGTCGTTATAGCGATCATTTAAAATGTCTGCCATTGAACAAAATTTAAAAAAAAATCAAATTAACGAAAATAACTGCACAATTAAACTTTTTTTATTAAAACAAAATTCTTTGTGTAAATTCTAAACGATCAATATAATAATTTTCTTTTCTAATCAAAGGGAAACACAGTCAAATATAAAGGGTGGTTTACGGGACTTGCTCTAAAATTAGATGTGATTTAGTCGGAAGGTTCTCAAACTAATCGATCTTACGTTGGACGTATTGTCTAGCGTGAGTTGAACTTTCATTCCTATAAGTTCACAAATGTTCAACAGTTGAAATCCACTGATTATCACCAACGTTCGAAATTTGTATTGGAAAAGCTGTCGTTATTTTCGGTGAATGACGATATGGTGTTATTTATGAGTGATGAAGCGTATTTTCACCCCGACGGTTTTGAAAATATGATGCTGCAGAAAACTGTGAAAGCCTCCAAGAATGACCGTTGCAAAGCCCTGAAGTGACTTTTTGGGGTACAGTTTCAAAGTAATTAATTATTGGTCCTTACTTTTTCGAGGAACAAGGAAACACGGTGACCGTCAAAAGTGCTCCATACATTGACACGCTTAATATATTTTTAAATTCAGAGAGTTGCGTAGAAGAAGGTGAATTATCAACCCGTCAAATGTCTGGTTTCAACAAGATGGAGCACCTCCTCACACTACGATCGCCACATCGCGAGATGTTTCCCGGCCGCCTCATTTCACGTTTTGGAGATATGCATTGTACTCCTAGACCACCTGACTTAACGGCGTGCGATCTTTTCTTTTAAGGTTATCTGAAGTCACGTGTTTACGAGTCAAAACCCTGTACATTCAAAAAAAATGTTCGGATTAATTTCAATGATAACTATAACTGAAGGAATTTTAAAATATATTCAATAGTAAAAATAACTTGAATTTATTTTATTTAAGGAGTAGCATTACATTTAAGAATCAGTTGTAAGTTGATTTAATAGACTGTGCGTTTAATTGATTAGTGTCAAAAGTGCAGGAACATTTAAGAGTTTTTATTTATTAAAAGAATTGCCAAAACCACTACATATATGAAAACCAACATCAACCAACAAAAACAAATGTACCCTAAAATAAAAAGAAAAATCAAAAGAAAAAGTTAAATAAATAAAGAAAACTGAGAAACAAAAGAAGACAAAGGCCAAAATAATAGTGAACTGATGGTCTAAATATGCATCAAATAAGGGTTGAAGTTGTAAAAACAACAAGGGATGAACATTTTTTTAATTTTGTATTGTTTTGTCATGTTCTTTAAAATTAAAAAAAAAATGGTTTGACCTACTGCATGTTTTTGTTCATTATGTTTATAAATATGTACCTTCATATGTATTTTGACGTTTTTCTTTACAGAATCTAAAAAAAAAACTTAACAATGAATATTTATGTAAATTGTTGGAGAAGTCTAATTCAATGTTCTAAAGTTTTACAATTCAATGGAATCTCTAATAGGAAATGAACATTGACTGATTGGTAGTTAAATGTATTAAACAACCTTTGACATTGGATATACGGTATAGAATACAACTAATTTTTATGAAATAGGTCGATTACTATAAAAAAAAACATATTTTTGAAAATCAAAGAAGTGTTTCAGAAAATTAAGAACTAAGTTTTTTATTACTTTTTAACGTTTTAGAAACTACTGTGCAAAGTAACGTTGCTACTGTAGTTGTAACGTTGCGAGTATTGAGAGAAAAAAATGTTTTAAATAGATTTACAACAATTTTATTGGAAGTTATTTTTGTTTTAATATAATTTGGATCTACAAAATTTTTTTAAAAAATTGTAAACTAAAATTAACCTACATATTTAGGTATTGAAATGATTTTTTTAATAAAAGTGGTATAAATACAAAATTTAAAATATTTGTACGACTTTACGTTAAATACCGAAGCTCTGACTGTTATAGGAAAAATAGGAGGTCAAGAACGGGCTTTATCACTTGTTATATGTGTAAGGGGAATTTGTTTTTAGAAAAAAGAGTTCACATAGATTGAAAACAACGGCATCAACTACATTATTCTGATATAACTTTTTTTAAAGCCAGAAATCCATTTTTTCGATATTTTTAAACATATTTTTAAACTAACAATCTTGGCAAAAAAATATTTTTTTAAGTTTAAAATTATAAAACAAAGGAAACAACAGATTTATTTTTAACTTTAAGCTGTAGACTCTAAAGTTTGCCCAATATATTTTCTTACATCAAAGCAAATAGAAAAGTTTCAGCTTTTATTCGACAAGATCGTTATAAATTGTGTAGACTTTAGAACTAATGTTTATTTACTTTCAACATAGTGACATTCCTTAAACTTTTATTTATGAAAAGATGGTTGAAGGTTCAAATTAAAGTTAATTTATAAATCTTGAATTCGAAGAGGAAAATTATAACTAATGAAAGGAGAAACCCAGTAATGTTGAAAAACTACTAAACTGAAAAAAACTACATAACATACGAGCTATTGATTTTATTACTTGGGAAATATAAGAATGAAATGCAAGTGTTTTATTTACATTTAATTTCGAATTCGATATTTTAATCACACATTACATTACGACAAAAGTCGAAAAAAAGTTACTAAAATTGTAATTACTTGTAATTGAAAATTCCACACTTTTTCAATTACTTTTTGAAGAGCTTCAACTACTAATTAAATATATGTAATTGAAAACAAAAGTAGTAATAAAAAGAACAGTGGCGAATTTTTTTCCGAGTAATCAATACACAAAATATAACTAAACATTTAAAGCGATATTACAAATTAATTTCCGAAAATGCTTACTTTCTGTAGGTTCGTTAAATAAGGAAATAAATTACTTTGACTATAATTTCAAAATCAAATGGGGTGGCGCAACAGTCCGTTGTGAACCAGGGCCTAGTGACTTACAACTCTCAACCATTCCCGTGTGCGAGTACTGTTGTCAGGAATGGAAGGGACCTACAATTTTAGGCCGAATCCGAACGGCTAGTTTGAGAAAGCACTTTTTCATGACAAGAATTACTCTTGAAGGATTTGTCAATTCCTCGCAAGAGGCAGTACCCGCGAAAATTATTTTTTTTTTTAAGTTAAGGTGGCACAGGCAGGGATTGAACCCAAGACCCCTTGCATGACAGTCCAACGCACTAACCATCATGCTACGGGTACTACTTGACTATAATTTAAACGTGTTTTTTTTACGAGCTTAAAAAAATCATTCAAATTGTCTATTAGTTATTATAATTAGTAACTGCATTTTTTCAATTACAATTCGAATTACAATTACAAGTCATTAAAATGTATATTTTATCAATTACAATTACGTGTAGTTACAATGGGAAAGTGGTCAATTACTAATTACTTGTTATTGAAATGAATGTTGAATAAATACGAAAAGTAATCGTCTCTGGTCGACCTAAGGCTTAAACCATTTGTTTGATTGAGTACAATTATGAAAATTTAAGGATTCAAGACATTTTGTCAATTGTGTCGAAACTTGGGAATGAAGGTATTAAGCTGATTCGCGTCAGGTGTTTTTTCCATTTTTTTAAGACTAAAAATAGCAGTAGCCTCCATACACCATATGATCTTGGACTGGAAAGTATCCAAAGAACACTCGTTCTCTGATCATAGATATATCCAGTTTAATTTAAATGTGGATGATAACCCGAGTCCATTGACTTTTCGAAACTATCGGAAAACTGACTGGGCTTCATACAGGAACTCATTACAGAGTTTACTAGAACCTGGACTATCTAGTCCTTCCTCTAACGCTAACGAACTTGACAACAAAGTCAATGACCTTACCTCAGCTATGAACAGATCGCTAGAAATTGCTTGACCACTTATACACATAAGAGGAAGGAGGAAACCACAATGGTGGGCCTCAGAGCTTGACTCGCTCAGGAAGGAATGCAGGAAACTTTTCAACCGGGTCAAAGCTGCAAGACTAGCCTCTCATTGGGACTCCTACAAAGAATCCCTAAGAATCTACAGGAAGGCACTAAGGAAATCCAAGCGATATTCTTGGCGATCCTTCTGTGGCATGATAGAAGAAACTTCTGAAGCCTCTGGGCTACTGAAAATTCTTTCAACTAATCCAGCTATGCCAAGCTGCTTGAAAAATACAGACGGCTCCTGGACAAATTCAAGTAATGAATCGCTGAACTTACTATTGGACACTCACTTTCCTGGTAGTTCTCTTACCGAAACTTACAACAGTTATATACGTTCAAGTTCAAATACAACATATACACAAGATCTGATCACAAAGGATAAGCAACAATGGGCTATCAACAGCTTCAAACCATTTAAAGCTGCAGTACCAGATGGAATAATACCAGCCGAATTACAAAAGACTTCTGACATAATTGCACCAATCCTCTCTTTTCTTGCAAAAAAGCTATTGGTAATAAATAGGATTTACAACCCGTAATCACGCATTGGCTATACACATCGGTAATCATACCGATTTTAACGTACGGTGTGGCAGTATGGTGGACTGCTTTAGAGAAAGGTATAAACAGGGATAAGTTAAATAAAGTCCAACGTTCAGCCTGCCTATGTATAAGCGGATCGCTTCGCACGACCCGTCTGCGGCACTGGACACCTTGATCTACCTTACACCTCTTGACATATTTAGCAACCAAATAGCTGCAAGCTCTGCTATCCGCCTCAATGCTTCGTCGCAGTGGACTAACAACAACATTGTCCACTCCGTAATTCTAAGCTACTTAGAATCAATTCCAAAGCACACAGACTACACCATCCCCCAACTACAATTCGACAGAAACTTCCAGATTTCTATACCTACCAGATCTTTTTAGGAGGATAGGACATTCTTGGAGGATGAGTCAATAGCATGTTCACACAGATGGGTCAAAAACCAAAGAAGGGGTTGGTGGAGGTGTGCACTCTGAACGACTGAAATTAAGTCTCTCATTCCGCCTTTCCAATCATTGAAGCGATTAAAGAAGTCTTGTCTTGGCTCAAAGAAAACGTGATATCAACATTTGATATCCGTAGTTTCTCTGACAGCCAGGCCGCTATCAAATCTCTGGGCTCACCTTTGCTGGGTGCCAGGCCATAGAGACATTCCAGGTAACTGTAAGGCAGATGAACTCGCCAGGAACGGTACAGTACAGCCCATCCTACCACGTTTGGCAAGTACTGGCATACCAATCGCTACTTGTAAACTGCTGCTAATGCAAGACGCTGTGGGGAGGGCAGGCACCAGGTGGAACAGCATCACCACGTGTCAAGCCACAAATAACATCTGGCCAACACTGGATTTAAAACGTTCAAGGTGCTTGCTCTCTCTAAGCAGATCGCATATAAGCTCGATAATTGGTGTCATAGCCGGACACTGTCTAATAGGAAAGCACGCCACGAGACTAGGCGTATTCTCAAATGACTTTTTCAGAAGCTGTATGGACGAGGAAGAGGAAGAAACGATTCTTCATCTTCTCTGCACATGCCCTGCTGTAGCTCAAAAACGCAAGAATTACCTAGGAGAATTCTTCTTTAACGATCTAAAGCTAAACGATCTAAATCATATCGGTATAATCAGCCTCTCACGTTTCGTAAGGGACTCAAGCTGGTTGCATTGAGCTTAGGAGGAAGCCTCAAGATTCATGTGGTATCACAATGGTTCATTTAACTGGCCTACTCGTAAGTGTGTCCGTTTCCATCTTGAACAGCCACTATAACCTAACCTAACCTAACCCATACACATGTTGGTCAAAAAATAAAATTTTCTTAAAAACGCACTTATAAAATTTTATTTAATTTTCTCATTAAGGTTTTTTTTTTTAAGTTTTCCCAAGAACTAAGAAATGGATTTCAAAAATTTTCGTCTGGAATTGCGCAGGCGATAGTTGATTGTCTCTGTTTTGATCGTTAGTTTTGATTGTTAACCTTTCTTTTTTCTGCGTAAAGTGATCGCTAAAGACTTTTTAGTTCAATTTTGTATTTTACACCAACTCATAAAATAGTTAAAATCCCTGATTTGATGAAATCGAAAATTTCTGAAAGAACTTAAAAGTTCGCCCAATTGGAACAAAGACCAAATTTTGAAGGACAGATTAAAAAAAATATTACCCAATCCCGAAGAAGACAGCGAAAAGAGAATAAAGTAGATGAAGTCTTAAAAAAGCAATAATTGACACTGGAAGAGAGTTTCTTTTCTAAGCAATTAGAAATTCCTATTAAAATCCAAGATACTACTCAACAACTTGCAAATATTGGAGACAAAGAATATGATTAAGTAATTTCTATGAAAAAAGGTAAAAGATGATGATATCAGAAGGAGGGAAACAAATTTTAAAAAATGTGTCCCCTCGAAAATGTCACCAATACAAAAGTATCTCCAAATCAATTTTGTACAACTAAAAATAACGTTTTCAACATCTGGTAAAATGTTGATAAAAATAGAATTGACAGTTTTTTACAAAAAAAAAACATTACTCAAAGTTGGTAAAAATTGAATTTCGATTCAAATATCTTTTCAAAATTTTGAGATTGTTGCTTCCAACTAATTTTATCTTATAAAAATATTGTTTTCTGAAAAATTTTGAGAAAAATTGAATTGACAGTTTTTTTACAAAAAATAAAAACCTAACCAACAAAATTAATAAAAGTTGGAAAAAATTGATTTTCGGCTCAAATATCTTTTCAAAACTTTGAGATATTGGATTAAAACTACTTTTATCTTTTGAACAATATTATTGTTGTCAACATTCAGTTAAATTTTAAGATAAATCGAATACTCGTAGACAGTTTTTTTTTTTACAAAAAATAAAACTTGAAAGAAAATTTAAAAAAAGTTGGTAAAAAATGATTTTCGACAGAAATATCTTTTCAAAAATTTGATATTATGGCTTCCAACATATGGACAAATTTTGAGAAAAATCGAAATGATAGTTAAAAAAAAAATAAAAAACCTAAAAAAATTATAAAAGTTAGTAAAATTTGGTTTTCGACTCAAATATCTTTTCAAAACTTTGAGATAATGGTTTAAACTACTTTTATCTTTTAAAAAAATATTATTATCAACATCCAATAGAATTTTGAGAAAAATTTTACAAACACTAAAAACCTTAAAAAAACAATACTCACAACTTGGTAAAAATTTACTTTCGACTCAAATGACTTTTGAAATCTTAAAGATATTGTCTTCAATTTTTTTTTATTTCATAGAAAATATTGTTTTCGATATTCAATATTTTTTTTTATAAAAATCCAATAATCCCTTTTTTTCATACAAAAATAAAATCTACAAAAAATAGCACAAAAATTTAGAAAACATTGATAAAAATTGATTCTTGATATCTCTAAAATTAATTTCATTCATCCAATTTGTAAAAATTTAAGAAATGGTACTAAAATTGGTAAACATTTGTTTTCGACTAAAAATCTTTTTAACAAAACTAGATTTTCAAATTAAAGTATTTGTTTATATGAAAATATTGGTGGTAATTTTAAATTTTTTAAGAATAATTCAACTGATAACTTTTTTTAACCCAACACGAAAACCTACAATTTTAAAAGCAAGACAAATCGACAGACGGCATGCATGGGATCAGTGTGGGTAGCATCCCAGCCTCTTTTTTTTTCAAAATGAAATTAAATAGATTTCTTTTTGACCATTTTTTTCTTAACTCCTTCAATCCCGAAAAAAAGTATCAAATCGAAAAAAATAACTTAAAACTGTTTATTACATTAAAGATTTATACGTAGTTCTCTATAAAACTTATTTCTCAATTTTTAGAGCTTGTTTAAGTAATGAACCAAAGTTAGATTATTTGGACTTTATCTTTTCAAAAGTCAGCATTATACTTCTGTGAATAGATATTTGAATTTTTTAAAATAAGAACATATTATTTATTTAAATATCAGCTTTATAGTTTTGCTATGCAGAGTTTGACACTTTAAGAAAATAAAGTCTAATTATAACAAAGTCTTTTCTCGACTTACTTATAATAAAATATAAAGTAAAAAACTTTTTGCAACTTCTTCCATCATAAGACGCAAAATTTGTCATTGCTCTGATTTCATTTCTTTCAATTTCTTCTTAAAACCTTCTAATTCATTTAACTAAATGACACAAGACTCCCAGCAAAAACCATAAGCTCTAAATTATCACTTCTTTGCTACTTATAGCCAGCTAAGAAGATTAAGCTATATGGATTTCCTCCCGAAAAGAAGAAGACAAATAGAAGGAAAAACAAACAAATCATTAAACCCAAAACAGAGAAAAGAAACCATATCCCATCAGCTGAGTGAAATTGACTGCAACTTCCATTTCATCGTTTTACTTAAGCAAACCTCAAATTCTGCTAAATTAACTGTATTAAGTAACCAATTGACAGGCGAGGGCCAAACTTTTACCCAAACAAAATTAAACAAAAAAAAAGAATCAAAACAAAATCAAAAAGAACAATTCTGGCAAAGAAACCAAACGAAAACGAAGAAATGAATTTTCTTGGCAACCACATTTTTTTGAAATATAAATAAAAGTCAAGGTTCTTTACGGTGACTGCATCCACAAATGCAAATGATAAGAAAAAGAATAAACTTTCGTCTCCAAAAATCAACAAAAACAAAATATTCTTTCAAAAACAAAGAACACAAGTTTTTGGTATAAAATTCTTTTGGATCGGGACCAATAATATAATCTGTCAAAAAAAGGTAAAACGTAGTCCCAAATCGATCCAAAACATCAGACATCATGATACAATCACAAAAACTTATACCAAAAAACAAACAACTTCAAATTACACACGAAAACTTTTCAAAAAGGACAACTCCTGAAGAAACAAAAAAAAAATCGTAGGTAAAGGATGTTAAAAAAAAAAGAAAAAACTAAACCAACTCCCAGCAGATGCACAAATCCGATATTCATACATAACATCCTTAAGGAACAAACTAAATGACCCATTTAGAGTGCAAAATGCCATGAAAACTCTTTAGGACTCAACTTTACCTCGAGACTCAACAGACCACCGACCACCCTGATTAAAGTGGCACGATAGGGGTTCAAACAAGACAGCAAAACAAAAAGAAAACCCTAACTAAACATATATAGAAGCAACTGTCAAATGCTGTCTAAGGGAAGAATTTTGGGGATGGGAGGAGCGCGAGGCCGGCGGCGGAGGACGGAGGTGCCCTTTCAGAATTGAATAAAAAATAAAGTCAAAGTGTTGTGTTTGCTTTGAAAACACCGTTATTGTGAGTCACAACACTATCGTTGCGGCACACAACATAAAGGAGTAAAAGTAAGAGATATGGAAGCAAAGGTGGCAACTGGCAACAAACTGGGCTGAAAAGGACTTTCCCATTTTTCTAGGTCAGACACCTCGGTGCCATGCCAAGTCAAGTTGTTCTTGTTTTTTCTTCTTTATTTTTGTGTTGTTGCTGTTCGACTTTTGTATAGATTCAGGACGAAGATAATTGGCGCGGGAATTTGTGTTTGCACGTATGTGTATAAAAATTATTAAGCAATCCTTTTGATTGGCTTCTTTGGTGTGGTTGTGGCGCCTTTGCTTCGTTTCGTTCTTCCTCCGCTGATGGCGCTACTGTTTGTTGCTGTTTGTTTGTGGCTGATGGCTGAGGTAGATAAATAATTGCATTGATTTTGTGAGGATGCAAGCACAGGAGAACGCTCGAAAGGACTGCAAGGAAATTCATGAGATGGGAATTACGCAGCGGAGGAGGTGCAATACGAGAAGAGGCTTTTTAATTATGGCAGACGGACACAGAACAACACTTTTAAAATATTATGTTTCCTCTGATTTCGCCATTTTGGTTATGTAGTCGGTAAATAAAATGTAAATGCACTACCTTACCTACCTATCTACTTAAAATTAACATAATCATAATTATTAAATTGCGTATTTAAGTGAGCACAGTACTATACGAATTTTGGGTCAAACGATATACCTACTCGCATTAACTGGATGCTTCAGTGGCGTCCGGCTTATATGGAAAATATAATATATTCTTACTCACAGATGATTGAAAATATGAAGGTAGGTTTTTTTTTAAAGTAGGTAGATATTTACTTGTAATTAAAGTTTACTATATTTAATTTTTATATACTCATGCAAAACATGAGTGGAGTAATTTTGTTGTAAATTTTACTAAAAGCTATATTTTAAAATTTTCAAGAGTTTTAACACACAAAGAAGGTGAATTCATTTAATTTAAATATTTCATAAGAGGGTGTTTTTTTTTGTTGAAATTGGCAAAATATGAATAAAAAAGAAAAACTGAATTCGAGATTTTAATTAAAAAAAACTTTAAAAGTATAAAGTCAGAAATAAAGTGGGTGTCCGTTTAAAAGACTGAAAATAACATTTTTATTAAATGATTTTTCAATAGGATGTTTTATTTTGAATCTTCCGTCATTTGTTTTTTTTTTTAACTGTCAACTTTTGACATTTGACAAATTAAATCTACTCCATTATTAAAAATTTAACAATATTCGCTTCGACAACG
The DNA here is from genome assembly GCF_945859685.1 of Eupeodes corollae. NCBI lineage: Eukaryota > Metazoa > Arthropoda > Insecta > Diptera > Syrphidae > Eupeodes > Eupeodes corollae. Next base: position 115,909,636 of record NC_079148.1, read on the forward strand.
TGGAGAAATTTTAAAAATTCACTACAAAAATGGTGAACATTTTATTTTATATTATTTCATTTTTAGTCGCAATTTGAAAGACTAAGGAAATTTCGTCGTCTTGAAGAACTTTTGTCGGTCAGCTTTAGTAAATCATGTTAAGTATTTGAGCGACAATTTAGTGACTCAAGAATAACTGAGTGTGTTGCTGACGCAGGCCGAAGAGTTGAAGAAAGCCACGAGGATTGTGGATTTCTCATCACTGCCTTTTTTATAAAGACTTCCGCAAACGTCAGTATCAGCTGCACGATTAAAATTCGTAGAATCACATACAGCATAAGAAGAAAGCACGGTCACCTTATAACCCAGTAGTTTAAACGGCTGTTTAAAATCATACAGGAAGAATTAATCTCCGTCCAATACTAAAGCTTTTTATAAAGTTAACTATTAACAGTTCACGGTAGGAGTGTGAAATAGGAAATAGCTCTTATGATTCAGCTAATACAAGACATCAAGCCCATCGATCACCATAAACATCGTATTTAGCTGATTCGGTCCTTGAAATGCATCAAAATGATTTGCATTGAAAAATTACCACGTATCACAATCACAATTTTTGTAGAAAAGTTTCCTGATCGTTTTATTATTCCCATAGGAAGTTATTGTAATGGGTCCGATTTGTCGGATTGAAAATTTTGACATTTCTCGACGTTTCAAGGTCCCTAGAGTCGAAATAAAAGATTTTTGGAAAGATGTCTGTGCATGCGTGTGTAAGTACGTTCGTACGCGCGACGTTTTTTTCGTTGAATCAGTAGAGATATCGACTACAAGTAAAATTTTACAGATAATAATGCAGATAGATGCAGAAAGGGCTCCCAAGAAAATTGCGTGGGTGGTTTATTTTGAAAGCAATTTAAAAAATGGTGAACTTTTTGGTTAACCCTAAATATTTTACGAACCAAAAACGCTAGAGACTTGAATTCAATTTTATATAATATATTGTAAAGTGATACCAAAGAAATATATTTTTTTAAAAAAAAATCTAATTAACGGTTTTTTTAAAACTAAAAAACTGAAATAAAAATTTGTCTCTTCGAAAATTTTACGAATACAAAACGAATATATCTCCAAAAGAATTTGGTGCAACGAAAAATAAAGTTTTTAACATCTGGTAAAATTTTGAGAAAAACCGAATTGGCAGTTTTTTTATAAAAAATAAAAACCTAAAAAAACCATAACTCAAAGTTGGTAAAAATTGATTTTCGACTCAAATATCTTTTCAAAACTTTGAGATATTGGCTTTAAATTACTTTTATTTATTTAGAAATATTGTTTTTAATATTCAGTAAAACATATTTTGAAAAAAATCGAATTGACAGTTTTTTTTACAAAAAATAAAATTTAAGAAAAGTTGATCAAAATTGATTTTTGACCCAAATATCTTTCAAATATTTGAGATTATGGCTTTTAAGTAATTTTAACGTATAAGAAATATTGTTTTCAACATCCTGAAAAATTTTGGGAAAAATCGAATTGAAATTTTTTTTTTACAAATAATAAAAACTTAAACAAACAAATTAATTAAAGTTGGTAGAAATTCATTTTCGACTCAAATATCTTTTCAAGACTTTGAGATATTGGCTTTAAACTACTTTTATCTATTAAAAAAATATTGTTTTAATATTCAGTAAAATTTTGAGAAAAATCGAATTGACAGTTTTTTTACAAACAATAAAAACCTAAAAAAAAATGAATACAAAATGTTAAAACTTCCTTTTCGACTCAGGTACTACTTTTATTTTTTAAATAATATTGTTGTCAACACTCAGTAAAATTATTTTGAGGAAAATTTACAAAAAATAAAAACATAACAACAAAAAATTCTACAAAAACTTGATAAAAATTTACTTACAACTCAAAAAGCTTTTAAAAAAGTTTTCGAAATTTAGTAGATTTTTTTTACAATAAAAAAAAACAAAAGTCCGTTTTTTTCGTCGTTGACAGTGGTAAAAACATAGTGTTTCAACAAATTCAATATATCTTTCTTAATATCTAATCCATTTATATTAAAATCAATTACAAACTCAAATTCGTTAAAAGCAATACAAAAAGCAGTTATTTGATTATGTTTCACATAATTTGTGGTATAAAAAGGAACTTGTAGAAAATTACCATTCAAGGACGCCAATTCCGAGATGAAACCTACATATTAAACTGAGACAACAAAAATAGACAATTTATGTTATAGTTGAGCACATAGTAGGCAAAGAGTACTAAATACAATTTTTCTAGGTACTAAAGGTTTTAAGTCAATTCACATCTTGCCTCATAAGGTGGTATATTTGAATAATTATAAAGCTTTCGTAAAGCAAATTTTGTAAATCTCTTCTGAACCCTTTTCAATCCTTAAAATACTTGATTGTGTAAAGGGATTCCAATTCCATATTATGCAACAATATTCAAGTAAAGGTCTTACAGGGGATACAAAAGGAGTTTTTTAAAGCATAAGGATCTTTGATTGACTTAGAAGTTCTTGAAATAAATCAACATTATCAATTTGGAAACAAAAATTCATATTCGAGTCAAAAATAACACCAAGATCCTTTGATTTGTTAACCTAAATAAAAACTGATTCTCAATTTTTTAATCAAAACATATCGGATCCTTTATTTTAGAAAACGTACAATACTACACTCTTTTACATTTAAATTTAAACCGTTTATGAAACACCACTTGGTAATATTATTAATATTCAATTGAATTTTACTAGCATCTGATGAAGAACTTACAGAACCAAAAAATCTTGAGATTATCAGCAGTTAAAAGACATCTAGAACTTTTAATATAATTCGGTAAATCATTTATAAATAAAATGAAAAGGAGTGGACCAAGATGACTACCTTGTGGTACACCGGAAAAAATTAGTATTTTATTGGAACATCACAAATTTTAACATATTGTGTTCGTCCAACCAAACAGCTTCAAGAAATTCAAGTTTTTTCAAGAGAACCTTATGTTGTAGCCGATCAAACGCCTTGGAAAAATCGGTGTAGATTACATCCACTTGAGTACGATTTTCTTAACAACCAAGATGATAATTAAAAAAAAATTGCTAAATTTGTTGCAGTAGGGAAATATTGTTTTGAACTAAACTATAGTATAATTTCAACAATTGTTTCAAATAATTTAGGGATTAGCTGAAGCTTAGCCATAGGTCTTTAATTTTTCCCAGATGCTTTAGATCCAGATTTATGCAAAGAAGTTATCAGAGAATGTTTCCATGTATCTAAAAATACTCCTTGTTTCAAGGACATATTAAAAATAAATCAAAGTGGGATTCTAAGGTTATATTTACAAAATTTCAAAACAAAAGGTGGAATATTATTCGGTGCGGCAGAAAAACTTTTATGAAGCGACGATATCAATCAACTGTCGATAAAGAAAGGTCACTAACATTAATGTTAGAATTGAATCTAAGTGTTTCACTATAAATAATCTAAACCCAAATCAAAAAAGTTCGATTCTAAAAATAAAGCAAAGTTATTACAAATAAATTCTAAGTTTTCAGAAAAAATACCATTGTCAGAAATACTGGAAGGAATTCCAATTTATTTTCTTTTAGTACTTAGAATGACCAAACACACTTCGAATTAGTTTTTCTTTTCGACTCGAGAGACCAAATATATTGTTTATATGTAAATCTTCTTAAGCATTCGTACTCTTTTCTAGATCTAATAAATTGTTCACGAAAAGAATCCGAAATCTTAATCTTTTTACGAAGTTTAGCTACGACATTTTTTAACGTAGACAAACTTTTATTAAACCAAATTGGTCTTTTTAAAAGACAAAATTAATTTAATTTGAAGTGATTTATGATGAACACTATTTTCACCCAAAAGGAAACTAGCCTCATCTAATTGAGCTTCTAGATTTTTATCAATTAAAATACGATCTAAAATTCGACCAATAGAATTTTGAACATTCTTAATTTGATGCAGATTACAAGCTAATAGGCTATCAATTACGTTGCATTCAAAATCTTTAGTTAAGCTATAAGGACAATATTGTTTTTCATCATCTTGAAAATAGACATTTTCCATTTATAAATGAAAATCTCCAAGAATTGTAATATAATAATTCTCATCTAAGGTTTTTGCAATATCTTTAACATTATTTATATGAGCTTCATCTTAAGTATTTGAGCTGTTGCAACAAATTAGTCACTCAAGAATAACTGAGTGTGTTGCTGACGCAGGCCGCAGTTTTGGCGAAAGTCACGAGGCTTGTGGATATATCTCATCACTGCATTTTGAATAAACACTTCTAGAAACGTAGGTATCAGCTGTACGGTTAAAATTCGAAGAATCACGTAGAGCACAAGACGAAAGCACGGTCTCCTTATAATACAGTAGTTGAAACGGCTCTTTGAAATCATATAGGAAGAATTGATCTCCGTCCAATACGAACGATTTTTATTAAGTTTATTATTAACGGCTTACGGTAGGGATGTGAAACAGGATTTAGGTCATACACCTATTATAATTCAGCTTATAAAAGACCTGAAGGCCTATCGATCACCATGAATGTCGTATCTTCGCTGATTATCATTGAAAAATTATTTTCTGTCATGAGACACGGATCACAGTCACAATTCTAGAAGAAAATTTTCCTGGTCATGTTATTTCTAAAAGAGGTTAGCCAGCGATATCTTTTTGAATATCGAAATAGAACTTCTAAACAACATAAAACCTAATTAAAAGCCCTGTTTCAAACCATGTATGTAAAAGGTAATTTTTTAGCTATTATCTTTTTTGAAACACTGCTTTAAAAACCTGACGGACGTTTCGTGTTTTGTTTCATTGTCAAACATCTTCAGTTTTTTCAAGACTTTAACCTCTAATCATCTTCCCAACGAACACCGCTTGCAAATTATTGAATTTTATTATTAAAATGCGTGCTCTGTTAAGGAACTTCATCGCGCTTCTTCCATTTTATGGTCACCAACACGCTTACGTAGAGTGCGAACTAAAGAAATTATCGCAGCTCTATCGGCCAATGTCAATGATGACCATCAATTATCGATTCGTCGCCGTTCGCAGCAAATGAGCCTCTTTTAGTCAACAACGTGGACAATTTTTGCGGAACGATTTAGGTGATATGCAATCTACTGCAACGTACAATTTTTTGTGAATGGGCTCTTGGAAAGAAACATCTAATTTTTTACCGAAAAGTTGTGTTTAGCAACAAAGGTCATTTTTGTCGATTTTGGAGTAAATATCAGCCAGAAGCATTGCAAAAGCTACCAATGCATCCAAAAAAAGTCATAGTTTAATACGGTTTATGGGCTGGTGGCATCATTGGACCGCACTTCTTCAAAGACTGACCGCGTAGATCGTGCGATTTAATGCCTTTAGACTATTTTTTGTGGGGCTCTGTTTACGCATTGGAAGACAGCATTGAAGCATTTATTCATGAGATACCGGCCGAAGTGTTGGAAAGAGTATGCCAAAATTGGACTTAGCGTAAAGACCATTTGAAATAATCTTCAAACAGTAAATTATATGAACCGTACTAACGATTCAAATAATGATTTCATGCATTTTCTTGAATTGTATGTGTTTTTTTTAAACTTTCCTATAGCTTTAAAAAAATCACTTTTTATAAAATGATATTCTGTTATTTAGAGCTTTACCTCGCCAACTGTTTGTATGCCTAAACCCTCCCATCCGGAATAGTCCAATATTCATCAATCATCAAGCTGTTAAAACATAGATGGGCATACTACATGAATGATAAACAAAGACGTCACTCTTTCATTTCAGCACTCTTGTCATTGTCATTCGCGATTTTTATCCAATAAAATATAATTATTGTTAACTTCTCCTACGAACATATACTCCAACCCTTACCATTCCCAATTCCCATAGCTTTCATCAGGAGAAGAGCAAAAACCCAAAATGGAGGAACAAAAATATAATAATTATAATCTTCTTCTGAGCTCTGACATTTTTGTATACCAGGGAGAGAGTGAGGAAACTGATGAATGAAAACAATAAAAGAACCTACATACACATCTATTGACATATGGACGGACAGACTTTAAGTCGGGCTGTATGTCATGTCTGTCTAGCTGTGTCGGTCGGTTGATTCAATCGTTCTTCTCTCCAAAGGAAGTCCCACAACTGCCAACTGCCACTGCTACATTTAAACACACATTTATTGTACTTATTATATTGAAAAGCTTACCTACTGTTACTGGGGTTTATTGAAAGGGAGGTAGATCAGGCCTGTCCAGCCCAGATCTATAGCGACAACCTACATAATGAAGCAATCTGTTTTTATGTATATCAACCTTAACTTAATCAACCCCCAATCTTCTATAGCAGCAAATGAAAAACAGTCCAACAGACGACCTTAATATTTGCTGAAAAAAGTTTTGGTGATTTGTTGTCATCTTTTTCTAGTTTTCTTCGTTCTTTTTGCGAGAACCTACCTAATTGTTTGTTAAGCCTTTTTTTGTGGGGCGAAGGGTAGAGAGCTTCAAAAGGGATTTTACTGTAGTAGCTTATATTTTTTGTACAGTTATCGTCATTTAATTTAGCCACAAAACGAACAAAAACATTTTTGTATAACATTTTATAAATAAAAGCTCACACCTACCCATGTGTCACAAATATCATACCTAGAATAGGAATGCTATCAAAAACCATCCAAAGCCTTGATAAAGTAACCCCAATCTCAGATTTTTCTATAGGCTAAGTAAGGAACAAAGGGTGTTTTTGTTAGGAATAAAGAATTTTGAAATGGAATACATTTTTTAAACTGTCATGAAATTTTCTTTATTCGAAAAATCATCTGTCATATTATCTTAAAGAAGTTCTTTGGCATATAACTGCCACGACTAACCAGTGCTGGGGGATCTTGAGGTTTAAATTTTTGAAATGCTAAACGAAACACATCAGTCCATTGTATAGTATCTGTGTAAAAAAAACCCAGTTAAATAAAAAATTCCTATGAGAACCGTTTGGTAATATGAGAAAGCCAACTGGGACGGTCTCAATAAATTCTTCAGGAACTTTCACTGGTCACTATGTTTCCTCGATAGAGACTTAGATTCCAGTGCAGGTATAGTTTCAACTTTAATTCTTTGTGGAATGAGAAATTTAATCAGATTTGATAACTTTTAGGGTAAAATTTATCAAATTTGAAGAGAACTCATGCTTAATTTCAAGTTTTAAAGAAGTAGTTAGGATCAGAGATGTAAGTTTCCGGATTTATAAAGCCAACCCCGATTGATAAAGCCAATTTGCTTGCAGCACAGTTTGCTGTTAGTTCGACGCTACCAGAGAGTGTCTTGAGTTCTCCTGTTCTTATGAGCTTAAACGATTTTACGGGACATATCTTCTTTCGCACTCGTGCAGTTGCAAGAGTACTGAAAGACCTTGACTTACACAAATCTGCTGGATAGTATTCCCCCTATTGTTCTGAAGAGGTGTTCTTCAACGCTGAGTTCAAATCTGATATTCACAAAATGAACGCTGGTGTGCCCCAGGGCTCCGTTTTGTCTCCGACACTCTTCCTTATTGTTATAAATGATCTTTGGTCTGAAACTTCTAACCCACTAAATTGTTTCGCGGATGACAGTACACTCAGCTTTTCATATTCGTTCTTAGATTCTCATCCTTGTCCTTAAGATGCGGAACTTCAATGGCAGCGTATGATAAGCTCATTAAATTCTGATCTCGACAGATTTGTACAATGGGGAATTAAAAACCGTGTAGAATTTAATGCTTTAAAAACTCAATGCTATCTCCTGTCCTTAAAGCGTAACCCACCCCTGATGCCGCTATCCATGAGCGGTACTTGCTTCCAGGAAACTAATCAACTTTCAGTACTCGGTATGTATATCACATATCACCTCTTATGGAATGATCACATATTCGATATTCCAAAAAATGTGCTTAGCATTTCTCCGACGGTGCAAGAAATTGTTCACCCCTTCTGATCAGGCTCTAAGTTACAAAGCCTTCATTCGTGCAAAACCTGAATATTATTCGCATATCTGGGCAGGTGCCCTTAAAACAAGTTTTTGTATTTTGGACAGGATCCAAAAAAGAGCTTTGAAAATGATAGGCGTTAAAATTATGACCGAAACATTTATGTACAACAACAATACAGCAACCTTCTAATATCTTATACTTAATTCAACTAAGAAACGCGGAAAGAAGAAAATGGATAAGGTACCGATATGATTTCTTTTTAAACAGCGTAAAATTCCTAAACAAAGCAATTAACAAATAAATATTTGAGTATAGAAACTGCCGATGGGGAAAACTTCTTTCCTCTTTTGATAAGGCAAGTAATCCCTTTTGGAAAGTTTTAAAATTGTTAAAAAAAAAGTGGGTCTAGTATCCCGCCTCTTAAAGTTGAAACCAGCTGTTCATTACACTAACTGAAAAGGCGAATCTTGTTGCAACAAATTTTTCTATTAACAACACTACTCCAGCTCACTTAAATGACCCGGATACTATTTGTAAAGTTAATAACTCAATAACAACCATCTCTCAATCAGACATAACCTTGCCTCCCTCTTATTTTGTGAATCATAGTAAAACAAGTTTTCTAATTAAAAATCTAAAATCGAAAAAGTCGCCTGGCCTTGACAGTATAAATAACACATTGCTAAAACATTTCCCGTTGAGTGGTACAAAATATTTAACAACTATTTTTAATGCGTGCCTCAAAGTATGCTATTTTCCAGTTTGTTGGAAAAAAGCGTCGATTATTCCAATTCACAAAACAAGTAACCTAAAAACGAAATTCATAGCTATAGGCCAATAAATTTGACCTATAGTGTAAGCAAATTGTTATAAAAAATATTGAAACATATCATATTCTTCGTAGCTTTCAGTTTTGATTCAGACAAAGCCACAACACTATCCAACAAGTTGCAAGGATTAAAAAACATATAAAAGATAACTTCAATTACAAAAAATCAACTGGTCTCATCATGTTGGACATAGAAAAGGCATTCGATAGAGTCTGGCATGAGGGATTGCTTCACAAGTTCAAGATGTTTAATTTTCCAATGCCAATAATTGAAAGCTTTCTGCTTGATAGAGATTTTTTGGTCGTATTGAACAAAAAGTCTTCTTCTACACAAGCTACAGTATCCGGTGTACCACAAGGTTCGGTACTTGGACCTATCCTTTTCAATATTTTTGTAGCTGACCTTCCTCAAATTGGTGACAATGTCCAAATTGCCATGTTTGCAGATGATACAGCCATTTTCGCTTCCGGAATTTTGTATGGTGATGTTCACAAAACACTACAAGAATCACTTAATAAACTCGAAGATTATTTCAAAAAATGGAAAATCAAGATAAATGCTCAAAAAACCCAAGCTATATGGTCTTCACGTCGTCGTAAGCCATGTTTTTTAATCGGAAATGTGAATCTTCATTTGGGCTCAGTCAACATCGAATGGTCTGAGCATTGCAGATATCTTGGCATTATGTTAGACAAAAAACTCAGTTTTCATACACACATATCAAATAAATAAAATAATATATTCAAATTCTCTATCCTATAATATCCAGAAAATTTGAACTAAGTAAGGACAACAAAATTATTTTGTTTAAATCAGTTTTCGAATCCATCCTCCTCTATGGTGCACCTGTTTGAGGCGACTGTCCCAAAACTCATAAGCTGAAACTACAAAGATGTCAAAATAAAGTGCTTAAGATTATGTTAGATCTCCCAAGGTGTTACTCTACACACAGGTTACACGAACTAAATATCAACTTTTTAAACCTAAACATTAAAATTTATAAAACAAGTTTCATCGCAATTGTTCTTTATCCAATAATGAACTCGTTCGTCAATTACTTCAATAACAATGAAATATACATATAAAATAATTATATGCAGTATTAGTTTGTAAGTTTTTGAATAAGGGTTTTTTGTTTTAGTTCTTTTCCTTTATAATACCACATTTATAATACTCTTTCTTTGTATAAAATTATATCTTAGCTGTAAAGGTTAAAAAAAATGACCTAAGACTCTACAAAAAAATATATTTTGAATTTGAATGTAATCTAGACTTACAAAATGTAACTAATAAAACTTTAACTTAACTTAAAATTAGTTTGAAGCTAATATCTCAAAGTTTAGTAAAAGAGTCGAAAATCAATTTTTGATAAATTTCGAATAATAATTTTCTTAGGTATTTATTTTTATAAAAAAACTGTCGATTCGATGTTTCTTAAAAGTAGTCAAAAATGTTATTCTTCGGTGCACAAAATTATTTTGCAAATAAAATCTTTTTTCTTGTTCGTAAAATTTTCGAGGTGTCAAATATTTTTTTTAGTTTTTTGATTTTTTTTGTTTTGTATGAGGTTACAATATATAATATAAAATTTAATTCAAGTCTTTAGCGTTATTGGTTCGTGAGATATTTTGGGTTGTTTTTTTTTTTTTTAATTGCTATATTAAAAAAACCACCTAAGCAATTTTTTGAGAGTCCATTCTGCATCGTTCTACATTATTATCTGTATAACAAAGTTAATTTGAAGTCGATATCATTACTAGTTCTAAGGGTAAGGAAGACGAAAAAAACTTTACGACCGTACGTATACACGTACAAAAATCTCTCTAAAAATCATTTATTTCGACTTAGGGACATTGAAAGGTCGAGAAACGTCAAAATTTTCAGTTCGACAAAGCGGACCGATTACAATAACTTCCTATGATAAGCTTAAAAATTTAATGACAGATGGAAAAATGGCCGTTAAGTGCTTTCACCTTAGGGTTATATATCTCCTAAAAACACCTGTCGGTAAATTTTCGAGTTCTTATTTTCCGTCCAAGAAAACAGAAACCAAATCACAACAAACGCACAAATTTTAAATTTCCAACGCACATTAAATTTTGTTCGTAGATCTTACCGATTTCAAAAATAGAAATAGAAATATATTTCGTTAAAATTGGTTATGATGACAAGTCTGCAATTTTTAACTAAAAGAGATAACTTCAACAACATTAGCTTAATTATATGGCCACCACTGTTTGTTTGATTATATGACCCTTGACGATTCAGGGGTTACATTTGACAGACTTCTGATGGCGAATTCAAAACCATAAGAATATTACAGACCTACCTCTAAGAACAGTTAAATCTATTTAAACAGAGTTATCTTATTTATATTGTCATAGCTCGTACCATAAAGCAACCCTCATAATGTCAAGTGGTCATATACCCACTCGCCTGCGACTCTTATATGAATGTAGTTCTTGTGTACACAAAACACTTAGTTTTGACATTAAGGGGGTAAGTGTAACATATAATACCTTCTCTTAATATTCACATATTTACCCACCTTTAACGTGCAAAACTAACTTTTTTTATCTTGAATATAGGATAATAATGGCTTCACACACGATTTCTACATTTAAGTTGTGACAATAACAAACTTTTTGTGTGACTGTGAGTGTAAAAGGACAACAACAAAAATATAAAAACAAAATACATACACAACAAAGAGATATCGTTGTAATTAATAGCAGTACTAAAAATGATTATCAAAGTGGAAGTAGTTAAGATAGACGAGAACGTGACATTTGAAGAACTTTTATTAACACCATCTAAACAACAACAACTAAGGGCGGCACCCTTAACCAAGAAAGCGAGAGGATATATTTATATAAGAACCATGAAGAACAAGTTTTAAACAAACGATGTCATTTAATGGCCACTTGATGTATACTCGTACAGTACGGACATAGGTATAACTGCAGAGCAGAAAGAAAGGGCTTAAGAAATGACATCTATTAAAGATAAAATAAGTTATAAAATGCGATAAGTGGGTGGGGGTTGAACAAATCATTTGAAATTTTCAAGAGTCTATAATGAATCATTTTTTTTTTTCGTGTCAATCTACTTCAAGGTTAATGAGACTTCAAATAAGTTTTATTGCGCTTTTGGTAAAGTTTATTTATGGTTTGAGGGGTTTGGTTAAAAGGGTTAAGGTTAAAATGCATTTAAAAAGGCTAGAATGAGGAATAAATTGATCACTTGCCAGTAGTGCCCTATACAAAGGTTGCAAATTGGAATTAGCCAGTTACATTCCCTCCCTTGAACTTCCAGGAATTCTTATCAGTTTACCTTTAAGCTCAATTTTTAGAAGTACAGTCAAATAAAGAGAATCTTTGTGTAACCACACATCGAGAATGTATTGTTCCCTCCCATTTTAATAATCAAAACATTAAAAACAGAGATTTTAGTACTAATGCCGTCGTCCGAAGTAAAAATAAAAATTATGAAACTAAAAACACAATTGAACACAAAAGTATAAATATTTTAGCATATAATGTAGCAGGATTATGTAATAAGACTCTATTTATTGATTTTTATAACTATGTTAACCAATTTGATTTTGTATTCTTATTCGAAACTTATAAAAAATAACTTTGTGGATACCAGCAATAAGATATAACGTCAGGGGAAGAGCCAGCGGTGGATGTTTTTATGCGTACAAAAAAAATATTAAAAACACTATCTGCGAATTTAAAACAGTGAATGAAACAACATATTTGAACCTTAAGTACAACGGCAAGCACTACATCATTCTACCAACATACCTGAACTGCAATCACTGGGAACAAGATTTTAAAAAAGTGGAGGAGTTTATGCTGAACCAGGCTAACAACAATGTTCTTTTGATTGGAGATTTGAATGCCAGAATTGGAAAAGAATATGGTTCCGTTAATATAGCTGAAGGAAAAGTACGCCAATCTAAGGATTGTACTAGTATTTGCAGAGGATTGAAGTTACTAGATTTGTGTAACACATTTGGACTGCGAATTTTTAATGGCACTACTTCATCAGACAAGGCTGGAGAGTACACGTTCGTTGGCAGGCAAGGAAATTCAGTGATTGATTACAGTCTAGCTGGTGGTGAATGGAATGTTCACGTCAAGGATTTCAAAATTGACCTTGTTTCATATTCTGATCATCTTAATATCATTACAACGGTACAACTGGAACAACCTTTTGATGAAGGGGTTAGTAATATGGAGTTGCTGCCAAAGCTTAAACGCGAATGCAGATAGGTATCGAAGACGATTGGACTTAGCACTCTCAGAGCAGCAGGTATCTGATCTAGCAGGGATAGAAGACGCAATAAAATTGCAGATGCAATAAAATTGCTAAATCTAAATGGTTTGATAAGGAATGTGAAATGGCGAGGAAAGCATCCTTTTCATATTTAAAAGCATTCCGTGACTCAAATGAATTGTAAAATTAAAAGTACAAGTTGCTATGTATCTATGTAAAGAGAAACATTATGAAGCAGAAGCCAGACGATTCGGAAATTGCAGGAATGGAGCAGATTTTTGGACTTTAGTGAGGAAACTTAATGGAAAGTCTTACGTAATTAATCAAGAGCTAAAACCAAATGTACTGCTAACACATTTTAAAAAGTTACTGGACGCTTCGGGAAATACTAGTTCAATTCTGTGTGCTGCACCAAACATTGATTATGAGATCCTTGATGCAATGTTCACATTAGATGAGGTAAATGACCCGTTGAAAATGTTAAAAGACAAAAAAGCAACAGGATCGGATGGAATTCCCGTGGAATTTTACAAATATGGAACTCAGGATCTTATTAGTAATCTTGTAACAATCTTCAATAACATAATGGAAGATGGGTGTATCCCTCGACAATTTACAGAATCCTTGATCTTTCCTATCTACAAAAAAGGTAGTACAACAGATCCGGCAAATTATATATTCACAACTGTCCTGCAGCATCGTCTCAACGCATGGATCAGGAACAATAATCTAATTGGGGAGTGTCAAGCTGGTTTTAGATCAGGCTATTCTACAATTGACCACATTTTCGTCTTGAGAAGTATTGCAGAATCATTTATGAATAAAGGAGCAAAATTATATGCATTATTTGTTGACTTTAAGTCAGCATTTGATACTGTTAATAGAAATGCTTTGATTTATAAGTTTTATGGCATGGGAATGTCCTGGAAGTTTGCAAGGATAATCCAAAATCTTTATATCAGCACAAAATCAGCTGTCTGGAATGGCGAAGAGATGTCAGATTGGTTTCACACTTGCACTGGAGTTAGACAAGTATGTACTCCAAGCCCATCGTTGTTTGCCCTCTTTATTGAAGATCTCGTAGAATGCCTACCTTGTGGTATTGAGTACGCCGGAGAAGCTATCAAAGCACTGATGTTCTCGCATACTCGCCAGAATCTCTCCAATTAATGATAAACCGCTTGTGTGACTTCTGAAAAATATGGAACTTGACTGTGAATTTAGAAAAGTCAAAAGTCATGATATTCAGGAAAGGGGGCGGGCGTAACCGTAACAGTGAGAAATGGTGGTATAATGGAGACACAATCGAAGTTTTCAACGAGTACAGGTACCTAGAGATACTAATGACTGAGAACCTGGACATGGAGAACCACTTTAAGGATAAGCTTGCAAAGGCTAAGACAAATTTTGAGATTTTGAAGCAGTTTCAGAAGCCATCATGTTATATTCAGCTCAGGTGTGAGGCTACAAGCAGTATGAAACGGTGGAAAATTGCTGAGATATTATATTAAACGAATCTTTCATATTCCGTCCAACGCCCCGAATTATCTGATCATGCTGGAAACTGGACTTCCACCTCTGTTTATACGGACCTTAAATACAGGCTGGATGGAAGAATGGCAGGAACTAAGTCAATGGTGCGGGATGCAACTTAACCTCAATTGCGATAACTTAAGCGAATGGAAACCAAGGCTTTACGAACTAATAGCAAATGTGGATAGCAAGTGAAGAGAAGGATATGTGATGGAAGCAACAGGCACAGTTCATAGAACCCTATACACCAGTTTGAACCATAATCTTAATGAAAGGAATTATTTTCGAGATGAATATAGTGTTGACGAAATATCCATGATGGGAAGATTAAGAGGTGAACTTCTTTGCCTCAACTACATGCCACATAGAGACGATCTACCGATAATTTGTGATCTATGTAACATGCAAGAGAGAGAGGATACCTTACATTTCATAGGCCGGTGTCCGGTCTTAGCTGAAACCAGGAGATATTACCTAGGTGCCAATATCTTATCGGTTATCCAGATATTAGATCTCCTCAATGAGATGAACGTCCCAAAATTATTTATGTACTGCAAAGCTGCGTTAAGATATCGACAAAGAATAATAGATCAAGACTTTTTGTGTAAAGGTAGTCATGTTAATTACAAGTTATTCAGTTCTTTTTTTTAATTAATTATTCTAATAAAATAAAAGATTTAATACATGTACATTTTATTTTTGTCAATCGGCTGACGGCAATGCTATGCTCAATGATTTTGTATATACATATATTATATAAACTAAATGTTTGTAATAAAGAAAATCTATCTATCTATCTATCTATCATTAAAAACAATGTGCACCAATATCTACTCTTAAAACCTTCCTTCCATTGTTAATTGCGTACCTCTCCATGATTGAATTTATAAAAGACTGAAATAAAGAAATGTCAAGCTTATCAACAAAATTTAACGTTCTACGGGTTATTGTTGGACCAACCTTTAGAATGTACATATTTTAACACTTATTTATTTGTTTGTTCAGTTGTGTTCTTTTAGAAAACATTTGAACGTTGCTTAATAAATGTTTGTTACCAAAAAACTTAATTTTATAAAAATTGTTCACCAGGGCGTATGAGTTACTTTTTTCAAAACTTTTTTTTTATAATTAATAATGAGTGAACATTTAATTAAACACCAACAAGTTTTATGTTGTCTAAAATATTTAGAAGATCTACAAAATTCATGAGAACGCCCAAAAGAGTCAAAACATATAACTGCAGCAAAGGGATAAAAGGTTCTAAATTGCTTTTAAAAATATGTTTAAGCAAATTGCAACTAAGTCCTTAGAACTAAAAAAAAGAATACAGAATTTTTTGATAAAAAAAACTTTGCATTCCAAAGAAAGAGATTGGAAAGAAGTACTCGCAATAGTCAAATGCATTAAGTAAATTGACCTAAGTCGAAAGACTCAATCGAATATATAGTGCTGCTTATTTCAATTGAAAATTCCATTGTTTATTGTTTTTTATAAATCAACAATGAAAGTTAAAGAGAAAAAAATTATTGTTGGCAGCGGTGGGATTCGAACCCACGCCTCCGAGGAGACTGGTGCCTTAAACCAGCGCCTTAGACCGCTCGGCCACGCTACCACTTGAAAAGCTTTCGTGTTAACTGTAACTCACCATTGGTCAATCTAATTTGCATAAATCTAATAATAAAGAAGTAATATGGGGAACTATTTTAATGCAAAGTTCAATGCGGTACTACAAGGCACCGCGCAAGATAATAATAATACATATTTGTAACTTAAATAGATATTTATTCATGTTAAATACGATGTTATTAAGGGTCGAAAATAATGGTGTATTTTTAGATACGAAGTTATGTGTTTGTTTATAGTTCTGACTTGGGGTATTTTGAAAAAAAAAAGCTCGTTAATAATTCTGACATTCAAGTAGTTGGTTTTGTACAGAAAATTATACACAAATTAAACATTACGTATGTACGTATATACTCTATTAAAATTATATTGTCACTTCGGAAAAAAACGGATAAAGTTTGAGTTTAGCCCTTAAAAGGGTTATCTTATATTGGATCGGTGTAGCGTTCGTACAAAATATATGGAGTTGAAAGGCTGAAGTATATTTTTTTGCAAATTACCCTATACTACGAGGGTTGCTACTTATATTTCTAGCACAGGTAAAAGTAAGTGTTACCATTTTTAACGGAAAGTTTGACATTTTTAACCATAACCTTCTATAGAACATGTTTCATTTAAGTGCGATTTGTGTTGTTGACAGTTACTTGAAAAATGCATCTCCGACAAAAAATTAACTCGTGAACATTTTTTAATTGTTCATAACTTTCGACGCGGATTATCAAGATAAGAGTACAGCGATCAACTTATAGCACTGTAAAAAACTGGATGAATTACGTGAAGGTCGTCCAAAATCGGTTGTTGTTCCAAAAAATATCGATGCTGTGCATGAACTGATAAAGCAAGATCGACATGTTACATATTGTGAGATAGAGTCATCTTTGGGCTTTAGTATGACTAGCATCAATGACATATTCCATGAACATTTAGCCTAAAAAAGTTTTGATCGCGTTGGATCCCGCATAATCTGACAAACGCTCAAAAGAAGGCTCGTGTCGATTGGTGCAAGGAAATGGTGAAAAAATACGGTCAAGGTGCATCAAAAGCTGTGTATAATATCTACACAGGTGAAGAATTGTGGATCTATGTGTATGAGCCCGAAACAAGACAGAAATTGACTGTATAAGTCTTTCAAGATGAGCCAAATCCAATAAAAGTTGTTCGTGAAAGAAGCATATCGAAGAATATGGTTGCCTGTTCGACATTGCCGGTCACGTGGCGATAGTAGCGTTAGAGCAACGCAAGTCTGTCAGTTCTAAATGAGACAGATGGGGGACCGTCTCGAAACCTACCGCCCGCTGTTGTCACGTGTTCTTTCCGTTTGTTTTTTCTCTTCTGTCTGGTATTAATGTCTTGTGTTGTTATCACCTTAAAAAGTCTAGTCGCTTAAGGTGCTGTGTTCTCTACTTGTACATTTATGTGCTGAGTGGTGTGTAATGTATGCCAGAAGTCATCGGAGAAATTCGAAAAAAGCTGAAGAAGAGGCGAATCATTCTTCATAATGAGAATGCAAGCTCTCACGCATCGGCTCAAATAAAGGCATTTTTGACCAGCCAAAACATCGAATTAATGGGTCATCCGCCGTACAGTCCTAATTTGGCACCCCGCACATTAAAAAAAAATACGCGGACACCTGACGAAGCCGTTGATGCATTCAAAAACTATGTTTTGGAGGCACCCCAATAGGAGTGGAAAAAGTGCTACGAAAATTGGTTCAAACGCATACAAAAGTGTATTGGTCTTCATGGAGAATATTTTGAAAAACAATAAAACCAATTTTAATCGAAATTCTTAGTTTTTTTTCATTATAAGACCAGAAATATAAGTAGCAACGCTCGTTTACTATTATTATAGGTTTCTTGAAGGAAAATTGTATGTATACACTGTGGTGCCGTGAAATAAGGCCAACTTTCAAAAATACCCTCAGTTATTCAAAAAAAAGTATTTGTTTTTCAAAATGGCACCGCTTTTCATGAAATTCTTTTATCCTAAAAAAAATATTTTTCGATAATAAGCCTTTAATAAAAATCCCTTCTCAAGAATTTTCATATACATGCATATAACATTTATAGACATAACGCACTACATTACAATGTTTTTGGCTATTTTTTAATTCTTTTAACTTTACGAAAAAAAAGTATTTTAATCTATTTCGTATAAGATTATAGGAGCCTTAATATATATATAAACAACTTTGTCCAAAATAAACCTATAGTTTCAAATGAACTAATTTTGTTTGCTTCGTCCAAAATATGTGTTTTTTAGACAGTTTAAGGACTTAAATTAAGCTTTGTCAGAATTTTTTCGAAGTTTTCGTTTTTTTTTTATTTACATTTCCGTGGAATAGGAAATGATCAATATTTTTTAGTCTTGCGTTAACATCATCAAAGCAAAATATTCTCCTCTCTTTATTTTCTGTATCATTATAACTATAATAAATAATTTGTGTACTCCACCCAATGCCACGCCCAAATAATATCACATCAAGAACTATTTTGATAAATTTTTAAATGAGACGTAAAATGTTGATACTGTTAATCTACGAAATCTTTTTTACCATTTCTTCGATACGAATCAAACGAATTTTATGAAACTTTTAGTTCTTTTTGTTACATAATTAAGAAATTAATAATAAACTTATTTTGAGAAAAAGCATCATTTGCCAAGCCTACTTTACAATTATATTTTATTTTCAGGAATGGTTTCGATGGTGGAATTGTTTCAACTTTGTATTTATGGATGAAAAAATGCAAATATAGAAAAAAATATCTTGGAATATATTCATGCAAAAATTGATTTTAAAATATCCAAATTGGGTCTATGAAATAACTCCCACGAAATAATTCGCACTTTTAAAAACGAAATAAGTCCCACCCTAGACTTGTTTCTTACCTCTGACCCTAATAAATACACAATTAGTGTATTACCGCCTCTAGGCACATCAGACCATTGTATCATATCTGCAAAATTCTCATGTCGAAAAAACTCAGTTAAAGAAAAAACTCCTATGAGAACCGTTTGGCAATACGAGAAAGCCAACTGGGACGGTCTCAATGAATTCTTCAGGAACTTGAACTGGTCACTATGCTTCCTCGATAGTGACGTGGATTCCAGCGCAGATATGGTTACAAATTTAATTCTTTGTGGAATGAGAAATTTTATCCCGAATAGGGTGAAATCTATCAAACCCAAAGAGAACTCATGGTTTGATTCGAGCTGTAAAGAGGTTATTAGGATCAGAGATGTAAGTTTCCGTTGTTACAAAGCCAACCCGACTGAGGAAAACCGGAATAAGTTCAAACAAGCTAGAAAGACATGTAATGGTCATATTAGTCGAACCAAATTTTTGCATGATCAGAAATTAAGGCAAAAAATACTACAATGTCAGAAAGGTAGTAAAAATTTCTTGTCATTTGTAAAAAACGTACGAAACACCACGTCATCCTCGGTTCCAACGCTCGTCCACAATGACACTCCCTATGTAAGCTCGATTGATAAAGCCAATTTGCTTGCAGCACAGTTTGCTTAATTCGACGCTACCGGAAAGTGTCATGAGTCCTCCAATTCTTGAGAGCGTAAATGATTCAATGGGACGAATCTTCTTTCGCACTCGTGCAGTTGCAAGAGTACTGAAAGAACTTGACATACACAAATCCGCTGGCCCGGATAGTATCTCCCCAATTGTTCTGAAGAGGTGTTCTTCATCGCTGGCAAAACCACTGCGTAAACTTTTCCATCTTTCCTACTCTACAGGTCTTTTTCCGAGCGGATGGAAAATAGCATTTGTTCAGCCTGTCCCTAAAAAAGGCGAATCCTCCTCTCCCTCTAACTATCGTCCAATAGCACTCACGTCCCTTCTTTCCAAGGTCATGGAAACGCTGATTAATTATCAGCTCAAGAAATATCTCGAAGAACGGAAGCTTCTTAATGACCGACAGTATGGTTTTCGTAGCAATAGGTCCACTGGTGATCTCATGGTCCATCTCACCGAACAGTGGAACAAATCTTTACATCGTTTTGGAGAAAGTAAGATTATTGCACTTGATATTTCAAAAGCATTTGATAGAGTTTGGCACCAAGCTCTCTTATCGAAAATGCGTGCTTTTGGTATTGACGAATCTCTTCTTCGTTGGATTAGAAATTACCTTTCTAACCGTTCAATACAAGTTGTATTGGATGGTTACAAGTCTGAAATTCTTAAAATAAATGCTGGTGTTCCCCAGGGCTCCGTTTTGTCTCCGACACTCTTTCTTATATTCATAAATGATCTTATGTCTGCCACTTCTAATCCATTAACCTGTTTCGCCGACGACAGTACCCTCAGCTTCTTATACTCGTTTATAGATTCACATCCTTGTCCTTCGGATGTGGAACTTCAACGGCAGCGTATGATAAGCTCATTAAATTCTGATCTTGACAGCATTGTGCAATGGGGAATCAAAAACCGTGTAGAATTTAATGCTTCGAAAACTCAATGCTGTCTCCTATCGTTAAAGCGTAACAAACCCCCGATGCCACTATCTATGAGTGGCACTTGCATCCAAGAAACTAATCAACTGTCAGTACTTGGTATGTGTATCACAGATCACCTTTTATGGAACGATCATATATTTGATATTGCCAAAAATGCTGCCAGGTGCTTAGGATTTCTCCGACGGTGCAAGAAATTTTTCACCCCTTCTGATCTGGCTGTAATTTACAAAGCCTTCATCCGTCCAAAGCTTGAATACAATTCGCATATCTGGGCAGGTGCCCCCAAAACAAGTTTAAATCTCTTGGATAGAATACAAAAAAGGGCTTTAAAAATGATAGGCGATAGAACTATAATTGAAACATTTACATCGCTAGAACACCGCCGCAATGTTTCATGCCTTTCGTTGTTTTATCGATATTTTTACAAACAATGTTCTGTTGAACTAGCCAGTTGCATTCCACCCCTTAAACGATTCAGCCGTAATATTCGCACTTCCAGGAATACTCATCAGTTTACCCTTGAGCTCAATTTCGGGCGTACTGTCAAGTATAGAGAATATTTTTTTAACCGCACATCGAGAATGTGGAATGCTATAGCCAACTCTGTTTTTCCCTCCCATTTTGATGTTCAGAACTTTAAGACCAATGTGCACCGGTATCTCCTTTGTAATCCTTCCCTATTTTCCTAATGCTCGCACTGTGTTTAAATATAAACATATAAAGGGTACTAATAACCCCTTGAGTGCCTGCAAATTATAAAAAAAAAAAAATAAAAAAAAAAAAATCTACACAAATTAGCGTATTGTGCCACAGTACAATGCAAGTATTGCACTCGCAACAAAATTCGAACTCGAAATTGTAATCAAACATTACGATGGTAGAGAAGTCGAAAAAGTAGGTCCCCCGATTCCCTCCGTTTGTCTGTTTTCTTTCCTACAGCCCAAACACTTGGGTTGATTACGTTTAAACTTAGAAATTGAGGTCTTAACAAAATCGCGTTAGGCATTTTTTTATTTATTTTTTTAAAGACTAAAAATAATACAAATTTGTTGGTCAAAAACCGAAAATTTGAATTTTCTCAAAAATTAACCGGGATATGTTAATTATATTTGCTCTTTCGTTTTTTTCTTAACTTCCTTCAATACAAAACATATATTTTTTTATTAAATTGTCAAACCTATCATTGCTTCCATTTTTGATTATTAAAAAAAAACATTTTTTTCGAAATTCAATATGTCAAAAATGGGTATTTTTTTACGAAATTCGAATGTAAAAAGTGTATTAATATTTTTAAAGTAAAATAGATAAATGTTTTATCTAAAAAATTAATATGAAAAAATGCCCTAACGATTATCAAATAAAATATTTGAAAAATTAAGTTTTTTTAAGAAATCAAATGGCATTTAAATTTTTGAAAACAAACTGTTTTTGCAAGAACATTTTTAAATCTTAAAATACAGGGAATATTTTTAAATAGAATCTTTGGAAAAATAAGTAAGTTCAACCGACCCAGTTCTTCATTTTGTTTATTTTTGTTTTTGATTAGAAAACTTTCCTAAAGAAGAAGAAAAAATATTCAAGTGAAGTAGTTCCATCAGATACTTATCCGAAAATGATAATTTTGTAAGAAAAAACGTATTTTTGGCTAAACTGAAATACAAAAAAAATAAGTACTAAATTTGCAACCGACAGACATTTTACTCAAATTTACATTTTAGTCCCTAAAGCAAAATTATGATTTTGTTAGTTCAAGATGTTTATAAAGAAATTCGGGTATTTGCAACTTTTTTGTTTGGAACAAAATGAAGGCCTATATTATATTATGTATCACATAGATAAAACCAACACTTAATGAAAATTCAATTCAATTCATTAACATTAAAATGAGCAAACCATAGCTCTTTCATTGAACCCCTAATTGATTTTCCGAAGTCAGAAATATTTGCAAGCGAGTTTGAAAAAGTACCCGAAAAAAATTATGTATACGCCATGTATAACGATTATAATAAAAAGTTCAAATTATATTTTTGTTTTCTCTTAGTTAATAACTTGCAGTTTTAATTCATGTTTACTAAACAGATTGTTCATAAAATCATATAAAGTAGAAATTATTTACATATGTAAATATGTAAACATATGAAAATTTTATAAGAAAAACGTATTTTTGGATAACTAAAAAATACAAACAAATTTTAGTACTAGATTTTACTAAATTTGCTGCCGACAGATATTTTACTATAATTAACATTTTATTCCCAAAAACAAAATTATGGTTTTAAAGTGATATTAATTAGTTCAAGATGCCTTTAAAAAATTCGTGTTTTTTCAAATATTAACATCTTTGTTTGGCAGAAATTAAATAACTGTATTGTTTGTATAACACAGATAAAGCCAACACGAAATTAACATTCAATTCATTAACATTTCAATGAGCGAACCAAAATCTTTCATTCAACCACTAATTGATTTTCTGAAGTCAGCAAAAGTTGTAAGCGAGTTTGTAAAAGTGCATGCAAAAAATTACGTATACGCCATGTATAACGATTATAATACAAAGTTCAAATTATAATTTTGTCTACCATTATTTAATAACTTGCAGTTTTTATCACTTAAGACATTGTTCTTAAAACCATTAAAGTAGAAATTATGAACACATGCATGTATGTATTATTGATATTGTGATTAAACAATAAAAAAAAAAAACACAAAAGCTTTTTAAATTTAAATGCGAAATTAAAAATAGAAAATGACAGATGGTTCCATAGTGTAGCGGTTATCACGTCTGCTTTACACGCAGAAGGTCTCCAGTTCGATCCTGGATGGAACCAAGTTGATTTTTTAAATATTTTAATTTATTAAAGTTAAAAAATCATACCATATGAGTAACATTTGATTTATTTATAATGAATTTTAGTAAAATATTGTAATATTTTGTACACAATACGTATCAATTTTATTCATATAGACTTTTGATATTTCTGACTCAGACTGCAATCATTTGTTTTCTTTTTTTAACTTTTTTGCAGTGAATTACTGATATAAATATAACTGAAAATAAATTGTGCTTTTGGATTTTATTGAATTAGTTGGTATATTCAGTCCTGTCGAAAATGTCGAAAAAACATAGTTTTTTGCGTACAACTCTTTAAATTTAATTGAGGTAAATACTTCAGAATATATTTTTATAATAGTCCAATATAGTCCACAACTTAATAACAAAATTTTTTACGAAAAATCAGCATACGTTTTATAAGTCAAATTATTCTGTTAAGAATTTGCATGTTTACACATATTTACTGTTTGGTAAGTTCATTACAGCTGAGTTAGAAAGAAGTAATGTAAAACACGGCCTTAGGTTTTTTTTTCCCAAAACCATAACGCGCAATTCCTAAAATGTCAGAAAGCCCAAAAAGTTAAAAAAAAAATCGACAACCAACCCGAATGTCCTAGCACACAAACTAGTTTTAAATAAAAAAAAATACCCAAATTGTTAGTTGTCATTTTGCCCAAAAGAATTTCTAGTTTTTAATTTGGGATTTATGATCTATATAAGGTTTGAGCTTTATGACATTTATTTTTGACATTTCACCCAACGATATTTAACTCAAATCATAAAATGACATAAAGTCTGAAAAAAAAACTTGTAAACTAACACTATCGTATCACTAAACCAACTTTCAGTCTGATACCGCCCAGACTTAGAAATGCCATTACGCTCAAAAGCTTTTTCACGATAGAGCCATTTCCACGCAAAATAAATGTTTAATATTTTGACGATATTTTATGGGGCAATTCGACCGAACACTTCTTTTTATTTGAAATTTTATAAAAAACCCAAAAAAGTTTTAATGCCCAAAAGTACGGTAATATTGCCCAAATCGAACAACAACAAAATGTTAATAGAATTGTTTTGGGCGCTGCGAATTTTTTTAATTTGGGCGATATGGTTTTGGGTAAAAGGCCTACCTCCGAAAAACACACAAAAAATGCACGATATTGAGCATTAAGGAAGTACAATGGGGCGTATACGTATTTTTTGGTATTTTCTTTTATTTAATTTGTATTTTATTTACTTTCCATAGGAAGTTATTGTAATCGGTCCGATTTGTCGAATTGAAAATGTTGACATTTCTCAACGTTGCAAGGTCGACATTTTTTCAACGTCCATAGCTCAAGAACTAGTAGAGATACCAACTTCAAATAAATGTTGTTATGCATATACTAATGCACAAAGATTCAAAAAGGACTCAAAAAAATTGAGTGGTTGTTCTTTTTTACCATTGCAATTTAAAAATATGGTGAACATTTTGATTAACTCTAAATATCTCACGGACCAATAACGCTAGAGACTTGAATTTAATTTTATATTATACATTGTAACGTGATCAAAAACAAATATATTTTTGGAAACAGATCCAATTTACGGTTTTTTTATAAATCAAAAAATAACTGAAAAACAAATATTTGTCACCTCGAAAACTTTACGAAAAAATATGATATGAATAACGTTTTTAACATTTAGTTTTGAAATTTTAAGAAAAATCGAATGGACCGCCTTGTTATAAAAAAATAAAAACCTAAAAAAAATATTACTCATAGTTGGTAAAAATTGATTTTCGAAAGTTTGAGATATTGACTTCAAATTAATGTTATCTTATAAAAAATATTGTTTTCAAAATGTAGGTAAATTACAACAAAAAAAAATTGATAGCTTTTAGCAAAAAATTACGTAAACAAAACATTACTAAAAGTTGGTAAAAATTGAGGCTTAAGTAATTTTCGAACTCCAAACTAGTTTATTTTATTTATTTTTTTTTATTTTATTTATTTATCTACAAGCTTAAAGCTAACAGATTTGATCTTAAAAATGTAAGTATTACAAAAATATATTAAAAAGTAAACAATAAAAGTAAATTGGCCTTAAACAAATCCCTAGAATTACTTAATTCAATAAATTGACAAACTGCATTGAATTGCCTTATAGATCTACAAATCGGCCCATTAATACCGCAGCTTGTTCTGTGAAAAGATTCAAACAGAAATTTTCTACCACGCAAAGCTCTTGACGGTACAGAAATTGGTACAATTAAAAGCAAAGATGGACAACGAACGTGATAACATAAAATATCCCTCACAAGCATTATACCATACATTTTTCTTCTTGATTCAAAAGACTTAATACCTAGAAAAATACATCTTGCTTTACAATCTGGGAAAGAAGTCCACTTCATCTTATAAAATATGAATCTAGCAAACCGCCTCTGAACCTTTTCTAAACGATCAGAGCAGGTCTTAAAACCCGGATTCCAAATAGCACCTGACTTTTAAAGGAATAATTTTTGTCCAATATAAAACCTAAATCTTTTATGTTTTCTACACAAGATAATACATAAGAATCGATCGTGTAGTTAAAGCTAATGTAGATATAGGACCTATAGAAGGAGATAGCATTGCATTTTTTATATTTAATTTTAAACAATTTAGTTTACACCATTCGAAGACATGTTTAAGGTCGTCCTATAGCAGCTTGCAATCATGTAGGCAATTGATTTTTAAGAAGAGTTTCAAATCATCAGCGTAAAGGAGATATTGAGAATATTTCATCACTGTAGTTATATCATTTATAAAAAAAATTAAAGAGGAGCGGACCCAAATGACTTCCTTGAGGTACACCTGAGCTGCATTGAATAGATCTCGAAAAAGTGCTATTTACTATGACTTTTTGAGATCTTCCCATTAGATAAGATGACATCCAATCAAGAAGAGTAGAATGTAAACCATAAAGTTTTAATTTGTGTATTAAAGTGGAATGATCCACCGAATCAAAAGCTTTACTGAAATCGGTATATATCGCATCTACTTGATTCTTACTTTCAAACGAGTTTAACACATAATTTGAGAAAAGAGCTAATTAGGGAAACAAAGCCATGTTGTCGGTCAGAAATATGCTCACGGGTTATGAATTCCAATTTATTTTTTACCAGGCTCTCAAACAATTTAGATAATGCAGACAACTTGGAAATACCACGATAGTTCTCAATTTTATTTGTAGGTCCAGATTTATAAGACAAGATATTTTCCATTCACTTAGAAATTTACCTTGAGATAAATATTGATAAAATATGCAATACAAAGGATAGCATACGGACTTAGCACAATTTTTTAAGAAAAAGGCGAGTATACCATCATTTCAAGGTATAATTTTGGGCTTTATAGACGGAGTCCTGAATATATTTCCTCTAAACTGAGTTGTAATCCTCCGATATCAACGCTACAGGTTGAATTATCCAATTTCTAATTTCACCTGTAATTTCTAGCAGGTGAATAAACGGATTGAAAAAAGTCAGCAAATAGACAAAGTATTGATAATGTGTCTGATGTTTCAGTGTCCCCAAATGTCATTTGCTTTGGGAGCCTGACGTATTTCTTTTCACGTTAGTCTCAATATTCATTATATAACACTTGTGAAGGAAATTTATTAAGACCAAAAAAATCTTTGCGCAGTTTGCTAAAATTAGCGTAGTCTAAATTATCATTAGTTCGTTTAAATTTGTTAAAACCTTTACGTTTTAAATTTTTCAGATCAATTATTTGCTTGTTGTACCACGGGAGCTTTTGATGAATATGTTTGGATCTTCTCGAAGACGGAACGAATCTACTAAAACTGTCGAAAATAATAGATAAAAAATTTTATTTTATAAGAAATATTGTTTGCAACAATCTGTAAAATTTTGAAAAAAAAAATTGAATTTGACAGATTTTCTTACAAAAAATAAAAACCTAAAAAAAAAACGTTTCTAAAACTTGGTCAAAATTTACTTTCGGTTCAGATATCTTTTCAAAATTTAAATATTGTTTTCGACATTCAGTAATTTTTTTATAAAAATCCATCAGATAGTTTTTCCATCAAAAAAATAAAATCTCCAGAAAAAATTCGGTAAATTCGTTCGGATCCCGATATAATAGAAGATACTGACTTCAAATTAATTTATTTTTTCCAATTTGTGTTTGTTCATATAAGAAATAAAAACTTTTAGGAAATGCTAGTAAAATTGGTAAAAACTGATTTTTGACTAAAAATCTCGTTAACTAAAATAGATTTAGTAATCAAACTATTTCATCATAATACAAAATATTGTTGGTAACTACATTTCTTTTTTAATAATTCAACACCTTTTTTAACAAAACATACAAACCTTTTAAGCAAGAGAAATCGCCTCTGTTTATTTTGTGCCATTTTTTTAAAAAGATTCTAAACTTGTTTTTATGAAATTAAATTGTTGAACATTTTGCAAACACCATTTTTATTTGGGATTTGTTTTTTTACTTTTATAACATTATGACAAAATAAATTAAGATAAGAAGTTTATGTTCTCTAATAGAAAACCACTAAATCTACAATTGTACCTGAAATACTCTATGACACAAAATACAGTTCAGGACCAATATGTAAAGACGTTACTTAAAAATGCTTTCTATTAGTAATAGTAAAACTAGTAACTTATGCAATTTCTATAGTAAACCTCATGATGTACTATTGTTAAAACGTTTTTGTGGCATTAACCAAGATTTTTCAAAAAAGCAAAAACCTTATGGTCACTTTTCGTCATTTGTATTAAAATGATGTCCTTAAGTATCCTTCAATTTTCATTAACAATCGATTTATTTTAAAGTTTTCAAAAATTGTATGTTTATGTTTATTAACTTTATTTAATTTTGTTCTTATTTAAACTCACTTTCAAAATGTTCTTTGGAATGCATTTTTTGTGACCTATTAAAATCCACCCAAAGTACCTTGTAAAATGTGTTTTTGTTTCAAACATACTTTTCATTATGTATTTAATTTGATATTTCGAAACAAATAAAACCATTTTATTAAACAACAACACGAAGACTTAGAAAAAAAAATTCTAAGCTTCCAATTTACAGTGCAGACAACAAAGAAAGCAATAAAACAAGCAGACACTTTTTTTGGCAGTAAAAATTTATTTTATTTGTTTTTTTTTGTCAATAAAAATGGTAGCAACAAGGAGAGGTACATATAACTGTAACTGCACATAATGTAGGTAATCTTAAGTGAATCTTTGTTTTAAATGTGATTTCTTAACTGCTTTTTGAAAATATAGCTTCAATTTCAATAAAAAAGAGGAAAAATCATGCAAAGATTTTGTGTTTGATGCGGTCGGTGTTTAAATATAAAAAGTAAGCGGTACTCTGTGGAGTTGTGTTTAGGGAGTGTTCGAAATGGCATTACTTTTTTACGGTATTTTTTGAGTTCTGTGTATCGTTGTGTTTCAAGTGTTTGCTTTTGTTTAATGGACCTACGAAATATTCACTAAATTTTCAACACTATTTCAGAAACAGTTGATAAAGAAAATGTTGGGACTTTAAGTTTTCAGGGTTTGAGATTTTCTAGATTTTAGATAGATAGATAGATAGTTTATTGATTTTGTTTAAATTTTACAATATTTTGTTACCGCACATTTTACAATATAGTGATTTGATACAATGTATCTTTCAGCTAAAATAGTATGTATATAAGTTTTATAAATTTTCAATAAAGTTTACATAATTATAATTTTAATTTTGACCGGAGGAAAAAACAATAAAAACATCCATTTAATGTAAGAATATAATAAAATCATAAAGCTAATGACTAGTAAGGGTATGAAGTCTATTAGGTTAACAGATTAACCAATAAATGAATAAATGATAATTTGTTAACAATAAGTATGAATAAATATTTAATAAATTACATAAAAATGTAAATAATTGAATAAATAGAATAGAATAAAATAAAATAAATAAATAAATAATTTAAACAAAAATAATAAGGAAATAAATAAATAAGTAACTAAATAAATAATAATAAAATAAATAAGCAAAATAAAAAATTAACAAATAAATAAATAAATAAATATATCACAGGTAAAAAAAAAAAACATTTTAAAAAATAGAATTTTTAATTTGGATTATTAAGTTCACTAATCAAATTGTTGTCAGCAAGATCAAGTCGATCAAAGAATTTTGTTGTTAGTTTAATAATTCTATCTTCGATCAATTCGACATTCGCCTTTACGTGGAGATCTTAGGTGGAATGATGCCAGGGTAGATTGAGCATCATTTTTAAAATTTTATTTTGAGCAATTTGTAGTTTTTTTATATGAGTTTTAGGTGCGCTTTTCCATACTGGACAACCTTACAAAAGAATTGCCTGAAATATAACCTTACAAATTATCGTTTTATTCTCGACTGAAAGTAAAGACTTTCTATTAATAAAAGGGAACAGCAGTTTGGTTGCTATCTTGACTTTTTTTAGTGATTTTGAAATATGGTGATTGAATGTTAATTTAGAATCAAGGAAGATACCGAGATATTTCACTTGATTGTCCCAAGAAACCGCTCTACCTAAAATTTGCAAATTATTGCTTGGGAGATAACAAGCTTTTCTTTTTCTAGTGAAAAAGATGGCTTGTAACTTGTCAGCATTAAGTTTGATTTTCCAGCGATTGTAATATTGGTATAATATTCTCATCGCATTACTTAAGTTCGTCTCAATGTTGAGACCAAACGTATGCGAAAAAAGTATTGCAGTGTCGTGAGCAAAAATTGCTGCTTCACAGGATGGTAATTTGGGAAAGTCAGAGGTAAACAGGTTATACAAGGTCGGTCCGAGGACAGATTCTTAAAGGGGCACCAAAATCAAAATGTATTCTTTCCGAGACACTACTGTTTACACGTACCATAAAACATCTATTTGAAAGGAAACTTTGAACAATTTTACACCGATAAGGTGGAAAATTGAGGAAAATCATTTTATAAATAATACCATTGTGCCAAACTGAGTCGAACGCTTTTTCTATGTCTAACAATATCATTCCAGTAGAGCGATTGCTTTTAATTAAGTTACTTATACGAAGCACTTGATGAGATGTACTGTGGTATCTCCTGAAACCAAATTGTTCATTTGGATATAAGTTGTTATCAGTTATTGTTTTAGCAATTTTGTTTTTAATTATTTTCTCATATATTTTGCTGATATTGCTGAGTAAACTGATTGGTCTATAACTTTCAGTCCTTACAGAGTTTTTGCCGGCTTTGAGAATTGGTATTACCTTACCTATTTTCCAAGTAGTAGGAAAGTATGGCATTTTCAAGCAAGCATTTATGACGAATGTAAGGAAGAATATTCCGATTTTAGGCAACATTTTTAAATATAGATTTTTAACTTGATCGAGCCCACTAGATTTCCTTGTTTTAAGTGTGTGAACAACTGCAGCTACTTCTTCTTGAGTTGCTAACATATTTTGTGGTGTGTCAAAAATCATCTGGTTTAAGTTTTGAATAGTTGTATCTACCATAAGATCTGTCGAAACATCGCCTAGGTGTTGTGCTACAGAATGGTGTTGGGAAAAACTAAGAGCAAAAGCATTAGCTTTTTCCAAATCCGTATAATAGATTCTTGAATCGTTTTTTTAGAAAAGGAACCTGTCGATGTTTGTTTTTTACAATTTTTACAATATTCCAGAAGAGTTTTGCATTTTTCTCTAAGGAACGTAGTTTATTATTTAAAACAAGATTTCTTTTGTTTAGTAATTCATAAGAGATTTGGCGATTCAAATATGTAAGGTTATCACGAAAAATAGGTTGGCGATATCTTTGCCAGTTTCTTCTTTGAATGTTCCTATTTTTTATAAGTTCCAATATATGCGGCGAGAGACTTTGGTAAAATGGTTTTTTAATAACTTTTGGAACACATCGATTAACAGAGGCAATAATGTCTTGAGTAAAGTTATGCACAATGTTATCAACTTCATTCTTGCTGCTTACACTTTCTAGACCAGTAGGAATATTACTAAGTTTACTTTTTAAAATTGACCTAAAACGTATCCATTTTTGAAATCTAGGTAATGTAGTTCTTGTTTTATTCCCGACCAAAGAAGTTCACATAATACAGGATAATGATCACAGTTGAGCTCATTTAAAGTAATAATTGACTAGACACATTTGTTACAAAAATATCGAGAACAGAGGGACTTCCACGAGAACTATTGGGGACATAAGTAAGGCTGGGAGGAAACAACACATTTACTGGTAAAGTATTGGATTTTAGTTTTTTTTTTTAATTTGTGTTTCTGGAATTTTCTAGATTTTTGATTTTTCATGAGTTCTTCAACTATCCAGAGATTTTGGATTTTGGGGTACGGGTATTTGATTTTTTGGCCTCTTATGTTTTTGAATTTTTTGTATTCTGGGTTTTTAAGTTTTTAAGATATTGAGATTGATAATGGAAATGTAAGGACTTTTAATTTTCAGGGTTTAAATTTTTATAGATTTGTTTTTTTAATTTGTGTTTTTAGAATTTTCTAGATTTTTGCATTTTAGGATTTTCTTTAATTTTTAGGATTCTGGGTTTTTAAGATTCATATTTAAAATGTTGGGACTTTTAGTTTTCAAGGTTTA
Source organism: Eupeodes corollae (assembly GCF_945859685.1). Lineage (NCBI taxonomy): Eukaryota > Metazoa > Arthropoda > Insecta > Diptera > Syrphidae > Eupeodes > Eupeodes corollae. The sequence continues at coordinate 115,941,818 of NC_079148.1, forward strand.
ATGTTCTCTAAATTGTATGATTTGTGTATCAGGAGTTTTCTAGATTTTTGATTTCCAAGATTTCTTCAACTATCCAGAGATTTTGGGTTTGGGGTACGGGTAATTGATTTTTTGGCCTCTTATGTTCTTGAATTTTTTGGATTCTAGGTTTTTAAGATTTTAAGATATTGAGATTGATAATAAAATTGTTAGGACTTTTAATTTTCAGGGTTTAAGTTTTTCTAGATTTGTTTTTTAATTTGTGTTTTTGGAATTTTCTAGATTTTTGGATTTTAGGGGTCTTGGATTTAAGGGTCATTTTGATTTTCTATGACTTTTTCAACTATTCAGAGATTTTTAATTTTTGGTTACGGCTACTACAGATTTTGGCTTCTCATCGTCTCGACTTTTTTGGGTTCTAGATTTTTAAGATTTTGAGATACATATCATTATTTTGGATTAATCGATTCTTGTTGTTCTAGATTTATGATTTTAGAAGTTTTCTGAATTTTGAGTTTTTGCCATTTATTCGATTTTTTTATGTTGATTTTTTGTATTTCTATATTTTGAGTCTCAGCCATTTTGGGTATTTTTGAGTTTGCATTTCGTATCTCGATTTGGGATGTCCAGATTTTGAATTTTCTCGATTTTTATTTTCGGGAATTTGGTTTTACTAGGTTTTTGGTTTTCGATTTTTTGTTTTTTTTTTTATGATTATGATTTAATGATTGTGAGAGTTTTTTATTTCTGCATTTTAATGATTTTAGATTTTCAATATTTTGGGTTTTTGAGTTTTTTTAACTTTGAGTTTCCTGAATTTTCTCGATTGCTGATTTTGGGGAATTTGGTTTTTCATGTTATTGAATTGTCATGATTTTGTTTTTTTTTTTCAATTTTTTGATTCTAAACACGTTCTTCTGATACTGATGCACATAATATAAGATTATTTAAAATCGTTTTGCGATTTTATTTTTAACACAAAATCACTTTATTTGGTTTTTTAATATTGTCAACCAAAATATAATTTTTTTAATTGTTTTCGAAATCTTAAAGGTTCCAAAGTAATAAGGAATTTAATAAAAATAATGTTTCCACAACTAAAAACAAGTTTCAACAACTGAATATAAATTGAATTGAATATTTTTTTGAGGGCTTGTTAAAGCAACAAATATTTAAGAAGACTGTTTCAAGTTACGGCATCAGCAGATGGAAAGTAAAAGCAATGATATTTGTTTGGGAATTACGTCCTTCTTGGATAAGAACCTTACCGAAATTTATATTTTTAGAATTATTATGTTTCAAGGGAAACAAACTTATTTAAACTTTTGAGTCAAACTCTGTTTCTAACATTAATTGATGTCTAATTTAATGGCATTAATAACTCCGCCTTAATAATTAATTCCTTTTTTTTGTCTTAACAAACCTCAAAAGCAGATCCTTGCTGACACCTATACATTACAATCCTTAGTTTTCTTTTTCATACTTAAACCAATACATCGTTACAGATTTTAATCAAAAATTTTAAATTATTTTCATCAAACAACAAAAACGAACTTAAACTTTGAATGGCTCATTATTCGCACCTACACTTGTACTTGCACCTCTCTTCGTTTCCCCGTGATCAGACATAAATTTGAATTTTTGGAAATTGATTTAAGTTTCCCCTTAAGCACAAAACTTTGCAGCGTGGCAGCGCGCGTAGCAAATCAGCCTTCACAAAGATTATATGCAAAAACAAAGGATTAGATCCTCGTGAAATTCTAAAAACACACCTCTACACACATAAATCAAACCAGCATCATAAAAAAAGGGTTAACAATACAAATTCTCACCTATAGCCTAATAAAATGAAAATACCTCCGTTTTACCGCACATTTTGTCAGGAATAATCCTAAGCATAAAAGAATACAACCAACAAGAAAATCAAGGATAGTGAAAACCAACCCATCCATATATCCTTTTTCAACTCGTGCATGTACATTTTACGACTAGCATACTGATTCTTCTATAACATTTATTTGAACTTGAGTGTTAACAGCTCTCTTGATGATGGAGCACTATACCTTACCGAGTTTAACTATAAGGCCCACATTGACTGCCCCTTAAATGGTTTAGAATGTGAATGGTTTTTTTTTTACCTCATCCTAACCTACCTTTGTACATTGGAAACTCCCCGTCACTATGACTGTGGCATAAAATCATGGGACTGCGACATCTTGACCGTGGGGCAACTACGGTAAGTGTCCTTCGCATCGTTGTCGTGGGACCTGCCATCGATGATGATGAAGAAGAACTGCCCCCAGCATTTGTAGTTGCAGCCACAAGTTGCTGTTGGAATTGCACATGTTGCAACTGCACCCGATGGTGGTGCTGATGGTGGCTATGATGGATGGTCGCAGTCGGTTGAGACGATGACGACGACGACGTCGAAGACATCGCCATCGACATCGATGCCGAAGCTGAAGCCGTTGCTCCTCCTGATGATGATGCTGGAGGCTGGGCATTCCGCTTGGATGACGCCATTCTCCGAGACCCACATCGGTAATCCAGGATGGCGGCAGCGAGATAACAAACACAAGATGAAATCCAACAAACCAAACGAAAATAAAAAAACAAAGCGAAATCCGATTTCACCCAGGGACCAGACAGAGACACACACAAAGAATTTTCACAAGGACGAACCTGTGCTTAGGTTTGACGGACAAAGCCCCGCTTGAAAGACCATTAACCATATATAAAACTATGGCCCGTTATATAACCAGAAAAACAATTGACTTATTTTTTAGATACATTTGGTATAATCGGCCATTGCCGTTAGGAGTGGCATCAATAGCACTAAACACACTTTCTCACAGAGCCAAGGATTGATATGAATTCAGGAGCACAATCACTTGGTTGATTTTTTTTCTCATATCAGAGAAGGGATATCTCGACTCCTGATCACTTTTGTGATAACACTTTTCCAGCGCGCTATACAGCCCCGACTAAGGTCGCAGCAACGACAATAGGTATATCCTATCCACGGGCGAATCCAGCCGCAGCGCAGATAACACAAACAAAAAAGGATCAAAAACACTCAACCGTCGTTGCTGCTCGTCGTTGCCACTGCGAGAAGACACATTTGGGACACTTGTACGGCACGCGTCTGAACCGATGGAATCTCGGAATGAAACTGAAAAGCATCTCTGGCCAGGAGATGTATATTTTTTGTTTGTTGTTGCGTTGTTTTTCCTTTCCTGAGCTGCTGCGGGGGAAACTCCCATATCAAACCATCATCACTGTCCTGTACAGTGTATACAGAATGGGGGTCCTTTTTGCGGTGTGTATCTGGAAGCGCCCTTTTGGTTTACACAACTACGACGTAGGACACTCCTAATCATTATACACCGAAGAGCATATTACACAGTAACCCCGTTTTGAACAAGAACAAAGAAAAATCCTTCCAAGAAGAAACTGCTGCTCTGCTGTTGCTGCTGCTGCTGGAGAGAAAATGTAATCAACTTTTGAGTTCTGATGATTGAGGAATTCAGAGAGAGAGATAGTCAGAGAGAAAGAGAGACAAAGAGAGCGCAAGCAATGATGAGCCTTTTGGGAGAGTTTGATGAATCCATTCTTATCAATAATTGTTGTTCTCCATCCAGCATCTGCTCGAAAAAGAATATAGTGTGACCAGAGTTTATTAATGTGTTACAAATTTTATTAACATGTCTACTTAATTTCAGATGAAATGTTTGAACTACGGAGACTTAGTTTTACAAAACTTAAATTACTGTTTAAGCCTTTAAGCCAAAGTACCATGCTTGAAACAAGTTTAGACTTAATTGGGGTCGAGCTTATGGACGGTTGGTTAAAAGGCCAGTCTAGACTTAGTTTTCAGATTTAAATTCAACCTAGAAATTAGAACTTCACATCGATCGGGGAGAACTTTTCTCAAAAACGAAAACTAAACTTATCATTTCTGAATTTGTTTTAAGGGGTGCACTCAAGGGGTATTAAGAACCCTTTTTATGGAAAAAACAAAATGCGATCATAAATAAAGAAAGCAATAGAGGGTTCGGTGTATACTGGTTTTAAATTACTATAACAGGAAAGGTGTGGTAAAGAATTCCACATTCAAGCAGTGCGGCTAAAGAACGAATCTTTAGTTATTACATACTTAACGGATTTTTGTATACCTCTAATAATGCTGGGCTTAAAGCCCAAAGACTTAAAGTAAATTCCGTTAGAATAACAAAAAGAAATGGTGAGCCAAAAGGTAAATGTCACGATAGTCTTAAATCGTAATCACCAATCGTTACCCTTTGCAAAGCCATGAGATGGGAATAATAATACAAAATTTGACGCAAATGATAATTTTCTAAAATCTTAAAACTTGGAAATCTGAAGGTTTATAATATTTAATTCTCCGTTCTCTTTTGGGATTAATGAGCTTGATTACATATTTCTCTCAGTATGTTTCCTTTTCTCGAACTTTGGTCACGCTAATAATGTTCAAAAGTTTTTTCTCGGAATAATTTGCTATCGGAAAAGAATTAATAGGGAAATTGAGCTGTGATTGCATTAAATTTTTGGTAGAGGCAAATCTAACTCTCGTTCCAGGAACAAAATTCGGAGTGGTACAGAGCTTACAAAGATTTCACCGTAGACCAATATGTTTATTTATTTATCTATTGAATTCGTTAAACAAACTAATGTTAGAACTTATTACATTTATCCTTAGATTTTTACAATGCTTTAAGAAATTTGCAAAAAAACGCTAAACTGAAGTATCGAAAAAATTTATTTTAAATTTTTTACTTTTAAAATCATCGCTTACGGAATATACCAAAAAGTAATACTTGTTGTAAACTGAAATCGATTGGTTGAGGGGACTGTTTTTCACTTAGTTCGATCTGCTTGATATAGGACGTAAAGGAACTTGTCTTTGTATACTTGAACGGCTAAAAATAAAGTTTAATTGTTCCAAAATTGATGGTGATATGACTGACCCATTGATTAATTTTATAATAAAGCACAGCTGAATGTACTCTCTGTGTTTAGAAAGCGATGGAAGATTTATGAGCTTGAGCCTAGGATTGTACGGTGGAAGTTCGAGCCTATTGGACCATGGGAAGAAACGGAGGCAGAAGCGCATAAATCTTCTTTGTAGAAGGATTATTCTGTTTATATGGACTGATTGAAAGGGAGCCCATATTATGCAGCCATATTCCAACATTGGTCTTATAAATGTTATCTAAAGAAGTTTACGAATATAAGGGTTTCGAAAATCATGTGAAAACCGTTTTATAAATCCGAGTGTCTTATTTGCTTTTTTAATAATATGGTCATAATGATTTGTAAAAGTTAATTTTGAGTCAAGAATAATACCTAGCGCAGAGGAAGTAGAGAGTTTAGTCAAATAAGAAGAGTCTAATTGATAATAATTGAAAGTCAAAGTGTAAAACACATTGATTTAAATTTGCCTGAGATTAGTAAAAGCTTATTTATAAAACACTACTTGCGAAGACTATTTAAATCATCTTGTAAGATCTCACTCATAGATCTTATAAGTCTCATGCTCAAAAGCAGGACAATAATTTCTAACAAGAGAAGTTTTACTACCACCAGATCGGTGAATCGAAGCACTCCCCAAGGTGGAGTCCTTTCGCCTCTTTTATGGAACATGGTAGTAAACGACCTACTTACAGCATTGGAAGTAATGGCGATTAAAGAAGCACTATCCTGGCTCAAAGAAAACGTTATATCTTGTAAGGATATACGAATCTTCTCAGACAGCCAAACCGCTCTTAAATCTCTCGCGTCTGTCTCCACAAACTCTCAAACGGTCCACGGTTGCCGATCCTCTCTGAATGAGATGACGGAACAGTTTTACATTCACCTCATTTGGGTGCCGGGTCACAGAGACATTCCGGGACATTGTAAAGCCGATGAGCTCGCCAAAAACGGAACACTTCTGCCTCATGTTAGACAAAAACATAATATAGGAACACCACTTGCTACATGCAAATATCTTCTCAAGCAATATGCTCTAGAAACAACAAATGCTAGATGGTCACAAAGTACCACCTGCCTATCAACCAAGCAACTTTGGCCAAGTATTGACTTAAAAAGGTCAAAAGGCTTGATATCACTGAGCAGACAAAGTATAAGCTCTACAATTGGAGTAATAACAGGACACTGCCTCATAGGAAGACATGCTCTGAGGCTAGGGGTCTACACAAATGACTTCTGTAGAAGCTGCATGGACGAGGAGGAAGAGGAAACGGTCCAACACCTTCTATGTACATATCCAGCACTCTCCATTAGTAGGAATAACTTCCTCGGTAATCCCTTCTACGATAACACCAGTGAACTGGCAACGATTGACACAAAATGTCTCTTTAACTTTATTAAAAGTACAAAATGGTTTGTTTAAATTCATTACTCTTCCATGAGTAACCTCATTAGTGGTATCACAATGGACCCTTGGGGTCTATGTGCGTCAATGACATCTGGACAGCCACTCCAACCTAACCTATCTTGTAAGAGTCAAGTGAGTCAATACGTTTAAAAAATTGAATTTCGTCAGCGTAAATATAAACAGATGAGTGATTCATAATAGAAGGTAACTCATTAACGTACAAAATAAACAGTAAAGGTCCTAAGTGGCTACCTTGTGGTACGCCAGAGATGGTATTAAAATATGATGACCGCTCATTCCTAAAAAATACGCTGTATGATCTATTATACAAGTACGACGAAACAAACTTATCGTTAAGGCCTTGGGATTTAAGTTTGGAATTTAATGTTTTATGGCACAATTTATCAAAGGCCTTACTAAAGTATGTGAAGACACAGTCAACTTGTTTCCGTTTTTCAAACGAATCTAAACAAAAAGAACTTAAATGAAAGAGGTTAGTAACTGTTGACTTATTTTGAATAAAACCATGTTGACTGGCACAAATTATAGACTTACAATTGAACGATATGACTTTACAAATAACGGACTCAAATAACTCTTACATTTCAGAAAAAATTGAAGATTTGGGCGATTCATAAAAAAGAATATGAGGAGGATAGGATAAATAGGATGCTTATTTTTTCAAAATATAAGAAGGTACACCATCTGGGCTAGGGCTATAAAAAACGTCAAGTTCTGAAGCTTTGCGAACGATTTCATCTTCAAAAATCCATAGACTAATTGAATTCAAATGAGGGAAATTTTTTGAGAGGGCCAATGACTTAGGCGTTTGACAGGAGTTCGCTAATTCGAAAGCATCTTTGCCAAAATATATGTTTTAATAGAGTTCTTTCTATGAACAATATGACTCAGATTCAAACTTCGTAACTCTAGTGACTCAACTCAACGCAACTCAATAAAAAATTACGAATGAGCATGCATAAGTTTTGTAAAGATATATTTTTAAATGTTCATGAAAATAATATTGTTCATGCAAACAGGATTAAATAAAGTATTCGTGACGCAAGTGATACAATTAATTATTTATAAAAAACGTTGGTGCGCCAAGAATGACACCAACTTTGAAAGATACAAGAATTTGGTCACCACAAAATTAAAAGCAGGCACCCAGTTGAGAGCGGAATCTCTTTTTATCTCTCTATAAAGCCCCCCAAGCTCGGGATTTCTCTTTGTGGGATAAACAAAAAATAAGGAGTAAAAGCCAAAAATACAAAAAGGCCAAAAGAAATATACACACACAATATAATATTCGACAAGAGATAAGAACCTGCTTGTATACCTACATCAAATATTCATTTTCAAACAAACCCTTTACCATATCAGAGTTTACAAAAAAATAACCCAGAACCACCATATTACCCATGGCATGGGCATGGACACAGGTACACTGGCACTGAAACCCACCCACCCAACAACGAAGCAACATCACACAAAAACAGCCAGAACAAGTCGACCTAGAAAGCGTTTGGGTTAGGGTGTCATTCTTGCTGTCGTCAATACCATCAGCTATTTTTGCGGGGGGGAAGGCGACTACTACGCGGCAAGTATACCTTCTACTTATATATGGAACAAAAGTCGCAATGGCAAATGGCACCCAGTGAATGAACTTCAACTAACCATACCCAAGACGAAGTATGGAGGTGTTCCACAATTTATAACAAGGGCACCCAACAAACCCGACACGACAAAAAAAGAGAGTAAAAGAGAGTGATTGTGCGAGTAGGTCCTTAAAAAAGAAAAAGGGAAAACAAAAAGCTAAACTGTGATAACTCCATATCGAAACCAAAAGGACTACAAGGATAGCAGAAGTTTCAGCAAGGACATTCGTCTCGCGGAAAGGTAAGTGTATACTGATAAAAAATGCGTTTCCATACTTTTTTTGCAATCAGTCCTACGTTCCACCTTGAAGTCGCTTAGTTTTGACTCTACATCTGCTCTGCTGCTGACGTGACAACGAGTGGCGGTGGTAGTTTGGGGTTCGACTCCTGTGCGAATTTATTCGTCAATTCTTTCAACATAAAAATTTCCGCGCGTGGGATTGAATATAAAATTTTAACAAAACAAAAAAAGGACGAAACAAGAGCTTTATTGGTTTAACGCTCAAATACACTTCGTGTTGTTGTTGTGTTAAACGATATCGGCGTAGCGTAGGCTTGAAATCAATTTAATGTTCACATTCTATCTTATTTTTCTTTTTGTTGTATTATTGGTGTTCTTCTTCTTTTGGAGACAAAGTCCTTTTTAAATTTATGTCGTGAGGTAATAAGAAAAGAAAGGTGCTTTTTTCATTATTCTTTTCAAATTCTATGGATGGAGTTGGGGTGGAAAGAAAAAGGAGGAGGTATGGAATGTGGTTGTTAAGAGTGAACCCGGGCTTGTAGCTACCTGCTATACCTATAATAATAACAATTGTAGGTAACAAGGTCAAGTTAATTCTAGGTTCGATTTCCCAGCATCTTGATACCTATGTACATCGAAACAAAAGGTATAGACACAAGCTTATGATATTTGTTTTTTTTTCTGTTCTACCGACATTTAATTTGAAAAATATGAATTCAGTTCGTTAAGAGTGAGGGCGTAAGACAGCGGTATGGATGAGAAACTTTTTCGATGGAAGCATAAAGCTTTATAAATTCAATTTAATCATCCTTACAACAAAGCATCTTTGCCATATGGTTTGTAGATTATTCTTGTATAAAAGATATTTTGTCTGATGGGTCATAATTTATGTGTCTATACGTTCGTAGTTGTCGTCGTCATTGACTTCAGTTTGGAGCACCAGCTGTGTCTGATGGTTTATGTTCGTCTGCATTTGTAGCGGGTGCACGCATTAATTTAAATTCTTTAAAAAATATAGTTAATTTAATAAAAATGGGACCAATGTTTTAAGTTAGTTTTTATTCACATACAATTGTTGAAATAAACACAAGGTGTTGAGACCAATATTATTGTAGATTCTTTTTTGCTAAATGAAGAATTTAAATATCACATATTTTACTTTGATTGGCTGATACAACAGGTTTTTCCCCTAATAGGTTTCATTATTATATTTCAAAAGTAGGAGTATATCCTACTGAACCGAAGGAGCTCTGCTCCGCCTTGTGCTATGACGTCCCGATTGTACGGGAGTCGCCTATCCATGGTTCTACGTCTGACGTGGTAGATTAACGGAACTGTCAATCTATCCTGTATCAGACCGCATTTGTCTGAAAAGAGGAATGCCTCTGGTGGAATGAAGCCGCTCAAGCTCTTGCAATGTGACTTCGAACGAGTTTTATCACGAAATTGTCAATTCTGTTGATTTGAGCCCCGATATAAGCCAGTGCAGCGTCGTAAACACTGCCGCTCGAACACCCGAAACTTCTCCATCTGGGAAGGGGCATAGTTGAACCACACCGTGAAGATCAACTATGACCATCTTGCGCCAATTCTTGCTCGTATCCCTCGTGGCCCTAGCCAACGGAGTCCGGAACAGAATTGTCTCCGACTTCTGCACATTTATTTTCAGTTTCCAGTCGTCGCAATATCGCTGAATCTTGTCAAAATCACGCTGCAAGAGAATTCTAATAACCTCAACCTTTCGGGCCGTTCTGTACGCAATTAGATCGTCGGCGTACGCAATTGCCTTTGTAAGACTACCTATCAGATCGCTGGTGTAAATGCTAAAGAGAATCGGCGAATTCACCGCTCCCTGTTGAAGACCATTTTTAATTGAGAATGTAGTGGTAGAAGTTACATTGCCACTTTTGATAACAAACTTTCTACCGTTAAGCATATCATAAAGTATATACAACAATGGCTTGCTTATGCCAAGCCTGCTCAATTTTAGGTAAAGACCAGTGCATTATTGAAGAGCGTGGTGTAAATGTCGATTGCCTCCATCGGTAAATGTCTTAGTACAACGTTGGATATACTATCGACACATGCTGACTTTTTGTTTTTTATTGAGTTGAAGATGAGCTGAAACTCAACCTTCGTCACTAACAAGGGACTTGGTCCCGTTGCACGGCGATTATGGCATTTGCCAAGGAATCGTCATTGAACCGCACGAAACCGCGGTTCTCAGATCGCCAATGTGTGATATCATTACGGAGGTAAAAGTGATTAAGTAGGGCTCTGTTTTCCAGGTCATGGTTGGGGCGAATGCTAACATTCACCTTGTACAATTGCTGGAAAGCAGCTCCCACCGCCTACACTTTTTCCTGCGGATCTTTAATTATGTAAAAGTCATCATCAAAGATGGCTTATTTTGGATCTATTTGCGCTGTCCTGAGTACGTCTTTATTCTCTTCGGTTCTTTGGAGTTTCAGACTAGGAATGTCATTGTCGTTCTTTTTCCTGAATATCTTGTTGATTTCAGGAAACATACTAGGCTCATTGGAATTAACTGACCGGATCTTACGGTCCCAGTACTTGTTAATTGATAACCTGTAGTTCTCCTTTATCAACAGAATGACATTTTTTTATTGATGACGTCAGTGTCCTAACCTCCAAGTCGTTTGGGTCTGTAAGTCGTCTGTACAAGTTTTTGAGTCTTGTCAGTAAGCCACTCTTGTGCTTATGTAGTGCGTCAATAGTCGCGTTTCTGTAAACGTCCATTTGGTCCCGTTCTTTGTACTTTGGTATTGTCCGTTCCATCGTTCGTTTTATTGTTTCGTCCATCTGTTGTAAATGTTGAATCGGGCGAATTGCCATGATATTCTAGTATTGTGGTCATCTTGAAAATTTGCTCGAATTTGTTTTCATTTTGCTGTCTGTTATTTTGTTGTATTATTCTTGGAGCTGAATTTTGAAGTTTTTGAAACTTATTGATGTGTGTTGGTGCTGCGCTTCCCCAAGCGAATATGCCATTTCTCAGCTTTGACTCTACCAATGCGTAATAAACTTGTCTCAGAACATCCTCAGTAGCATGGTACTGTAAATGCGAAAGTGCGTAGAGACTCTTCTTCAGATCAGTACGTAGCTTGTCTATATATTTGTTCCAAAGGAAATGGCAATCAATAACAACTCCAAGATATCTATAGAGTTCAACGACTTAAATACATGTTGTGGGTGTGATTGAACAGAGATCATTTCTGAAATATATTTGTTGTCTGTTTTTTTTTTTGACATGTGGACTTCGGATATGCATAAGCTTTTATTACCAATCCGTCATCGTTACACCATCGAACAGCAGCATCGAATTCGTTTTGCATTATCATTGTGGCCGATTCCAGAGACCTATCGCGAATAACAATTGCAGTGTCATCAGCAAAAGCAAACGGGATACTTAACTTGAAAACACTAAGAAGTTTGTTGGTATAAAGGATAAACATAAGCGGTCCCAAATTAGATCCTTGTGGAACTCCATATTCGACATTCTTTTCTTCACTGTTAACATCTTTTATTTTAACGGAGAACTTTCGATTGTGAAGATAGTCCGACATCCAATGAGCCTATTCCCTATTCGAATTCCTATTCTTGCTTACGCTACCAAAAGTTTCGAATGGTTGAGTGCATTAAAAGCTTTGCTGAAATCCATAAACAGTACAAGTACATTATGTCCCAAATTTAAACTCTCGTTTATACAGTCAGCAAATTCACAAAGCAGTTCTCCTCTATTTTTGTTCTTTTGAAACCCGTACTGACTTTTGTTAATAAGTGAATGCTTTTCGATGAAACTTTACAATCTGTTGACAACTATTCCTTCAAGACACTTTTCGAGAACTGGGAGTATTGAAATCGGTCTATAATTTGTCAGTTGGCTCTTCAACCCACTTTTGAAGATCGGTCTTACCACAGCCGTTTTAAGATGTTTAGGCATTTTTGCATCGGTTAGGCTTAGATTTATTATTTTGCACAATATTGGAGCAAATAAATCAGCATTATTCTTAATGACGACCGATCTTATCCCATCTATTCCTTTTCATCTTTCACTTGGCCCCAAAGAGGAAAACTTGAAATGTGTTAAATCACAAAATGTTGGTAGCAAATTAGGATCAGAATTAACATGATCAGGAACTACTAACTTCCCATAAGAAGTTATTGTAATCGGTTCGATTTGTCGAATTCAAAATTTTGACATTTCTCGACGTTTCAAATATCTTTTCAAAAAATTAAGATTTTGGCTTCAAACTAATTTTGTCTCACAGAAAATAAAAAATAAAAACTTTTAAGAAATGCTACTTTTTGTAAAAATTGGTTTCCGATTAAATATCTCATTAGCAAAAATTGATTTCGAAATTAAACTATTTCATTGTATGCAAAATAATGTTGTTAATTTTTAAATTTTTAAGATTAATTCAACTGACAACTTTTTTTTGCACAACACGAAGACATGCAAACTTTTAAGCAAGACAAATCGACAGACGGGATGGGAAGTTATCAGTGTGAGCCTCTTTTTTTTCTAATATGTTTTGCTTGGGTGGCACGCGGCTTTGTTTAAAATAAAAGGCTCTCGGCCGCAATAATATCTACCAATACCGGCCTTAAAAAATCATTTATCAATCCCCTATCATAAACGAATTTTTAAGCCCAAAATTATACAATTCTTTTTATAAATAGCTTTCGAGGTGAAATTGGGCCTTAAAGGCCTCAAAGGTAGTACCCGTGGCATGATGGTTAGTGCGTAGGATTTTCATCCTATAGAGGTCTTGGTTTCATTCCTTGTCCGTGCCATCTAAAAGCTTTTTCTCATGGATACTGCCGCTTGTGAGAAATCGACAAATTCTCCAAAATTTATTCTTGTCATGAAAAGTGCTTTCTCAATTTATCCTCCATCCCTGACAACATAACTCGCATTTAGGAATGGTTGAGAGTTGTAAGTCACTAGGCCTTAGGTGTCAATGGACTGTTGCGCCACTTAATTTATTTATACTTAAAAGACGGATACTTTTGATGCAATCCAAACACAAATTCAGCAAATAAACGACGTTATTGATGAACGATTGGCTTCAGTTTTTGTGTTCATTGAACATTAAAAGCTTTAAACCTCTTATGCAAAATACGGTGTAATGTCGTTTTTGCCTTATTCAAGAATCGATAAGGAATCAACAAAACTGGTTTTTTGGGCAACTACGGGCTTAAGCAGAAATATTCTTATCTGTTCTTGAGCTATGCTTGCGGTTTCCGTGAAGATGCTTCAAGACGATCCAAATTGATTTAGTTTTACAAATTGTGACAACGAAATTCTTTTAGTGGTTTTAAACAATTTCAAGACGTTGTTAAAGCAATTATACTCAACATGAAACCTCTAATCAGAAATCCCTTAATTACACATACTTTTTTTTAATCTCGCAGCACACGGACCGGCGCTGAAAATTATTAATAAGTTGTTATCATCAAAGCCACCTATAAGAGGAACATTCGATCTTCAACAAACGCGGTCATAGTACAAAACAGTGTTCAAGTTGGTTACAGTAACTGGTTAAGTCACAAAGTTCTGTTCATCGCAATTTCAAAAACGAACTTCATCTGCATCTACATATATACGATTTAGTTGACATGTTGTTAAAAAAATTCTAAATGAAATAATTATAATTCAAATTTGAATATTAAAGTAAAATAATTTGTATTACGCTGCCACCAAAATTTAATAAAGCTCAGCTGGCCTCGTGAGTAGGATTGGTTGTCAAATTGATTGACAGGAGGATTGGAGTACGTTTGAAAGTTCGGCAAAGGCATTGCCAGATCTGCCACAACATGACATACGGCAAGAACAGAAGGTGATAATGATCATGATCACCGATTACAAGGATCGTGTTTCGTAGCTTAACGGTAAATTAATTTAAATCAATGATAAAATAAAACACAAGAATTTCAAAGATAAAAAAAATACAGTAAGCTTAAAAAACCACTATCGCCTTCTAATTCGGTCTTTTCCAATTTAGAACTACTTTACAAATATCTTTCAGCTTTGATCGAATAAAGTTCGAAAAGCTATTATCTTATTAAAAAGTACTCCATAGCTGAAGCTTATGATAAACTTTCGCTTCTGCTGGGTCATCCTATACTTTTTAAGACTAAAATAATTAAAACTCTACATGTTAAAGCCTGATTAAGTCGAATGTCAGTTTGAAATTCTTCTTTCTTTTTGTACTTTATTAAAATTTAATTATTTCTATTATAGTACTTACCTAATGAATCATCCATTTCAGGGACTGTATCCAGTTTCTCATTAGCATCTGAAATATTTATTAAATAACCAAAATAAGTTAAACAAAAACGTTTAAATTTTAACAAAAAAAAAGTAAAATTAAATTAAAGTAAACTCCTCGAAACAAATATTTCTTCTAAATGAAATAAAACAAAAATCATTCCATGTACCAAAAATATTTCTTCTCATATTTATTTAACCATTACGATCATAATTTAATATAAAATGCAGTTTTTAACTCTTATTTTTTTCTATTTAATAAACCCTTTCTATGAACATTGTAATATGAAACAGTGCCTAACAGTCTTTTAGAAACATTTGCCAATTTATTTAAACTATTTCGATTCAAATAAACATACAAATATGGATACAATTCCTCTGGCAAACCCTCAAGGCATGGATAAAGAATAACAAAGCCATCACGCTGTATCAATTGCTTTCGAACTGGACCCAATACTTGTTCGCGTAGTTTATACGAGAGCTCTGGTAGTTTTCTGAATCGACTTGGAAATGGTCGTCCTTTGGCATTGAGGACATAACGACCAATTGAAAGGCAAATGCTCTTGCCTACAGCTGCACCATCTCCATTTCTGCAATCTGGAGTCAGAGTGAGTATGAGTAAATCGCCAGTAACAACACCGGTCATCAGTAAATTGTGTGTTTCAGTTTGATCAAAGTAAAGTTGCATCCGTAGATTGTAGGACATACTATTGGCATCATAAATTCCTGATGGCATGGTCGTCGACAATAATGCCACACATTTACTTTGGAATGGTTCCTGAATTGATACGCTTGTAAGGATGGGATGATCTGATAATTTCTGGACTTCATTCACAGCCCCAAAGGAACATTCTAAGGCAACACCGTAGATGATGGCAAACAGCAAATCAGCAGGTGTAGATTTTTCAACATCCAATGAACGTAATAGATTTTCCAGATGAATTGGAACTTTTTCTAGAGTTGAATCTTCAATTGTGAGCATATTTATGTCAACATTTAATCGAGCATCTTCTTCAGAGTCTGTAAGCAAAAATAACAAGACTGAGGTGATTTTTTCACTTCATGCATTTTTTGTTAAATAAAATAAGTGACATAGTGTAAAAACAAAAAAAAAATTTAATAAAAACAAAATATTAAAAAACAAACCTTTTTTTTGTATGTAAATAATAATGTTGAAGTAGTTTTGTTGTTTATGTTAACACAATTATTTATATTTTTGATTGTCTTTTGTTAAAAACACAAATTAAATTAAAAAAATTACTTATAAACGTGCAACGAGCAGTGTTACTTAAAATTATATATTATTTTTGTTTAATGTTTTTACTTTTACTGAAATTAACGATATTACTTTCAACCGAAAATAACACTTATGTAAGATAATATAAAAATTACAAAAACATAAAAGTGATAAAATTAAAATTCAGTGATTTTGTGAATAAAAAGAGTTAAAGAAAATACAGTACTAATATTTTTTACTCCGATCGAAAATATATCGAAAAAATAGTAAAATACGATAAAAACACAAAATTAAACTTTTTAAAAATGTTACGTATTTTTAATTGTTAAGGTTGAAAACTGATTAATTTTGTGAGCTGTTATGCAGTCCACAACATATAGATGATCAGTATGAAAAATTTCCCTAGACGTGACTATGAAATTCTGAAAGTTTTTGAGTTTGCTTTTGTAGTCAGATGGAAGGAATAGACAACCTGATACCGTTTGAATTTCTGGGCAGTCATATTAATACTGAGGTATTTAAGAAGAAATTCGGAAAAAGTTTAAGTAAACTATGAAAAATGAAGAACTGGTGTTTTTGTTTAAGATTTCTGTACAAAAATGCTTTTGTCAAAGTGAGAACAAAAAAACTTTATTTCACTTGCATTTTACTTCCAGAAAATTGAAAATATAGGTGCAGTCATCTTCATCATCTTCCTAACTTAAACATTGGGTTCAATCGCTGCCTTTGCCACCTAAAATTTTTATTCACAGGTAATCATTTTTTTCATGAGAAGCGCTTTCTTAAATTAGCCGTTTTGTTCCGGCATAAAAATTGTGGGTCCTTTTCCCTGAATTGGCTCGCACATAGGCATGGTTGAGAGTGTTAAATCACTAAACCATAGTTTTGTACGGACTGTAGCGCCACCTATTTATTTTAGGTTCATAAACGTCATGCCTTTTGTTGTTTTACCCATATTTTAATAAGCAATGTCATGTCGAAGTAGCCAGTTGTACTCATTTTCTAAAACAATTCGTCCGTAATACTTGCACTTTCAGGAATGCTTATCAGTTTAATCTTGAGCTTAATTTTGGACGTACTTTCAAGTATTGAGATTTTCTTTTTAAACGCACTTCGAGAGTGTAGAATGTTTTACTCAACTCTGTTTTTAACTCCCATTTTTATATTCAAATTTGTATGATCATAACGCTCGCACAGTGTTTAGACAGAAAGGGCTAAGGGTGTTAAAAACCTCTTGGATTTTTTTTGGTAAATATGTAAACGACCGTTTTGACCGAATGTTAAGCTTTTTCCGACAGTCAAGTTAGCACCAGCACCACCAGACAATTGTGTTTCTTTTGCGACAAAATCACTAATCATTTAGCTAATTATTAGTTTCTTAAAATTTTAAAATGGCAATGCTTACTTGACGGACAAGTTCAATTGAGTTGGAGAAAAACTGTTGCCCATCTTTTGCATTTCACTTATTGTGAATACACTCTGCGAACGTGAATTTGGGTGTTCTACAGTTCGCCTTCTTATTTTTTTTCTTAAATTTTGATTACTTTTTCACTTAAAATTGACAATAATATTGCACCCATCTTAAAAACGGCAAAAATTTTACTTCAGAAAAAAAATGGATGATCCTTCAGTTTTGACAGTTCGAAGCAATTTCGAAGTTTTCGAAATGGATCGAATTGAAGACATTCAATTTCATTTCAAGTGAAATTGAAAAGTGATTTATATTCACTTTCGATCGAAATTCGGTACATGGGCGGGCGTGTATGTCCATTTCTAAAAGAATTTTGTACCTTTCCTCAAATAAAATGGATATTGGGGATTTATTTTATGTAGAAAGTCTCTTAGAGCCACATTCTTCTCTTAAAGATCTCGGATTATTTGATTAAAATATCCAATTCACTATTAAAAAACTGAATTCAAACGAAAATCCGCTCCGTTATCGCTCCGCAGTTGGAACCTTAAAGCAGCTGGAATTGAAAAACGATTTTAGTCGAAAAATAATCATTTCTGACTCGGCGCATTGTTTATATTATCAAATAAAATATCCGCAGCCTCGACTCGGAAACCCGTACTTTTTCATGTTGTTTAAATTCAAAATATTTTAAATCATAAAGTCCATAACACAATCGTTCGTATCTACTTTTTATTAGGTTGCACAATTAGGAAGGTGTCTTAATAGAACAGGTTTAAAATATTAAGGCGAGGAAAAACCTTTAATTTCGTTTATTCCTACCTTTTTTTTAAATTTGTATTGTACTTATTGTACACTTCTATTACTAGTTGCGTGAGAGGACATGCTGCACTGTAACTGCCACCTTGTCATACTCTAAGATTTCGGGTAGGACGAAGTTTAAGTTTACTTAAACTTCCTTTTACATTTGCAGACTAGAAGGCATATGTACAATATTTTGTTTGTCCTTCTGCTTTCAAATTACTTAACCATTTCTTAAAATATATGAGAGTTTTAATTTTAGAGTTAAGCAGGAGTTAAGTCCCGAAAAATGTTTTTTAGCCTATTATAATCTCGTAGTTAACTCTTCAAATTTGGTGAGTTAACTCTGGGTTAAATATTCAGATGTTTTTGACAGATACTGAAATTACCCGTGTTTTGTTGGGAAATCTATCCATAGTAAAGTAGGATTTTACACGAATAACAAAAACAATATCCATAATGAGAACAACACCGATAAAATTTAGAGTCGAATCTCACTATGGATAGGTTTTAAACATTTATACGAGCCTCGAATGGATCAAATGTTGGTAATATTGATATTGCATTTGTATCTCGATAGCTGTGTTCGTTGAGTAGTTCTGCATTTGGAATCATGTGTGTTTTCCATCGCGGAAAAAACAAATCTATTACTGTTGATATTATTTAGTTTTGTTAGTGAAAATGGACTAACTCGGCTTATTTTGCAAGAAAAAACAATAGAAAAGATATTTATGTCTTGCTATGTTTCCAAAAAAGGTTTATCTCAGTTTAGAATAGATAAAACTCACTCGATTTAGGTATATAAAGAATTGAGGCGAGCTTCAAGCTCGCTTTAACACCACATGTTAATGTAGTAGTCTATTTGAAGTTTTTTATTATTATTTTGACAGATCTTCTTTCAGTTGTACCAATTTTTAAATACAAAAATCTGGCCATTGCGGATCGTTTTGGTGGGAATTTCTCACTTTACTATATATGAAATGCGAACAAAACGCACGTATTGCAATGGAAGAGTGATGGCTGAAACACAAACACGGTTCAACTTCGGCTTCGCCTGACGTTTACGAGTTCAGCCATAGGAATTAAATGCATGCTATCACAATGGAGCTTCGACCTCACGTTTCGTTTGGCAATCGTAAGGAAAAGAACGTAATGTAACGTAATGTGACTCCAAACGGAAGCTCTAGTTTAATTATCTAAACATTTGCTTTGTCTGACAGCTCATCAGGTGTAAAAAAATGTCAACAAACAAAATATTTGCTCTTTGGAGGGATGAAATAATAGAAATGTCATTCAAAGCAACCTTGAAGCAGGCCTAACGTAACGCAGACGAAGCCGAAGCTGAAGCGTGTATGTGTTTCAGCCATTATTTTTATATCCTTTTGTGGAACCATAAATAATTTGTTTGTTATATTCAGACTTCGACCTCAGCAATGAGGATTTATACGAAATTGTATGTCTAACTCTTTTAAATCGTTTTAATTTATTTGGAAAAAAAGTTTGAATTTCGTTTATTCATTTTGACTGATTAAATAAAAATAATAAATGAGATTAAAAACAACGGTTAGTGGCTGTGAAAATCAATCGATTTTGATGTTTTTTTGACAACTAAATCGATAATTCTGCAGTGATTCCAAATTCGGAATTCAGGATTAACTACCTCTGGATAGCCCCCCTACAACCCCCCTGCTTGGGATCACTATAGGATTTGGGGTGGGTGCCAGTTTAGGTATATGCAAACTACTTTTTGCATTTGAGCAATAAAATCAAAGAAATCCCCAACAAAAATAAAACAAATATGGCAGCACTGAACAAAAAACATGGAAGAAATGTCAAAATCAACCATTTTTGTGTGTTTTATATGTAAAAAAGTGAACTTTGAAAATTAATTTAAAATAGAACAAAATGTTTTCTCGCTCTATAATTGCTATAATTATTATTTATTTGCACATATCTATCAAATAAAAATACTCCATGTCGAAAATCGTGCTGCGGTAATGGAAAGTTGAGCCAAATCTTTCTCTTTTTTTTTGAAAAAAGTTTTCTATCCAATTAACTATGAATTTAAAAATATCTCAGCAAATGGCTTCTCCTGAATTAAGTTAACATTTTTTAAAAGTATAGATAGTACCGAAAGTTTTAAAGAGTAGTAATATTTAATAAAACATTAATATGGCAACGCTGAATCGGTTGACATATGGAAAATACAAATGACAGTTTAAAAAAAGAAGCACAAAACGGCAACGGCAATAACAAAAAGAAATTATTATCTGTTGAATTTTTGTTGTTTTGTGTAGATATGGATATCTTTCATGTACATTCATGTATTTCTTTTCCTTACAGAAATTCGCACATACCTTTGAACTTTGAATCCTCTTGAGGCGCATCCATCTTTTGGGAACTATCGTCTTGGCCTGGTGGAGCTGTACCATTATAATTTCCTGCTCCTGGTGAAGAGGGTGAAGTGGCTGCAGTTTGTGACTGCATGTTAGTTGATGTATCCATTTTCGTCGATGATTTTTAATTGAAATGCGAAATTTTGCAAATCACTTATTTTTATTTATTTCTTTACACAACTCAATTTGAGAAAATAGAATATAAACAAAACTTATTATATTTTGAAACGCACAAAAGGATAATAAATTATAGACGAATAAATCGGAAAGGAAATTGAAATGCTTCTTTCTTTTGTGGAAATTGGCAAAGAAACCGAAATCGCGAGCGAGGAAACTCACGCAAAGGAATTCCGGAATTTGTATTCTTTTTTTTATCTACAAATTTATATGCAAATTAATTTTTATTCTTTGTAGAAGCATTTTTCTAGAAAGGGACTTTGATTGGTGTCGCGTTCGCGAATAGGATTGAAAATACTTTTACTCATCGATAAAAGAAAATCACATTGAAATATTTATTAGACGGCAAGATATGAATGAATTAATATTAAATGAAATTAACAAAACAGAAATTAAATTTATAGCGACGATGACGATAAAGAAAACTAACTTGCGATTACGAATCACCAACAAATTCGTAACACTTTTTTTTGACAGTCGAGCCCGAGCGGCTGACTTGTCTTTTTTTGTGTGTTGAAGTGGAAGTAGTACTGGAAGGGAAGGAAAAATCAAGCGGTTGGGGCCGGTTGAGCTTTTTTCGGCAAGCACAACACAAGTGACACATGCAAATAAGAAAAATACACAGTTTGAAAGCTTTTATTTTGGAGCAGTTTGAGATGTTCTGTTGTTATTTTTGAGTAGATTTAACAATGTACAGGGTGGTTTGGTAACTCGATGTTTTTGAAATGTTGAAATTTTTGGTTATGTACCAAGTTTTAAGGAATTTAGTCCCAAATAAATGGCTTTTCACACCCAACCCAATATCCAGTTTTTTGAGAAATTATCGGGTTTGGTCGAAAAGTGCTCAGTTAAATTTTTGACAAAACAGCTGATAACTTCTGACAACCGTGTGTAGCGAAGACAAAGAGTACCTGGTATAACTGTGGGCTGAACATCCGTTTCATATGGTCATCATACATTTTATATTCACAAATAATAAATGAAGTACTAAATTCTTTGTAATAAATCATCATCAGCATCAATACTAAATTTGACGGCTCAACGGCTCAACTTTCCATTACCGCAGCATGAATATCGACTCGCGTTTTTTTTTTATTTGATAGATATGTTTGTGCAATTAAATGATAACTATAACAATTTTAGAATGAGCAAACATTTATTTCTATTTTAAATTAATTTTTAAATTCCACTTTTTGACAAATGGTTTATTTGACATTTTTTTTTTGGATTTCTTTCATTTAAGTGCTCAAATGCAAAAAGTACTTTGCATATACCCAAATTCACACCCACTCCAAATCCTATAGTGATTCCAAGTTTACATAGCTAGCTGTAAGTACACCAAGCCGTGCTATCAATTAAAAAAAACTTGTTTTGGGCCAAAAACTGCAATACAAAAAAGTAAGGCTAAGTCCGAAAAAGGAAATATTTTTTTCTATGACTTAAAGTTGTTTCCTCGCCTTAATATTTAAAACATGTTCTATTGAGACCCCTACCTAACTGTAAATCAGAAGGTAATGGAAAGTCGCCCCAATTTGACAGTCGATATTGTAAATGTTCAGTTAGAAAGCGAAAACATTTTGCCATAAACTCGGTTTTGAGCTGGGTGTAAAAAGGTTATAAGACATCATTGAGATGCTCTTTCTATATTTTTTAACTTTTGTAGAAATTATCACATGAATGACATTTTTTGTCAAATATTTTCTGTCAAATATAATTGCAAATCTTATTCCATTGAACTGTCATCAGTGTGTTTTTCGTTTTAGTACAAGAAAATGTTTCGCTTTTGCAACGATATTAAAACATCGTGAATTATTGACGGAAAATTTGTTTTATCAATGCATATACATAACTGAATACGATTCATGACTTTTAGATGGATTGGAAGTGATTTTTTGACAATTTTACTATAGAAGAAATGCCAAAAATGACGTTTGATTCCCCACAAAATACTCATCGTACTCTCTTATCGGTTCTACCCTAAATCCAATTGCTTCAAGATAATTGCATTACTGTTTTTTTTTAGTTGGACACTCCATTGAGAACTAGGGCCTAGTGACTTACAACTTTCAACCATTCCTGTGTGGGACCTACGGTTTTTTATCCGAATCCGAGCGGCAGATTTGAAAAAGCACTTTTCATGCCAAGAATTACCCTTGGAAGATTTGTCAATTCCTCGCAAGAGGCAGTACTCGTGAAAAAAGACTTTAAATGGCACAGGCAGGGACAGGCAAGACTTCTAGCATGACAGTTCAACGCACTTTTAAGAGAAGTATTTAACGTCAAACTTTATTTGTGATCACGTCTTCGAGAAATAACAGTCAAGACATTTTTTTTACCGAGATTGTTCCGTTTCTTGTGTAGAATTTATCCACTTTATTTAAGGTAAAGCTATAGTTTTATTGTTAAATGTCAAAACTTTGAGATAAAATTTAAATCACGTTTTTTCTCCAAACTTCAACTTAAACCTAAGATAACTTTTGACAGAAGAACGTTGTGTAGAAAATGCAATTAATCTTGTTCAAACTATCCTCCAATTACTTTTTCTCAACGAAATAAACATTTGTTTTTTCTTGTTCTTTTTTTATCGGCTTCGAAAGAAATTTTACTACAAATGGCTCCTAAATATCCATTTTATTTGAGCACAGCACAGAATAAACACACAAAATAATTTATTTCATAATAGAAATCTTTCAGAAATGAAAATACAGTCTATTATCATAACTCAATTAAACGTAGCCATATACAATTTATTTTTTTTAAAGAATATTACATATTTCAATTTCTTCTAGCGGAAAATATGATATATATTTTCATTTATATTTCTAATATCATTTAATATTTGTTATAACAAAGGTGAGGAATAAAACAAATAATATGACATTTTAACTGGACTTAGTTTGCAAAGAAATTCGTATGAAAGCTAAATTCTAGCTCGAGCTGCGTATTATTTAAGTCCATTGGTTTTTCCAAGTCAAACGAAATTGATTGTTTTTAAACAAATTATTCACTTTGACAGTTCAATACTTTCAACTCAAATTTCAATCTGAGTTCTGTATTGGCTGCGTTCAATCTCCTGTTGGATATGGTATCTTGGATAGGTAGATTTTTAGATACCTTCTTGGACGATTTGGATAGCTGTATTGAGATAGCTGTTCACAAAAAGCAGAGAAAAACTTAAGCTTCGAAGTCAAAATTGTTGATAGATAAAACATTTAATGGATAATTCATTTGCCCTTGACTAGTCGACGTTTCCTTGTTGTTGCCTATGCTAATGTTGTAGCGCTTTTTCATATTCTTTAATTTGATTTTTAATTCCTTCTCTCCAAAAATTGAGCCGTGTTCTTCAAGAACTTTTGTAATTTCTTGAAAAATTGTTCTTTGCGGAAATTCTTGGATAGATTTGGGTTCCTTTTTTGACATCTCAGCTGTTATTTCACACGTAAAACACTAACAAAAACGTATCCGGATACCCTATCTGTCTGAGATTGAACGGAGCCATTTTTGCAAATCGTATCTAACTATTTGACACTTCAACAACGACTTCAGGAGTGATGTAAACATTTATATTGTATATTTAGGTATGACAATAGTTAGAAAAAGAACACCTTCCAGATAAATTTCACTAGTTTGGAAGCCAATTACAGCTGTCATTGAGTTTTATCATTTAAAGTAATCAGAAGAATTTTTGAAAAGACAATTAAAATTCAGCGAACATTAAAAAAGATGTTCCTGGTTGCCACCCGAATTATTTTTTCTGACAGAAATCTGTCAAACAAACTTTATCACAAATTAGTGTAACAATTGCTTTCATTTTTTGACAGAATAGAATGAAATTGTACGTACAGTGATGCTAGAAACATTCCGGATTTTTCGTTTGTATAATGCCTTCCTTAATATCAACTAGGCAAAATAAAAAAAAATGATCTGATGGTTTAAAAAAAATACAAAACATATAAATTTACCCCATAACATCCCTGCTCAAAATTAACCGGATTTTATACAAAACTTCGAGGCTTGAAGTTTAGGTAACGGTTTTTCTTGTCATTTGGATAACATAATTAATTAAAAAAACTAAGCAGGTTGTAAGCTATCTAAATAGAAATTAATCCGATTAATAAAATGGCTAAAACACGTCACGCAAACGCTATTCGTTATAAAGTGTTAGAAAAGTATTAAGCCGGTACAAAACAAAAATTACTGAAATGCTGAAAATTCTAACTTCAACAGTTTATGACATTATCAAAAAGATTAAAAGCGAAAAATCAGTAGAAGCAGAACATCGTGGTGGACGCCCTCGCAAAACAACAGCTAAAACAGATAGGCGCATAAAGAATCATCGGAACTGGACTATAAGCAAATGGATAGGTGTGCTTTTCAGTGATGAGAGCAAATTCAACTTATTTTGCTCCGATGGTAGAATGACAGTAAGGCACTCGAAAGGAACACGTTTAAAGCCAGCAAATTTACTCATTACGGTTAAGCACGGTGGTGCCTCGGTGATGGTCTGGGGTTGCTTTTCCGGTGCAGGCGTTGACCGTTTTCAATATACGGATATTTTGGAGTCAACAATGGTGGCATATGCTGAAGAGGAAATGCCTTTGCGTTGGGTTTTTCAGCAGGATAATGATCCCAAACATTCTTTAAACAAAATTTAATTTGTGTCTTAGTGGCCGTCCCAATCTCCCGATTTAAACTCCATAGAGACTTGAGGCCAGTTTAGAAAAGGAGCGTTGGAAAGAGAATGCACAACGATAGGAAAAGATCGTTTACAGCCACCCTTAAAAGTCCTATTTCGAAGATCATACAACAATTTTGCTAAATTATACTGCTCTTTAAATTATCAAGTGACACATTTAACGATAGACTTGCGTTGAAATGGTTAGAAGAGAACGTTGTTTTTTTTCATCGTTCCATCGTTAATAAGGATCCGCAATTTATAAATTGATAAAAAAATATTCTCTTTATTTAATTCATTAATAATAATTAATTAATAAACATAAAAGAATTACAAAAAATAACTGGCACTTCGTATACACGTACAATACAAAGAATTCTATGTAAAATATATTTTTTAGAGTTCACATTCATAAAACAAAGTACAAAATTACATGTAATGAGTCAAAGGAATCAATTAAACTCCTTCCATCGATAAATAAAAGTACAAATTAATTCTAAAGCTTACAATAACAACACAAATAAGAATAAAAAATCTGTGAAAGTGAGTACAAGAAATATAAATAATACCGCAAAAAAGAGTAATCTAAGTACAAAGAGAATATCAATTAAAAACAAAAAAAGGAATAAACGTTTCTATCAAAACGAATCCACAGTTGTGGCCATTGATCCAAGAGTAACACAAGTAGCTAACGACGATATCGTCTCCATAGAAACATTCAAATTCGACTTGAAGGCTTTGAGTGCATCCAAATGATGTACTTCCTGGTGACCCGATTGTTTGTCTATTGCAACAACATACGCGTTATATTTTTCACTCTCGGCCACAAGAGTGGGCATGTAGAGCGTAAGATAGGTTCGCTGGAAGGGTGGTCCAGATTCCTCGTCTGTGACCTCGTGTTCGCGATCGGCAACCTCGTTGGTGTAGGATCGATGTAAACGTAGGATCTGAACGGTCTGGAAGTGGGAAATGTACAAAAACGGAGCCCGATACATGAATCCGGTGGGAGTGTATTCCCAATTCACGTCATACGGACGAGATCTGCAGCCGTACTCATCGACGAAAACACCACATTCCATGAAGCACAGAAGGAACTCCTGTTGACTGACACGGATGGCCACTACCGGCTGGCAGGAGCGTGTGTGACTCAGGGTTTGGTCGGAGAGATCTACAAACTCCTCAGCTGTGTAGGTGCCGAAGTCTATTTCGAAGAACTTATCCGAACTCACTATGGCAGTGTGTCGCGTGAACAGAATCGAAGACACCGAAGTGGCTGTGTCCAGAGCTCGAACTGGTTTGAACTTCTGAATCTTAAGGTCGTACTTGAGGATCACTATACGTGTGGAGGTTGCAGCAACGGCAACCGTTTCCACAGGATTTTCCGCCTCGCCAGATATCTTTACCAATTGCCATTTTTCATTCGCCGCTCGATTGGCGAAGGGCAGATCGAGAACCGACGACTCCAGCACTGGTTTCATGCATGCATTGGACTGGGATCGGCTCTGCAAGTGTCGCAGATCGCACTGGTAAAGGTATTCGCCTCCTGAACCGACAAGAATTGCCTTGGCCAGGCTCGTTGTGATAGCAATGCAGTTGACACTGTCGATCCCGAGTATGTGGACCAGATTCTTTGCGTCCAGGTGGTATGTGAATAGTCCACTGCTACATCCAAGGAGCAGAACATTGTCGGCCATCTCGAAGGCACAATTCACTTCCAACGCCGGAGTGTGGAAGCTTGAACTGAGAATGATGGTTCCTCCGTAGCCTGTGGAAAAATTAGATTCGCTAGGCTCGGGAGCAGTTGGCTCGTAGGAGAACTTGCTGGCCAGAGAGATGGAATCGGCGTTCGCAATTTTTTCACTGTCTCCGTCCTTTTCTGCTACAAGAGTAGCTGCCTCGACTCCATCGCATGAGGTGCTTACGTCACTGCGGCATTTTCGATGAGTGGCTCCCTTGCATTCGCGGCATCTCCAGTACGGCGATCCGGGCATGATAGGTTCTTTGCAGGCAATGCAATGACCGGACTTGCTGTCCGCCTCCTGAAGACTCAACTCGAATCGATGAGTTTGGTAGGTTCTGCGTTTGCCAGTGCTCACTCGCTTAACAGACGATGATGCCTTTTCTGACTTTCCATTCGTTTCCTTAAGTGGAGACCTGGTATTCGATGGTACATCACCTTCCCTGCCTTCTCCTCCGCCACCGTTAGTAATTTTATCGATTTGTTCTTGAAGGGATTTCGACTTCTGCTTCTCTCGCTTTAGTTCTTCTTGAAGAGTTCTGTATAGAATCGAATTCTCAACTGTGTTTGGTGAGATGTTCTCCTTCCTGCCGGAGGTGGTGCTGGTTCCAAAGATCTTATCAGCCAGAGTTTTCTTCTTCTTTTGCAATAGATCCTCAACTTTCAACTGCAGATAGTCAATCAGTTTCTTGTGTTGTCCCAGAGTTGCTTCACTCTTGATATCTCGCTGCACGTAGTAGTTCTGCCTTTCAGCCAATGTTCCATTTAGCTCTTCAATTTCTTGTCGCAGGTCGCAGACCTCATTGTGGGCCTCCTTTAGTTCATTTTGAATCCGATTGCAGTCCTCTTTGGATCTGAAGAGCTCAGTGAGAATTCGGGAATTTTCCTCCTTCAAAATTTGGATCTCCTTGTCATAGTTTTCATTCAATGTCTGCAGATTATTCGAATCAGTTGACAAAATTTCGTATTTCTCCTGAGTTGCAAAGAGTTGATTTGTCTGATCGATCAGTTGATTCTGTTGGGCAATAAGTTTCTTATGGACCTGTTCCAGGTTCAATTTCAAGTCGTCGGATTCACCAAGCAAATGTTTGATGCGACCTTCAGCACCCATCTTATTCGAGAGCTCTTCGTTGATGGTTTTCTTGAGTTGGCTTATGGTCTCGTCCTTTTCGCGAACACTCTTGTAGAGGCTATCAATCTTTTCCCGATTCGATTGGTTGCGCTTTTGTTCGGCTTCCAACATCGCTTCGACTTCGGTCAATTGGTTGTCGGTTATGGTGCAGGCATACTTCAAACGCTCGTAGTTGGCTTCAAGATTCTTAAGCTTGATTTGGGTTTCGGAGGCCGAATCGATGGCGTTTGATGATTTCTCTCGTTCCTCGTTGACTTCACGAATGAGTTTCTTATTCTCCAAGCTGAGGGAGTCGTGTTTCTGTTGGGTTTGTGTCAGTTTTTGGCGAAGCTCCGATACACGTTCTTCCAAACGATGAACATTCGATATTTGCTCCACGACCTTAAAAATAAAAAAAAATTGGATATTTGTGTTTGATTGATTTTGTGGTAACGACTTTTTACTTACCTCAGATTTCTCTTTCATCCTTTCCTGTTCGGCCTTTTCCCACATCTTGTGCTCCTTCTGGATCTCTCGTTTCAAACTGCCGATTTCATCCTTTAGCTCACTGATTCGAGTTTCTTTTTGCTTCACCTCCTGCAGGGCGTCACTTAACCTTCTGCCGATGTTATCCTTCTCCCCGACGATCTTCTTCATCTTCTCCTCGGTGAGCTCCATTCTTCGCTGAGTC
The DNA here is from genome assembly GCF_945859685.1 of Eupeodes corollae. NCBI lineage: Eukaryota > Metazoa > Arthropoda > Insecta > Diptera > Syrphidae > Eupeodes > Eupeodes corollae. The sequence continues at coordinate 115,970,628 of NC_079148.1, forward strand.
ATTTTCTTTTCATGTATAACATCTTCCAGCTGCTTTTCCACCTTCCACAAATTCAAATTTGCCGTCCTCGCCGATTGGCGCTCCATAATCATCTGCTCTCTGGCGGCGGCCAATTTGTCCTCGAGCTTTTCGTTCTGTTTTTCCAACATGTCCCCGACGCTTTTGGGTTGCTCGCTGAACTTTGCAACCATTTCTTCGAGTCTATCCACAACTTCTTGTAGTTTATCCGCCCGCTCCCGTTGGTTATCTTCACTCTCTTTGGCGGCCTGCAAGTCAGAGCGCAGCTGCTCTTCGATAGCATGCAACTCCGTGAGACTTCCATGTGCAGTCTCATACGGCGAGGAGGCTTTGCTTCCATCGTCAGCCTGAGCCCTGGATAAATTCCTGCTGCATTCGGAAACCTGCAATTCACGCTCCAGTTTCTCCAGCGATTGCTTAAGATCTTCCACAGATTTTTCCTTCTCAGCACTCAACTTCTGCAGACGAGCATTCTCCGAGCGGAGATTGTTGTTTACCTCGATTTCACGATTCAACCGACGCTTCATTTCGTCATTGTTTTTATCTGTGGCTATCTTCACTTCTTGGTTACTTCGCGACGAGCAAATACTTTCGTCTAGCTCACTCCTTACATCACGCAATTCCATTGTAAGCCGAGATTTGTTGTCCTTTTCTTGGCGGAGCGTAGCTCGCAGCTCGGACAATTTCTGTTCATAGTTTTCTGTCAGTTTTTGTTTAGTCTTGGCGAAGTCTTCTTGGTCCGCTTGAGCTTGCTCCTTCATTGTGTCGAGCATTTTCTTGAATTTCTCCATTTTCTCGTTCAAATGTTGACACTCCTCGATTTTGGCAAGCAGCTCGCTATCACGGGCCTCTAACTTCTGCAGAACACTCACCAATTCGTTCTTCTTTTCGGCGATCTGTTTTTCGTATCGCTGTTCGGAGGATATTTTAGCTTCTTCATATTTCTGACGGTTCAATCGGAGGAGCTCGGTTATTGTGGCTTCCTTCTTCTGCCACATTTCCTCCTCGATCTTCACCGAACTCTGAAGGGTCTTAATTTGTGTCTTACACGACGCCAACTCCATGGTCTTCTCCTTGAGGCGATTTTTCATCTTTGTGATTTCGTCTTTAGCTTCTGAGAGAATCTTTCCCTGGGAATCAGAATGCTTGGCAATTTGTTCGGCTTTGAGGAGACCTTGCTTCAGTGAGTTTATCTCTTCCATTTGATCTTTAATTTTCCCCTGGAGTTCCTTCAATTTCAGATTGAGCTTTGTCAGCCGAGCATCATCGCTGCTAGAACTCTTCGAGGGATTGTCGATCTCATCGTGCCTCTCCATATGAATAAAACTATAACCCAAGAACGGAAGGTCTTTGCCAGAGAACTCATTGGCCTTGACATTAGTTGTTATTGGTTTTTTCGAATAGGTACTACGACGATCTTTGTACCGCTCGATGTCATCAAAATTCGACGTATCATCGTCTCCATTGACATTTGGGATGTGAGGCGGAACTTGATGGCGCAGCGAATCCCATTTGATAGTCTCGAAATACGGATGCTTCCTGATCTCGGTGTAGTCTATGCGATTTGTTGGATTGGTAACAAGTGAGAGGATGAGATTTTTGAAATTCGTGCTTAGTTTTAAGTCGCTCGGAAAAGATATGATTTCTTTGGTTGGGCTCTCTTCGCAGTGGGTTAGGATTTTCGAGTAAGTTTCGTGGACGTTGTCTTCGTGGAAGGGTGTTACTTCGCAAATTAGCTCATAACCAATTATTCCCATTGACCAGAAATCACAACTTACCTAAAATAAGCAATTTAAATAAAATATTGTATACATTTGATAAGCAGAAAAAAATACACAAGAACAAACTTATAAGTTTTGTGATTTCGATCAAAATTCAATTTAAGGACAGAACGATGGGCATGTGTGGTTTACGCCAAAAGATCGGAATGACTAAATCTCTCTATTTACAGCAAATGCTGTATGCATTGTCATAAATTCAAGAACTCATGAAACTCTCATCTGAGGCCACTGAGACCATTGTAAAAAAAAAACACAAACAATTCGATTTCAATTCAATTAGTTTAATTGAATATATAATCTTGTATGGCTTACAATTCGCATTAAATTAATTCACAACAAAGTATAGTACAGTGGCAGTCAAAATAATTGCTCATCTAAAAGGGATAAAATATGGCGAAGGAGATGGAACGAAGAAGTTCAACTTTCTAAATAAAGGGTGGCCCAGTTTTGTTGACAAACTTTATTTGATATTTCTTTGTTTTTTTTTTTTTTTTTTTTTTTTTTATATATAATAAGCGCACACTCAAGGGGATATATTACCCTTATTATGTAGACACAGTGTGAGCACTAGGAAAGGGAGAGAGGGGTTGAAAGGAGATGTCGGTGCACATTGGTTTTGAATTCCTGAATATTGCAATAGCTGGGAAAGACAGAGTGTGGTAAGGCATTCCACATTCGCATAGTACGGCTAAAGAACGAATCTCTATACTTGACAGTACGACCGAAGATGGGCTCGAGGGTATATTGATGAGCATTCCTAGAAGCGCGAGTATTACGGTTGAACTGTTTAAGGGGAGGAATGCAGCTGGCTATTTCTCTAGAGCATAAACCATTAAAATAAGGGTAAAACAGGGTGAGACAAGAAACATTTCGACGATGTTCAAGTGACGTAAATGATCTTATGATGGTAATATCACCAATCAATCTAAATGCTCTACGTTCAATACTATCCAAGAGGCTTAAGTAAGTTGCAGGAGCACCAGCCCAGATATGGGAGTTATACTCAAGCTTTGGACGTATATAAGACTTGTAAATAACAGCCAGATCAGAGGGGGAGAAAAACTTCTTGCATCGCCTTAGAAAACCCAAACATCTTGCGCCATTTTTGGCGACATCGCGTATGTGATCGTTCCACAAAAGGTGGTTGGTGATACACATACCAAGAATATCCAGATGTTCAGTTTCCTCGATGCAAGTGCCATTTATGGATAATAGCAAGAGGGGTATATTTCGCTTTAACGATACAAGACAGCATTGCGTTTTCGAAGCATTAAATTCCACGCGGTTTCTTATTCCCCATTGTACAATGCTGTTTAGGTCGGAATTTAATGAGCTTATCATATTTTGTCGTTGCAGTTCCACATCCGAAGAAGAGGGGTGTGAATCTGAAAACGAATATGAAAAGCTAAGAGTACTATCGTCAGCGAAACAATGTATTGGATTAGATGTTGCAGACAGGAGATCATTAATAAAAATGAGAAAGAGTGTTGGAGATAGAACAGAGCCCTGGGGCACACCAGCATTTATTTTGTGGTTTTCAGACTTGAATCCATCCAATACAACTTGTATTGAACGATTCGAAAGGTAATTACTAATCCAATGAAGGAGGGATTCATGCAAACCGAAAGCACGCATTTTCGATAAGAGAGCCTGATGCCAAACCCTATCAAATGCTTTTGAAATATCTAGTGCAATAATCTTACTTCCTCCAAAGCTATGTAAAGATTTGTTCCACTGTTCGGTGAGATGAACCATGAGATCACCAGTGGACCTATTGCTAGCTTCCGTTCTTCAAGATATTTCTTGAGCTGATAATTAATCAGCGTTTTGTCTTAGTCTTTGAAAAATCCAAACACTACTGAGGAATGAGTTAAGATTGTTGATGCGTGCTCAAGGTTTCTTGCGGTTAGTGAAGTGGCGGCGGCGGCATAGTAAAGAGCTGAGCGACGTGTGGTTCGTGCAGAACGATGAAACAATTGCTTTTTTGGTAAAGATGCTCGTGTTATCTCACTTTGTCTCTCAATTAGCCGCTATGATACAAAGGTGTTCATATACCTTGAAGAACGGATATCTATACTACATAGTATGGCCGTTGAGTAAAAAGGTAATTTGGTGGGCATTCCTTGAAGCACGAGTATTATGGTCAAAATGTTTTAAGGGAAGGAATGTAACTGGCTTCTTATTTATATATTTTGAGTGAAGTACATGAATCAACGATGTTACTACGATCAATCAATATACACAAGTTTTGGATGCATACAAATTTTGTAGATTGTAGACCGGGAGATTTTTTTTTTGTTATAATTAGCGAACACTAAAAGGGTTTTGTATACCTTTAATATGCCAAAGACACAGTGTGAGCATTAGAAAAAGAGGAAAGGGTTGGATAGGAGGTGTCGGTGTACATTGATTTTGAATTCCTGAACATTGCAATGATAGGAAAAGATAGAGCGTGGCAAGGCGTTCACATTCGCGTATTACGGCTAAAAATTAATCTCTGTACTTCATAGTACGGCCGAAGTTGGGCTCAAGGGTAAACTGATGGGCATTCCTAGAAGCGGAGGTATTACGGCTAAATTGTTTAAGGGGAGGAATATAACTGGCTATTTCACTAGAGCATAGTATTTTAAAATAACGGTAAAAAGGCTGAGGCAAGAAACCTTGCGTCGATGTTCGAGTGACGTAAACGAGTTGATGATGTTAATGTTACCAATCATTTTAAAAGCTTAGTTTAAGAGGCTTAAATAAGGTACTGGAGCACCAGCCCAAAGATGAGAGTTATATTCAAGTTTCGGACGTGTGGATTGTAGCCAGATTACACGGAGAGAAAAATTTCTTGCAACGTCTCAAATAACCTAGAAATATTGCGGCATTTTTGGCAACATCGCGTATCAAAAGGTGGTTGCTGATGCACATTCCGAGGATGTCGAGATTTCCCGTTTCGTTGATGCAATTGTCACTTATAGATAGTGGCAAAGAGGGTTTATCTCGGTCTAACGATACAAGACAGCATTGCGTTTTCGAAGCATTAAATTCGGAATTTAATGAGCTAATCTTATTTTCCCGTCGCAGTTCCACATCCGAAGAGGAGGGTTGTGAGTCTGGAAACGAATATGAAAAGCTAAGAGTGCTTTAGTCACCGAAACAATGTATTAGATTAGAAGTAGCAGACATTAGATCATTTATAAAAATGAGGAAGAGGGTCGGAGACAAAACGGAGCCCTGGGCACACCAGCATTTATTGTATGAGTTTCAGACTTAAATCCCTCCAAAACAACTTGTATTGAACGGTTCGAAAGAAAATTTCCAATCCAACGAAGTAGATATTCGTCGATACCGAAAGCACGCATTTTCGCAAGAGAGCAAGATGACGGACTTTATGAAATGCCTTTGAAATATAAAGTGCAATAACCTTACTTTCTCCAAAACGATGTTAGGATTTGTTCCACTGTTCAGTGAGATGAACCATAAGATTACCAGTGGACCTATTGATACGAAAGCTGTATTGCCGATCATTATGAAGTTTGTGTTCCTCAAGATATTTCTTAACCCTAGAAAGATAACCTACGTCGAATTGGCGTATAAATCATGTGTATCATTTATGGTCTATGAAATATGGTTATCTTCCTAGGGTTAAGCTGATAATTAATCAGCGTTTCCATGACCTTAATGCTATCAGTCGGTTATTTGTGGGAGAAGAAGATTCGGCTTTTTTGTGATTGGCTGAACAAATGCAGTTTTCCAACTACTCGGAACGAGCCCAGCAGAATATGATGGATTCAAAAGCTTACGCAGTGGTTTTGCTACCGTGGAAGAACACCTCATCAGAATAATAGAGGGGATACCATCTGAGACAGCGGATTTATGAATGCTGAGATCCTTAAGAATTCTCGCCACAGTTCTAGTACGAAAAAAGATTGGTCCCATAGAATAATTTACGCGTTCAAGAACTGGGGGAGGCACGACACTATCTGGCAAGGTGGAATTTTCGGCGAACTGCCTTGCAAATAAGTTGGCTTTATCAATAGAGCTAACTATTGACAACAAGCGTAGGAACCCAGGAAGAGGAAGAATTCCTCATGGTTTTTACAAATGACCAAAAATTCTTATTGCCTTTGAGACATTGCAGTACTTTTCTTCGTAATTTTGGGTCATGTAAAAATTTGGTCCTTCGAATAGGCGAGAGGCGTTGCAGGCCTTCGTGGCTTGCTTTAACTTTTTCCGATTTTCCTCAGTTGGGTTGGCTTTAAAACACAGGAAGCTCGAATCGAACCATGATTTAACCTTGGGTTTAATACTTTAAACCCTATTCGGGACAAAGGTTTCCATTCCCAGATGAATCATATTAGAAATCATATCTGCACTGGAGTCTACGTCGCTACCGAGAAAGCATAGCGACCGTCCCAGTTGGATTTCTCGTACTGCCAAACGGTTCTCTTTGAAGCTCTTTCTTTAACTGGATTTGACACGAGAAATTAGCAGATATGACACTGTGGTCCGATGTGCCTAGAGGTGTCAATACACTGATTGTGTACTTATCAAGATCAGAAGTGAGAAACAAGTCAAGTGTAGTTTCTGCTCGGCCGTTAACGTCTGATCTACGAGTAGGCTCATTGACAAGCTTAGTAAGATGGTTAAACTACACAAAAATCTCAGCGCACATTCTTTCGGGCATTGTCTGGCCCGAATGGCGGAGCCACGAAGAATTGTGAACATTGAAATCGCCCGTAATAACGATTTCAGTGTCAGGATACAGGGAGACAATTCTTTGTATGGAGCCAGACAGAGCATCAAATTCCTGCGAAGTGGAAACTTTGTCCAGGTTTGGGCTCCGATAGAGATGGGAGATGCAAATTTCTTGAATTAATTTAGTCAACCAAAACATCTTCCGGTGTTTTTGGTCACATTGAGTATTTCATGCACATTCCGAGAATATCGAGATGATCAGTTTTGTTGATGCAAGTGTTGCTCGTAGATAATGGATCTTGGAAGCATTGAACTCCACATAGTTTTTTATTTAACATTGTGCAAAGTTTATCATGTTTATTTTTATTGCAGTTTCACAGCCGAATAAGAGAGATGTGGTTCTAAAAACGAATATGAAAAGCTAAGATTATAGCATCAGCGAAACAAATAATTCGATAACAAGTTGCAGACAGGAGGTCATTTGTAAAAATGAGAAAGAGTTTCGGAGACAAAACAGAGCCCTGGGGCACACCAGCATATTTATATTTCTGGTTCCAGACCTAAACCCTTTTTATACCGCTTATGTTGATAGGTCCGAAAGAAAATTTCTAGTCCAACGAAAAAGAGTCTCGTCGTATAGAAAGCAAATAAATTTCAAATGTTATGAAATTCCAAAAACGATGCAAAGATTGCTACGAAAAAAAAATGCCGGTTATTACGAAGCTTTCGTTCTTGAAGATATTTCTTATGCTGAACATTGGACAGCGTTTCCATTACCTTAAAAAGAAGGGACGTTAGTGCAATCGTCGAAAATTTGAAGGAGAAGATAAGTGATTTGCTAAAAAATGTTGTTTTCCAACTTCTCGGAACTAATCAAGAAGAGAAGGATTAATTGAAAATCTTTTGCTAGCATCGAAGACAATCTCCTTAGAATAATACCGGGGATACCCTCCACACCAGCAGAATTATGTGTGTTAAGATCTGTAAGGATTCATGACTGAGAACGAAAACGAAAAAAGATTGGTCCCGCAGTATCATTACCGCCCTGAAGAACTGAGGGAGCCATCACACTATCAATCTAGTGCGAAAACAAATTAGTTTACTAAAGGAGCGTTTTTGAAATCCGTATTATTATTATTATTATTGTTTTTGATGGTGACAAGCAATGAACTGCGTGAAGCTTTGTCAGGTATCAGAGGGATCCAATGGACTTTTACATCCTATTTAAAGCACTTGGATTACACGGACGATGTTTGCTTACTCTCTCATAGGATCATGGATCTCTATCAAATGACAATAAGTGTGGAGAGAGAAGCAGAAGTTGTGGGACTGAAAATTATTTCCGGCAAAACAAAAATGATCAGCCTCGGAACCCGACTATCCTCTCAAATAAATATTTCCTCGCAACCGGTGGAAAAAGTGGAGATCTTTCAATACCTTGGAAGTATCGTTTCCATCGAAGGCGGAACCGAACAAGACGTCATCTGCCGCTGGCCAGGAAATGCAGTGGCGCAAGACAGTCGAGGCGGAATCAGAGTCACTAGGTAAAAGTTGGAGGGAACTGAAACAAATCTCCGGAAACCGTACACGAGGCCCTATGCCCGTTAAGGGGTTCCCAACAGACTTAAGAGGCCTGAGGACCTAAAGTAAAGAAGAGTTATTGACAATAAGCTTAGTAACCGAGGAAGAGGAAAAACTTTTCATGTTTTTTATGAATGACCAACAGTTCTTACTACCTTTTGGGATAATGTAGTTATTATTGCAGTAATGTTTGGTAATGCAAACATTTGGTCATTCGAATGTGAGCATTACAGGCCTTGCGGCCTTACTTGAACTTTCTCCGGTTTTCCTCAGGTGGGTTGGTTCGAAAATAACTAATTTCTTTGCAGCTCAAATCAAACTAGGAATTTTTCCTGGGTCTAATGCTTTTAACGAATAAGTTCCTATTCACGAAAAGAATACAACATTTGATCATATCAGCACTGGAGACAACGTCCTTTCGAGGAAGCAGTTAAACATAAAGGATACACAAATAAATTAGGTAGAGAAATTGACTAGTGACTTACAACTCTGAACCATCCCTGTGATCGAGCCATATGAGGAATGGAGGGGACCTTAGTTTATATGCCGAATCAGAATCAGGCTTATTATTTGAGAAAGCACTTTTCATGACAAGAACTACTCTTGGAGGATTTGTTAATTTCACGCAAAAGGCAGTACCTGTGAAAAAACGTTTTATTTTTTTTTTTTGTATCACAGGCAGCGATTGAATGCAAGACCTCTGGCATGACAGTCATATGTACTAACCATCCTGCCACGGAAACTATGTTAAACATCCTTAAATAAATATTGAGAACGTTCCAATTGGCTGCAATAAGCACGGCTCAAAACCTTGGAAGAAGATTGCAGTCAGTCTTCCCTATTTTCAACCTAGGCTTAGAACTAATTATACCTACGATATGAACGAACCGTTAATGAAATTAATAATATTTTCGATTTGATCAATTAATGAAAATTTACTTTTTAAAGTACCTAATCTGTTCTGCTCTTTGAATCTCGAAGGTAAAATAAAAGGGAAGAGAAAAGGCGTTTTAACTTACGCTATGCAAAGACTTGGTTAGTCTGCAAGTTGAAATAGTCTCAAGCAACTCAGGGGCAATATAATCCGGCGTTCCAACTGGTGTCGAACTAAAGACATGTCCATCTCGATTCAAGGCAGCAGCATTTCCAAAATCCGCCAACTTAATGTGACCGAATCGATCGATGAGGATATTCTCGGGTTTTATGTCACGATGAACATATCCCATGCAATGCAGGGCATGGATAGCCAGAGTCAGTTCTGCCAAATAGAATCGAGCCAAGTCTTCGTCGAAGGGCCCATTGCGACTCATCAAACTTAGCAAATCCCCACCAGGTAGATATTCCATCACCAAATACAGATATTCATTGTCCTAGAAAAAAACAAACATAAACAATGTGAGAATCTCATTGAGGTAGGAGAAACTGTATTGACTTACCTGAAAGGCATATTGAAGATTAGTGATCCATTCGGAGCTCCTGCGAGACATAATGTCACGTTCTTCCTTCACTTGCGACGTGGTAACGACGGATTTCTTGATTTTCTTCATCGCATACACATCGCCGGATGTTTTCTCAACAGCCAAATGGACATTTCCAAAATAACCCTTTCCAATGAGGGTCTTCACAGTAAAATCACTGGCACTAACCCGAAGGGCATTTGTTTCTTCAACAATGGGTCGATCTGGAATTGGTTATTTTTCTAGATTCTGTCTTTACTTGTTTTAAGGGTAAATACTCACATTTTGCAACGAATTCCGAGATGTTTTTATCCCTTTTCCGTAAAGCATCTTTGTCACATTCATTGTACAGCAAACAAAATGCATCCAAGAGTCCTTCGCGAGAAATAGCATCGGCAACGGCGCGACTGGTTTTTGTTGATGCCTTCCAATTCCCAAGAATTAAGTTATTTAGCCGAGTTGTGCGAACGCTAATGGGTTCACGATGTTCAGACATTTTGCCCGAATTATAAGCAATAAATTAAGAAACGAAAAAGTATTTATTTAGGAGAAAATTAGGAAATATAAACATAAAATTAAATTGAAATTTGGAGATTATTTTAAACGCGCCATTTTTGCAAACGTCCGAAAAATTTAAAATGATGTTTTGTGTAGTTTTGTGTTCAGTTCAGTTGAGAGTATTGCCATTCGAAGCAAACTGTTGTAGGTATTGCAGTTCGTATTTAAAGTCGTATTCACAGTCGGTGGGTAGTGCAGATTTTGTTTGTCTTAGGGGTTGGTCACATTTTACAAATTTGCTTGATGAGTATGGATTGTTGAATGTTTGCTAATCCATGATCAAACCTTTAGTTCTCTCATTCGTCAAACACCACTTCTAGGTTGATGGTAGATTTACAATTACAAGTATTTGATTTAAAATTTTTTCGAAAAGGGATGCTCAGTTTAGTTAAAATTAAAAATGTATTAATGTAAGGAGATACACCACTTTCACAGCAGTAGCAATTATCATTGGCATTTTAGTATAAATAAATAAATAAATTAGGTGGTGCAACAGCTCGTTGAGAACCAGGGCCTAGTGTTTTACAACTCTTAACCATTCCTGTGATACTAGAGATGGAGGGAAGTGATTCCTTTTGCTGACGACGAATTCAAGCTCAAGTTTTTTAGATCTGTAAAAATGCAACAACGTGCAACTTTTTTGAAACCAAATAATTTGATCGTAAGTTGCCCAAAAATCGCGCACATAAGCAACTCCAAAAGTAATCAACAAAATAAACCAATACACAGGAAACATTTATTCACTTTTTCCATCTCATATACACGAAACAAAATAGTTTCAAATTTGTCCTATTCTTTTGTTTATAATAGAAAAGAGTAGATATATTGATGGAATGAAAAATGATGTAAAACATATTTTTTGTTTTTTAAAAGAGATTTCATAAGTCAATAAAAATGTCTGGATATGGATTTTTACGAATTGGAACTTTATGTGCCTTTGAATTAAAAAGACGGAATAAACCTGTAACTAAGCGAATATCGAAACAAAATGCCCCCAACAAAATTGTGGCTACTGGTTCCTCTCGGTTGCCGAAACGCTTTTTAACACTGCCATTTTTGATGGATGTAAACTTTTATGAATGAAAATAAAATATCTTTCAATTTTACTTTACTTATGTATTTATTTTTAGTGATAGAAATATAATAGATCTACAGTAACTAACTTTATACTTATACCTTCTTATACCTCAAATAAATGAGATTCTTATTAACGAATTATAAAATGACTTTATTCCTTTATTTATTATTACTATTATTAATTATTATTTATTTATTCCTTTAAAATTAATAAATAATCGGATCAGGATCTTGTAGTTTACGTGAATACTTTAGGCCAGCTGAATCACTTATTTCATCAATCACTTGTAAGGCATAATCAAGCTGCTCTTTAGTGTGAGCCAAGCAAAAACGTAAACGTCCTTCCATAATTGGAGTGGCAGGTAACCCAACTCCAACAACAGCTACCTTATGGAAAGTTAGCGTACGAAATGCAGCATTTTCGAGAAAAGATAGACGAGCATCAGTACAACAGGAGAATTTTCATGACCATAGGTAATGACACCCATTTGGGCCATTCGTCGTCGGAAATACTTTTGTTGTGGCTCTTGATAATCGAATGCCAAGTACAATCAATGCATGATTCTTTTCATCGCTTAAGACCAAACATCCAGTTGAGAATTGGGCTGGGAGATTGAGTAAATTCTTTGAAAAGTCCATCCCGAATACAATAGCACCTTCGGCACAGACGAATTCCGCCGTTACTTTTTCGAGTTCTAAGTGAAGGTGAGTTGTCCCCGATTCACGACGGGGACTGTCTAAAGCCAAGCGTCTGTTCAGCAACGCTACTTAGACTGTGCAGCAAAAGGACCCCCAGCCGCGGTGAATCACAAGTAGTTGTACGACTTTAGGTTGAGACATCGTGTTTCTGTTCCAGTAAATTCGAATGTCCAACCGTAGTCCTTGATTATGCTGCGATTACAGCAATCTCGAACCCTCTAATAGACATAACTTGAATAGAAGCTCTCGAAGGCATCGTAAAGTGTAACATAGGCCTGAAAACAAATCGAATTTCAGACACAGTCAGTCAGTTCGTGGATTTCAAATCGGTTCCAATCGTCATCGTACCTCTCAAATATTGTCTTTAGCTGTTTTTGGGCACATTTTTCTTTGAAATATGTATTCAAAAAATTAAGTATTTTATGTTTGTTTAAAAATAAATTGGGTGGCGCGACAGTCCGTTGAGAACCAAGGCCTAGTGACTTACAACTCTCAACCATTCCTGTGTGCGAGTAATGTTGTCAGGAATGGAGGGGACCTACAGTTTATATGCCGACTCCGAACGGCTAATTTTTGAGAAAGCACTTTTTCATGACAATAGTTACTCTTGGAGAATTTGTCAATTCCTCGCAAGAGGCAGTACCCGTGAAAAGACTTTAGATGGTATAGGCAGGGATCGAACCCATGACCTCTAGCATGACAGTCCAACGCACTAACCATCATGCCACGGGTATGTTTGTTTAGTTTTGGTTAATTTATAGAGGAGCTTTCTTGTTTGTAATGTCAAATTCAAATGTGAAATGTCATCTTTGTATGTAAAACGTTTAGTAATATCTACGGTGGTGGCATCTACTATGATATTATGACGACATTAAATCGTGCATACTTTATAAAACCTCAAACTTAACAAACAATTTCTCCAGATAATACTTGCAGCGTTTTATTTTATCTGTGATCACACAACAAAGTGAAATAATGCACGGTGCATGCATCTATTTTTGTGATCCAAAAATTAGTTTTTCCTTTTCACACCAGGTGATATTTTGTGTTGTAAAGTTTTGAATCACTTCCAATTATTTCAATAGAAGCATTTTTTTCATATTTACATTTCCATTTATCTAGAAATTAAATATTTTTCAATTACATAACGAAAACCTTAATATTTATTTATTTTGTATGTTATCAATACAATGTGGAACAAAACCGAAACTTGTGAAATTGAAATGAAAAAGTAAAAAAAAAATATTTCACAAAATACAGGTATTATTTATAAAAAAAAACAAAATAAATCTTGGCTCAACTTTCAATTACCGCAGCACAAATTTTAACACTCGTTTTTGTATTTGATATGTTCAAATAAATAATAATTATAGCAATTTTAAAGCTATTAAATTCATTTATATTTATTTCTATTTTAATATAATTTTCGAAATTCACTTTTTCACATGCAAAATAAGCAAAAGAGGTTAATTTTGACAAGTACTTTTTCATTTAAGCACTAAAATAAAAGAAATCACCAAGAAAAAAAACATGTATGGCAATACTGAACAAAAAACAGGGAAGAAATGTCAAAATCAGCCATGTTTGTGTGTTTTGTATGTAAAAAAGTGAACTTTAAAAATTAATTAAAAATAGAAATAAATGTTTCCTCATTATAAAATATTGATATTATTATTATTTATTTGCACATATCTATCAAATAAAAAAAAAACCATGTCGAAAATCGTGCTGCGGTAATGGAAAGTTGAGCCGTTTCTTGGCCTTAATATTTAAAACATGTTCTATTGAACCTATCTAACCGTAAAAAAAATCAGAACGAAATTCGTGCTGTGGTAATGGAAAGTCGCTCCAAAATCTTAGTTGCACAAAACGATTGACGGCAATTTTGAATAAAATTATTTAAATATTAGTTTTATTTTCTTGATGTGATTTGGATTGGATAATTTTGATAATAAAACGCATTCACTGCACCGTGTGAACTTACGCACAATGGCTTACGAACACATCCCATGCGACACAACAACAAAAAGAGCTTTTGTATTAACTGTCAAATAATCCCACTCAATCTTTTCCTGTGTTGTTGTTTTATTTCAAAGTATTATCTGTCAACCAACAACTTTCAATTATCACTCATCACTTAACACTCAAACTCAGTTGCAAGTGAAGACATTTTTGTTAAAAGCCGACTAAAACTCTACCCCGACTGACACCGACAAAAATTTTGTACAAGTGAAAGTGCAACGCCTTCATCTCAATTCCCAACGAATCAATTTTATATAAAATCTATACATCTACTTAAAATTTTAATAAAATACTTATCTTTCTATTATTCCTACAATGAGTGCCGGCAAACATTTAAGCAAAGGTAAATATTGCCAAAAAATTAAATTCTAAGGAAAATAAAACATTACCTTTCTCAATTTATTTTATTTGAAACGCAAGTTCAATGCACGATTTTCTTTTGATTCAAACAAAAATCAATAAAATGATCAACAGCTTCAATTTATCTCTTTATCCTCATCTATTAATACCTTTACATAAAGTTGTAGATTGATTATATTTTGCACATTTTAAATATTTTAAAAGATTCAATTTGAATTAAATGAAATATCAAGTTGTCGTGACATTCGCACATTTAATTCGATTTCATTACCCTTTCACGTTTTTATTTTTGGAGTTTGACGTCATTGATTCGCTTTGCTATTCAAATATGTATTGTTGTTTTTGTTGTTGGAGGAATTGAATTGGAAGGGCCACTTGAAGTTGGAGTATATTTTGGGCATCAAATAATGATGTAAATCATCTACATTTATGTACATATTATATTCGTTTGTTCATTAGCATGACATAGTTTCAAGAAAAAAGCAATTAAAACATGTATGTATGTAGATACTTTTTTGGAGAATAAATATCCACATTTATCTCTCATGGCATTAGAATGGATTTGATTAGGTTCATAATTTTAAATTATTTGTATTCTATTACATACCGCATTCCACAACAGTATGATCATAGCAAAACTATGTCTTTTTTTCTTTTCTCAACTAAGCAACATAAACGTAGGTAGGTATTTAGGTATTTCCATCGTCTGTAATTAGCAATAGGTGATAGTTTATGGAAGTTTATTTTCTTAGGTAGGTAACTCATAAGTACCAAGTCATGATGATGTTAATAAAAACAATTAACTTCTACCGTGAAGTCGGAATAGTTATGTTTATGTGGTTTCCAACTTTCCATTACATTAGCCCAAAGGTTCATTTTACATGTGTCTCTTTCGCTGCCTATAATAATTGTTGCCATTAAAACCAGTTAAGAAATAGACTACTTCTAAAAAGATATGCATAGATACAAATTCAAATGGTTTCATATTGGCACCACTCCAGATGAAGTTATTGCATTTGTTTCAACTAGCCTGGGAAAAGATACATCACTTTTTGTGTGCCACAAACTATCAGGTAACGCAGATAAGGATCGTAAGCATGGTTTCGTCAATTTTAAAATTGGTGTTCCGGTGGAGTATTTTTGGCCGATAGGTGTCAAAATACGACCTTTTATATATATGTATGCCAAAAAACTCCTTGGAGAAGAACGTAGGGATAACAACCTAACAACGAATGCTTTAAAGTCTACATATGTTCGTCTTTCGTCGTTAAAGATTTATTTCCACAATGCAAGTGGACTCCGAACCAAAGTACCCGATCTTTTTAAAAATACTTGTGTTACATACTATGATATTATCATCATTGTTGAGTCATGGCTTTATAACGGAATTGTCTCTTCAGAACTATTTGATTGCAGTATTTACGACGTTTATCGTCGCGATCGATGTAAATCATCTAGAGAACGTGGAGGAGGGATAATTGTCGCTGTTCGATCCCATCATTGCTTTCAAGAAGTTATTTTACCAACCTCGGACATTGAACAAGTTTGCATCTCCGTCAACTTAAATGATTTTTCCAGAGCATATGTATTTTTTATTGTAAGTTATGTGCCTCCAAGTAGCTCACTTGATTTGTATGAAAACAAAATGTTCGAGCTTTGCCTTATGTTTTTTTTACCGTTTGTAGAATTTTGCCAGGAATGTCTAAAAATTGACGGTACGAAAAGCACTCTATATAAAGATATAAATCATCGGTAGACATCTTGGTTTGCCTATATGCTAAACCGGAAATCAACCTCATAAACTTTTTCATAGTGTGCGTGTAATTTCTACTCTAATTTATTAAATTTCCCCAAAAAACTCAGTAAGTGTTTCTATGTATGCGCGAAAACACGTCAATATTTCTTGTTGAGTTCTTCCACATTACAAATACAACAATGTTTACAAATAGGTTTTTTAGGGCGGTACGTACGAAGGATTTATATCTTTATATGGAGTGTTTTTGGCTCGTACATCAAACAAATGTTCGTACACTGCTCTCTTCTCTAACAAAATGGAAATAACGGTTCTTTTTCAAATGTAAATTGTGTATTGTAATAATATTGAGAGATTTAGGCTCAGAATGGCGTAGTGTATTGATCTTTTCAATTGTTTTTTTTTTTTATTTTGCGAAGTTTATTTTGAAAATGGAGGCTTCTCATAAAAACGTACCTTTTGAAGTAAGAAAACTGATTTTTAAACTAAGAAACGACGGATAAAGTTATGCTGAGATATCGCCAACTATTGGTAGACCACGGTCTACAGTTCAATATGTATTAAAAAATTATTTGAAAAATAAAAGCTTTGAAGTGGCCCCAGGAAGAGGTCAACAAAAATACTAGACACTCAAATATAACGAAAAATAGAAAGAATGGTAAAGGCAAATCCCATGTTAAGTGCTCCCAAAATAGCCGCTCATATTCAAGCAAATGATGGAGTATCACTTAACCCTCAAACTGTAAGGAACTTTTTGCATTAAAAGGGATATAATGGTCGCACGGTACAAAAAAGAAAACCTATATTTCAAAAGCAAACGTTTCAAAACGCTTGAACTATGCGAATGCATACGTTTCGAAACCAGATGGTTTTTGGAAGAATGTATTATTCCTTGACAAGAGCAAGTTTAATGTCTTTGGGTCGGACGGTCGCAGATTTGTGTGGAGGAAACCAAACACAGCATTAGATGTGAAGAATTTGCAATCAACGGTTAAACATGGAGGAGGAAATGTTATGGTCTGGGGAGCTATAGGGTCCAATGGTGTGGGAAATTTAGTTTTTGTAGAAACAACAATGGAAAAAACAAATATTTACATATTTTAAAAGAAAATTTGAAATCCAGCGCTTAAAAAATTGGCCTTAAAGATGAATTTTTACTTGTGCAAGACAACGACCCTAAACATTCATCAAGGATAGTAAAGGAGTGGCTTCTCTATAATGTTGCCTTATCCTCCCCAATCCCCAGACCTTAATCCCATTGAGCATCTTTGAGATTATTTAGGAAAAAAGGCCCGAAAATCAAAATTAAGTAATAAAAACCATTTAAACGCCAATATATTGGAAGAATGCAACAAAATTTCGCCGGAAGTTACTTAAAACCTAGTTCTTTCTATGAAGAATCGCCTTAATCGCGGATAAAATGTTATTTCCATTATATTCATTTATTGATTTTTTATATTTTTTAAACTTAGTGCAAGTTAATCATATCGATAATTCTTTAAGAAAAATATTATAATTTTTATATGTTGTGATGAAAACAAAGTTAATTTAAGTAATGCACCTTTTTCTCGAAACAAATTCCATGGCTGGGAAAGACAGAGTGTGGCAAGGCATTCCAAATTCGCATAGTACGGCTAAAGAACGAATCTCTGTACTTGACAGTACGACTGAAGTTGGGCTCGAGGGTATATTGATGAGCATTCCTAGAAGCACGTGTATTACGGTTGAACTGTTTAAGGGCTATTTCTCTAGAGCATACAAAATTAAAATAACGGTAAAAGAGGGTGAGACAAGAAACATTTTGACGATGTTCAAGTGACGTAAATGATCTTATGATGGTAATATCACCAATCAATCTAAATGCTCTACGTTCAATACTATCCAAGAGGCTTAAGTAAGTTGCAGGAGCACCAGCCCAGATATGGATTATACTCAAGCTTTGGACGTATATAAGTGTTGTAAATAACAGCCAGATCAGAGGGGGAGAAAATCTTCTTGCACCGCCTTAGAAAACACAAAAATCTTGCGGCATTTTTGGCGGCATCGCGTATGTGATCGTTCCACAAAAGGTGGTTGGTGATAAACATACCGAGAATATCGAGATGTTCAGTTTCCTCGATGCAAGTGCCATTTATGGATAATGGTATACTTCGCTTTAACGATACAAGACAGCATTGCGTTTTCGAAGCATTAAATTCCACGGGGTTTATTATTCCTCATTGTACAATGCTCTTTAGGTCGGAATTAAATGAGCTTATCATATTTTGTCGTTGCAGTTCCACATCCGAAGAGGAGGGTTGAGAGTCTGGAAACGAATATCAAAAGCTAAGAGTGCTATCGTCAGCGAAACAATGTATTGGATTAGAAGTTGTATACAGGAGATCGTTACTTAAAATGAGAAAGAGTGTTGGAGATAAAACAGCCCACCAGCATTTGTTTTGTGGTTTTCAGACTTGAATTCATCTAATACAAACTGTATTGAACGATTCGAAAGGTAATTACTTATCCAAAGAAAGAGGGATTCATTTTCACGCACGCATTTTCGATAAAGAGAGCCTACTGCTAAACCCTATCAAATGCTTTTGAAATATCAAGGGCAATAATCTTACTCTCTCCAAAACTATGTAAAGATTTGTTCCACTGTTCGGAGAGATGAACCAAGAGATCAACAGTGGACCTATTGCTACGAAAGCTGGGCTCAACTTTCCATTACCACAGCACGAATTTCGACTCGCGGTTTTTTTTATTCGATAGATATGTGCAAATAAATAATAACTATAGCAATTTTAGAGCGAGGAAACATTTATTTCTATTTTTAATTAATTTTTAAAGTTCACCTTTTTCCATACAAAACAAAAATATATATACAAAAATGGTTGATTTTGACATTTCTTCCCTGTTTTTTGTTCAGTGTTGCCATATTTGTTTTTTTTCTTGGTAATTTCTTTTATTTTAGTGCTCAAATGGAAAAGTACTTTGCATATACCCAAACTCGCACCCACCCCAAAGCAGGGAGGTTGCAGGGGGGCAGCATGCCCCCCCTTACATACCTAGCTATTAGTACGCCTTGCTATCAATTAAAAAAAACTTGTTTTAGGCTCAAAAAATGCAATACAAAAAAGTAGGGTTAAGTCCGAAAAAGAAAATATTTTTTTTTATGACTTAAAGTTGTTTCCTCGCCCTAATATTTAAAACATGTTCTATTGAGACCCCTATCTAACTGTAAAAAAAAATCAGAAGGAAATTCGTGCTGCGGTAATGGAAAGTCGCCCCGTAAGTTTCTATATAGAGCTTATATCTTGAATATTGAAAGTAATATCAAAAAGAACAGTAACTCGTTCTGTCATTTGTAAATTTTAAAAGAAAATCGATAGAGATTCCAAATACCATGCTTTTCAGAGTTGTTGAATCGTCGGATTTAGACTCCATAGTTGAATTATTTGCTAATTATTTCAAATCCGTTTGTTCTCATGTGATTCCATATTCAACAAGAACCTCCAAGAAGGTATTTTTATTTATGAATGGAAACTTTCTTACTTGGTTCCTATATAAAAATCAGGTTCTAAAAATGATGTAGAAAATTATAGGGGTATTTGTAAACTCTCCGCAATTTCCAAATTGTTTGAAAGCATGGTGCAAATAAAGCTTGATTTTCTTACAAGTGAATATTTATCAGAAGTACCGCATGGTTTTGTATCAGGTCGATCATCTGTTACTAATTTAACTTATTTCACTTCGTACGTCACTAAAGCTATGGAACAAAAATTTCAAGTGGTCGACTTTAGTAAAGCCTTTGATTCTGTGAACCCATCAAACACTTCTGAAAAAACTTAAGATTTTTGGTATTCTTACTTTCTTCGTTGGTTATCGTCATATTTATCTTGTAGAACACAACAAGTTAAGATTGGTGATACATACTCAAAGAAAATTCAGTGTATATCAGGTATCCCGCAAGGTAGTCACCTAGGTCCGCTCCTTTTCATAACGTTCGTTAACGATATTGTCTCGGTCTTTAATTATTGTGAATGCTTATTATATGCGGACGATCTGAAAATATTTTCAAAAGTTTCGAGTTGGGACGATTGTCAACTTACGCAATCTGACATTGATTCTTTATCAAATTGGTGTCACATCAATGGCCTTAAATTCAATATCAAAAAGTGTAATACGTTTTCTTTTTCCAGAAAATCTTATATTTTGTTATTTAACTTTGTTTCAAGTATTAAAGACTTAGAAGTTATTCTTGATCCCTAACCTTCCATTAAAGGACAACTCGCTGGTAGGTTTCATAAAACGAAATAGAAAAGACTTTAAAGATCCTTTCGTGTTATTATCCTTGTATATATCTCTCGTCAGATCAATTTTGGAATACGCAGATGTTATTTGGAGTCCTATTTACATATGTAGTTCATTCTGATCGGATTAAACAAATTTAAAGTCGATATACAAAATACATATATATTTAAGAAAACTTTAGTCCTAGTTATGAGGCTAGATGCCAATTACAATAAAGTCGTTACAATCAAGAAGAAAAATTAATTGTGTAATGCTTATTAGAGACTTACTATGATACCATATTAAACGTCCATCTCTTTATGCCTTGGTACCAATCTATGTTCCCGCTAGGTCTAAGAGAGCAAGAGTCTTCTTATTCCAAAGAATTCACATGCAAAATTATGGAACTAATGAAACTTTATCAAGATCTATTGTATATTTCAATGAAGTGTCTTCAAATATTGACTTTTTTAATCTTAATCGTAATAAATTTAAAACTGAAGTTTTATATTTATTCACTTTTTAATTTGCTCTTGGAGTGCTTATATCTGTTAGCTGTAATATTTCTTGTAGATTAAATAAATAAATAAATATTCTGGGCTCAGTAAAACGGCGGACTAATTAATTTTGCTCTTCAATTTTTGTTCATAAAAATCATCGTTCATTTTTATTTTACATCATTTTCATTACCCACGGATTAAGGGTGTTTATCCATAATTGGTATCGCCGATATTTATTTATTTAGACTGACGCCTGAACAACGCTTCCAAATTGTTCCAATTTATTTTGGAAATCATGGCTCTGTTGAAATATATAAGGCGCAGAGTTTTGTTTAACGCTGAAGGTTAGCTTTGGTTAAATAGATACGTCCATAAACAAAAGTGCCATATTTGGAGTAGTTGGCCCTTACTTCTTTAAAAATTCAACATGTCACACAGCTTGTTCCAAAATTGGTTTATTGAAGGAAATGTTTGGGAACTGCATAGTTGCACGATATGGACTTGCAAATCAGCCTCCGACATCGTGCGATTTATCGCCGCTTGACTATTTTTTGTGGAATGCGTGAAGTTGTTATACTTAACCGATAAACCCGAAACGATTGACCACGATGGACAATATTTATCAATATACGGACACAATTGTTGGTAAAAGTCATTGAAAATTGAGCTTCCAGATTAGACTACAGCCAACAGAGCTATTGTAGTTATTTTCCCAAAATCATATTTAAATTTTAGTGACAGATGATTATGTTTCTAATAAAGTATACTTCATGTCAATTTAAAGAAATCATCTTTCATTTATTTCCATTTCCAAGTTTCATACATATTAAAAAACACCATTTATAATTTAATTACCTTTACAAATGACCTCCTTGATTCAGTTTTGACTTTCAACCTTCACATTTGATTTATTCCTATTTATTTGTTTTTCTAATCTCTATCCTCCAGACAAGATATACTAATCTCTGCTTTTCCATTTTACAAATTACTAGGATCAGCATGTCCAAAACTACCCGACGATGGACAACTACGTCTCTATTCAATGCGATTCTGTCCATTTGCCCATCGTGCTCACTTAGTGCTGGATGCTAAGAACATTCCATATCATACAATTTTTATTAATCTCACCGAAAAACCCGAATGGCTTGCTGAAAAAAATCCCCTTGGAAAAGTACCAGCTCTGGAATTGGCCAACGAGCAGGGAAATCCTATTTTAATTGAATCGCTTGTTATCTGTGAATACTTGGATGAAAAGTATCCACAAAATCCACTCCTTCCAAAAGATCCCCTCAAAAAAGCTCAAGATAAAATTCTCGTTGAACGTTTTGGCCCAGTGACTGGTTCGCTTCATAAAGTTCTTCTAAATGGACCGGAAAACTCTCCAGGAGCTCTAACTGATATCTCCCAGGGTTTGGATATCTTCGAAAAGGAACTTGGTGATCGTAAGACAACTTACTTTGGTGGTGATAAGCCTGGTTGGATTGACTACATGATTTGGCCGTGGTGTGAACGTGCAGAGATGTTAAAATATCTTCTTGGTGATAAATACGAAATGGATCAGGAAAGATTCAAAAATCTGGTATTATAAAAATGCTCTTAAAAGTTTCTTGTTTATTTACTAAATTCTATTCTAGATCAAATGGCGTGAGGTGATGATTGAAGATTCAGCTGTCAAGGGTTCCTATTTGGACGGAGAGACTCATGCTAAATTCATCAAAACACGTCGCACTAACACCCCCGAATACGACATGCTCGTGTAAGCATCATACTTAATTCCAAGAACACACTTAATTGTGAATTACTAATAGTAAAACATATTAACCAACAAAAAAGATGTGTTTATTAATTTTAGTGTTGATTTTTGTGTTGTTTGTTTTTATGCAAGTTTGTATTTATTTTAATTTAAATTATGATTTCAGAAATTCGACTAAGAGGCAGAGAACTGTTTGAAATCTACGAATCGACAAGGAGATTGATGGTTAAATTATATATCAAGATTTGAATCTTGAGTTTGGACGAACTTTTTTCTCTCTCTCTATCTCTTTTTCTATTTCTATGACATTCTCATAAAATTTAAAATAGTTATTTTTCTACGAATGCAATTGCACAAAAGTTGAGATGTTTTGTTTTTGTTACTTTTTTTTCTTATATATAATTTGATATTGTATAAATTTATCTTAAAGACTTTTTCTATCAACTTAATCTGGAATGTACGTTTGATAAAATGAAAAAATAAACAACAAATCACATACACACCTTGACTGTTTTCATCACTAACAGCTAAAAAATATTTCGTTTTTTCTTATTGTTATATTTTTGATGTTATTTATCTTATAATTTCTAGCTTTTAATATTCCATATTCTATAAGTTTTTGATTTTGTTTGACAACAAACATTCCTGGTCTCCAAACTCATACCATCTAGTACATACTACATACATTTAACAACTATCATATCATAAGGGAAACATGAAAGTCGAAAGAAATATGAAACTTTGTCGATAATTAAGACATGATCGCAAAACAAGACGCCTTGGAATTTCGAAAAACTGTATCACGAAAACCGTTCGTAATGAAAAATTGTATGAGATTTTCCACTACGAACCTATTTGTAAAGGCCCTAGCTCATAATGGACTGTAGCGCCACCTTAAGTAAGTAACCTATTTGTAAATAGTTTTTTTAGTCGGCATTCGTAAAAGTTTGCGATTACGAGGGAATTCGTGATATGGGTTCAATATCGGAACACTCATTTGTGTTACAATTATTGAAATGATAAGGTAGATCTGACCGATGTGGAATACACATAGTTCAAATTTAATATTTAAACTCTTGCTCTGAAAATTGTAGCTGCGGGCTTAAATGGCGATGCGCCATGCAAAAAAGAAATTCAAAAACAGACTGGTGGAGGTCATAACTTGGTTTTCCTCATCGCTCTTGTAACAAAATCTGCATATTATTTTAATGATTTAACATAAATTGGTGCAATTCCCGACTCAACGTGCATCTTTTGAAAAAAGACGTTGTATTAACTGAAAGTAGGTTTCACCAAACACTCGAGAGTTGGCTGTGCCTGGGGAGGGATAATAAAAAAGGGCCAGTCATCTTGCCATGTCAACAAGAATTGGAAATGGGCCGCCAAAGCTTTAACTTGTAATGTTTTTCAAGACTTACAATTGTTTTCAAAAGTTTCCCGTATAGAGGTAGGTATATAAGTTTAAGTTGGCAAAACTTTTTAACTGGAATTTACTTTGTTAACTGCAAGTGATTTATTTTAATTTTGGTTTGGCAGTTCCACATAAATAAACTGGTCACGTTCAGAAAATTTAAGGGACTTGATTTGCAGCACTGTATTTGGTATTGTAAGGAAAATATTACTTATTTCTTTCCAAATGTGACAAGGAACCTTTTTATATAAAACAATAGATTAAATTGTGCACAAAATAAATAAATTACAGTGTAATAAATGGGCAGGTTCAGGCCACATAAGGGACTTGAAAGCTAGGGAAGTTTCTAGCATCTTATTTTCCAGCTGCCAAAAAATTGCTTTCCAATTAAGGCAACTTTATTGGAAAGTTGACTGGAAAGTAATGGCCCAGTTATAGCTATCATTGAAATCAATCCGGAAATTTGTTTGAATAGATATTTAACTTTGTTTCTATTTGATTAGAAATGAAAGTTATATACTGATTGATCAGAAATCACACAAAGATATTACTTTAGTCAAGAAAAATCTCCATAACTACTCGTATAAAGTCGATTCCACTTATTTCAAAATGAAAGCTAATGATAGTTTTTATTTTGAACTGAGGGCTGAACTTTATTACTTATTTATTTATTTATTTATTTATTTTCTGCACAATTCTATTTGATGTTTCATGTAAAAGGGTTCTTCTGAAATTTGAAAAGGAATAAGAAATATTTCCGTGAAATATAAAATTCAATCGAGATGAAATTGTAGCTTGCCTGAGAGGTGATTGTAGAAAATTTGGTTTTTGGTAGCTTTGTAAATTTATTCTAAAAATTATTTATAAACTAATTTTGTTCAGCGATAGAGCTCACTTTTGGTCAAATAGATAGTGACTTTTTATTCATCAGATGAATAACCATGGTTTTAAAAAGACCTCGCGGTGCAAAATTTCACACAGCTCTTGCATGTCACTCAGCTAATTCCCACAAATGTTTGCTAACCGTATATTTTAAGGTTTGGTATCCGGAACCGTGTGTTTAAAGCAGTTTAACTATTTTTGTGGGAATATGTGCAATCACTGATAATCCCGAAACGATTGAACATTTGGAGGACAATTTTAGCCACGTTATTGTCTTAGTATGTCCACAAATATCAAAATTTGGACCACAAGGTTAAACTACGTTCAAGCCAGCCAAGGCAGTCATTATTCACCACCTTGTTAAGATTATTATGCCAACAGATTATCTTTAGAATAGAATATCTTTCATGACAACTTAAAAAATAATCTTTTTTTTATTCCTTTAAAAAGCTATATGCATATGTACCTCTAAAAAACACACCCTTTCCCAGGAAGTTTTAGAATCCCTACACCTTTCTAAGGCATTAAGAACCACACCTTCAGCAGCGTTAGACACTCTCCTCCATCCGACACCCACGACATCTTATAATAGCTTATAGCTTATAAGACTCAACGCCTCATCTCAATGGACCAACAACAATGTAGGGCACTCTATCTTTTTGAACCTCTTTGGTTCTATACCAAAGTACACAGACTACACTATTCCTAAACCCGTATTTGGAAAAAAAATTCCCAGGTATCCATTCCATCCAGAGATTATATGTGAAGACAAAAAACTCCTGGATAACAAAAGCATTCATTTTTATACAGATGGATCCAAGACAATTGAGGGAGTTGGTAGTGGTGTGTACTCTAATCATTGTAGCGTCTTCCAAGCGGACATTTTAGCGATCAAAGATGTTCTCTCCTGGCTAAGAGAAAACGTGATATCAACTCCTGATATACGCATCTTCTCTGACAATCAGGCTGCTATCAAATCTCTTGACGGTGTCTCAACCAAATCTCAAACGGCCCTCGATTGTCGATCGTCTATTATGGAGATGGCGCAGCAATTTAACATTCACCTCTGTTGGGTGACGGGCCACAGAGACATCACGGTAAATTGTAGAGCCTATGAACTCGCTTAAAAATGGTACTGTTATGCCTATTTCACCTGAAAGTTAGGAGAAAGGTATTGACAAACTTCTGCTAAAAGAAACAGCTCTTGCGATGCCAAACTCTAGGTGGCACAATTTACCAAAATGCGCAGCACAAAACTCATATGGCCTTCACTGGGCCTAAAGCGCTCTAAAGACTAGTTATCTCAAAGCAGACTTCATATTAGGTCCCTAATAGGTGTCCTTACGGGACATTGTCTTATAGGCAGACACGTGCAATACGACTTGGTGTAGCCTCAAATGACTTCTGCAGGAGCTGTATGGACGAGGAAGAAGAGGAAACAATCTCTCACCTTCTCTGCACTTGCCCTGCTCTTTCACTAAGACGCAAACTTCATCTGGGAGACTACTCTTTTGATAATCCCAGTGAACTAGCTAAAAAGGATATCAAATATCTTCTTCGTTTTATTAAAAGCTCAAAATGGTTCGCCTAGTAAGAAGTTATTACTAATACTCTAGATTCGTGTGTAGATTCACAATGGGCCTTTTCTTTTGGCCTAAGTGTGTGGATTCTAAATCTGCAGCCACGTTAACCTAACCTAATACCTTTCTAAACTGGTCCTAAAATTGTCTGTGTAATTTTACTCTTTAAACCCGCAAGTCCGTTTGTTGTATATTTTGTTGGCTTCTAAATATGCATTATTAAAGTGTATAAATAAATGAAGTCATCCATTTATTTATTGTACACTGTTTGTATTCCTAATTAAGTGAGTCAATAAGCGGGGTATACTGTATTTATGTTTTAATGTTTAACTATTTACAGAACATTCAAAAGTAATCGTATTTGTTCATCGAGCTTTTAAAGCTTAGCAATTTTTGTTTAAAATGTATAAAATATCAATTCATCTTAATTTATAGCTCAGTACAACCAGTACCTCGAGTAAAACGTGAATTTGATTGCTCAATTAAATTAATAATAACATAAACATGAATGGTGGAAAACATTTTGGAAAAGGTAAAAGAATTAAAAAAAAAGTAATCGTTCTTATCTAAATTATTTGTGCGCCCCAAAAATACCTACGTTCTTAGATAAATAAGTTTAAAATTGTATAAACTTAGAGATATAAACACATGGTGTATGCTGTATTTATGTAGGTTTGAAAACAAAACGTATAATTTTAAATACTACAAGAAAAATAAACGGTGATGTTAAAAAGTGAAAAAAGAAGTGTTCCATTATCTAGATTATTGTTGCAAAGAAAAACTACCTATGACTCCAAATTAAAAAAAAAGTTTTTGGGTAATATTCCTAAAATCTCTAAAAATGAACATGTTATCATCAATAGATTCTTGCACATTTAGTTTGTGTATCTTTGTGGTTATATTATAATGTATTTTGGAACGTTGGAACTTATATGCTTTTGAATCTGCTATCTTATCATAAAAGACCACCACAACATTAAGGAAACCAGCTGTTTTTTTTTTAATATTAACAATTTTGTAATGCTATTTATAGCTTAAATCCACGCAAAAAAGTGCTTACAACTGGACTTAGATCAAAATTTTGGTATCTAGAAACCCGAAAAATCCAAAATCAAAGATTCGAAAATTCTTGCCAATTTTTTATTTTATGTGTATATAATTAATTATTCGGTATTTTTTGAAATTTGTATATTTTGTAAACTCTTATTTCTGGACCAAACTTTGTTGTATAGTCCATACACTAATAGAACTATAGTTTAGGAGTACTGTATTTGCTTCCTTTTCATGATGTAATTATTCTCAATGTTTTTTAACAAATAATAAAAATGATTTCAAAAAATGTAAAAAAAAACAAAAACTTAATATACTCCTTTCATTAAATTAATATCAGAAGCATGCAAAGTGTTTTATAAAAGTCTCGACAGCAAATTATTATAATTATTATAATATTGTATTTTATTTTAGTGCTATCGCTCTTTTTGGATTTTAAATTTTCGTGATTCTGGATTTTCTGACATCGTTTTTTTTGTTGTAATTTGGGATTTTGCGTTTTCTGGATTGTGCCCGTCTCCCCTAACAACTATTTCTTATGGGCTCTTTTAAATTCAATTACTTTTTAGACTGAATACTGACCAACTTACAATGGAAATTTCCAAATTTCAAAATGGCCAATTTCGTGCATCATTAAATTCAAAAACAATTATGCGTTATACCAATGCCCTTATATTAAACTAGGGATGGACAGTAAATCATTTTGAGGTAGAATGCGTTTAGTCTTAGTATCCTGATTTTTCATTACCTAGCCTATTACCGCGGAAAAATAATTGAAGTTAGAAACAGTAGTTATATCACGTTTCATACGGCCAAACATTTCCTAAAATAATTTAGACTTTTTCAAGGATGTGATTGGACAGCTGCCAAAAAATTGCCTTGCCAACTTTATTGGAAAGTTAACTGCAAAGTTAGTCAAAAAAAAATCTCCCTAACTATCAAGTCAAGTATAGTTATGTCAAAATGACAGTTGATCATGTTTTTTCTATTCAACTGAAAGCTGAACTTTATTACTTTATGAATTATTTAATTTCTGCACATTTCGATTTGATGTTTTGTAAAAAAAGGTTTCCTTCTCAAATTAGGAGATAAATAAGTAAAACTACTTTACAATACAAAATACAAATTGTGATAAACTTTTAAGCTTACCTCAAAATTGTGTTGTAAACAATAATGTCTTTGGTAGTTTTTGTACGATGAACTGAAGGTAGAGCAAAGTTAAGAGTTTGAAATGTATGACACTTGTAAAACAAACTAGTTGCCCTGGTCAAAATTTAGGTTCAAAGAATGAATTTGCTGCAAATTAAGTCCCTTATGTTGTCTGAACCTGCCCATTTTTTCCAGACCTGTAAACTAAGTTTTGATATGTGAAGGGTCATCGTATAATACTTCTTATTTCGAACATTCTGCTAATCACTATTGAATCTGTCTTCTTTTAACATTTGACAACTAAAACAATTCATTCAAAGTTTTTTTGACATTGGTATTAGTGATAAGTAATATTCCAAATAAAACCTCTTATTGGAAGACCCAATAGTTTTTGTCAAAGAAAAATGAAATTACTTGTGAGAAAACGTTTTTCGCAAGGGACAATTTATGTTTATGACAAACAATAATTTCAATTCCAATTTGAATCAAAATATTTGAAAGGTATATAATATTATAGTTGGAGTCTTTTGAGGAAAACTATTTTGACGTCTAACATTTCATCTGACTTCCACGCATTTTTAAAATAAATTAAAAAATGACAAATCAAAAATTTAGAGCCCGGTTTAAAAATGGATTGAAATCGAATCGAATCGAATTATTTTAACAAATAAGTGGAAGAAGGAAAAGCTATAAGACATCAAAGGGAATCATCTCAAAGTAGTCGACTGTGAAAACCGTGAAACATCAATGAATAGATATTTTAAGTTTCTTGCTGATAAGTATTTTTATAGAATTTCATTATCAAGTTAATTTACTTATTAATATGGTTATGTATCATGAAAAGTAGAATGACTCGCTGTTTTTTCTTTGTTATTTGATTTTTGATCTTTAGATATGGATGGTTAATGAAATTGTTTATCTTTAAAAAATCTTTATAACTGACAACAATATCTATAATATTAAATCTTCGATAGGTTATAGATTTTTTTTCTTAGTCAATTCAAAGAAACCCACAACATAATCTTTTTTTCTATTTTTGATTCGTCAATATTAATTTGAATAACTTTTAAAACCATTAGTAGACTTTTTTTGAAAACAAACCTTTTTATTTCTATCACCAGGATCTGCATTCCCTACCTTCCCAGAAGATGATAAACAATTACGTCTTATCTCAGCTCGATTCTGTCCTTACGGACATCGTGTTCACTTAGTTCTTGACTCCAAAAATGTTCCCTATCATACATTGTACTGCAATCTTACTGATAAACCCGAATGGCTACTAGAAAAAAGTCCACTTGGTAAGGTACCAGCCCTTGAATTGCCCAACGAAGACGGTTGCCCTGTAATTATGGATTCACTTGCTATTTGTGAATATTTGGATGAGAAATATCCCCAAAATCCCCTATTGCCACGAGATCCACTCAAAAAACTTCAAGAAAAGAATCTGGCAGAGAAACTTGGCGTTGCCGCAATGCCAGCTGCCTTCAAATTATTTGTGATGGGCCCCATCAAATCTCCCGGTTGTATAGAAGAAATGGAAGAAGCAATTAAAGTTTTCGAAGATGAACTTGAAAATCGTAAGACCCCATACTTTGGTGGAGATAAACCTGGATGGGTGGACTACATGATTTGGCCGTGGTTTGAACGTTTGGCTATGGTTAAATATGTCTATGGTGAATCACATGATTTGGATTATGCAAAACTTAAGAATTTGGTGAGTAGACAAAACTTGTTTGTTTGCTAAGAATTAGTTCAGACAGTTCTGACATTTTGAAAATTAAATTTTAGGCGAAATGGATTGAACTTATGAAAGAAGATGCAGCTGTCAAATTAATGTACTTAGATGGAGAAACCCATGCCAAATTTGTCAAAACTAAGCAGGCTGGCAACCCAGACTATGATATGTTAGTGAAACAATAGATACATTTCAAAAATATTATTTTAGGCTCAAGTTAACAAAGATTTAATTTAAATGTCACATTAATGGATCAAAATAAAGATGGAGTAATAATAATATAATATTTGTAATTGAATGTTTTTCTAAAATCATTTTTAACCTACCTGAATGGTTTCGGTTTTAAAAAGGAAATTACTGTTTGTTATAACGGATAGATGTTTATGATAAAAACGATCTTATAGGTAACATATGTACATGCATGACAGTTACGGGCCAAATAATTAAGTTGCTGTGTTTGAATTCAACTTTAAAAAATTGTAAGTTTATTTTATTATTTTTTATCTGTGTTGCAAATAAGTGGCAAAAATTCGGCTTATGCTTTAACGGTTGCGTTAAATTTTAGATGGATAATTTTTTTAAAGTTTTGTATGCATATAAAACAATTAGTTTCTAAAAGTTAAAATTGTTACGTTTTTTTAATAATATATGACGTCATAACATCGTTAATAAACTCATTGTTGATGTGCCAAACAGCTACGATTTAGAAAAACTCACAGCTCAGCAGCTGAGTTGAAAGTGTTGAACTGTCAAAGTGAAAGATTTGCTTACAGATAAGTAAATGTTGTTTTTTCTTGTTGGCCTGAAAAAAAAGCAATTAATAATTTCAAAGCCATTTATAATCTAAATCGAATCGTAAATTTTAAGGAAATTTAGAGCGGCTTCAATTTTTCCTTCGTTATTTATTTTGTGATTTAAAGTTAAAAACATATATTTGTATTATGTTATCTTGACAAATCAACAATTTTTGACAATTATCGTTATAAAAAGTTCCAACAATTTGTGCCAATAACACTTGAACAATCTTGTTTGACATAACACAATTGGCCAGTTTATTTTCTAAGATCTCAGAGATTTCTGTATTCTCAGAAAAACAACCAAAATTTCGAACTTTTGCTCTAAGAAATCTGAGAACAGTATTTTAATGATTTGATTTTTCAAGAATTTTTTGTCGCACAATTTAAAAAGGAAATATAAAACTTATTTTATTTGTAGCTAAGAATGAATAGTAAATTGTGTTTATATTTCATTCTCCTGCTCTGTTAACTCGTCTGAGAAAATGCTCAGAAACCTCTGAAATATAAACTTTCCAAATAGTTAATAATTGTTCAAAAAAGAACAGCTCTCTGGGCTATCAAAAAAAATCAAAAAATACCCAAAATTATATGGTATATTTGGTTGTCTGATAGAACAGCTAATTCAAAATTCGGTCAAAACTAAACGAACCTGAAAATGTATATCAAATTGACTTTGATAAAAATCTGGTGAATTATTAAAATTATCAAAAGTTATGTTTATTTTTTGACAGCTATTTCAATTGAACTATTGAACTCGTTCAAAAAGGTGTGTAGAAATTAACTATTCCAAGTTGCTTATCCAACATGTGATTGAACGCAGCCAATAAATCAGTTGCCTATTTTACTTAAACACACATTATTTTGTTGATGCATTTTAACTCAACTTTAACAAATTGAAGTTTCTTGTATTCTTGTTTGTAACTTTGAGTTTCAGTTTAAATTATTTTCTGGTCACAAGGATGAGTTTAAATATAAAAAAAAGATTTTTCATCTCCAGCGTTGATTTATTATTTGAACAGAAAAAAAACAGCCACAATATCTCTTACAATTCTTCAACATCCATAAAAGGCCAAAGGGGTATGCTCATTTTCGGCCCGGAGTGTACACCAATGAATTTGGTATCAAATTAAAGGTTGTTCTAAGCCGGATATATCTGCAAAAATATTTTGTCCATAACTCATGGGACATCCGAGATATTTGAGATTGAAGTTTGAAATGTCCAACCATTAAAAATCAGCACTTTTTCGACATAAATGCTAATATCTTTGGATACAGAAAAGTTAGAAAAATCAAAAAGGTATTAAAATAAAGGTGTCAAAAATATCTTTTAAAATGAAGCTAAAATTACATTTCTATGATTTATATATTTTGAGTTATTTTTAATCAAACCTTTGAATAACAGCATTTTTTAGGCAAACTTTTGTACAATAATATCTTTTAAAATTCAATGATGATATTAATTTTGTTTGGCACCAATAAGTGGCTTAGTTACCAACCTTTATTTTCTTATATAATTGTTTAGGGTTTCTTTAACAATTTATTCATTTTGCCAATAATAATTCAAAAATATGCTCTTTAACAATTTATTCATTTTGCCAATAATAATTCAAAAATATGCTCCCAAAATACACGCTTAAGTTATAATGAACTTATTTTGTTTAGTTGTGGAACCTATCAATTGAAACAAGCGCGATCTTATTACGGGGAGCATATCCCAAATGATGGCTCATATCTAATAGAAATAAACATGGACCCAACCAGCAGTCTCCCAGAAGGTTTACCCCCTACAAGATATGCTAAATTATTACAAGGTAGGATTCAAAACAGGCATATAAGCCGGAGAGTATATTTTGTTTACATTTTATATAATAATTATCAACAGGGCAGAGAAGCGTTTGAACAATATTATTGCAATTGCCTAGTAGGTCGAAGAACGGTTGGATGCTGTGCTCATGTTATGACCATAATATGGTTTTTACGTTGGGCAATATATGAGAGCAATTTAAGACCCCCTCCTCAATTTTTAAACAACCTTTTAGTGACCTATGATTCAGATTAGAATTATGTTTTGCCAAACCCATAGCCATTAAAATTATTTATTTTTCTTTGAATTATTATTTAGTTTATAATTATTTATTATTTTTCTTTGAATTAATTTAGTTTTATTTTGTCGATATAGTGATAACAACTTCTTTTTTTATTCTAATATTTCCACCACTTTAATAAGAATTATTTATTTTTTGTTTTAATTTTTCCACTATTACTATAAGAATTATATTTATTTTAGTGTTAGGTTTAATTTTTTTTTTGTATTTTGGGAGCATATTTTTGAATTATTATTGGCAAAATGAATAAATTGTTGATGAAACCCTAAAAAATTATATATGAAAATAAAGATTGTGAACTAAGCCACTTTATTGGTGCCAAAAAAAATTAATATCATCATTGAATTTTAAAAGATATTATTGTACAAAAGTTTGCCTAAAAAATGCTGTTATTCAAAGGTTTGATTAAAAATAACTCAAAATATATAAATCATAGAAATGTAATTTTAGTTTCATTTAAAAGATATTTTTGACACCTTTATTTTAATACCTTTTTGATTTTTCTAACTTTTCTGTATCCAAAGATATTAGCATTTATGTCGAAAAAGTGCTGATTTTTAATGGTTGGACATTTCGAACTTCAATCTCAAATATCTCGGATGTCCCATGAGTTATGGACAAAATATTTTTGCAGATATATCCGGCTTAGAACAACCTTTAATTTGATACCAAATTCATTGGTGTACACTCCGGGCCGGATGTCCCTTATAAAATGAGCAATCCCCTTTAATGTGTTCATGCAAAATATCTCAAACTTACATACGCTTCGAACTAACTTCAACCCCGTTCCAAACTTTATATAAGAACATCAACTCCTTACTGCTGGAACACAATGGTGACGGAGCCGGAGTCGTAACCGGGATACCTGTCAAAATATTAAAAGTATGCAAATGCAGATGCACGAACACAACGCGACGGAACTGGAATCGGAGCTGCAGCCGGAGTCGGAAGAGTTGACCAACTTTGAACTTTGACGTACGACACTTTTGACGTCTATCATTTTTGGCACATCAAATTTGATTTCGTGGTTTGTGTTTCTGCATTAAATTAATATTTTTCATTGTGGTTGTTTGAATAAATAAAAAAAAAGTTAAATTAAATCAATAAACAGTTAAATTAAATCAAATAAAAGTTAAATTAAAGAATACAAAATGGATGACTCGGAAAAAATTGTTCAAGCGGTCAGTGAAAGGCACGTCCTTTCGAATTTTCAAAACAGACACTACAAAAACAATGAAATTAAAGCAAAGGAATGGGTAGCAATTGACCAACAGTTGAATATGCCAAGTCTGTCGTACGACGCATTGTGTGCGTACTTTATGTTAACGTATGACAAGCTGTGACAGCTATTCCGACTCCGATTTTTGTATTGTGTTCCAGCAGTTAGATGTCAATGCTTTATTTAAGGAAAGCTGTAAAGCTACAGGCCTCACTCAAAAAATATATCGGTCGTTTTATTGTACTTCCGGTTCCGATTACATCTCTTCTGTTGTGTTAAAATGGAATTTAATTTAATGGATTTATTTTAATTACAAAAAAAATTATCAGAATCCTTAAAAAAAAACAAAAATTATTATTATTTAAATATTTAAAGAGATTTATTTTGTAATTTTTAATTAAGATAAAAATAACTTTTAAATGGAATTTGAAAAAAGTTCATAGTGTAAATTATGTACAAGTATATAATATTTTTTTTATCCTCGCATGTCTTATGTATACAGTTACAGTTACTTAAATACATACATACATATATTCGTTCTTATACTCCTGTTTTTTTTTTTTTGTATTTATTGTAAGCAAACTATTCGTTGGTCACTCCAAACATTTCAATTTTGTGCATAACAATTTTTTTTTTTTAATAACTTAACACACGCGAAAATCCTTATTTTAAAAAAATGTATTCAATCATTTTTCAACTCAATGGTGATGAGTTTTTTTGTGATCCATCATAAGATCTGTAGTTGGAAATCTTTTCGTGCATGTATCACAAATTTTATCTAAATCCCGAGCCGGAGGAGTTCGCATGGCTTGACTTAGTAGAGTTTTACGATGAAAGCTTCTTACTGACCTAGGATAAACTGATAATCGGTCACGCGATTCGCGAGTATAATTAGGACTATCTCGATCTCGGGCATTTGACTGAACTCACGCTTTGAAAAGCCCACCCGTATGATGGTGTCGTCGACTGTACCTCACTACTTCTGTTTCGGATGATGACTTTTGTGGGACTACGTTGCGCTGGTTATTGAATAAGGCTAATTCTGATTCTGTGTGCTGAGTATTTGTGTGGCGTACCCATTCAGCCGGTGTCGTAAAAGACCTAGTGGAATGATAGAGAAATCAGTATTTTCACAAGACGCGACAATATTTAAAGTAAATTACATTGTGCATAGGTCGCAGATGAGTGTTACATGATCCCCTGATACTTGATGAGGCTGCAATAGCTTTTATGTTATAGAAATTGTCACAACACTGCCTATCGAACCTACTTACCGACATTCGTCTTCGTTTCTTTGGCACATACACCGACTTGGAAGTGGAAGACGATTGATTGAATGCACTGGAAGAATTGTCAGAATCCTTGTCCGGTTCGGGCTTCTCCATGTGGCTTTCCATGTGTCGCACCCACGACTTGGGCTCGTCAAATGAGGTCTTACAAACATCACACACTAACCGCGTATAGGGCATGTGATCCATGCTGTCCAATGGCGGTTGACTGAGGTCTTCTTCGCCGCTTGTTGGAGCCTCGAGTTTTATCGGTGCTGGAATCCCCGAGCGTGGATTTTTTAGTTTGAGGACAATTTTCGGAAGGCCCGCCGACGATGGGGACACATCACCTCCACCCGACGGATCATGCCATGAATCGGTTGGTTCCTCTTTAATATGACAGCAGTTCATGGGTTCCTCTGGGGTTGACAACGGGTCAATGGGTAAACTTATTCGACGAAAGGGTTGACTATGTGCAACTGCTGACTTTTCTTCCATGGAATGGTTATTGTGATGTAGATCCGTTCGCATTGTTAGTTTTGGTGCTGGAGCTAGTTCCATGGGGCTGTCTATTTCTGAGGATTCAGCACATCCAGAACAGCCACTTTCTCTGCACGAAACACGTACACTCGGTGGACACTGTGCATTTATTTCAGGTGGATATGAATAATTTCCATCGACGACGGGTTCTGGATCGATGGCAACATCTTTGTTCACTGATATTCGTCCGCCCAGAGAATTCGAATTAACAACTCGAAGGAGACCTATATGCGGTGGTTTTGGCGACTTAACTATAACTGGACTTTCTTCTGGAAGCACAGATGCACCTAAACCTCTAAGTTCGTTGGCAAAACGTGATGTATTGATTTCTCCATGATTTGATTTGGAATAATCGCAGCTATTAACCTCAGAGCTGCTATTGGGAGGAGCAGCACGACACAATCCACGGATTTTCAATAATTCTCCACCACGAAGAACTTCACTTAGGACTTCATTTGGGACAGTTGCTTCCCCACTGTACATATACTGAACTAAAATTTGAATGGTGCGTTGTGTTAGGTCTGGTGGAAGAACAATATGTAATATTCCAGTAGACGAAGTCGATGGTAGAGTCGAGTCAAAAATTGTAGCGAAGAACTGTTAGAAAACAAAAACTGATCATATCTTGATATTCTTTGTATATTATAGGAAGGCGTACCTGGCTAGAAGAGCTGAGGATAAATTTGTGCGCTGAAATACCCATTTTTTGAATACCAGGTTCTGGGTTGCTGCTGTATAGAAGGACATCGGCAAATCGTTCATTTCTTCAAATAAAAATAAAAGCAAATCATCAATACAAAGAGTTGATACAAATTTAATAAGTCTTCGAGGAATTTTACCTGAATAAAGTTGATATGGCCGTGTTTAAGTGTGTTAAATGGGAATCCCATTTCAGGTGATAGTTTTCAACTGTCATAATTGTTTCTTTTTTGTTAGCTTATGTATTACAACAAATTCAGTTAAATGCTGAAAAAAATTAAATATATTATACAATTTTGTTTTAAAACAATGAATATATGTAAGTATTTTTAAAATTGACTGTTTATATTGTAATTTTTTTATTTCAACAAATTTGGAATTTTTTATCTATGTATTTTACTGAAAATTCATAAAACAGTTACTCCATTTTAAGCTAACTCAAGCACAGCGCCTCCTAGAACTCGAAATTGTTTTTCGAAAATCATTTTTATTGTTGTGTCAAGAAATATTGTGCAAGTGTCATTGTTCCAAATTGTTAGAATATTTTAATAACGACAATTGTTAAAAATTTGTTCATCTGTCATTTAGAAAATAATGTTGTTATAATAACTTTAAATTGCGATATAAATAACGACAGAAAAATTAAAGCTGCTTATAACTTGCTTAGACATTTAAATAAAACAAAATATTTCTTAAATAACATGTTTACTTGTTTTTTAATAAAGATGAAAATAAAAAAGAGGATTCGATAAAAACATTGATTTATTATATAATGGAAGTTTATAGTTCCATTTAGATGGCGTATGGATTTTAAATTCAGTTTCTCCCTAACCCAATAAAAAACAATTACGAGTACTGTTTCTAAACAAATCAATTACTTTGACAATTCCTTGCTTCCGAGCAGAGTTATGGATTTTTAAAAATTGTAACTATTTGACACTTCAAGATTAAGTATAATAACGATGTGACAACGTCATATTTTTACAAATCGTAATCCATGCCTATGCAGGTTGATACCCATTAAGTAATTTCATTTGCTGTTAACTGCATTCTTTGACCAATGAAACTAGTTAGTTGGTCAAGTGTTATAAACTTCAAACTGGGACATTTATTCCAATAACCTCTACTTTAAGTATATCATTCAGGTTATGTTAAAGTGGCTGTCCAAGATGGAAACGGACACACGGACCAGTTTAATGGCCCATTGTGATACCACATGAATCTTCAGGCTTCATCCTAAGCTCAATGGAACCAGTTTGAGTCCCTTACGAAACGTGAGAAGCTGATAATAATTATATGATTTAGATCGTTTAGATCATTAAAGAAGAATTCTCCTAGGTAATTCCTGCGTTTTCGAGCCAGAGCAGGGCATGTACAGAGAAGATGAAGAAATGTTTCCTCCTCTTCCTCTTCCATACAGCTTCTGCAAAAGGCATTTGGGAATACGCCTAGTCTCGTGGCGTGCTTTCCTATTTGACAGTGTCCGGTTATGACAACTATTATCGAGCTTATAGGCGATCTGCTTAGAGATAGCAAGCACCTTGAACGTTTTAAATCCAGTGTTGGCTAGATGTTTTTTGT
Source organism: Eupeodes corollae (assembly GCF_945859685.1). NCBI lineage: Eukaryota > Metazoa > Arthropoda > Insecta > Diptera > Syrphidae > Eupeodes > Eupeodes corollae. The sequence goes on from NC_079148.1 coordinate 116,009,164, forward strand.
GACACGTGGTGATGTTGTTCCACTTGGTTTTTGCTTTTTTCATAGCGCCTTGCATTAGCAACAGTATTAGCAACAGTTTACAAGTAGTGATTGGTATGCCAGTATGAGTCAAACGTGGTAGGATGGGCTGCACTGTACCGTTCCTGGTGTGTTCATCTGCCTTACAGTTACCTGGAATTGTCTATGAAAAAGTTCTCAGACAAGCTACAAGCCCATCTTGGACATTAAATAGAATTGTGCAAAACAAATAATAAGTTACAGATTATTAAAGTTTATCTTTAAGTTAATTGAAAAATCATGATTAGCTGTCATTTTGACACAATGGAAATGGACCTGAGAGGAAGAGAGATATTTCTTGACTCACTTTCTAGCCAACTTTTCATTAAAAAATATTTTGGCAGCTGGCCAATCAGATAAAAGACACTTGCCAAACCTGTCTAATCTTAACGTTCAAACGTTAAATCACAATGGTTAGAAAGAGAACGGACATCAGGTGTTGTATTCAAATTATTTAATAATCGAAAATAAATGGACAAGTCGATTGCCTACATAGAATATGGATCGTTTGACTTACACTATGTTCAATCATTTGTAAACGGCAAAAAATCTAACCTGAAAGAGTCAGTAGTAAACGAAGAACAGTTTTATTTGTAATATGGTTTTAAAACAAATAGTTCAATTTTGTATAGCTCATGCGTCAACAATGTATTGAAATTATTTAAATTCGTTACAAAAATGGTTAACATTTTGTATACACAGTTCGCAGTTTTGCAACACAAGTTTCCTGACCGTGTTATTTCTCAAAAAGGTCATAACTATTGTACATAGTGATCACCTGTAGAATTTTTTTTTCTGGGAAAAGGATTTGTTGTTGCAACAGTAGCCGTGCCTTTTATACCTTCCATACACCTCGCGTCGTTGCGTCGGTGGCGTTGGTTTGAAAAACTCTTTAATCTAACGATAGTTTTTTTTTTTTTTACACAATATTGAAACAAAATTAGCAAATTGTTTTCGTAAAATTTTTATTTGATAATAGCGTTAATGTCTAGATCGAGGGGAAAATGCGATTGAACATTTTGACTCGCCCGTTGGCTCGAAGTTGGGGGTACCTTTTTCCGTCATCGGTCATATCTCAGAAACGAGTAGAGAAATCGACATAAAATAATTTTTTTTACAGATATTAACTCAAAGATATACTTAAAGGACATTCAAAAATATTCTGTATTTATTTACAAATCAAAGTGAGTCATTTGGTAGCCTTCAAAAATCTCACAAAAAAATGATACTATCCAATTCAATTAAATTGTATTTTACATATGTACATACATATTTAAAATTGCATTCAAAATTAGTGTGAATACTAACTTTTTTTTTAAATGAAAAAGAACCTGAATCCTGAAATATTTTACAGCCAAAAAATTAAATTATCTTTCGAATAATTTAAGGCTCATATTATTGAGTTGCTCCAAAAATAAAACTAGTTTTAAAAGGGTTACAAGTTTTAAGTTATTGAAAAATTTGATTTAGATTTTTAATCAAATGAAAAAAAATCTCGAAAAAATAATTATTTAATCAACATTTAAATCTAATTTCTATGAAACTTAAAAAAATATGGAGTCCGCCAATAACTTTTTTTTGAAAATTCTATAAAAACATCGAGTGTAGCTTCGGCTGTGTGGCACGTAGCTACGTCCTGTTGAAATTAAATGTTGCCAATATCCTTCTCTTCAATTTTTGTGAACAAAATTCGTTCAACATGGCCCGATAACGCCTTGCTCATTTTCGAAGAAAAATGGCCCAATTATGCATCTAGACCGAAATTTGCACCAAACAGTGACCTATTTTGTGTATATCGGCTTTTCAATGTGTGCTTGTGGGTTTTCTGTGCCCCAAATGCGACAATTTTGCTTGTTTACATAACCGCCAAGATCAGAATGAGCGTCATCTGAACAGAATATTTTTTTGGCAAAATCGGAATCTTCTCTAAGATTTGTTCCCAGCGTTTTTCAAACATATACACAACCATATTCATTCAGCGGAAGGATAAAACTAATTATCTGTCAAATCAGACATGAACTAAGTGTTACCATTCACGAAATAAACACTAGTTGAAAAAAAACGTTAGATGGTTGACCCTAACTAGATTTTCCGTAAAACTGGTTTTAAAGAAACTCAATAACAGAAGAAACATCTAATTATAAAAATTCGACAGAAAATTTGTTCAAACTTCAAATTTTTATTTAATACTTTTCAAATTTCTTTGGATGAATATTTGGTTTATTGCAAACCATCAGTGGGTGATTTGCTTCACGGCTTTTATAAATTCATGGTTTCAATTCTGTACAAATTCCAAATTAATTTTATTTAAATCACTTTTTTTAACCAGTTTGTCCAAATTTTATGTCATTATTACTGTTTTAAGGCATCTCATTGTCTTTTTGAGATGAGACTTTCCTATACAACCCTTTTTGTTATCAGTTATACACCACATTTTTTACTTAACACAAAGAATCCCAATGTTAATAAAGTCTGATTGGAATATAGATTTAAACAGCCCTTCGATTCATCTTCACGAGAATTTAGATATGTTTAACAATTAATAACAATTATTACTATTTCAAATAAATAGACACTTTACCCCCAATAAGCAATTGAAATAAATCATTTGAACATAACAATATTTCCATAACATAGCAAATTCACCCTTAAATCAATATTTAAATACACATCTCTATATGAAATGTATGTACTTTGAAAGTTCGTTAACAAACCCATTTTTAGCAGAAAAATAAACGCTATCAAGGACCAAACAAAATCGATAAATCAATAAAATAAAAAACACACACGTCTGCTTGGTGGCTTTGTGGATATAACAAAAGCAATAAGTTATATCTCAGCGAGAGTCCATATAAAATATGTATTAAAAAAAACAAAAAGGGGATGCAAACATAAATGGAATTGGCATGCAAACATTTTTAAGGACTCTCTTTTTTCCTAGTTTCCATCGGGATTCATGAATTACTCTCCTAAACCTTCAAAGTAAAATCTGGATAGACAAATTTAGTAAACAAAAAATATTCTATGGCGATAAGAAAAATCTTTGGCGCGCGAAATGTATACGTTTATGAGACTGCCTCGCATAGTCTTGAATGAAATTATAAGTGGGTATTTTATAAACAAAGCCAGGCACATCACCATCATCAAAAAAAAGGAAGATATATGCGACGGCGACGGTGGCGGTGGGCGGTTCAATTCAACTCAACACTCCTTGAAAAACATGGCTCCATTCACAAAGGCGAGGCCATAATCGACCTCGAATCCTCATCATCATCATCACATATTTTTTTAAAATAAAAACACAAACCTCTATCGAGGTATAACTATCGACAGGTGGAGCATATCAAAAGTCTACTCTTAAAGCTCGCTCGTTCAATATCTTCACCACAATATATCTAAGATACGAATATGTACTTGAGATATTAAAATAATTCAAAAACGGAAATAGTTTTATTTACCTTTGTTTGCAAATAATTGTACTCAAATTATTCCTATTTTCGTCTGCACATATGTTACAAAAATACACTTCCATGGGTAGAGTAGCTATGAAATGAACTGTTTTAACTTCATATATTCCAATTCCAACAAATGTATATTTTCCACACAAGCGATCAATAAATTTTAATCAATATTAATGGTGGCCAAAGATATATTCACTTATTATTATGTGTGTTTTTTTTGTTTTATTATTTTGCTGTCCAAACAAAGAAACTCGAGTAATTCCCGCCTTTTGGTTAGACGTTGTTTTTTTCCGTTCTTCAACCCTCTGCCACCCTTTTAACTCAATAATAATTCTCCTCGAACCGCCCGCCGCCTTATGTTAAAAACACCAAGCCATCATCATCTTTTCAAGACACCGCGAACAATCTAAGAAAGGTTTATTTATTTCTTCTAATCGCGACTTTCGAAATAGAACCACTTAAAAATAGCATCCGTTTTATTAGAAATTATTATTTAAAAAAAAGGAAATGTTTTATTTTGATAAAAGAACAACCTTCTGAGTAAGAAACAACACTTCCGAACGACTGCGAAGCAAATCGTGCAATGAGTTGCATTGAATGCTCGAAGGAGACCGTGTCGTCGGCGCTCTTGGTGCGAATTGTAATCGAACCAGGAATTATGGGGTTGGATTGAGGGAAGGTTGTTGGATGGGATAAATGGGTGAAAAGTTGAGGGGCTGTTGTTGGTTGAGCAGAGCAGAGCATTGACTATGAGCGAGCGCCCAACTTAAATAAACCCAGCAGCACCATTAGCAGAAGCAATCTACTCCAGCATCATGTTGTTTCTTATTCGTGTTCAGGAGGGCTCTCTCTATTATCGATCCATGATGTGACTTTGTGAGGGCGGATATTGATTTTTTATTTTGTTGTTCTTTATATTTTTATTTTATTTTATTTATTTATTTTGTTTAAAGAGGAAACACCATTGTTTACATCGATTAACATGGCTACGAATTTTTTGCAGATAGAAAAGGATAACATGTAATTTTGTATGATTTTTATCATAGGTGAATATCTACCTACACATGTACAGTTCTTGTAAATTTGTATTGATTTTGAAGGAGTAACGAAATAAACTCAATACAGACGATAAATGGGAATGAATTTCGAATTTAAATTATTCTGATTGAGAGGATAATGTTGGAAAGGGGGTTGATATTGATAGACGAATAAGGCAACTCACATTACAAAATATTTATGTTTGATGCTTAAGCTTGTCCTTTTAGATTTAACGAATTATAAACGATTTTTTGGGAGTTTTCACCTCGGATTACAGTTACAGTAAATGAATTAATATGATCGATGTGTGATATTGTTTTTTAAACTATAAATTGCGATGTTTACCCAAAATTTTTTTGTACACTACATTTGTTCATTGTTTAAACAAATTATTATAAAAAATTAATGTTTGACCATATATTTTTACTTTAAACAGTCATTTTTTCTATTTATATGTTAAATCTTACCTGAATAGACATATATAAACATTTTTCAAATATACCTGTGTATAAAAATTGCAGTAGGGATCTCAAAAACGTAGAAAAGCGTGGAGGGGAGAGCGGAGCGACAGTTGCTATGAAAAATGGAATTTCTTGATATCTTTCAAATTAATTTCTACCACTATTTTTTGTAGATTTTATTTTTTTTTTTTAAAACAGACTGTTTGAATTTTATAAAAAAAAACTACTAAATATCGAAAACAATAATTTATGTGAAATAAGAGAGTTTGAAGACAATATTTTTAATTTTTAAAAGCTATTTGAGTCGTAAGAAAATTTTTACCAAGTTTTAGTGTTGTTTCTTTTTATTAGGTTTGTATTTTTTGTAAAAAAATTGTCAATTCGATTTTTTCAAAATTTAACTGAATGTTAACAACAATATTTTTTGAAAGATAAAAGTAGTTTCCTTCCAATATCTCAAAGTTTTGAAAAGATATTTGAGTCGAAAATCAATTTTAACCAACTTTTATTATTTTTTTTGTAGGTTTTTATTTTTTGTAAAAAAAACTGTCTATTCGAATTTTCATAATGTTGAATACAATATTTCTTATAATATTAAATAAGTTTGAAGCCAGAATTTAAGATTCAGAGAAGATATTTGAGTCGAAATTCAGTTTTACCAACTTTGAGTAATGTTTTTTTAGGTTTTAATTTTTTGTAAAAAAAACTGTCAATTCGATTTTTCTCAAAATTTCAATGAATATTGAAAACAATATTTCTTGTAAGATAAAATACGTTTGAAGCCAGAATCTCAAGTTTTTGAAATGATATTTAAGTAGAAATTCAGTTTTTACCAACTATGAGTAATGTTTTTTTTAGGTTTTCATTTTGTATAAAAAAAAAACTGTCAATTAGATTTTTACTTAAAATTTTATCAGATGTCAAAAAATATTATTGTTTTGGAGATGAAATCATATTTTAGTCGTAAAATTTTCGAGGTAGCTATTTTTTTTCTCAGTTTTTTTGATTTATAAAAAAACTGTTAATTGATTTTTTTTTCCAAAAATATACTTGTTTTGTATCAAGTTAGAACAACAGCTTCAAAACATTTAAAGCTGCAGGACCAGATGGAATAACACCAGCCGAATTACAAAAGGCTTCTGATATAATTGCACCAATCCTTGAGGCAATTTTTACCAGCTTTCTTTACCTGGTCCATATTCCCTCGGCATGGAGAGAAGTTAAAGTTGGTGGTGTTTTATCCCCTCTCCTCTGGAACCTAGTGGTGAATGAAATCCTAACTAGTCTGGATGCGGAGGGTTTCAGAGTGATAGCCTATGCGGACGAAGTTGCTATAGCAGTTTCAGGAAAGCATCTTAATATCCTAAAGGAACTCTTACAAAATGCCTTAGACAGACTAATACTTTTTGCTGATCGGTGTGGACTGGGTGTTAACCCACACAAAACCGATCTGGTCTTGTTTTCGAGGAGATACAAAATTCCATTTGTCAACCCTCCTTATATTAAAGGAATCCAATTAAAATCCTCAGACGAGGCTAAATACCTAGGTCTTGTCTTAGACAAAAAACAAAATTGGAAACGCAACGTACAGGAAAGAGTCAAAAAAGCTATTGGTGAAAAATGGGGTTTACAACCCAGAATCACGCATTGGCTATACACATCGGTAATCAGACCGATTTTAACGTACGGTGTGGCAGGACTGCTTTAGAGAAAGGTATACACAGGGATAAGTTAAATAAAGTCCAACGTTCAGTCTGCCTATGTATAAGCGGATCGCTTCGTATGACCCCGTCTGCGGCACTGGACACCTTGCTCTACCTTACACCTCTTGACATATTTAGCAAACAAATAGGTGCAAGCTCTGCTATTCGCCTCAATGCTTCGTTGCAGTGGACTAACAACAACATTGGCCACTCCGTAATTCTAAGGTTCTTAGAATCAATTCCAAAGCACACAGACTACACCATCCTCCAACTACAATTCGACAAAAATTTCTATACCTACCAGATCTTTTTGGGAGGATAGGATGTCTTGGAGGATGAGTCAATCCATTTTTACACAGAAGGCTCTAAAACCAAAGAAGGGGTTGGTGGAGGTGTGTACTCTGAACGACTAAAATTAAGTCTCTCATTCCGCCTTCCCAATCATTGTAGCGTGTTCCAGGCGGAACTTTTGGCGATTAAGAAAGTCTTGTCTTGGCTCAAAGAAAACGTGATATCAACATCTGATATCCGTATTTTCTCTGACAGCCAGGCCGCTATCATATCTTTGGACTCTGTCTCAACAAACTCTATAACAGTCCATAACTGTCGATCATCTCTAATGGAGATGGCGCAACAGTTTAATGTTCACCTTTGCTGGGTGCCGGGCCATAGAGACATTCCAGGTAACTGTAAGGCAGATGAACTCGCCAGGAACGGTACAGTACAGCCCATCCTACCACGTTTGGCAAGTACTGGCATACCAATCGCTACTTGTAAACTGTAGCTAATGCAAGACGCTGCGAGGAGGGCAGGCACCAGGTGGAACACCATCACCACGTGTCAAGCGACAAAAAACATCTGGCCAACACTGGATTTAAAACGTTCAAGGTGCTTGCTCTCATAACCGGACACAATGGGCCATTAAACTGGCCTAAGTGTGTCCGTTTCCATCTTGGACAGCCACTATAACCTAACCTAACGTTAGAATATATTATATAAAACTTAATTCAAGTCTCTAGCTTAATTGGTTCATGAGATATTTAGGGTTAACCAAAATGTTCACCTTTTTTTAAACTGCTATTGTAAAAAACAACCCACGCAATTTTCCTGAGAGCCCTTTGTGCATCTTTCTGCTTTATTATCTGTATACCAACATTTATTTCAAGTCGATATGTCTACTAGTTCTTGAGCTATTAGCGACGAAAAAAACTTCACGAACGTAAAGACGTACGGACATACGGACGTATGTACGTACAAACGCACGCACCGACATCTTTCTAAAAATCTTTTATATCGACTATAGAAACCTTGAAACGGCGATAAATGTCAAAATTTTCAATTCGACAAATTGGACCCATAACAATAACTTCCGATAGCAAGTTTAAAAATGACTGTTTAAAGTAAAATATATGGTCAACATTAATTTTTAATAATAATTTGTTTAAACAATGAAAAAATGGAGTGTACAAATAAATTTTGGGTAAACATTGCAATTTATAGTTTATAAAACAATATCCCACATCGATCATATTAATTCATTCACTGTAACTGTAATCCGAAGTTTTACAGTTTTGAATGCTCCAGGCACTCCACTAATTCAATACTTGGTGCGAGTATTTTAACATGAATGTCGACGGTCGAAAAATAAAATTCAATCAAATTGAAAAAGTTACTTTTTACCAAATTACTTTTTTTTCTATTTAAAAAAAAAAGGAATGTTGCCTTTAACTTTCAAAAACATTAGGTTTTTAAAATACGCCCCTTTGAAATGCTTAAGACATCCAAAAACTGTGTTTATATCCCTTAACAATGATTTTGAGAAGTATGAATCTCTGCCTTTTAGATATTATTTAAATCAATTTTGTGTCTTACTTAATTTCTGGAAATTCGAATTAGTTTTGCAGGTCTCTATTTTAGATTATATACGAAGTTATTAGCAAACTTTGAATTTAATACTTCCATAATTTTGAAGAATACGTTTTTCAATTGATTTGTTTTGCTGATTTCAGATCCAAAATTCGATTTTAAGTATGGGTTTGAGTTTAAAGAATACCCCACTTAATATCATTGGGTTAGAATTTCTTTAAATGAGTTTCAAAACTCAAATAATAAAAAAATAATTACGATAAAACTAAAGAACATAATTAAATTCTGTTCTTGAAAGCACTTGTTTTTCAATATTTCGTTGGGTAACTATTACTTTTAATAACTGCTTCACATCTACGAGGCATTGACTCGATTAAGTTCCTTATAATTTCCTGGAGGATACTTTTCCAAGCAATTTCTGTTTCAGCAAAGGGGAATCTTTATTCAAAATGTTGATTTTATTTTCCAAAAAAAAACAATTTTGCACTATTTTAGTCGTGTGTTTTGGATCATTGTCATTTTGGAATATCTACTTTAAGGGTATCTCTTCTTCCGCGTAGCATGATGTTTTTGAAGTATATCTTTATACATAAAGCGATCCATTATGATTTCTATCTTATGAATTGGGCCGACTCCAGCACTAGAAAAACATTTCCAGACCATACTATTTCCTGCTCCGTATTTTATTGTTGCTCTTGTGAAACGAGAGTTTCATCTTTGGCCTTTAGGGCTGCAGACTTGCCTTTTTCCATCGGAAACCTGCAGATTGAACTTCGACTCATCCGAGAATATCACCGTCTCAAATTTAGCAACAGTCAAGCCTTCGTGCGCCTTTGCAAATTCGAGTCTCGCCCTTTGGTTTTTCTTGTAAATAAATGGTTTCCAAAAAAATCTTTTAAATCTATTCAACTTTAATAATTTTATTCAGAAAAATACTGTATGTACATACAAAAAGAATCCTGATCTTAAAATGAATTCAAAAGGGCGGACGGTAACAGACATTTCTAAGTTGTTAGAATGGTCCAGGAAGCTGGTTCATAATGGCCTTCGCTATTTCAAAAAGTTTGGAGTGATTGAAAACGTTAAACAAAACCCCCGGGCCAGAAAGACAACTACAAATGAAGATAGAATTATTTGTAGGTTATCGACCAAGGATCCGTTTAAGACCTCCAGTGCCGTTCGAAGCGAACTAAATAAATGTTTCCTCAAGCACCATAAGACGCCGATTACATGAAAACAATCTACGTGGGTGCGTTGCTCTGAAAAAACCGCTTGTATCGAAAAAAAACTGAAATCTAGGTTACAGTTTTTGTTTGCCAAAGCTCACCTATCCAAACCAATTAGTTTTTGGAAAAACGTGTTCTGGAGCGATGAATACAATTTCTGCCGGTTCGGATCGGATGGGAAAAATATATATGGCGTCCAAAAAACAGGGTATATGATCCAAGGTACACCATTAAGACGGTGAAACACGGAGGAGGCAACTTTATGGTCTGGGCTGCTTTTTCATGGCCCCGTCGTAAAAATTGACACCAAAATGGACCAGAACGTGTACAGAGATATCCTGTTGGATCATATGAGACCCTACGCAGAATACAATTTGCCGTTATTATGGCGCCTCATGCACGACAAAGACCCTAACCACACTTCATAGTTAGTGAAGTGTACCTTAGAGGTGAATAAAATCAACGTTTTGAAGTGGCCAGCACAATCACCCGATCTTAACCCGATCGAGCATTTGTGGAATGATGTTGAACATCAAATTGAGCAAAAAACAACCAATTTAATACAATTTTTGCAGAAGATTCAAAATGCTTGGTATTCAATTCCAGAGTCACGATGTGAGGCTTTGGTTGAAAGTTTGCCAAGAAGAATTGCTTCTGTACTCCAAAATAAAGGGTTCTCTACCAAATACTAAGAAAAAACTTTGAATTGATAACCGTAAGTAAAATTTTATTAAGAAACTGTAGAATGTGCTAAATTCGTGTCCAGGCGAAAAATTGATGTTTCTGCATTCAATACTTTTTTCTTCTTACAGATTTTAAACATATTTGATGAAGTACTATGAAAACATTGTGCTATGTATATGTAGTGTAAATAAAACATAACTAATTTCAATATAAGAAAACAAATTGAAAATGAAATGCTTTTTATTTTTTTTAACAAGTGTGCTAAATTCTTGTCCACCACTGCACATATTTAAAAAAAAACTTGTTTAATATTAAAATTACTTTCAATGTTGCCTGTTTTCTGTTGAAAACCGTCTTACCAAACATTTTGCAGTGTTTCTTAAAGATTAATTTGAGGCACTTGAAATTTAAAAACCAAAGAAGGTTTTTGAATATTTTATACCTACTACAAATATTTCAACTGAATATCGGAAAAGGGGATTATAGATTTTTAATTTCTCAAAAAAAACTTAATTTGTCAAAATTTGTATTTGAAAATCGTTAGAGCGTTTTTTTTTGTTAAGTAAATTTTGTATACATGCAATTTTACAGTTAAAGTTTAAAAATATTTTTAGTATGCAATTATTTAGAGCTTATTAATATACATTTTACATTTTGATTTTTACGTTTTGTAAAAAACTAACTTTTACGTTTTGTAAAAAACTAACTATCGAGATATTGAATTTCGAAAAAAATGTTCAATATTTGTTTTAAGAAATCCAAAATAAAAACAGTAACATGTTTGATCATCAAATATTATTGAGACATTTTAAGAGCTTATGCTGAAAATTATTGAAATCGGTTGATAAGCTCTTGGTAAAACTTAATAACAAAATAACGGTTCTATGAGGGTACCCTTCTGGAGCAAAAGACATTTTATTTTTATACTGAAAGAAAACAAGTCAAGAACAATTAGTAAGAGGGCTACTATAATTTCTAGTCTTAAAAAATAAATGAAAAAAAAATGTCTGACGCAAATCGTCATTGTATATATACATATATCTTATATATAAATATAAATATATAAATATAAATATATATACAATGAAATCGTCTCAAAACCTTCCAAATTTGAAGTCAATCGACTCAATGGTTTGGGCTATGTTTTTTTACGAATACAAAACTTGCGATATATATAGTGCCTATATGTTTCAAGTAAAAGAGCTACTTCATCAATTTAGATAGCCTCAAAAAGTTATGCTACTTGTTTTTTTTTAATACTAAAAATTAATATCTCAAAAATGTTCAGTGATACACTGATAATTTACCATCGCGTCTGTCGATTTGTCTAGCTTAAAACTTTAACAAAATGTTCATAGCAATATTTTGAATGAGATAGATACATAATTTGTAGTCAATATTTTTCTTTGTTCTCTTAAAACTTGAGTCAAAAACCATTTATTAACAGTTTTTTGTTGTTTTAGAGGTTTTCAGGATTTATTAAAATAGTTGTCAGTTGATTTTTTATTCAAAATCTATTCCTAAAAACGAAGTTTTTTGTCGAAAACTAATATCTACCAATTTGAGAAGCATTTCTTATGTAAACAAATATATAATAATAATGAGATCATTTTGAAGCCAAAAAAAAATGGGAATGAATTTCGAATGTAAATTATTCTGATTGAGAGGATAATGTTGGAAAGCAGGTTGGTAGACTAATAAGAATAAGAATACTCCTTATCAACTTTATTTTCATACTTTTTGAAATACATGCTTATTCTGATAAACTTGTTTAATGTTAAGATTACCTTCGATGTTTTACCTTTTTCTGTTAAAAACCATTTTCCAAACATTTTGCAGCATTTCTTAAAGATTAATTTGAGGCACCTAAAATTTAAAATCTAAAGGAGATTTTTTAAATATTTTATGATATATTTTAACTAAATATCGGAAAAAGGCTTAGAGATTTTTAACACCATCACGAAAAAAGAAACCATACAAAATTTAATAAAATGCACAACTGGGTCGTACGAACTTGGTCATGTATGCAAAGAGTTCGTTTAAAAATATTTCCTGGATTTTATAAGTTTGTTTTATTTCTCAAAAACCTTAATTTGTCAAAATTTGTATTTGAAAATCGTTAGAGCGTTTTTTTTTGTTAAGTTCATTTTGTATACACACAATTTTACAGTTAAAGTTTAAAATTTTTTTTAGTATGTAGTTATTTAGAGCTTATTAATATAAGTTTTACATTTTAGTTATGTAAAAAACCAAGAGACCATTTTCGAGAAATCAAATTTCGAAAAAAATGTGAAATATTTTTTTTTTAAATCCAGAATAAAAACTGTAACATTTTTTAGCAGTAAATATTATTGATACAGTATAAGAGCTTGTGGAGAAAATTATTGAAGTCGGTTGATTAGTTATTGAGAAAACTTAAAAACTAAATATTGCCAGGAACAAAACCTTGTCGAGCAGAGTTATTAAAAGATTTGTTCAACTAAGAATGTCTTAACTCTTGTTAAATTTTAACTTTAAAGTTTTCAAAGGTTTGTTTAGAAAAAAATAAAAGACGTGTAATATGGACAAGCATACATACATACACACAGAGTTGTTCAAAATAATAGAAAATTAGTTTGACAATGGAAACGATGTTTCGCCACATTCTCAGGAATTACTATGAAATAAAAACAAATCTTTTAGGGTCGCACTGCAGAAGAATAAATAAAATAAATATTTTGGAGAAATGTGCAAAATTACACTGTTTATTTAAAAAAAGATGCTGAGATGCTACCCACACTGATGACTTCCCATCGTGTCTTTCGATTTGTTTAGCTTTATACATTAACTAAATGTTTATAACAACATTTTGTAGATTAGATTAGATTAGATTTAATTCTTTTTTTCCATTTCGTTCAACCCTATTTTAACTTCTTAACGAATTTGTATGAGATAAATAATTTGTAGTCAATGTTTTTCTTTGTTCTCTTAAAACTTGATTCGAAAACAATTTTTTATACTTTGTTAAAAAATTAATTTTTTTTGTAAATCTGTATTTATATCAACGAGATTTTTAGTCGAAAACCAATTCCTACCAATTTTAGAAGCATTTCTTGAAAGTTTTTATTTCTTATATAAATAAATAAGGATAGGATTCTTAAAAAAAAATTAGCACAGAATTAAATCATTTTGAAGTTTTATAAAAAACGGACTGTCGAATTATTATACAAACATTTCTGAATATCGAACGCAATATTCTATAAGATAAAATTAGTTTGAAGCCAATATCTTCAATTGAATTGAAGCGATATTTGAGTCAGTTTGAGTTTTTTTTTTGTAAGAAAACTGTCCAATCGATTTTTCAACTTTTTATTTTTTAACATTTGAGGTGACAATTATTTTTTTAAATTTTTTCGATTTATAAAAAAACCGTTTACTGAAAATAAAAAATTTAATTCAAGTCGCTAACGATATTTTGGGTCAACCAAAATTGTTACTGTATGCATTATTATCTGTATAACAACATTTATTTTAAGTCTATATCTGGTTATTGCGATATGGACGACTTAAAAATGGCACGAACGCACAGACATCTTTTTAAAAAATATAAATTTTCAATTCGACAAATCGTACCGATAACAATAGCTTCGTTAAAATAAAATGTAGCTATTCGTTCGTATAATTTTCTAGAATGTTATTGTTTGATTTTCCTATTATTTTAAACAGCTGTGTACCTACATAGATAATATTTATATACATATTTTGAAAGGAAAAACTTAACATTCAAAATACAGTTCACATGAGTTAAAGGAAATTAAATTTGAGATTAAATAAATAAATAAATTAGGTGGCGCAACAGTCCATGAAGAACCAGGGCCTAGTGACTTACAACACTTAACCATTCCTGTGTGCAAATAATGTTGTCAGAAATGGAAGGGACCTACAGTTTATGTGCCGAATCCGAGCGGCTAATTTGAGAAAGCACTTTTAATGACATGAATTACTCTTGGAGGATTTGTCAATTCCTCGCAAGAGGCAGTACGTAACGGGTACTAAAAATTTGAGATTAGATCTATTATTATTGATGACTAAATAACTAGTTATAACTATAACTATAGGCTTTTAACTCAGTCTATTTTCAACCCTATTTTAACTCCTTAACGAACTATCATGAATATCTTGAAATTATTACTAACTTAGTTATACAAGGTATTTTAGGATAAAGAAATGTAATACAAGAAAAAATATAAACATTATAAACGCGCATTAAGGGGCATGGTATCCGTCCACTTATATAGAAGACTACTGATTTTTGTAGATTAATACAATTGAAAAGTAGTTGGATCTAATTCAACGAACGTTTTTGATATCAATTTATATTTAGAAATGAGGTATTAAAACAAAGCGTACAAAGCAGATATTTGTTATTAATTGAATATTGATCAAAATTGAATGGGTTCCAATTTATTGGGGTCCAAACATTTTACCAGTAAACCCATAAACGCACGTTCTACTTATTTAAATTCTATTCGGAATGGGAAACAAGGAAAAACATTTCATACAAATTTAAGAAATGTTCGCAAGCCTCCAAATTAAATAAAAATTTTTGAAAAATTTCAGAAATATTTGAAAAACATTTCGGAAATATTTTCTTTAGTCTTGAGATTAGCAAACATTTTAATAATGTTAATGTTTTTTCTTATCCCGAATGGAAAACTTTGTTTGTTTCCCAAGCATTTTTTAAATAAGTAGAAAGTGCGTTAGTGGTTAATAATATAAATTTAAAATGTAGCAAGAAATGAAGAGTGACGAGAATGTTATTGAAACAAATGTATGAAATAAAAAAACTTGCGGGATCCATTTGCCAAACATTTTTAAAATAAAATTTAAAAAACCAATTAATTTGCCTGAAATTTACGAAAATATAAATTGTGAAAAAAAGAGGTATGACAAAAAAGCATGATGGTAAAACACGCCACTATCAGTGCTTCATCAGTCCAATTGCACGCACACAATTAAATAAATAAATCCGATATGAAATGCAAATTTTAATCAATTTTTCGAAACAATCCTAAAATGAATTAGAAATTTTTACAAAAAAAATTAGTGTGCAAAGATAAAAGGGCGTTTCTTACATTTAATCATTTAATTGGACATTTTTTACTTCTTTTCTGTTTTAAGTGTGTTTCTAACCAAATCTGACTCTTTTTTTAATGTTCCAAAACTGACTAACAAGTACTTGTACAACTTAATTTATTTCCAGCTATTTTTATATCTTTTTTTTCTGAAAATGTATGTAAATGTTTCGCTTTATAATCCAACACAAAGATTATGTTGAAAAAGTAAGAAATAAGAAGTAGTGTTAGTTTAAATTTCTCTTATACATTTTATTATATTTAATGATCAAAATACGAATTATTAAACAAATATAGGAAACACCATACAATATCAACGACATATAAGTACACATACGCCACAGTGTACATAGTACAAGCATTATAAAAACTCCATATTTAAGCAGTAATTGCATGTTCATCGCTTACATCTAAAATATTTAATGCTTGTACAATTTTGTACGATCATTCATATCACACCACATTATGTAAAGTAAACTGTTTAAAGTTTGTTTTTGATTATGTCTATTGTTTAAGCGGCATGAAACATGATTATTTATGGTCTTGAACAAATAAAATAAAATCAGTATTTCAACATACAACTTTTCACCTCACAACCATTGATGGCATGTGGGTTTAGAGAGAGTAATCAACATTTTTAAATTTGTATATATAACATACAAATTTGGAAATATTAAGTTAAAGCTACTCGTAAGTTTGGAGATGATCATCCGTTTAAGTAAATCTTCCAGAAACGCAAATAAGTCAGTTTCGTACATAGTAACACTTTTCCTTAAATAAATATTCATTTTTGTTTATTCTTAAAAAAAACACTTATTCAGCCTTATCGGGAATTTCTTGGGAAATATTTTCCCTAGGAATGTTTCCCTTCCCGGGAGCAAGTTCCTACTATCGAGAATTCCACACGGAATACTTTTTCCTTGGGAACAAATTTGGCCAACATGGAAATAATAAATTTATTTTCGAACGAACATAGTTTTGGAATGATTTGACAGTCAGTTCTTAGTGAAAAAAAATTGTTCATCATTTCTTATTAATCGATGAAATACAAAGAGAACAACGAAGTTTTTGTTGTGTAAACGTTTTTGGAACTCGAGCTTTGCTTTAACTTCCTGCATTCTCATCACTTCCATTTCAAGGTTGTGCCTTGAGGTTTCATCCAACATCTTTTTCTGAAACTCATTCATTTTGTCATTGGACCTGTATGTTTTCTTGAAATGATTTTTTTGTGGTGTCGATTCATAGCCTCAACTGCCTCTTGAACCTTATTGCAGAGTTCTTTTTGGATTTCAATTTTTCGTTCCAAAGCAACTTTACAAGTTATGCCTTTTTGTGGCTTTTTTTGTAGAACGAGGAGTAAAGTTCTGTTTTCAATATTCAGCTGGGAGACCAAAAGTTAAAGCATCTGGGCATTCTTCCACCAATTCTTCTAAGGCACAAATTCGTATTATCGTTTCCTCCAACGCACTAAATTTGTACTCCTTGTTTGGGTCTCCACCGGTTGTTTTTTTGTCTTTTGTTTTCAGACATTTTCGTCCTCACGTACTTTTTTTATAAACCTTAACTATTTTTTTTTTGAGAAAAAAATCATGGTTATTAACTTCAGAAATAGATTTTGTTGGTGGGCCCAAACTGTAAAGTTCTTTTTCTACTTCTTTCCAAAATTTTGATACATCTTCCTTAGACCGATTTCTTGTGAAACCATTAGCAATATCTCGTTTTTTTTCCATTAAATTAATTAAAATGTGAACTTGGTGAGTATTTGTTCAATTCGAACTTAAAAACATAAATTTGTATTAATATTTTGTTGGGAATTGATACATTGTTTACTCCGCTTTCAATTCCGACACTTAAATAATGGGGAAATATTCAGAGAGAAAAACATAAGAATTTTCCATGAAAAAAAAGTTTCCGATTGGTATTTTTACATAGGAATCTTTTTCCCAATTTCGAAAAATTCCCGATACCAATTTTTCGAATATGGGAAAAAATCCATGGTAAAAGAAGTTCCCGATAACCCCAAATATTAAATTTGATGTCAAAAAATTAACTCAACAAATTTTGTATTGGAAAAATAACTTTTCTTTGATATATAAATGGATCTGTATTTATTTCAGTGAAGAATAATTCAATATTTTTGTTGTTAACTTTTATTAAAATATAAAATGTATAAACAAATATCAAGTCTAGTTATAAAACTTTTTTTTTATCATTCATATATAAAAACACAGCTTCATATAAAAATATTGAATATTATTTAATTTCATTCATTTTCCTGTTTTGTTCTTTTTGCATCCAAGTCTTGGACATCGTCATTATCTTGATCAATTGCACGTTTTGCAGCGGTCTTTTCATTTGACAAAGATGTTTCATCTTCAATTTGTTTTTTCTCTTCCACTTCCACAGATTTGACTTTAATTTCTTCTCCTTCATCTTTGATTGAATTTTCGTCTTCAGTTTCTTTCGTTTCTGTATTCATTTCTTCTTGTTGATCAACTTTTGGAGAATTTTTCTCCTCGAATTTCTTCATTTCCGATTTACCCAATTCAGCTTGACTAGCCGATGAAGTATCAGACTTCAACATCTCTCTTAGAAACATCGTTGCATAGACAGAAGCTGGCAAGCAAAAATCTAACACCAATGCTGTAAACTTTCCCTCATTCTCTGACTCTTCTTTGTTTTCACTTATTTGCCCATTTGCTGATTCTTCTATCTTTTCTTTTATTTTCTTCTCGAAATGTGATGGAATGACATCTTCTTGTGGTGAATTATAAGTCTTAAAGTACCAAGACATATTCTGTGGCTTGATCAGCAACTTTCTGTAAGCACCTGATAGTGAATAGGTTTTCACACCGTGCTTCAGTTTATCAGAATTTAAATCCTCTTCGGCGAGAATGTCTTCATACCATTGTTCTAATTCATTAGCAGGATAGGTTATATCATAGCCAGGAAGTGGAAGGACAACGTCGAATATTGTATACTTCCCACTTGAGATATCTTCCTCGGTTAGTGATTTTACTTTTTGTTTGAATGCTGAGTCTGCTTCTTTTGGATTTTCAACCTCATCGTCATCTTTGTCTGCGTCTTCTTCGGCAACAGGTAGTTCAGTTTCGATTTCAGCGGCTATTTCATCCAATTCATCCTGATTGCGATAAACCAAATCACCAACCATTAACTTCAGTCCGTGTTCCTTAATTCTCTTCGAGGCAATGCGGTTGAAGATTAAACTTTGATAGGCGTGTGTGTACAATAGGAGCATGTTTCTTGGAATCTAAATTTGAAGAAGGGTCAACAAATATAGATCGGACTTGAATTTGTTATTTTTTTAAAGTTACCTTTCGCAGGGCATTGGCGTAATCGCTCTCCCCATATTCAGACAACCCATTCAAGAGTTTCTTCTCAATGAATCTATCATTGTAGAACATGTCAGCTGCAGCTTTGGAGTCTCTATCCTTCCACCAAGTTTCACGGATCTTCCGCATGAACGGAATATCGTTATCACGAGGTTTCAGAATTAATTCACACGCCTGTAAATGAAATCAATGGTGTTATTAGAGAATATCGTTTTCTTTTATTATTTTTTCGTACCGTTTTGTAGTCACTTTTTAATAAAGCAATGCCAATTTGATAAGTTGGAATTTCAGCATTGTTTCCAAACCGCTGAAGGCCGTAGTAGTTTATGAAACCAAATTCCCTGACACTTTGCAATATTTTGTCGATCTCCTCTCGATCTCCATCAATATGACGAAGTGCTATACGAAACCTTTAAAAATAATGTTTTGATTTAAATTCATGTTCAATAGACTCAAGGCTTTATAAAATAAGGTACAACAAATAGAAACGCATCGATTGAAAATTGAAGAAAGTTACAATTAATTGGTTTTTAATTAAAATAAAGGATCAAACCTGTTTCCTTTGAGCTCTCCCAGCTTCACGACTTTATCGTGAAACGTGAAGTTTCCGACCTTAACCGACGACAAACGTTTAACAGCCGAAACAATTTGACTAGGTTGTCTCTTTTTAATGCAGAATTTTTGAGTCGTCTTGCCACGTTTGTCCTTCGTGCCACAGTAATTCACTTGCGATGGTTTTAAACTGCAACAATGAACAACTGATTAAAATATAAAACAAAATATAAACCAAATAAAATACAAACCTAAGTGAATTGGCTAAGATCACAGCTACTTCGGATGTGTCCATGTTTTCCTTGTACATTAGAAAATGAACAAATTCTCCAGGAAACAGCCATTTGTTCCTACTTCCTCCTTCTATAAAAAATCAAATGAAATAATGTAAAGCTGTTATTTTTATTCATTAAGGATCATACTTCGATTTGACTGGCTTATTTTGATGAACTTTAAGTCTCCATCTTTTGCCACTGTACAACTATTGCATTCTGTTTCATATAATTTCTTCACCACTTTATGAATTGTTGTCCTCTTGTCCTTATCCAATTCGGTGACTTCAATTTCCAATGGTTCAGTTCGTGTGCCTTTAGCAATTTCATCAATTTGCTTCCATAGATCATCAGTGACAACATCAGAGATTTCGTTTTTGCATTTTTCAAGTTCTTCGGTGGAAATGCCTAAATTATCAAGAGTATTTTTTTAAAATGCTTTTCTAAATATTCCAAATTCATACCATAATCAGGATCTTCTGCTTTTGGAATTGTATAATCATTCAAATTGGCAATAGTTCCATCTAAATCGATTTCGTTCACATGAAAGTCAGAGAATCTAGCTTTGAGAACTCCAGTGAATCCTTTGCCAGCGGTAATGAATTCTGTTATACCAACCTGGTTTTCTTTAAGGGATACTTTTTGAACATAATCTGATCTAAGGAATGTTTTAAGTTAAGTTCAATTAATAGAAAATAGTAGTTTTGACAAACCTTCCCGAAGCACCATTGTTTGAACCATAGGAATTCCTTGGTTTTGAAAAATGATTTCCTCCTCTGGAATCTCTTTGATTATGGCCTCTATAGCCTCCTCTATTATTTCCACGATTGTTTCCTCTATGATTGTGGCCCCCACGTTTAAAATTATGTGAATTTCTTCCCATTTTCTTGGCTAAGAAAAATTTATTATTTTTAAAGAAGAAGAAATAGGCCTATGGAGAAGCTGGAGAAAATGAAATGACGTTTCGTTAATGTTTACAAAAATAACACATGCGGTTTTTGCTATTATTGTGAACAGGTCAAATTAATTTGCCGGTTTTGAGTTAATTGTGATTGATACTCAATGGGCACATTCAGATCCAAAATGCTGAGCTTATGACTATTGCTTCTTTTGGCCAAATGTGCCTTCAGAATCGATATTTATTATGGCAGTCCGAGCAACTTATAGGCGGGGTTGAGAAGATTTTGTACGATTTCGTGTAGGTCCTTATGGCTTTAGCAGAAAAGGTCAATTCATAATTCCAGATTCGTACCAAAATCACACTCATCCAGAGCGATCACTGAAGCTGTTATGATGGGTTGCAATTTCTCCATGACTATCTCTTTGGCTTCTATCTTTGAGGACTCGCCTGGCTTGTCCAAAGCACTGAGGATTTTCTTGTTGTTGGCAGGCTGTTCATCAAAGGGCGATAGATCACTGTTGTGGTTTTATTCACTGGAACACCGATTCCCACATTGTGGAATGTTTTGGCGCATATTTTTCTAGCTGCTGCGACTAAGCCTCCACCAGAAATTTTCTTTCATACTTATTCTCCTCCTAAAATTAACTTATCGCCTTTCTAGTATATCCCCATATTCCTTGTGATTGAACGCAGTTACCGGAAAGTCTTTGTTCAGGTAGCAAGCGAAAGCGTCGAACATATTTGTGGCAACGAGTTCGAAGACGCATCCCTTGGAATCGTCATTAAGAACTATGAGCAAAACTTTCTCGTCCTTGGAGTCGTCACAATAGTAGCCATTCTGGTTCCTCGCTTAACAAAGATCGTTTGAAACTCTGGATCAAAAAGAACCAGCAGTGTCGTAAATAGTCACCGGGGCTTTTATTCTCGACGTGGCCAAATTTTCCACCAATTTTTTCTGTTAGCACGCAGCTCCCCCAAAGATACCTTTTTTGTTTTTCTTTTCTCTTCTATAGTCTGTAAATAAAAAAACAAAAAGGAATATTCCATATTTTGTAAGGAAATTGTAAATGAAATATTTGTTTTGACAGCAGCCATCAGCTGGTTTGTTTACATTAATTTGAGCGCTGAGTGTTTCGAAATGTTTGTTTGCTTAGTCAAATTTGAATTGCTAGTAATTTTCGAGAGGTTTTATATAAAACTTGTGGGTTACCAAAATGTATGGGAAAACTTGAGTTTTCGATGTAGGTTTTCGGCTAAAACCTATAATTACGGAAAAACCGGTTTTTGGGCTTTGGTGTGAAAAGCCTATTAGGGCTTGATTGTTAACAGTTGCTACTCCGTAAGTTACAAATCCATAATATGACAAGGAATCTTTCTTGACAAAAAGATAATGTGGCATACAAGTTAAAACAACAACAGCAGCTTCAACAGAGCAAACAGCTCGCTGGACGCTGACCAGAAAATATTTTTGAAACACATTGACGCAGCACTGCCAACTTAAAATGAACCGGGTGCCATTGCATATTGTAGGGAAAAATCTGTCAAAAAATCAACAGCAACATCAACTTTAGGAATTAGGTCTTACTTCGCTAGTAACAGTGACAGCAAAAGCTGTTCTAATCTGTACTGAATAATTGAATTTTAAACAATGGCCTTCACTGTTGTCATTGCTGTTTTAATTATTTTCGTGGATATAATTCATGAAGTGAATGTGTCTGTTTTCTTAAAAAAATTGTCTTGATTATTATGAAAGCTGTTTGTTTTACTGTGTTCCAAATTATAAGAAAATTGTATATTTTATATGGGGTCAGTAATAACTATTATTGAAAAAAAATTTTTTTTTGAGAATTTTTTAAATGGACATTTTACTGTGTTTACCTTTGATTGGAAATATAAATAATATATTGATCAATCGGAAAATACAAAAAGAATTTTCTTGAGATAACTATAGACTAAAATTTAAATGGTTGGTTTAAATGATGAAAACCGGTGAAAGCTATAATTGTCTCCCTAACTACTACTGAATTCTTTCATTTGAAAATAAAGCTGAATGCGTTCAATGAAAAAAAAAAATGACAGCTGAATTTTGACATTCATATCTCTTCTTGAAAACCAAACAAAAACATAAATTTCCGAAAATATTTATATTTTTCATTCTGGATAAAAAAACATCAAAACCAATGGTTTATATTCATTTTCCTTCCCAACTAACTGAAGAGGAACATATGCTTCAGGCTAAATATCAAAAACTAAAAAAGAAAGTAAGTCTCAATAAAAAAAGCAAACAAATAGTCCTTTCTTTAACAATCTCTCGAATGAACGTCTTAAATATTTTTAGAAAAAAGCCTTACATGCCCTCAAAGCACCCAAGCAGGAACCCGAAAAGCCACCATCATTAAAACGTCCCACAGATGCTCGAGATGCCCGTGAAGTTGCTAGAAAACTCATCAAAAGCGGAGCTATTCCGGCAATTCAAAAGCAACAAACTAAACAAGACCAAACCTCGTTCAAACGACCCAAGGGTCAGGAAAGGAAACGTGTCATCCCAGAGGCAAGTGTTTCTGCGTATCAACCGTTTTCATCGACTCAAAACGATGTGGCACAAGAAAATATAAGTGAGATCATCAAAGAGGAACCAAGAATGCAAGATCTATATCAGAAGTTTGCAACCGAAAGAGATCGCGAAGAACGCGGACTCAACGAGAAGGGTTTGGATCCGGCAACTAGCGACAAGCCACGCGCTGGACATACAATTTTTGTTTCTGGCAACAAAGTTACAGAAGAGTTCTTGAAGAAGAACTTCACTGAGTTCGGAACAATTGTAAATGTTTCAATGGAAATTGAAAAAGGGTTTGTGATTTTTGAATGTTTTAAAATTGAGGCGATTTTTAAATACCGAATCTATTTCAGACGTGGATTTGTGACGTTTTCGAAACCTGAATCGGCTGATCGAGCTATTGTGGAAATGCACAGCAAGAGTATAGGGGGGATTAGCTTACAAGTGCAACTTGCTAGACGCCAACCCCAAATCGAACCAATCAATGATGCTTCCTCGTCAGCTGTTTGGTCAACAATTGGTGAGTTTCCTAAATCCCTCAACCATTTTCAAATCTCCATTATTATATTTTTCTTTTCTGCTTTTTTTTCAGCTGCCAGCAAGTCCCAAAAAGGTAGCCACAAGGATCGCCGTGAAATGGTCATATACAATGAAGACCTGTTTCAATAATGAAATTCAAAATTGTTGTCTTGAAAAAAATAAAAGAAATACATTCAAAATAAACGACTCTAATAATAATAAAGGTATTTATTTATTTTTCTTTCGATTCCAATTTTTTTTTTGATTTTATTTTTATAAATTAATTTTATTTATTTTTAAGCTAACGTATCTAGGTTTTTTTAAAACAACATAACAGTATACATATTTTTAATATTTTGCCCTTGTTTATTGTTTTTTTTTTATTTAATTTAATAATTGCTAAAATATTCTTTTAATTAAACAAACAAAAATCGTACAATGATCTGAAATATAAATTAAACTTTTTGTTTTTGTTCGTAATAATTATTTATTTATGGTTTTATGTAATTTATGTTTTTTGTTGTTTTTGTAGTTCGTAGCAAAAATAACAGAGAAAACAAAAATTAAATCAAAAAACATCTTCTTACCCTAGAAAATATAGAAAGAAGATGTTTTTGTTGTAATGTTGATAATTATTATTATTGTATTACGCATTCGGAGGATGCGAGATTATTTATTGATCAAATAAATTGAGAAAATAAGTTAACAAATGCAGTAAAGAAGGCTAAGTGGTGATCGAGAAGAGACTGCCTCATTCATAAAAACCTACGACAGTCTGCCGTCGTTTCCTGGCGGATTGAAGTAGTCCCAATGATGGTGGTGTATATTTCTGCCTGTCAATAGGTAAATCACGAAGCTTAAAGCCATGACTACCAGAAGCACTACTGCTGTGGATATGTTCCTTGGTTGCACCTGGTCTTTGTTATTGTCGTTGTTGGGACGCAAAGCGTTTGTCAGCTGAGTTATGATGTTGACGAGTGGTAGACTGCAGGCTGAGATGAATTGACGTCCTGCCTGGGCCACACTTTGGGGAGGTTGTTCTGGACGGATGCTTCGGCTGCGGCGGCGCTGATGTTCCTCCTCGGATGAAGAGTCACGTCTGCGAAGGTGACGTCGTCGGCGATAGACTGGTGGAGGACCGGCAGCTAATTCGCCATCATCACCTGCATGCAGATGGTTGTAGAATCCGATTGGAGGAATTGTCTGCAAATGGTAGTCTGTTACATGGACACTTCGAGGAGATTCGTCTTGATCGCGTTGAAGTTGCAAGAAGTGGGCAGCTGATGGAGGAGGTGGTCGAACAGGAGGAATTTCAGGCTCTCTGGATGGCAAAGGAGGTGGTGGGATGGAGTCTGTTTCGGTTTGTGTTCTGGCTTCGGCAATGGTCTGGGTGGAAGCTTGAGCGTGTTCCCGTTCGGTACTGCGCACCCTCTCAACGATGTCCTCGATAAATCCGGGCGGTAGTTCGATATTCTTAACCACCAAGTTTCCTGATCGACACTCTAGTTCCTCGGCTTGAATTTGAGCACCATGCAAGTGTGACACCATTATCTGGCCAGCCTGGAGGGCATGCACTCTAAGACGTTCTACCTCGAGGTCAGCTATCGACAAGTGGCTGGGCATAACTCCGGTAAATGGAATTGGCGCAGGTTGTTCAGCGACTGAGAGTGATTCGGTGTGGTCGGCTGTGGATCGTTTTCTTGGCGGAGCCGTTGGAGGTGGACTGAGTGTCTTTTCTCTTTCTTGTGATTCTTCTTTTGGAGGTGTCGTTAGGAGAAGTTTCTTGACTTGTGAAACTAATACTTCTTGTTCTACTTGGGGCGGTTGTTGAGTACTTGACGGAGATGGTAGTGGTGTAGTTTCTTTTTCTTCACTTACTTCAGACTTGAGTTCGTAAGAATCTTCTGACTTAAGTCTTTCGTTTTGGTCCTCGTCGTAACTCTCGTGCTCTTCGGACTGAGAATCTGGGCGTAGTCTTTGATCGATTGCAATCTCTTCTAAAATTCTCTTCCTTTCCTCTTCTTCCTCCTCCTCTCGTATTCTTCTTTCTAATTCCTTTTCTTTTTCTGCGTGTCGCAGTAAAGCTTCTTCCAAATATCTTTGTTCCTCCTCCAGCTCTCTTAACAGTCTCTCATCGGCTTCTACCTCTTCTTGAAGTCTTCGATTGGCTTCCTCTTCTTCTTCCTCTTGTAGACGTTTTTGTTTCTCTTCCTCTTCACGTAGTCTTCGTTCGGCCTCGAATGCAATGTCTTGTTCCCGTTGACGTTCCATTTCAAGTTCACGCTCTTCTTCTTCCTGATGCTGACTTTCAACATCACTGCTTCGAGTGTAAGATTGGACTTCCTCATCGACCCTTGCATTTTCCTCTTCGGATGCAGCCCGTGAACTTTGCTTCTCTTCCTCCTTGTAACGACTTTCTTCATCGGATTTGCTGTGTGAGCCATCGTAAAGACCTTCTCGTCGGAGAATTTCCTCTTCCAAATCTAAATCATCGATAGGTTGAACCGTTAGTGAGGCCTCAATCACTGTCTGGCCATTTGCATTGGGAACAGGCGTTGGAATACGCTTTTCTATGAGAATGGCAGAAGGTGTCTGTGGTCTACTAAGCGACTTTGCTTGCGATGATGCTCTAGATCTTTCCGAAGCACTTCTCTGACTCGCCTCCCTGAATCTTTGAATGCCCCTGGCTAAAATCTCTTCGTCGATTTGTTTAGAACGTTCTAACTCAGCTTCTTCTTCCTCTTTGAGTATTTCGTCAAGAGTCTTTGTTCTTCTCGGTTCTATGATTTTCATATCTTCAGTGATTTCAAATTCTTCACATACAAAATCATCGGGCAGTGGATCGGTTTGGGTAGAAACTTCTACCTCTACATTTTCTTGTTGTTGTTGATTGTAATCATCGCTGCTTTGTTCGTGTAATTCATGATAAGCGATTCTCTCACCGCCACCATCACGATCATCTCGATCGTCTCGACTTTCGATATCGTCATTGTCATCCCCGCCATTCCTATCCCTATATAAGTGTCTCTTCTCTCGAGGAGGACGAGGTGGCGGCGGCAATGGTCGGTATTTCATTTTATTTATAATATCACCCGATTGAAGATTTCTTGGAGATTCTGGTCGTTCATCGAGGTCGGGTTCTTCATAATCGGTAAAATCTTGACTTCCATAATCCCTAATAAATTATACAAATTTCAAGAGAATTCAAATCAGAAAATTATGAATAATGAACTTGAATTGTAAAAGGAATGGTGCAAAATTTGGTAGTACAGTGCAAACCATGCCACTCGATGAAAAACTGCAAACAAAAAAGATTTTGGGACAAAAACAAAATAAAAACAAATAAAAATGCGTGAAATTGAATGAAATACTCAGCTGCCTTTTTTCCAACACCAAATAAAAAATATCACTTTTTTGAAAGTCCATTTAAAAAAAAAATAAAGATACTCGTGTCTCAAAAAATGGAAAGATCTTCTTTATGTTGGCAATATATTTTTTATGCATTTACAAGTTGGA
This sequence comes from Eupeodes corollae, assembly GCF_945859685.1. Classification (NCBI taxonomy): domain Eukaryota; kingdom Metazoa; phylum Arthropoda; class Insecta; order Diptera; family Syrphidae; genus Eupeodes; species Eupeodes corollae. The sequence goes on from NC_079148.1 coordinate 116,036,444, forward strand.
TGAATTTTTGGAATTTTATCGTTTGGTCAACATTCAAGTCTTTTAATGAATCTAACGGTACTTTAATGTTATTAGTCTTTACGCCCGTAGATGCAATCCCAAACCTTTGGTTCGGCAGCCAACAATTTTAACCATAGGATTCCGGAGAACAGAAAACCAATTTGTAAGGTCTTAGATCATTTAAACGGATTTCTAGTTAGGAGTGGCTTATTGTTCTTTTGATAAGTGCACCATTGAACCATATGTCCTAGTCAATTGAAAATAAGATGTGGTTCTGGCATTCCTTTATTTAAGAGTGGGCTTGAAAATAACTAAGGAATAGTTATGTTATTGCTCCGCTTTCTCGGTGCATTGTAGAGAAGGTTAATAATCATAAAAACTGTAAGTGAAGCCAATGGTCAGTTTCAGGCGACACAAGGGACTTGAAAGTAAGGCAAGTTTCAAGCATCTGATTGCCCAGCTGCCAATAAATTGCCTTCCAATTAAGTCAACTTTACTTGACTGGAAAGTTAGTCAAGAAAAATCTCCCTAACTATCAAGTCAAGTCAACTTATGTCAGAATGTTTTTTTTAATTAACTGAAAGTTGAACTTTATTCCTCTACGATTTATTTATTTTTCGCACAATTTCATTTAATATTTTGTGTAAAAGGGTTTCTCGTCAAAGTGGAAAAGAAATAAGTAATATTTCTTTACAATATGAAATTCAAATTGAGATGGACTTGTAGTTTGCCTGAGGACTGTTTTGTAGACAATAATGTTTTTAGTAGTTTTTGTACCGTAAATTGAAGGTAGAAGTTAGGGAAGTAGAGTTCTGAGTTTGAAGTTTTTGACACTTAAAAAACTAACTAGTTGACTTGGTCTAAATGTACGTTCAAAGAATGCAGTTGACTGCAAATGAAGTCCCTTATGTTGTCTGAACCTGCCCAATGATTTCAAATAAAATGCGAAAGTTCAGGCTATATAAGAGATTTAAAGGTAAGGCAAGTTTCTAGAATCTGATTGGCCAGAGCTTCCAATGAAGGCAGCTTTATTGGAAAGTTGACTGGAAAGTTTAAAAATTAAGTCAATTCCACTTATGTCAAAAACAGCTAATAAGAAATGTTCATTTAACTTAAAGCTAAACTTTATTTACTTTCTGCACAATTCTAATTATTGAAGTCTTATGAAAAAGGGTTCCTTGTCAAATTGGAGAGGGAGGAAGTAATATTTTTTTAAAAGACAAAATACAGGTCGAGATGGAACTTAAGCTTGCCTGGGGAATGTTTTGTAGACAATTATGTTTTTGGTAGTTCCTGCAATGTGAACTTAAGGCAGAGTTCAGTGAACTAAAGTTCCCTGTTTGAACTTTATGACACTTGACAAAACTTTCTTGAATAACTTTCTAGTCAACTTTTAATTAAAGTTGCTTTAATTGGAAGGTAATTTTTTGTATGCTGGCCAATTAGAGGCTAGAAACTTGCTTTACTTTCAAGTCCCTTATGGCGTCTGAACCTGCCCAATGTCTTAGGTGTGTTTCCAAGTTTCGAAAAAATGTCAAATTAGGCAAAATGAACCCATGAAAAATATAAAAAAGACATTTCTTAAAAGAGTAAATAAGAAGTTTAAAAACTGCGTAGAGCATTCGGGCCATACAAATATGAGAAAAAAGCCTACTAGGCAACGGCCTAGTCACTGATAAAGCTTCGGTTCCCATCGATCTCCGAAATAAAGCATCAGTGAGCTTGTTAGTAGACAGATGGGGACCTTCTCGAAACCTACCTCGTGCTGTTGTCATGTGTTCTTTTTGTCTGTTGATCTTTCTCTTCTGTCCTTCTGTCTTGTATTATTGTCTTGTGTTGTTATCAGCTAACATAGTTTAGTCTCTCAAGGTGCTGTGTTCTCTACCCTGTACATTTATGTGCTGAGTAGTGTGTAATGTAGCCTACTTGTAACGGTTGTTTTTAGAGGTATGTACGTTTTCAATACTATTTTAACTGGTAGCCATTTTGTCAGCTGTAAAGTGATTTATTTTAAGTTTGTTTTGACATTTCAACATGAATAGACTGACGTCAGGAAACACTTCCGAATTGTTCACCTTTGATTTGAAAATCATGGTTTCGTTCGACATTTTTACCATAAACTAAAAACCGCACTTCTGGTTGAATGAATACGTCAATTAACAAAACAATACAATTTTGAGTGATTGTAACTTTAAGTAACTTTATGTTGAGACACTATTACTTGAACAAAAACTGACTGGGTGGTGTGCTTTATGGGTTGGCGGAATAAATAGGCCGTACTTCTTGAAAACAAAATGCTGGCCAGAACGTTAAGTTCTTGTGATTGCTTTAAAGCCATGATTACTGACTTTTTCATAAATCATCATAAACAACCATGATGTGCAGGAGCTGTGGTTTCAAGAAGATTTCGTCCCACAATTGATTTATTGAAGGAAACGTTTGGTAACCGCATATTTTCAGGTTCAAGCCACTCGGTTATTTTTATGGGGATATGTTAAGCATCTTGCACATGAGCTATGAACTGCGAACTGTGAACTGTGGATGTTCTCATGTTTTGACTTTTCTTTAACATGAACTTTATTTCATTTCGCAGACAGCGATGAATTTTCAATTTATAATTACCCTTTTCAACAAACAAAACAAGAGTGGTATAATTTTGAGGTTAAGTTGAGCGCGAACAATGGTCGCATTCACAAAGCTAGTGGCTCCGTAGTCAAAATTAAACTAGCTTTGTGAATGAAAAGCTAAACTTAAAAGCTAGTCAATCTAGAATTGTCATATTAATGACAAATGCAGCTATATAAAATAAGAAACATTTTTGATTTGATAACTTTAACTTATCTTTTGTGTTTTTAAATTCAATAAAATCAAATTTAAGACACAATTTGAATGAGTTATATTTGTATTTAATTACTGAACGATTTATTTCATTTTGAATTCGTGTGTCCTTACCGAGGAGCTGATTCTGAAACGTCAAAATCATTCTACACTAACTTTGTAGCCGAAATTTTTACACTTCGTCGGAGGGGAAATTTCAACTACTTTTGTAGTTAGATTCAGCCAATCAGAATCCCTTGGCTACGTAGCCACTAGCTTTGTGAATGCGACCAATTTATTCGTTGCAGTGTGGATGGTATGTGGAACGCGAATAGAGTTTTACAGTTCGTAGCAATCACACTGCAATTCGTTAGTACCAAATTGTTTTTACAATATTGTCTTATTTTAAAAACAAAATGCAAATTTTACTATCCTTAAATTAGTGTCAATTGGTTTCTTATAATTTAAATGTTTTTTGTTTGAAATTGACTTTTTGAAATGTGTAAATCACGTTTTTCATCCATTCGTTGTTCGCTCTCATGTGCAAGGCCCTTATGGCTGAAACACAAACACGCTTCAGCTTCGGCTTCGCCTGAAGTTTACGAGTTCAGCCATAGGAATTCAATGCAAGCTATCACAATGGAGTTCGACCTCACGTTTCGTTTCACAATCGTAAGGAAAAGAACGTAATGTAACGTAATGTGACTCCAAACGGAAGCTCTAGTTCAATTATCTGCTTTGTCTGACAGCTCATCAGCTGTAAAAAAATGTCAACAAACAAAATATTTGCTCTTTGGAGGGATGAAATAATCGAAATGTCATTCAAAGCAACCTCGAAACAGGCCTAACGTAACGCAGACGAAGCCGAAGCTGAAGCGTGTATGTGTTTCAGCCATTAATGTCGCTATTCTACGCCGTTAAGCCCAAAACGATTGAACATTTGAAGGATAACATTCGCCGCGCCATTAAATTATAATTCCCGAAGATTAACTTCTCATTTCAAAGTCACCCTTTAGTTTGTATGGATTTTTGTTTAACCTTGTTTTAAACAATTTACTGTGTAACTATATTATATTAATAGCATTAAGTATTACAAAAAGCAATGGATACCAACCATGATTAGACAAAACAATAAGATGCTGTATTAAAAAATGATTAACTTGAATTAAAAAAAAAAACATGTTGATAAACAAAACAATAACCATATTAATTAAAGAAATACAATCTTTATTTTCTGTAATAATTTAAGCATTATTGTATTCTCTTATAATTAATATTAATATGTATTACATTAGTAACAACTTAAATAAATTAATTTTATTTTTAATTTTTAAATATTGTATATTAGCTATAAGCACAAACTACTAACTTAATAAATAAACTTAAAACAAAACAAAAATTAAATAGGTTTAAACTAATATTGGAATTAGTTTAAAAAAAAGTAAAAGGCGTTACAGCTTTGCTGATTTGCAACAACAACAAACAAAATTAGGAGACAACTTCTACAACGGTTACAAACAACCATTTTAATCTTTTTTTCTTTTCTAAAAAGAGGCTATCACAAAAAAAGCAAACCAAAACTAAAAACATAAATAAATAATTTTAAAAATAAATTAATTAAAAAAAACTAAAACATTTAAATCATTAGACAATTAATGATGATTTCAAAAAAAAAACAAAAAAAAAACTTCCCATAGTGCAATTTTATGGAAGAATTATGTGAATCTTGTATTGTGTTGTGTTTATTGTTTGAGTTCTTACTTTTGAGAAACAGCAGTCAAGCTCGTGGCCGACCTTCTCCTTGGTGGAGTTGGTCTGCCAATTGTGCTGTAGTTTCCAGTTGAGATTTTCTGTTCTGCCACCAATGAAGGTGAAGCCTTCCGTTGGTGTGGCATTGTGGCAAAACGTTCACCTGGTGAACGGGTGAATTTTTTACGTCTTGCCGGCGGTGTTGGTTTGGGTAAGTTTTCCTTACGTACAACAGCATAACTAAAAATACAATTAAATGGGAAATACAAAAGTGCATTCAATTTTTAAGTCGCATATTTAAGTTTGTGTGTTTTACCCATCATTTTCCATCATCTCAATTATGTATTTTTCATGTAATTCTTCAGCATTGAGATTTTTATTGTCATTTTCCTCTCGCATTGCAAAGTCCAACGTTAAAGAGTCTGCTCCATGTGAAGTTCGATCATCGTCATCGATACCAAGACGAGATAGAGACTTAGATTTTCGGGTCGTTACAGAGGTGTCGGTGTAGTTTTCAGGAGTTGCTAGAGGTATATTGTATTCGTGCTCAGTACGGTAGACGATCACCTTTGAAACAATACAAATTTAAAAGAAAAAATAAATGTTATGAAGTGGAAGCAGTTAAATTTAAGCTTTGTTCAACTTTTTGGTCCTTAAACAAAAAATTTCTATTTATATTCTTAGAACAGTGTTGTCTTGAACATTAAATCATAAATGCGAACAGTTTACATTTAGCAATTATTTTTGAATCAAAAATGTGACATCTAAGATTTCAATCTAAAAATTTTGTCCAGTCTAATGGAAAACGATTTCACTTAGATTTTCACATTGTGTTTTTTGAGCATGCTTATTTTGACACCTTTTCATTTCGATCACACTTGAATTTAAAGGTGTTTGACGTTTCATAGAAATGATGATGAAATGTCAAATCTGATAGTGAACATGTAAAATTGAATGTAAATACAAAAATCTATTAACCAGGAAGCTGTCAATTTTTCTACAATACAATTGTTTGATCTGTCAAAAAATTCAGATCTGAAAAATTTATTTCCGGTAGATAAAAAAAATCAACAATTTAAAGAAAAATGTTACCTCGCTCACATTTGAATTTAAAATGGTTTCTGATGTTTTAAGAACTTTTTAAAAAGTAATGATAAAATGACAAAACTGATAGTGAACATCGTATGTAAATATACAAATCTATTAAAAAGGAAGCTGTCAATTTTTCTACAGTACAATTGTTTGATCTGTCAAAAAATTCAGATCTGAAAAATTGATTTACGTTTGAAAAAAGATCAAAAATTTGGTCAAAAATAATTGTTTTGACCAATCCGAAATAATTATTCCTTTTTAACCACTGTGTCCAAATTGTAGCGTTTTTCAATTGTTAATCCAGAGTAAGAAATACCAATGAAAGGCTTCTGACTACTAAAACCGTTCCTGAAATTTGTTTCAATGCTTAACTGACATTTTAAAAGTGTGATATTACTTCTGGTTGATTCTTAATTTAAATCTAGAAATGTTTTTTCTCCCATCTAGAAAAAGAAATGTCATTTTGTCTATGTAGTTCAAAAGTTAACTAATGAACAAGTAATCGAAAATAACAAGCAAAGTTTTACAAAAATGCTGTCATTTGACAATCTCAGAAAACATTCTGTATTTGTTTTTAAATTTTAAAAATTTGAGTCATAATTATACATGTGTAATTTTTGAAAGCTTATGTTCGAAAACAGCAAGCAAATCACAAAATAGGTCTGTTCGCGTACTTTCTGCACTAAAATTCGTAAAAAGTGATATTTTAAAGAGTGGGAAAAATTCTCTCACAAAAAAGACAAAACTACAAAAAAGTAAGCGAACAGTAAAACAACAAGTTTTTCCCACAATTTGACTGTCAAAAAAATATAAATTTTGAAACATCATCGTTTCATTTCGTGTTTGGATTTTTTTTTGTAAATGGATAAATTAAGAAAACGTGAACTTTATTTTATTTTATGAAAAATATTGATTAAATTGAAACTTAAAAATTGCAATCTTGTTGCTGTTTTTTGGAAAAGAATTTTAATTTAATAAGTGGCAGAAAAAGCGAGCAATTTATTAAATAATATTTGAAGTTCTATCAAATTTGACATTTTTCACAAATCAGCCCAAAGAAATTTCTTGGGCTAAAATTCGTGGGTAGGGGAAATATTTGACTCTCTCGTGAGCGCTTTATTTTACGAAAAGCTACGAAATTTTTGAGTACGCGAACAGGATTTAGTTAAATTTTGTAATTTTTCGTAAAAATAGACTGTTTTAGGAAGGTATAAGAACGGACCTAATATCTTCGACTGTCAGTTTAAAAATATACTGTCACTTGAATGTCTCAGAAAGCATTCTATTATACATAATTTTTGACAGCTTGTTTAAAAGTTTGTTTATGTGTTCTGTTCTATTCTATTTTAAAAAAATTACTTTAAAATTGAACAAAGCTTTTTTCTAGATTGTTTTGAGCTGGTTAACATTTTGGTTAATAAAATATAAGTCATTATTATTCATCAAGAAAAATCTAATGGGTTATAAAAATTACATTCATTATTTTTGTATATATACGAGTAAATATAAACAGAATTTAGTATTTAAATCACATTAGTAAAAGCTGGAAAATTAGAAAAAAATTGTTTAAATTTAAAAAATAGGAAAGTACTTATAGTTCTGACCTTTTATGTTTGTTTATATTTTTTTTTTGAAAATTTGGTTCTTAAAAACTAAAAAAAAATAAAAATTGGTTGTTTTTTTTATAGTTTTTTGTTGTTTAACAATTTATTTTTCGTATCTTAGGTCTCTGTTTACATACGATTGTAATTAATAAGTTTGTACCAAAAAAATATGTGCTTAAGTTTAACTTAAATTATATTTTTTCGAGAGTTTTCGGATAAAAATTCGATATTCGAAGTATTTTTCTAACAACTATTAAACTATTTCTATTATTTTTTTAATTTTTGGTGTATTCTTAGGATAGTGTATTTCTGATAAAAAAAAACTTTGAAAAAATTCCACAAATTCTGTTTTTTTTTTTTTCAATTTTCCAGTTACATTTTCAGGTTGTTTTTTAATTTAAATAAATAATAAATTTAAAGTAATTTTCGCAGGTATTTTAACCATTTAAAGTAAAATAATGCCTTGAATTTTATTTTTAATTGATGAATAGACCTGACCAAAACGTTGACCAGCTCTACGACCTAGACTACGAAAATTATAACCTACTTCCTCTGGTTTATTGTCTTCCCTCAAATAGCTATTTGACACGGATCTGCCTCCGAATCCATTAACATAAGAATCCTTTTCCAAGGAATCTCTTAACTGCTTGCGACGCCTTCTTGGTGGTTGTGGTGGTTGTTGTGGTGGCATTGGTGATTCATTGCGTTGTTCTTCTTGAATGTTCTCCTTTTCCTCTTCGACGAAATTCTTATTCCGTAGGGAATAGTCATCTTCGTCGTATTGTATTGAAGGTGTTCTTTCGATGGACATGTCCTGACTGTTCTTAAAGCGACCCTTGCGCAACGGACGAGCTGGTGGTGCATGTCGGAAGTAATCGCTACCGGCTTGGGAAAGGGAAATATCATCGCCATAGTCATCAATTTGAGAAGCATTTTCCGAGTCGTAACGATGACGTTGACGTTGTTGTTGACTCAAACGTCTTGGCTTGGGTGGTGGTACATCGTAGCCGTAGTCGATACGGTCAATGCTACTGCCATTAAGGCTAGCTGTTTGTGAGCCAATCAATTCGAGAGGATTGGGTGACTTGTCGTATTCTGTTTCCAAATTTGGATCCAGATACTTCTGTTTGCCCATGCTAAATTCTTGTGAGGCACCCTTCTTCCGCAAGAGGAACTCATCAGAACCGATCTCTTCGAAAACTAAGCGTTTTGAGCTTGCAGTTGATTGAGTATCAGGATGGTATTCTTTCTCGGTGTGATGCTTCAGATGTGATTCGGCTTCGAGCTCGGCTTTGCGGAGGAATTGATTCTTTTCGGCCTCCCTTTGAGTCCAACCAATGTCCCTTCCTTCTTCGGACACCAAATCTGAGTCCTGATGCACCATGGGTCGCCGTTTAAATTCGCGTTCACGGATCTTCGATATTTCATGAATAACCCTATTTTCCTCATCGTAATCTGCGAATTGCTTTTGCTCCACCACACCCAACATAGCGAGCTCGGCTTCTTCCTTTGCATTATCCTCAAGGACTTCCTTCATGCGACGCTCCATTGATGATTCTCGGTCAAATGAGCTATCTTGTTCGCTTTCGAAGCGGCGATACCGTGAGCCTTCGCTATCGTTGTAGCTTACATCAGAGAATTTATCGGCCCATCGTGATCTGACTGGGCCTGGTCCTCTGTCGCCCTGAGGTGTGCTTGAGGACTCTGCTGATGGTTGAGTTTCAGTGCTTTGAATTACACTTGGCTCATCCACAGTGCTCTCCTCAACAACTTGAGGTTTTGGCTTTTTCCTAAATGCTCTTGGATACGTACCAAAGCTAAAGTCGAATCTCTGTTTTTTGGGAGGTGCAGTGGCGGCGGCAGATTCAGGAGTTGTACCTGAAACTGTTGTGTCATCGATCTCAGATGGTTCCTTAAACGATTTACTGCGAGTAAGTTTCAACGAAGAGAACTTATCGGGCAGTTTAAACTTAGACATATCGGGCTTGCTGAATTTTGTGAACTCAGGGCGTTTCATCTCAGGCATTTTCATCTTAGAGAATTCTGGAGCCTTGAAGCGTTTTCGGGTTGCAGCCTTAGGGCTTCCCGATGGCGCTTTCTTTTGACTTCGGAATTTCGTTTTGATCTTGCCTGCTTGATTCTTGAGCCCCGCTTGCATTTTCCGAGTTTTGTCTTGAGCATTAGCCATAAAACCTTTCTTTTTATTCTCAGCTTCCATTGGTATATCGTCTAAGGCACTTGAGTCCATTTGGCTTGTTTGCGTTTCATAATCGTTTTGAGATTCTTGCTGAGATGTTGTGGCAGCTGAATTGAAATAACGATCTTCAAGATCTTTTTGCAATTCTTCGGCTTCTTTAAGCTCATCAGATTTTGACGGTGTTTCATCTGAAGCATCGAGTGCAGATTGTGGCACTTCTGAATGAGATAGTTCTTGTTGATCCGCTTGTGGCACGGCGGACGAAGGCGGTGCTGGAGATAGTTCTTTCTTAAGGGCAGATACTTGAGCTGGGGGTTCGGGAGTTGATTCTTTTTTAATTTCCGTTGAAGGTTCTCCAATAGGTTCGTATTCATGGTCGCTAAAATAAATTAAAATAATACAAAATGTTCGTTAGTTCGAAATTGTTTATAATTATTTCTATTTTTTATAAATATATTGATGTACAAAAAAATGGTATAATAAGGTGGAATATAAAAACAAAAGTACAAATGTGTTTGAAGCAGAGACGATTTATGTAGGGACACTTTCATGATTTAAATATTTTGATATTTAAGCTTTATAAAAATAAAAATTAAATAAATTGAATTTCAAACCTCCTTTTGAAACCAGGTTTAACATTTTGATGCATTGCTTACTTTCAGTTAAAATATAAAAATCTCTTAATCGCCCTACGAAAGATCTACAAAAACACTGACATCCTCAATTGGAAACTACTGAAATACTTTTAAGGAATGGGACTATAGTGTTTTTGAGTTTTCTTATCTAAAGATTCAACATTACGAAATATCTTGAAATAATGTGCCATTTGCAATGGATACATTTCAAAAAACATTTTCTTCAGTTTCCTTTTTTCTTAAATTACTTATACTTTTTCTTAAAATAATATTAAAATGTTTTTCTTATTCCGAATTTTCATAGGTATATTTTTATGTGATCTATAGGGAGAATTATAAAATTTCTTTGAGTCATAAATTAGGTTAGGTACATTTAATAAAAAAATTAAAAAAAAAACCTTATCAGGTAAAAACTACGTACTTTTTTCTATGTTTAAAAGTTAAACAAAAAAAAAATAAAATATCAGTTGCAAATTGAAAAAATATTTAAATTGGTTAATAAACGACACGTAGTATTTCAAAACACCGTTATAGATCTAAAAGGCCATGAAAGCGAGAAAAATACCACAAAACTACTATTGTTTGATTTCTGTGGTGATGGCCTTAGAGGGCACCCTGTGTTTTATAGCTAGAAATTGCTGCCATTAATGGACACATTCACAAATAAAAAATTTAGCCGCATTCATAAAGCTAGTGATTACGAAGTCAAAATTCATCTAGCTTTGGGTAGGTTCAGACAACATAAGTCAACTGAATTCTTTGAACGTACATTTTGACCAAGGCAACTAGTTAATTTTTCAGGTGTTATGTACTTAAAATTCAGAACCTTACCTCACAAACTTCTACTGCAAGTTCATAGTACAAAAACTACTTAAAATATTAGTGTCTACAAAACACTCCTCAAACAAGCTAAGTAAGTCACGATTTGGATTTTGTATTGTAAAGAAATATTACTCATTTGTTTTCCAAATTGACAGAAAGCATTAAATGAATTTGTGAAGAAAATAAATAAATAATAAAGCTCAACATCATCAACTGTCATTTTGACAAAAGTAGACATAACTTGATAGTTAGGGAGATTTTTCTTGACTAACTTTCCAGTCAACTTTCCATTAAAGTTGCCTTTATTGGAAGGTAATTTTTTGGCAGCTGGCCAATCAGATACTAGAAACTGGCCTAACTTTGAAGTCCCTTATGTCGCTAACCTGCCCTTTGTGAATGCAAAATTGCACTGCAAAGGGAGTCAATCCGGAACTGTCATATAAATGACAAATTCAAATACATGTGGAAAATAAGAAACATTTTGTCTTTTGAGAACTTTAAATAATTGTTTTTGTTTTTAAAATAAATAAAACCAAATAAAGTATAAGATAAAATATAAATGATTTATATTTGTATTAAAATACTGAACGATTTATGTCATTTTGAATTCCTGTGTCTATACCTGGCAGGTGACTGTAAAACGTCAAAATTAGTGTGCACTAACTTTGTAGCTGAAAATTTTACATTAACTCGGGGGGTAATTTTCAACTTTTTTTTAGTTGTATTTATCCAATCTGACTGACTACGTAGCCAATAGCTTACTGAACGCGCCCATTGCACTGAAAAGCTAGTTAATCCTGAACTGTCACATTGATGATAATGTTAACATATAAAATAAGAAACATTTGTGTATTGAGAACTTTAATCAGTTGTTTATTCAAATATGTAATGTAATAATATAAAGGATTTATTTTTATATTTAAATACTGAACGATTATTTCAATTCTAAATGTTTGTTTTTACTTTACTGAGCAGCTGATTTTGGAAATTCATAATCAGTGTGCTCTAACTTTGTAGCCAAAATGTTTATAATACGTCGGAGGGGAAATTTGAACTAATTTTGTAGTTGTGTGTAGCCAATTTGAAGGACTTGACTTGACTTGATCAATGATTGCGTCTATTGATTCCGTGTTAAGGGGGGTTCCCGTTCTCAAATATAGCTTCCTGAATAATTGAAGAATTAAAACCATTAACGTTTACATTACTTAAATATGACAGATTTGCTGTCAAACACCATTTCACATTTTAATTTTTACTTATGTGCATACATACCTATTTGGAAAAGAAATTCAATTTTAAACGAAAAAGAAATTGCCTTAACTTATATTTTCTAGGTCTGTACAAAATTTAAATTTATCCTTAGAATATCGTCCATAAAAATAATCCTAACATTGTTTTCTTACAATTCAGCTTTTGGTTTGACTCAAATGCGATCATATTATTAAATTGGTTTGTCAAGCCAAAAAAATATCAAAATATTTCGGTATTTTTCTATAGGGTTTAAAATTGGCACGGGTAGATTTTGGAGCCCCGTTGCGGCCAAATGTTTATTACCGTGGACAACGCCGTTTGTTCCCTGACTGAGCTTCGAATCGGTTGGAAGAGGACCCTAATTTTGGCCAAAAAATCTACTTTAATGACGAGGAGCATTTTTGGATGAATGGCTGTGACCCCAACCCACGTGAGGTTCACCAGGTGATAATGCATCCTCAAAAAGTTACCGTTTGGTGTGGTTCTCAGGCCGGCGGCGTAATTGATCAGTACTTTTTGAAAACAACGTTAGTAAGGCGGTCACCGTCAACAGCGAGCGCTATATAACGATAATAACTAAATTCTTATGACCCAAATTGTGCCATATGGTACCTAGATGACATGAGGTAACAGCAAACGCCAAGACATCTACCCGCTCTTATTAAAAAATCCTATAGTATGTGTTTTCGACTAACGGTTTGATGAAATTCAACCCAATGAAATCGCATTTGTTAAGTTAGGTGTTAAACGTAAATAAGTTTTATTTTATTTGTTTACACTGACAGCTTGTGAATGAATGTTAATCTAAATCATACGTAGTTGAACATACTCATTGAAATAAACGTGGTTAAAAACTGCATTCCATTATTAAAATGGATTTGGACCAGCTAATAATAATTTTATCTTAAAGTGCTCTTAAGAAATAAATATTTTAAGGAAAGCAAAGTATTCAAAACATCGATTGGAATTTAAGAAATAAATCTTAATACAAACTATTTTCAGATTTTCCAAAATTGTTAGATCTGTCAGAAATGCTTCAGATGTCTTAAGGGCCAGTTATAGATATCATTGAAATCGATCCAGGAAAATTTTTAAATCGTTATTTGACCTTCTAACCTTCGATTAGAAATGAAAATTATATACTGATCGATCGGAAATCACGCAACAAATTTTGTGTGAGGAAAAAAAGTGTAATTGCGCATTTGTTTTTCTCTAGAAATGTATTTTTCTGTTTTCCGGACGGAAATTCATTTCCTTGAACAGCTGATACTTTTATGTTCAAAAGTGAAACGAATCGTTCCACTTATTTGTGTTCTAATTTGACACAATTCCAATGACAGATTTCTGTCAGTAAAAGTCTTTCGTGGATTTCAATCAGGACATTTTTTTCAATGACAGAAACTTTTGATGACAGCTATAAACGACCTGTTTAGAAAGTTCCAATGTTTGTTGCAATGATGAAAAACAATGAAAGCTATAAAATTTAAAATTTTGTGTGACAATTGCTGCGTTAAATTTCGTGTTGGATACTCTATTGGACGAGTTAGATGCCTCAATTGAGATAGCTGGCAAAAATAAAAACTGTTCATATAAAAAAGACAAATATTTAGATTTAAAATTTTTAATAATTCACCAGATTTTTACCAAGAAACATACAAATTAAAAAAAAAAATCTCGTTTCTTTTATTACATTCCTGCTGTTTTGGACCACCTGTTCTTTTACACGATAAATACTAACAAAAAGACATCCGGATACCCTATCTGCTTGAGATTTGACGCAGCCAACATTGTCTGAAACATCAGAGCGTTATTGCCCAGGTTCAGCCGAAATAATGGACTTGAAAGTTAGGCACATTTCCAGTATCTGATTGGCCAGCTACCAACAAATTGCCAAAGTTAGTCCAGACAAATTTCCCTAACTATAAAGTCAGTTGTACTTGTGTCAAAATGACGTCTAATCAAAATTTTTCATTTAATAAAAAGCTGAACTTTATTACTCGTTGACTTAATTTTTTTCAGCACAATACCATTTGATGTTTATTGTAAAAGGGTTCATTTTGAAATTAGAAGTTTTGAGTTTATGACACTTGAAAAACTAACTAGTTGCCTTGGTCAAAATATACATACATTCAAGGAATGCAGTTGACTGCATATAAAGTCCTTTGTGTTGTTGTAACCTTTCCATTCTCAGTCGTTTTCAATTAGCGTTCAAAATTGTCAGTTGCCGTTGTTTAAGGCATAAATATTCCATTTTCACATTAAGACGAACGCTGAATGGAAATTAGTTTTGAGTGTGAAACATTTTTTTTTGGAATACAAAAATAACGAACTATCCGTCCCTTGAAAGTCAAACGGATTTTCCATTTTCTTGAAATTTAGTACAGAAAATGTATTTATTATTTTTTTTATAACATTTTCTAGTTGTTTAAAGATCCAAAAAGCATAATGGTTTTTTTTAATGATATTAACTACAGATCTAGCCCTAAATTTTAAATAGATGTTTTACCCCTTTTTCTCCTCAATTTTACTGCTTAAATTTTAAAAAATTTATTTGGAAACAAAATGGTCACAATGATTATTTTTGAAAATAAGACATTGCTCTTTAGCTGCACAATCATTTCGTTTCTTGTATTTCTACATGAAAAAAAGGTACTTAAAATTTTGACTGGTTGATTTATTTTTAGAAGTTCAGGTTTGGTGAACTTTTTTTTGTTTTCTTCTAAAGAAAATAATTGTGAAAAGTTTGTTTCTTGATACAAATATGTGCTCATCCTAGCAGCGCAGCGCCGCCGCGCCACGCCACGCCACGCCACAGCTTGTGGTACCGCACCACACTGTGGCATATCTGAGAGATGCAAACTTAAGTTTATAAATAAAATCATTCATTGACTCTCGAGATGCAATTTACTTTTAGATGATAATGTTTTTGGTTTGTATATTTTTTGTTTTGTTTTAATTGTTTATTGTGCTCAATTTTAATTGTAAACGTTCAATCAATTTACTTACTGTTAAATGGTTTCAGGTTTTTTGTTTAATATGTAAATGTTTCGAATTTTTTTGGTAATTTTTTTTTTGGAAATTTTGGATTTTTGGGGTGAGCAGATGATTCGGCTGGGTTGGGATCTTACCGGGAAAAGTATGTCCTTTCAAGCCATTGTTTTTTATCTAATTGATTGTTGGAAGACGAATCCATGTCTAAATGGGAACCATGCTCACCAAAGTTAAAACTAACTGTTTTTGTCATTGATCGTGTCCCTAAACTGAGACTATCCAATTCAGAAGCCGCTGCACGATCTTGGGATTGAGTACGATCATGGGATTTGCGTTGGAGGAGTTTCGATCGCGCCAGACGTTGCTCTGAAGGAGCTCGGATAAGATTTGTTCGCGATTGTTGTTCCGATTGATTTCTTTGATTTTCATGCTCATCGCGCATAAATTCGGAAATTGTCATTTCTGAATCGAAGTAATCGGGGACCGCGATGGGAACGGAGACTAGTTTCTTGTTACCGACGGTGATAATTTGTGCTGGAGCGGGAGGGATCAGTTCATTTAAATCACTTCGTCGAGAACCACTTATGTCGGCTTGACTAGAAGACATATAACTTCTGCGATCACCTGCCACAAGATGCATCTGACTTGATCGGGAAGTGGATAGAACTATTGGCGCAAAGGGTTCTTGTGTGGATGGGTCTGCAGAAAAGGCAATTGATTCGGAGATGGCATCTTGAATGGGTCTATTTTGGTTATGACCCAATTGATCGGAACTAGCATACATACGAGTCTGACGCAAAGGCGAAGGGGACTTAGGTGGGTGCGCGGAATATTGATCCATTTCGTCAACTTTGAGGGAAAAGGTTTCAGTTACTTTGACCGTGAGTAGAGGTTTATCTGCTGGTTTTTGAATTGACATATTTCCATAATGAGACGGTTCTTCGACCACCGACATTGCCTCCGAACGCTCTACTTTCTCGCGTTTAAAAACACCCATGAATCTGGATGTTGAAGGTGAACCTTCAGGTTTTGGCTGTTTAACTGGGGGTTTTCCCGGATCAATAACTTGAAGCTGCTGTTTTGTTGGCATTTCAAGATTGTTATTTGGAGGGCTATCCACCGATGGCTTAACCGATGGATCGGAAGGTTTTGAATGAAACATTGACATAAAACGCGAAGGTGAACTTTCGGGTTTTGTGTGTTTTCCCGGCGA
Source organism: Eupeodes corollae (assembly GCF_945859685.1). Classification (NCBI taxonomy): domain Eukaryota; kingdom Metazoa; phylum Arthropoda; class Insecta; order Diptera; family Syrphidae; genus Eupeodes; species Eupeodes corollae. Next base: position 116,052,815 of record NC_079148.1, read on the forward strand.
AAGTGATCTTCCGCGCTCCATGTGCAAAATATGATCTGCAGAGAGCTTACGTTTGTCAAACGATGGCGTTATGACATCCGTTTTCTCTAATTGATCCGGAGTTTTTGAATGAAATAGCGACATAAATTTTCCACGTTTAATATCTTGAACATGATCTGCAGACACTCTACGTTTCTCTTGCAGGGCCTTGGCTGCCGCCGCATCGGTGTTCTTTGAATGGAACATGGACATAAATCTAGAGGAATATGTTGGTTTCCTTTCGAGTGGTGTGTCCAAATCTTTGTTTCGTTCCAAAGAGAAAGAACGTCTAAAATTTAAAACTCGTCCAGCTTTCATTACTCCTGGAGATGGGGAAGATGCTCTTTGAAGGGATTGTGTCCCACCAAGCGGTGCTCTCTGTGGGGAGGATGGACTTGGGTCAGTTTGACGTTTAAATGAAACGCCATGTGGTGATCCTCTTTGCAAAAGTTGCCTTGGTTCCATTTGCTGGATTTCCATCGGTATCGGAGATGAAGCCCTTTGATGAGATTGAGTGGGTTGCATTGTTTCTGTGTGGAAATTTGAGGCAGGAGGTGATGATCTTTGAAGATGTTGCCTTGTGTCTGTGTAATGAGTCCCCATTCGGGAAGGTGATAAACTTCTTCCGGTGGACTCATTAGATTCATATTGTGCATATTGTCTGTCTTCTTTATGTGTGGAAGGTGCTGGCGATGAACCCCTCTGGAAGCCTTGATCCATCCGAGGTGGAGATAAGCCTCTGTCAAAGATCGGAGAGGACTCATATTGCATATATTGCCTCTGCGCCATATCATTCGTCGTTGAAGTAGGTGATGCAGTGGTCTGGAAAATCTGTGAGCTATAGGTTGCCGACTGGTTCGACCCCATCATTGGTGGTTGAGAAGTACCTCTTTGTACTGATGAATCATAAATGTCTAACCCTCTGTACCGGAAATCCTCTGAATTTGTTTGCTGCATTTTTGGAGGCAATCTCTTTTCATGAGTTTCTTCTCTGTTCACAAGTTGCTTTTTATTTGAACTCTCTGGAGACATTCCTCTTTCATATTGATGCTGCCTTTTAAGATTGCTTCCTTGTGGCGGTGGAGATGAATGGCTATTGAACTGCGTGTATGGATCTTTTGATTGTTCTAAGTTGCCAATTTCATGGCCATCAGCCAATATTTCATCCAGCGGCCTAAGGTCAGGCTGAGGCGCAAAATTTCGAATCTCAATTCGTGTTTCATTTTCAACCTTAGGCGAGAGGTCAGGAACATTAAGTTGCAATGGTGGGGACATCCTATCAATTCTTATATTATCTCTTACTTCTACCACAGCTTCTATAACATCAACATCCATTGGCTGATTAACCGGAGGTGCTTCCCCTGGAACTCTATCTTCGTACATGGAAACGTCAATGGGCATATTTTGTGGTAAAACATTTCCCTGTTGTTGATGATGGTCTTGCCGACTTTGGCTGGCTTCGGTTCCTGAGAAATCGTGAGTCTTTCGGTCATAGATATCGACCGTGGGTGGAGATCTTCTTCCAAAACTTGGCGCTGATGGTGGTGCCGAAATACGAGGTGCAATGGCAGGTGTTCTATTTGAAACACCATTAGGCTCGGTGATGGTCCCTGGTGGGTGATCTGCGTACATTGATACATCAATGGGCATATTTTGAGGCATAACGTTTTCTTGTTGTTGCATAGGTCGGTTTTCTTGCGCCCATTGATTGTGCGGGACTCGTTCTGATGAGTGATCTGTTCTTCTATCGTAAATACTATGGCCATGCATGGATGCATCCAGATTTGAAATAACCATGGGTTCTTCGGTTCTCCTAGATGCACCACCTTCTTCATACATCGAAACATCGATTGGTTTATTCTGTGGTATCATATTTCCAGAATGTCCCGACGAACTATGGGCATTTTCTTCTGGCCAGTTTACATGACCCGGTCTTTCTGAGGATACATTTCTTCTGGTAAAATCAGGAGATGATGTATTCTGTGGCATTATATTTCCAGAATGTCCCGACGGGCTATGGACATTTCCTTCTGGCCAATTTACATGACCCGGCCTTTCTGAGGATACATTCCTTCTGGTAAAATCAGGAGATGATGTATTCTCCATTGTTGGCGTTGGAGTTGGTGCAACTAAATTGAATCTTGGAATTTCCATATGCTGACTTGAGGGTTGTCGATCTTCGTACATGGAAAGATCAATAGGCTTATTTTGAGGCATCATGTTTTCTGTGTAGCCCGAAAGATTTTCCTTGTTTTCTCCTGCACTTGTGGTATGATGTGTTGGATGGATTCTCGCCATAGGATCGTTATTTCTGTCAAATCTGCTGAATTCTGGAGAAGAAAACTTTGCCGATGATGGCGAGGAACTTGGCAGGTTTGTAATGTGCCTAGGCAGATCTCTTCTCAAACCTCTCGAAACATGACCAGTTGGTATGTTTAGATCAGCCACAATAAGATCTGCGTGTGACGGTGAGCGGGAAACTCGACGTAACGAAATTCCACTGCGAATGGAAACTGCATCTGGATCCCGCCCCCCAAAACTACCACCTGACATTCCTCCTATTGACATTTGACGACCACGATGACCCGCCATCATACCCCCAGCCATCATACCCCCAGCCATTTCTGGCTCAGTGGCATCTGAAATACTCCTTACAACTAGTCCCCTGCCCCCAAAGCTGGCCGTCGAAATTTTGTCGAATTCCCTAGATCTTCCCATCATATTAAAGCTTCGCGCTGAAATATTATCGAAATGCTGCTGATGCATTTGATGGTGATCGCCATGTTCCATGTCACTCAAAAACCCCTGTTTTGAAGTTGGACGTGATTCTACGGGATTAATGCGGTCGGGGAGCAGTAAATCGCTCTCAAAATACTGACATGCACAACGCACGTCCAACACTGCACCGCTAGCACTCTCATTTCGCGACACAAAGTGCTTCTTTTCAACGGGTAACGCGCCCACCGAGGCCGAACGACGGTTATTCATTTTGACAGTTGAGCTTTATTACTTAAAAATTTGACAAAGAAACACTCACACACTTTCGCCTACATACAACCGAGAAAGAGAGAGAGAGAAATCAAAAACAAAAACAACAACAAAGAGGAATTTTTCCCTGTAATCGGACGACTCTTTTTGCAAAAAGATTCTCACGAACGAACGAACCGACAAACAACGAAAATATCGGAGCCAACATTCAAAAACCGATTTTTTTTTCAAGGGTGGACATGCGATTTATTTTTAAAATAATTTTACTTCCCACCCCCTCCCTCTTCCAAAAAAAAAAATAAAAAACGACGACGACTTTTTTAGTGTTTATTTTTTTTTAATTATTTCACGCTTTGAGTCATTAACTTAAAAAACTGCGTCGTCCGTCGAAACTATCGAACAAATAGTATTACTGTTAGTTTTCTAATTTTATTGAATAATGTAAAAAAACTTAAATTATTTCGTTTCGCTCGCGCCCGTTCCATTTTAAAACATTCATGTCTGCATCGATAGCAGTTTTGTAGAAAACTAAAAATCCGTCCTGACACTCGTTTTCGGGGTGTTCAAATTTAGCAGCAGTCTCTTTTATTTTTTCGAGCATAGATATGTGAATATTGTGTCTAACTTAAAAACACCACCTATCTACATTTTATATGTTTTTACGTTCTGTATAGATAAAATGTATATTAAATATTTTAGAAAAATCTATAAAAACCGTTTTGAAAAACAAAGGGAGAGGAAGAGAAAAAAGGAGGACAGAGCGTTTATGGGAGAGAAAAATAATATTTTGTTTATTTTTAAGTTGAATTTTATGTTTTTTTTTTTTATTATTAGTATTATATATTTATTTGAATATTTAAATATTAAAATCAAGAAAGAACTTTTGTTTTGTGATATTTCACGTAAATTCTAGGTACGTTAATTCTTTGAAGACATTTCTAAAAGAGTGGCATATATTTGAAAGTGTATAGATCTGTAGAAGCATGAAGCTGCTGCTGTTCGAAATTGCAAAGAGGAAACTAGCTATTTTGGGACTGCCTACATTAGTTTCCGAAAATATTTTCAAACGTCTGTTTTTGACCGATTTTGTTCTTTTGAAATGCATTTTATGGGTAGCTTTATGAATTATTGTTAATATCTTTTTGATGTGATCCCAATAAAATTTGCCATTTAAATGGGGACAGATTACGAGTGGACGTTTAGATGCTTACAATTTGTATGGAGATCATGCGAGACGATCACATTTTGTATGGCCTTAATACAATAATCTTCTTTTCGATTGATAAAGAGAAAGAAAGACTTTTGGACGAGAAATGATAAGATTTAGAAGTGATTTACATTTTTCTTACCTTTTTAAGGAATCGGGAATTTCGAAAATGTGGACGGGCTTTTAAAATTTAGCTATAGAAGTATTTAGGAAAAGGCTTAAGATCAATTTGTTATCATAAGTTTGCATCTATTTTAAATCTAAGAATTCATTTTAGGTAGATTCCTTCAAAATACAAATATATACTCCATTTTCCTGTACGGTCCCAGTCGAAAAATGAGACAATTTAATCTCAGGATGTGTTGATCTGAATTTTACTTTTTTCCTTAATTTCCATAAAACTATCTTAATTTTTACCAAAATGAGTAGAAGTTAAAAAAATGAAAAAGCCTAATTTTCAATTCTTCTTACATTTACTTTTAACTGGCTTTTAAAGGTTTTCAAGTATGGTTTTAAATCGTACTTAAACTTATACTTCAAAGTTCATAATGTTCTTAGATAAACTCACCTCAAATTGGACCAACGCTTTGGACCTGTTCCTCTCAATTCTTCCGGCAGTTCGATATCTTCTCGATGAGGCTCAGCTTCGTCTTCGACATGTGAGAATGTAACCTTCTTTTCAGATGGAGCTGGTGATGCTTCTTTCTTCAAAACCGGCTTCAATTCAATATCAGCCCATGGTAGATGTTCTGGTATGCGTTCTTTAGCTCCCTCTGTTGCAACTTGAAGTTTATTATTATTCACAGCTTCTTTCTCAGCAACCGCAGCAGCAGCAGCAGTAGCAGCAACAACAACACCATCAACACTTGCAGCATCACTTTCTTCAGCAACAGGTGATAAATGTGGTTTTCGTTCTTCTTCCGATGAAGCTGAATCAATTGATGACAACGGTGCTAACAACGATTTTGGGTGCTCGACCTCTTCTTCACTACTACCCATACGTTCTAGTGGTAGATCAGTTTTGGTAGCTTCCATGTCGTTGAGCGTTGAATTGTCTTGGTTAGACAGAGATTGCTTAAGGGCTTCCACTGATGCCATTTGAAGAATTGTATTGATTTCTTCACTAACCGATTCACCAGTATCTTCGATATCTTCGTAGACATGTTCCCTGCGAAGACGGGCAGCTTTCTTTGGTGGTCCGGAAAAGACCGGACTTGATTTGAGTTCTTCTTCGAGAATCTCAGAAACAGTTGGCTCTGGTGTTTGTTGTCTTTCTGAGAAGTCATCTTCAACTGTAGTTGGAATATCGATGATCTCATCTGGTACAAGAACCGAAGATTCAGCTGAAGCTTGCTCTTGAAGTTCCAATTGGTCCTTTCGTTTTCGACTTGGCGATTCATCGAGTTCAATAATTTCCAGAACATCATCACTATCTTGCTTCTCTATGAAATGTGGTATTTCACTGTGGACAGCCTTAGGCGATGTCTTTAGCCTTATAATCTTCTGTTCCTCGTCCAAGGGAATCTTCTCATCTTTTTTCAAAGAAATCTTTTTGATATTTTTAAAGTTTTTCTTTTGCCGATCGGCCATGCTCTTTAGTTTCTTCATGATGGGGAAGCACTTAGCTTTGTGATGGTGTTCTTCTTTTCTAAGTCGACTTGGCCTCTCTCGAACGTCTTCTGCGGACTTGTTGTTCGAAGTAAATGATGTACTTGGTACAGTTGAAGTATCGGGCAATGATTTTGAGTCAGGTTCTTTTTTTGGGCTGCGTTTCTTGAGAATACCACGGAGTTTACCTAATTTCGACGCTTTCTTTTCGACTGTTAGAACTGAGTCCGAAACACATGAAATACACTCGCTGCGCTCGTCCTGGTGTTCTTCTTCGTCCTCGTCTGCTTCGTCTTCGGTGTGGGAGTTCTCTTCGGTGTCTGATAGCTCTTGAATATAACGTTCAGTTTCTTTGATTGAAACCTGATCGTCAATGCGCACTTTTTTGAACGACTTCGGAGACTCAGATGTGAATCGTAATTCTTGTGATTTACGAAGAAGAAGCACTATCTCTGGTTCTTCATCCGGTCCAAGAGGTCGTTTGTGTAAATGCGTCCACGGATATCCACCCTGGAAAATAAAATAATACGAAAATTATATTCAATGAAGAACGAGTAATTATACTCAAACTCACCCGTTGTTTTGCTCTTTTTAGGTCTTCCCAACGATAGGTTTCTGGTGGTACCGGTGGCCTGTCAACATGTGTTATCAAATACTGCCTCAAAGATTGATAATACTCCCTCTTAGCTAAGGCGGCAACTTTGTTCGAATCAGTCTCCAATGATACTTGTGGCAGAGAATCTAAAAATTCCTTACGTTGTTCTTCTTCGGCTGCTGTTCTGGGCAAAGGCAGACCATTGATGTCAAATCCTTCCTTCAAACGTTCACCTGTTAGTTTTTCTGCTTCAGATTTTGAAATATTTCCATTTAAGTCAACTTTTGAATTTGAACTAAGATGAGTGGAAAGTTCTGATAGTTTCTGATCAATCTCTTTTGTTAATGAAGCTGAATCTTCAGTCTTGGCATTCTCGATGGCCGATTTGATTGTAACTTCACTTGAAGAGCTTTCACTTGTTGGTTCAACTTCAGTTGTTGGATCAGGAGCAGTGGGTTCTATCTTTGTTTGCGTTGTATCCGTTGATTCTCTGTTGGATCGAGAAGTAGTGGTCTCTTCTCGTGAGCTAGGGACTATCGGTTCTTCAGTTGAATCAAGCTTTTGCTCCGTTTTGTTGTTCAAAGTATTACAAATGTTTTGATCTAAAACGTTAAAGTTCTGGTTGATATCAACTTTTGAGCTTAAATAATCTAAAATTTGATCTTCTTTGTGTCTTAAAGAATGGTTTTCTGTTTCTTTAGACTCACTTAAAACTTCATCAACTGATTCGTCGGAATCCAAGTCAGTCACTATCACTGGTGTTGATTCTCCGGTAGATAGTATCGAATACTCAATCGGCTGATCATCAAATTGTGACTCACTTAAGTGTGCATTTAGAGCTGTGCTATTGAACTCGAATTCATCGGGTAACTCTCCCGAATACTCTTCAAGCTCAGAGCTCTCTGTTTCTAGTGAGTTTTGTGCCAACAAGTGCTCCTTAATTCTAAAACTATCTGTTTCGGTTATATTTTGTGCGACTTCACTATTTGTGTCTTCGTTTGTTTGTTTATTTAATTTGAGTTCGGACGAATTTTGTTCCTTTTGTGATTCTTTTTGTAGAAATACACTCTGTCTTTGTGGTTCTGGGACACTTATCTCGACCGGCTTCAAGACCTTTGGTGATGCCGGTTCAACTTCAATCACAGTTCCTATCGAAGGATCAGTTTCGATTTTTGAAGTTCTATGCAAAGATTCGCCCTCGATTGGCGGAAGTTCCTTTATATCAACACCCCACGTTCCACTATCTTCACTAACTGAATAGTTTTTCAACGTTTCGATTAGATGAGATTCTATATCATAAACGCCGCACTCATCTTGCAACTCATCTTCACTTAATTGACTTTTTCGTTGTGGTGGTTCGTTCCATTTAGATTGGGATCCACTACTTGAATTTCTAATGACTAGAATATCACTTTCTTTATCGTTTTCTTGGGGTTCTTCTTCTTCTTCTGGTTTCTTCTTTTGTGGTGCTTCTAATTCAGAAGTAACTTTTATTGTACTATTAAGACTAACATCTTCTAATTCCTCTTTTGCTACTATATTGTTCGTTGATTCGGTTCCGGTTACGGTTACGATTTCTTCTTTTGTGTCAACGATCCCCCTATTGAGTACTTCGAGAATAGTTGGTTGTTCGTTATCTCCGACTCCAGGCAAAGACACTAAAAAATCAATCAAAAATTCAAATTAGTTTTTATGCACTTATTAATTTTTAAAAAAAGTTTTATAGTTTTTAAGTTTGAGAAAAATATGTACGTCAGGAATAATATTACATAAGAAAACCAAACGACTTGGAAAGCAAGAGTGTTCATATAGGTACGAGTATGAGAGACGACATAAAACAATTTGTTGATCTAGTTAGCCAAAAATGTTTCACAAGTTTTATTTCGCGGATGCTGATTCTTTTTTCATCGTTCTTTATTTTTTTTTTGTTTTTTTTTTTTGGTTCACAAAATGGAAGAATGAATGCGAAAACAGAAAAATTAGAAAGCTCTAGTCTAGAAGACTGCCCCAGATACATATACTATAAAGAAGATACAAATTTACTGAAGAATAAAGAAACACTCAGTGAAATGATTGATGGTTCCTATTTACATCAATTATCACCTGTTAATATTGATGAATTCGATACTTACGATACAACACAATAATTCATCTACACCGTGAGTTTGCTGACTTCTTTATTTTTTGGTATTTTTTTCGTGTGGATTTCGATACAATTTTTCCTAAAACTTTTCTTTTCTTTCTTTTGGAAAAACTTCACAGACCAACCGTGGAATATCGTCTAGACAAACTAAAGTCGATTCTTCCCCATTTTCAAATCGTTATTGAGAAAACCCCATTTCGAAAAGCTTTTCCGTTTTCCAAAGAAGAACAAAAGACAATTGCCGTAATCACATAAAACTGCGCTGATGATGATGAAGCTCGTCACCGCGCCGGCCGTGCCGCTACCACCGTTAAAAGCGTTAAAAGTTTAAAAACATTCGAATCGATGTGCGCGCAGCTTTTGAGTTTAGCTGCAAATATACACAGATTGAATTTTCTTTTTTCATAGCTTTTCCTATGTTCTCTTTTGAGTTTACTCTCGTTTTTTTTCATTATTTCTCTATTTTTAGTCCTGTTTGTTATTTTCCTCTAAGTTTTGTGGATTGGCTTTTTTCGAAAATTGAAGAAAAAAGTCTTATGCATAAAATCTATAAGTTTTCTTATAGAGATGTTTTTAAAAAATGATTACTTTGCATCAGGGCGCACGTTAGAGCTATTTATATAACTTAAAAATTTCAAAATAGGGCCAAGGGATAGGTCAGAAATGCTAGTTTAATTTATTGTTGTTTTTTTTCGAAATTATTAATGTTGTTTTGGCTTTGAACAGGTTGTTTCTTAATAAACTATACTAAAATTTTGTTTTTTGTCGAGACAGAAAGTCATGATAGTGAATATTTAGAAAAGTGAAAAAGATTTTTGACACACAGTCTGATAGAGTCTTGATGCTGTCATCACTTTATTTTTAAGTTCAAGTTGGTAATTCATATTAAATTAAGTTTGAGGCACTTTTTTGTTATTGTGAAACCATATGTTGGTAAATAATAAGAAAACGCAGCTGTTTTTTTAAATTTTGATTTAATTTATTTTTATAGTAGTTAAATTAATGTAGATTACCATAGCTAAATGATTTGTTAATAACAGCTTAGGTAAGAACTATTTTTAGACAGATATTTTATCTCGTTAATGAACTTTGTGATTATTAATTAATTATTGAAAATGATTAATGCAAGTTTGCGATTGAACTTTGTTTTAGTCATTTTTTTAAAGTATAATAAGATTTGTATGCATTTCATGTGCATGATTTTTTCCCCCGTTGTTATGGTAAATCCTAGTATTTATCACCTAGTTTAGGTTCTCACGAGTTCTTGCACCACAGGGTGAATCACCTAAATGTGTCTATTGCTCTAATATACTTTTTACTTTACGATCATATCAAGCATCGAAAGATGCTTACATATTTCAAAATGGTGACAGATCTTAATTTTGCTTTGACATTTGTAAAGAAAATATACAGAAAAAGTCGTCAATTAAAAGCAATCTCAAATGCCAGTCCTCGATAGCCATTTTCCTTTGTCTAAAAGCTAATTTAAACACCTTATTTTGAAATTTATTTTGTGTGTGCCTTAAAGAATTTTTCCGAATGGTGACAGATGTCAAATCTACTTTGTGATTAAACATACACAAAAGACATGTCAACCCAAAATACTCTAAATGGGCCGACCCATAGAATCCGTCGCATGCTTTGCGGCAACGTGTAAAACTGACAGCACGTTCTTATAAAAAGTAGACCATAAGCAACGCCCTTACCGGACGCAAAGAAAAAAAAATAGCTCAACTTTTAGCTTTTCTATAATGAGGTTTGATCACTCTAGGTTAGTTGCGACCAGTTCAAGATGTTATCTATGCACTCAAAAATCCACCTTTTCTTAATTGCGTGTTTTTTTTATGAAGAACGTGAATTGAGCGTGAATTGAAGGCGTATACGAAAAAATAATTCGAGTTTTAAGTTAACTTATTTCTTGTAAATATTTTGATTGATCTTTGTTTTATTTGTTTAACAGGTTTTACCTGTAGAATTCAAATTAAACATAATTAAATAAAAAGAAAATAATCAAATAAAGACGATAACTTATTTTTTTGTAAACAAAATACAAAAATGAGCTTGTCCATAGTTTTCTTTTATAAATTTTTGTTAATAAGTTTTACAGTTTTCTGATGCAAATTTTGACAGTTTTTTTTGATTAATTAAACGCAAAGAAAATTAAGAGTAAGGCTTTCGCTCTTCCTCAGAATGCACTGGATTCAAAAAATTGATTAGACCTTTTAATTGAAGTTTGTCTTCTATGTTTTATGGGTGAATTACAAACACGCTTCAGATTAGGTTTCGCTTGACGTTTACGAGTTCAGCCATAGAAATTCAATGCATGCTATCACAATGGAGCTTCGACCCCACGTTTTGTTTGACAATCGTAAGGAAAATAACGTAATGTGACTCCAAACGGAAGCTCTAGTTCAATTATCCAAACATTTGATTTGTCTCACAGCTCAACAGCTGTAAAAAAATGTCTACAAACAAAATATTTGCTCTTTGGAGGTATGAAATATTAGAAAGGTCATTCAAAGCGACCTCAAAGCAGGCCCACCGTAACGCAGACGAAGATTCGCACAGATTAAGCTGTCAAATCAACGAAATGTATCCATTACGTCACCTCAATACGTTTAGTATGTCAATGTCAACGACTACGTTTCCCGAACGGGTACGACGGATTCTATAGTTAGACCTCTTAAAACCCGTGTTTTGTTGGAAAATCTATCCATAGTATAGTAGGATTTTACACGAATAACAAAAAAAATGTCCATAGTATGAATAACACCGATAAAAGTTAGAGTAGAATTTCACTATGGATGGGTTTTAGACATTTATACGAGTCTCGAATAGATCTTATGTTATTTCGTTCTCAAATGTTGGTACGATTGATATTGCATTTGTATCTCGATGGCTGTGTTCGTTAAGTAGTTTTGCATTTGAAATCATGTGTGTATTCCATTGGGGAAAAAATTCAATCAATTACTGTTGATATTATTTAGTTTTGTTAGTGAAAATGGACGAACTGGGCTTATTTTGCAAGAGAAAACAGTAGAAACTATAATTAAGTTATTCTATGTCTCCACCAAAGGTTTATCTCAGTTTAGATTAAATAAATCTTCATGGTGTTTCCACCGCACAAGAAGATTTAAAAATGATTAAGTTTGACAGCACTTTCTAAAATGCAAATGGTGTTTCGATGTTTTCGTTGTGTGAAGTGCAAGTGAGATAGTTTGATTCCTGTCAAAGAAATAAGAACTGATTAGGTCAGCACCATATGTAATTTTTTTTTTAATTTGATTAAACCAATACTATATATGCACAGACCATAGCCCATTATCTGTAAAACCAAGTCGTCCACACATATTTTTCTTCGCAAATTTTGACTCCACTCCGATCCCCGACCGGAATCGAGGCGAATAAAGCTCATTTTTAACTCGATTCAGGTATATACAGAATAAAAGCTTCCTTCAAGCTCGCTTCAACATCACATGTTAAGGTAGGTCACGAACAAACCCCCTGCTTGAAGAAATTGTTAAATTAACTTTTTTTTTTATAGAATCTCAATTTCCAGATGTTTTCTTAACATTTCTTCTTGAAAATTGTCCATTTTATTAGTTTTAGTTAGTTTTTTTTGCTAAGTTAATTTTAACTTTTGATTTTCACAAAACTTTCTTCTGTTTGTGTGTTTTTTTATTTTTATTCTGAAAGATCTTCTTTCAGTTGTACACATTTTTAAATTCAAAAATCTGGCTACTTCAGAAATTGTTGGCAATTTCTCACTTTACTATATATGGAATACCAAAAAACGCACTTAAAGTAGCAATCTTCAGTAGCCATCTTGTTTTGTCTATTAAGTAATACAAACAACTTACTGATTTAGGAGTTAATTCTATGTTTTGCGAAAAACTCAGGATTTGATTCTATGCATATGTGAAAATAAGAAAAGTGCGTATACGCCTGGGTGTGCCATTTTCAATTTTTGTTAAGAGTGAATAAAATCATGTTTTTAGTTCAGCTCTACGTTAAATAAGCATGGACAAGATTTATGGATTTGGGTGAATTATTTATTTAGAAGGTTTGAATGTAGACAACAAATTGGTAGAGGAATATTTTTTTCCAAAAACTGTTCTCAAAAATAATATAATCAAGTAATTTTATTAATGACATCAACATATGACGAACTTACTTATTTATATAAAAAGATGAATTTTGCTTTCAATTTACACAGAATTACGGTAATTTTCTTGCTCGAAATTGCGGTAATTGTCTTGTTCTTCTGGCCATTTAATTAAAGAAACCATGTCATAAAGCCTTCTTTTTTTTCAACAATAAATTGTTTAGTCTTAGGAATTAAATAAAGCTCTGAGGTAGAAAGAATATTTTTACCTACATAGGCATCAATAGCAAAAATAAATACATAAATCAACCAACTGTGAACTATAACAATCTTTTCTTTCAAGATCAGTGATCAGAGCTAAATATCCGAATACAAATGTAGTAAAAAGTTAATGCGGTCAGTAATACCAAGTTCAATAAAAATAATGTTGAACATCTTAAAATAAATTATTAAAATAAAACAAAAAAAAGAAAACAAATAAAAATTCAAATACCAAAACATACACGCACACATAACTGTAAATAATATATAATTATAATTTGCATTAAAAATAGAAATGTGCATATCTAATAGCTTTGGAGATGGATGTAAAAGTTTTGTATGAATTTTTTTGTTTTATTTTTATCTTTTTACATGCACCCATCAATCTCTTTATAATTCATCAGTCAGTTATTAAAATATGTATTTAGTTATTACTTGTTTTGAGCCAATTTTAAGTAAAGATATGGACATTTTAAGATAGATGCATTTTTGCAAGTCATTGAGCAGCGAAAATTACTGCGTTTTGCCATCGTTAACTATAGTACGAGTAAATCAAAGAAAATTGATAAATGATTTTATTTATTATTTGGCAATTTGAAATTTGTTATAAAGATTTTATCTTTGGACTTTGACTTCAAGTTTTTAATTCAAAAATTCAAGTTTGATGCTAATTTGAAATTGCAATTGAAACACAAACGGATTTATAAAAAAAAAAAACAAGTTGGAAAGGTAAATTACTTCAAAAATGTTTTTTTTTTTTTTGAAAAATTCTGTCTATAACTATAATCACATTCAAAATCGCAAGATAAAATTGTCATTTATTATTCTTGACTTTATTAGCAAACATTTGAGAAGAACATATTTTAAAATTGAGTAATGAAAAAAAATACTCTTATTTTATATTTCTTTTTGGAAATTAAGTTTTTATATGTGATACAATACAACCATGAAACTAATATGTTTCTTTAATAAGCAATATTCGCTTATTTGTGACTGTCCACGATAACTTCAAGAATTCTACCTTTAAGGTCTTGAAGCGAATGTAAAACATTGACAAAGACTTCATCTTCTACCTGATATCAGAGAAAAAATTCTTAGGGTGTTAATTCACAAGATTTTAGTGGTAACTTCTCACCACGTCGTTTTCGAAAAAAAAACACGGTTAGGAAACTTTTCTTGCAAAACTCCCAACCGTGACCAGGTTTGCGAATTTTTCAATCATTAAGCCAATAATAACCAATATTCGCTTATTTGCGACTGTCCACAATGACTTCAAGAATTCCACCTTTAAGGTCTTGAAGCGAGTGTAAAACATTGACAAAGACTTCATCTTCCACCTGATATCAGAGAAAAAATCCTAGGGTGTTAATTCACAAGATTTTAGTGGTAAATTCTCATCACGTCGTTTTCGAGAAAAAACACGGCCAGGAAACTTTTCTTGCAAAACTCCGAACCGTAACCAGGTTTGCGAATTTTTGAATTATTAAGCCATAAGTCTGTAGATGGCTTGCGAATTTAAAAACAATTAATTTATAAGGTGGTTAGTAACTTATGACTTTAAAAAAATTCAATTCATAAGCTACCAAGTGACTAACGAATTAAAACAACATTATTCACAACTTACTAAGTGACTCTTATGTTTACAACATAATTTAAGTCACGAATAAGTAAGTGACTTATCAATTAAAGTTTTCGAAATTCTTATGCTTGTTTCGATTGCATTATATTTAATTATTAAGGAAAGTAATTTTCTAGCTTTTAAAAATTATAAAATGATCGTTCTAGCTTAAACATTTCTACATAACAATTTTTCTAATGAGAACTTAACCATTAGCTTAAAAATGAATTTTTTTTTTGTAATCATAAGTCGCTTAGAATGTTGTGAATTAAGGTTTTTTTAATTCCTAAGTCTCTTCACTTTCATCTCAGTTATGATTTTTAATTTATAAGCCACTATTACTGACTTGACAATTAAATCTTTCTTATGACAAAATAAACCGAAAAAGCAAGCCCCAAAAAGGAAGACTACTGAAAGAACTGACAGAAAAAATGTTCAGTTACCAAAACAGAACCCTTCCATAAGCTATAGGGAAATAAAAAAATGGTCTTCCACTGTCTGTTAGCGCTGTCACAATACGAAGACGTCTTGTAGAAGCGATGTTACCAGACCAAAATCCACGCAAGGTACCATTCTTGACGAAAAGGCATGTGGCAAGAGAAAGGACTTTGCCGAAGCGCATAGAGAATAAGTAAAATAGAAATGGAGAAATGTTCTGTGGAGCGATGAAAGCAAAGTCATCCTTTTTGGGTCCAAGGGTCGTCGAGAATATGTGGGAAGACCCTAAAATGCAGCATACTATCCATGCTACGCTATAAAAACAGAGAAGTATGGTGGAGGAAGAATTATGATACGGGCTAGCTTTTCATACTACGGGGTCCAACCTATTTATCAAATCGTGGGTATAATGGATGCAACCGAGTATATGAAAATTCTCGAGGAGGTTATGTTACCCTATGCTGAAGAGGAAATGCCGTTGGTTTTGGGTATACCAATAAGACAATGACCCTAAGCATACGTCAAAGAGGGCAAAGTTATGAAGAAGCTATCCGTTATGGAGTGGTCCGCCCAATCCCCGCAGTTAATAAAGCAAAACCCAGGAATTCGAAAAAATTGTGGGAAGCAGTGAGTGATTGGTGCAACGCAATACCAGTCGAGAGGTGTCAGGTTTTAGTGGACTCGGTGCCACGTTGAAGTAGTCATAAAAAACAATGGTTATGCAACAAAGTACTAATTGTAAGATAACAATATTTATACACTTTCATATAACTTGTTACAGTTTTTCCTTTTCTTACTTCTTACGGTATAGATTCAGTATTTTCATATGCACTGCTATTTTTATGAACAGCCATATATTAAAAAAAACGATTTTTACTGTGACAAAGCCAACGGTAAAAATTCGATAATACTTATTTTCTGTTATTATGAATAAAATATTTTAGTTTGTTATTAGAAGTTTAATGACATATATTATAAAGTTGATATTGAAAGCCTTTTTGTTTTATTTAGAGAGCACTGCTATTTTTATGAACACAGCTGCATGTATGTTTTAAAAAATAAAAATTGGTCCTAGAGCAAAAATATTCAAACTTTAATGCAATAACTTTAAATTATAAATTGGGTGGCGCAACAGTCCGTTTATGAACTAGGGCCTAGTGACTGACGAATCTCAACCATTCCTGTGTGCGAGTACTGTTCTTGGGGATGGAAGGGACCTACAGTTTTAAGCCGAATCCAAATGGCAAATTTGAGGAAGCACAAGAATTACTCTTGGAGAATTTGTCAATTCCTCGCAAGAGGCAGAACAAAAACTTTAGGTGGCATAGGGAGGGATCGAACCCAAGACCTCTCGGTTGACAGTCCATCGCACTAACCATAATGCCACGGTTACTACTTACAAAATCGCAGCAAAAATTCTCCCAATATTTATAACATAACTGCATCTATTAGATACAATCTAAGTTCTAAAGTATCTCTTGTCCATCTCGTCTTTTCACAAAGCTCTATAGATTCTACATCCCCTTTAAAAGTGTAAACGTTGTACTAAAGATTTGATAAGAATGCTTTCTCTTACATTAGACCCTTGAGCCTTACTTTGAACGTATCACTTCCAACTTATTTATAACTATGAATAAAATCTAACAATTCAAGGATCCTCATCACCTCTTGAGTGTTCTTCATAATCATAAAATAAATGTATCTTTTTTATACAATCAAAAAGATGATTCTTATAGCGGTAAAATACTGTACTCAACTGATGTACTTTGCCTACTTGTTAACATTCAACAGTTCAAATAGCCATATTAGTATTTCATAAATACTGTACAGTGTACATAAAATTCCCTCGACCAAAAAAAGCCTGCAAATACTACTATATACCCTACAAGTGAACGTAATCAAGTGTAAAACCCCACCAAAACATGGTGTAAAAATAAATATAAACATTATTCCAAATAAAATAAAAGCTTTCGTGTGTGCTTATGCATATACCATTCATATACAAAAACAACAAAAACATGTCTTGTAATGGCCTCTAGTTAGTTAATGAGTTAATATAAAGGGTGTTACTACTAGTAAACTAGAAAATAATTTTAGTTAGTGTGATATTAAATCATTGTATCTTTAATATGTTTAACTAAATATTAACAAACACTAGTTTATGGGGGGATGTGGTAGACTGTAATTTTCAAGACATTTATTTGATTTTAATTTAATCAAAAATACTCAATTATAATGTGTTTTCAAAACATGTAATTAGAAAGCTTGTTGTGTTCAAGAATTTTAAGTGGTGTCCTTAAATGAAAACGTGTGTATTTTTATTTATAAAGAGGTTTTTTTTACTGGTCAAAATCTATTTTTGAAACCTAAACTTGATTCTCTATATTTTCGGACCTGGGGCAGCCTTGAACACGTCCTTAACTATATCTGGGTTTTTATTGGAGAGGTTTAAGGTAACTATTAAACTGCCAAAAAGAGCCACAAAACACAGGTCTTTTTTATGACTCTTAAGATTGACTGGAAAACAAAGATTAACCTTGAGTAAAGCTCAATGAAAATAACCTTAAAACTTATTTATCACTCATGTCTTAATTTTTACAAGTGTTGAAAAAGTGGTCTCAACATAAGAAACCTAGAGTACCATATGAAAAATTGGTAAAGTCACTTTAATTTGTAGAAAAAAACAAAACACCCTTTGAAAGTAAGAAACCCACTTAACACTGATAACGAACGTGCTTATGTAAAAAGCGAATACAACAACAAAATTACTGCTTACCGTAGTTTGCCACGATACTCAAAAATAAATAAATCATTATTTTTTATTCCTTTCTTTCTAAATACAAAGTTAAATTTACAAATTTATTTTAAATGTAAGTAAATTAATTTAAATAATTTCAGGTACTCAAAAATTATTAAGAACAAATTAATTAACAAAAAAATATATAAAAATAGATTAATTTTGTAATGTTTTGAAGGTTATTATCAAAAAAAAAATTAAAACAAAAACAAAAAACTTATAAAAAAACTATTTTATTGCCGAAGCACAAATAAAACTAAAAATTCTCTGCTCCACATGTTTGCCGAGTAATCGCGACTTGAATACTGTGCGGCAATTCTACGCTGCCGCTTGTTGATAGTCTTTCAAGCGTCGCGTATAGCGCACTCTTTTACCAACTCAAGCGAAGGTGCTTGTGCTGTGCCTATAGGTATATTATGTGCCTTTTGCCTTAGCGAGCCTGATGTGTGACATGCTTGATTTCAGTTCTCTAATGATGTACAAGCATATGAACATACATATGTACAAACATAAAGCTATGAAATTTAACTTACTTTGTACGCAAAAAGACTAAATTTTACATTTTTATCGTCATTATAAGTTTTGTTATGAAATAAAAGAAGCGGCAATTCATTCAAAAATAAGCAAACTACTCGTAAATATATACAATTTTTGGCAAACATTTGAGACTTTGGCGGGGTAAAAAGCTTTTGTCAATTAGCTTACTGTATTCATATTCATCTCATTTATACATACATCAATATTTTCTGACGTAAAACTGATAAATCAAAATAAAAGAAATTATTAAAAAAAAAAATATATTATTGGAAAACAATCAAGCCGAGCGAAGGCGGCAGCGGGTGTAGTTAATCAATCGTAAAACGTTTGCTCTTGACAGTAGGTAATTTTATTTATGAAGGGCAAACAAAGCTTTGATTTTAATATTATGCAATATCCTTATCAAACAACCACATTATCATTTCGGATGAATTTCGCCATGATCATTTATGTTGGATATGAAAGTTCATTCATTTTAGAACCGTTTATGAACCAAAAGATAGTGGACTTAATGACCGTTGCATACAATTTTATTATACCTTAAGAATAAACTTTCAAGTAAATGTATGTTTTCAAAACCCATTGGGGCGTATTCATAGAGAATTACTAAAGTCATGGTTTCTTGATCTATAGTTTAAGACTTATTAATAAACACAACTCTTATTCAAAGTCAATTTCCTAGCTTTTTTTAGTAAAAACAAAACAGGTTAAGTTTGTGATCTACTACAATTATACATTAAATGACAAAGAAATACTGTTATATTTGCAAACTTATTATTTTGTGCTGTCATTTTTCTCAAATTGAATGTCGAAAAAAGTAAGTAAAAAAACTATATCTCAAAATTTTGAAAATATATTTGAGTCGAAAATTTTTTAATTTTTACCAACTTTTGTTAAATTTTCTTTTAAGTTTTTATTTTTTGTAAGAAAACTGTCATTTCCGTTGTTCTCAAAATTTTAGTAAATGTTGGAAACAATATTTTTTTAAAAGATAAAAGCAGTTTAAAGCCAATATCTCAAAGTTTTGAGAGATAATTGAGTCGAAAATGAATTTTTACCAACTTTTAATAATTTTTTTGTTTAGATTCTTATTTTTTGTAAAAAACTATCAATTTTAAAAACAATATTTCTTATAAGTTAAAATTAGTTGAAAGCCATAATCTCAATTTTTTTAAAGATATTTGAGTCGAAATTCAATTTTTATCAACTTTGAGTAATGTTTTTTTTAGGTTTTTATTTTTATAAAAAAAACTGTCAATTCGATTTTTTTCAAAATTTTATCATTTTATTGTTTTGCAGATAAAATCATGTTGTATTAGTAAAATTTTCGAGTTGACAAACATTTATTCAGTTTTTTTGGTTTATAAAAAAAACGTTCATTTGATTTTTTTCAAAAATATATTTGTTTAGTAGCACTTTGCAATATATTATTTAAAATTTAATTTAAGTCTCTAGCATTGTTGGTTCGTAAGATATTTAGGTTTAACCAAAATGTTCACCTTTTTTTAAACTGCTATAGTAAAAATCCTCCTACGCAATTTTCTTGAGAGCACTTTTTGCATTTTTTTGCCTTTTTATCTGCATAACAAAATTTATTTGAAGTCGATATCTCTTCTAGTTCCTGAGCTATGGACAACAAAAAAAACGTACACACGCACGCACAGACATCTTTCCAAAAATCTTTAATTTCGACTCGAGAAATGTCAAAATCTTCAATTTGAAAATTCGGACCCATTACAATAACTTCCTAAGGGAAGTTAAAAATCAAAAAAAGCAACTGACAACGTTTTATAATATTTTAGATCAACAGCAAAGAAAATATAAAACGCGGACGGCAGGAAAACTGGTAGCAGTCAGAGAAGTGATTCGGCGGCACATCAACATTGTCGACGGTAAGAGAAATGATGTTACGATTATAATAAAAAAAAGGATCTTGGTTCGATATGAGAGCCGCATCTATATGGCTATAATAGATGCTGTTTAAACCTGGAGATTGTCAAAAACGTGTTGTCCTCTTTCACTTTGTAGTGACTGTTTCTATATCCAAACAATATATTTTGTAGAAATATTTGTCGCTTAGTATAAATGTTGATAGTATAAAGATCAAATATGACATTTGGCTGTGATAATAACTACTAAAAGACAGCATTTCCTGTGTTTATAGTTAGGCCACAGATTTAGCCCTAAACTTAGGTTTAAATTTATTTATAAATAGCCTAAACTCTGGACTTGCTTAGTAAGAAGTTAGCAAGAGTTTAGCAAACATCTATGAATATGTACCATTTTTGATTTAATAACTTACGAGCAGAAGAACAACAATATTTACCGAAAGTTTTAAATCCAATTTCTGCTGATTTAGAAACATTCATAAAAGTTTAAAACAATAAATAATTCTAAATCTCAGTACAAACGACTTGTCATTAAGCAGACGTAGTCAAAGATTTCTCAATCTGGTTATAACACTTGTCAACACGGACTTTTCCGATAGGTTTTGATGACTATAATTCAAATCGGAATTAAAAATCTATCACCTCAGGTTTTTAAGATAATACTTTTTAGAATTGAAAAAATAAACAGAGTATGTTTGGCTTTTTGAGGATATGTTTTCCGAGTGCAAATAAACCTTGTCTTCAATTTGCAGTTAAAATATTTAGATTATTGCATAAAATGTTGAAACAAACGGTTCTTATCAGAAAAAGACGAAATGGTTTTAGAGTAATTTTTGTTTTTGTAATATATATTTTTTGAAATATTTATGTATATAAATAAAAATTAACAAATTATGATAAAGGTTTTTTTTTAATTCTTGATGTTAAAATTGAAGCTTGGATTCAAAATCAGTTCTAAAATTAATCCCAAAACGTAGTCTTTAAAACGATGGATGGTCATATATTAAAAACCAGATGTGATAGAAAAATTAGAGTTCAAGACAACTTATTTTATAAAGTATTGTTTTATTTGCATGACAGAAAAAAGAACTTAATTTAGTCGACCAGGGAATCTGAGAATGGTCTAGAAACTAATTTATGGATAAGCTTTTAAAATATCATTAAAAGTAAGTTTTTGGAGGCCATTATTAAAATTTAACAAACCACGAACTTGCGTATATGTATATTAGGGCTCAGAACACACAATTTTCAAATCTGTCATTAAGTTAAAAATAGCTAGATAAGATATTTCAACGTCTTTTCAGATTATTGTTCTGACAATTGCTCACACTGATCTTTCTAACACGGTTCTCATAGTTGAATTTTTGATTACGAAAAATTGATTGGTTCGTAAATAAGTACATAAGTAAATTGAAATACAAGACATGTTAAAAGATTGAAATCCATGGGAATAAATGTTTTATTTTAGAAATATTATTTTGTGGCTTTAATCCCTTGGTTTACAAAAACATGAGTGTAAAGTTATTTTCTTAATGTCTAACATACAATTTATTTTTTCTTTATTATTTATCATAACAAACTTTTGAAAAGCTATCAGTTCTTCTCTTTCTTTAAACGTGATTTTTTACATCATACAACTATGGAACTGTCATGTAAACCATTGACATCTGTTTTTGCACAAGTAATGTGACTAATAATGACGTGTAACATTTTGAATTAGTCGCGTTCAATCTCAGGTAGATTGGGTATAGCTTTCTGTTAGTTTTTTACGTGTAAAAGAACAACTATGATATTCAAAAAGAAATCCAAAAGTATTTGACAGAACAGATGATTAAAATTGAATTTAAACGAACCTAAAAATTGATTTTAACAATAATGTTGGACCTCACATTCTAAATGTTTTTCTACTTTATGTGAACAGCTGAATTTAGCTCTTACTTTTTGCTAGCTATCTCAATTTATGTAGCTATCCAACTCGTTCAATAAAGTATCTACAAATTAGTTTATCGAGTATTGCCAATACGATTAAACGCAGCCATTGAGTATGACAATGTCCAAACCGAATTACAAGTATACAAATAATGTGTTAAGACGATTGGCAGATAAGTGACAAATTTATGTATTTTAGTCATTTAATTTGAATTCTCTCTGATCCGTTATCCCAATTGATCTTGAATACTTTTTTTTTAAATTTAGAAGATTCTGAAGATTAATGTAATTATTGCATATGTAAAACTTATGATAACTTCTAAATTGTCTATTTGAGCATTAACATTAATGTTTGCTGAAAAATACAAAAACAATTACAATTGTCAAGTTTGACGTTTATGTATACAAAGTATAATGTAGAAATAGGTCCGTTGGCGTACCTTCCTAAAACAGTCTTATTTTACGAAAAATTACGAAATTTAACTAAATCCTGTTCGCGTACTCAAAAATTTCGTAGAGTAAAATATTTCCCCAAGCTACGAATTTTAGCCCAAGAAATTTCTAAATTGATCCATTTACAAAAAAATAAATAAATTCTAACCACGAAATGAAACGATAATGTTTCAAAATTTGTATTTCTTTTTGACGCGAACAATTTGTTGTTTTCCCGTTCGCTTAATTTTTTGTAGTTTTGTCTTTTTGTGAGAGAATTTTTCCCCGACACTTTAAAATATCTCTTTTTACGAATTTAAGTGAAGAAAGTACGCGAACGGGCCCAATGATTTTGGTTTTAAATTCAGAAAGAAATCTTTTTCTTTTCAGAATGAGAAATGTCATTTTTACCAAGTCAAATAAAAAAATTACATATAGTATGTTCAAAAACTTTTCACTCAAAAAAACATGTAACTTTTCAGGAAATAAAGTTTACTATTATGCTTTCTGTACAATGTTTTTGTTCTGTCAGAACAATTGAAAATCTTTTCATTTGTTTTCAAAATTCACAGTGTACAAGCAATCATCATATTGTTTTTGCATTGTGGTTGTGGAAAAAGGTTAATAAGGTTTTACTAAATTTCTCTTATTAAGAATGAGCAAGTTAAAAACAAATTAAAAACCTATTTAAATTGTATTTTAGTGCCAAACGTATTAAATTCTCACACAATATTTAAAACGTTTAAAAGATGTCATAAAATTTAATATTTTGTACGTTAATGATAAAATTGTAAACATTTTAATATGGATTAAAGTATGAAACACAAAATTTATTTGAAAACGGACGTATACAATTTAATCAATGTTTTGATTCAAAAACTGAAACGAAGCTCTAAAAATTATTATTTTTCGATGAAAGCCTCTTTGATTTCGCTTATTTTTCCAATATTGGTAAAAAAAAAACAAAATATTTACCACTCCAGTAGATTTATCGATATTTCAAAAAAAGGTCTTACGGAAATACAGCGACACAGCCATAAGTCTGTCTGGATTTTATCTGTGTTAACTTTATTCGATTTAATTTTTAACCCCGCGATTGATGAAACAATTTAACTTTTAAAATTCACCTTCTATGCAAATTCATTGAGAAAAATTAAATTTAAACTTACACTAAGCTGTTACACATCAACAATAAAGCCAACAACCAAAGTGCTTTACTTATTAGATTCGGATTTGGACTAAGTTGCGCCGTTGTAGCTGAAGCCGTAGCCGAAGCCGTAACCGCCGAAATGCACTGACATAGTGGTTCTTACACTTTCGCTAAGAGTTTTGCTTTAATTTTTTTAAGATTAGAGGAATAGGTAAAGAGGTCTTGGACATTTAGCCAAACTGGATATTATTGCACTTTGATATCACTCTGCAAAATCTAGAATCGAGTTATTGCAATTGGAATCATTTGTAATTTTGTGTTTTTATTCGTGGAGCCTTTCAATACTCCAAAGTTCAAAACTTGTTCTGTTTTTTTTTTTTTTGTTTTTTCAATCTTATAGTTTTTAGAGATTGTGCGTTCTTGTTAATAATTTTATTCTGATGTAATCTGTACCGTTAATAATTTATGATCACTGGTCACTGGTCACTTTGATTTGCTTTACTGACAAATATTAATTCAAACATACAAAAAAAAACACGCTCAACCGGCAAAAATTATAATTGCTCTAATTACATTGAACTCATGTATACAGAGTTTTATTGTACGTTTAATTTTGGGCTAGATTATGGTTGTCCTACCCCGGCCAAGCAAATGAATACTGAGCGGCCTGAACACACAAAATAAACCCAACAGATCACTCTGCCAGTTTAAACAATGATCTTTGGGTAAAATGTACTCTGTTAGGTTGTAGATATATATTTCTATAGGTTAGATACATTGTGCTTTGAGCTCTCATCATCATCATCATCGATGTTATAGAAGTTGATCTTTTTGTATCTAAAATCTGAATATCTGAGGTGCATAAAAGCACACGTGAATGATTGTAATTAACTTTTATCAACATGAATTACCATTAATAGTTTTCATTCTGTCTATAATAAATATGTATAAAGATATGATTGGATGTAGGTAAATAATTTGTTGTTATTATGGGATAATCTCGAAAAGTGTGATTTGAGGTTTTTTTATTCTGCAGGGTGACTTGTAATGGGTTGGTTTTGTGGTTGGTTTATTTTCTGTTGTTATATTGTGTTGAGATTGAAAGCATTTACATTATACAATAATATCTTAATGGTGATAAATACTTGCTGACCTGCTTTGCACCTCTAGCTTTTGAAATTGTATCTTTAATTGATTAAAATTATACTTGAGGTTCAAATTGACACAAGTAGTTAAGCAAACACAAGTTGTGTTAAATGTTATTACTTTGTTTGATTTTATAAAAAAGTAATACATTTCTTCAATTTTTTGTTAAAAAGGTTTTGAAATGATTCAAGATTGCTTAAACAAATTGTCTTGACGTACCCTATATAGAAATATAGAACAACAAAAAGTTTGTTTTTAAGGTTTTTGACCTCTCACGAAAAAAAAACTATATTTAAAATATTGTTTTTATCAAAAAATTAGGTCACACTTTAATATGCATCAAATATACTTGGAAGTAGAGCGAGCAGAGGTTTTTGAAAGTTCCAATTTCGGGTAAACATTACCCTAGAAAAGATGAATACAAAATAAGTAAAAACATAACATCTCGCATTGTGATTTAAAAGTCTAATTTTTTTTTTTAACTAATTAATTTCTTAGTACTTTTATGAGTTTTATGCAAAGTTAATTTTAAATTCAAAAAAGAAATTTTGCATTCATCAAATTCTATGAGGAATCTACTAAAACAGGTTGAAGACAAATTTCGTAAAACGTACGGGAAACTTTTATCGTCGCCCCTATCTCAAGAACCAGTGAAGATATCGGCTTCAAATGAATTTTGTTCTACAGATAATAATGCAGAAAGCTGCAGAATGGACTTTCAAACATATTGAGCATTGAACATTTCGGTTAACCTAAAGTATCGCACGCATCAAAAACTGTAGTAACTTAAACTTAATTTATATTATATATTGTGACGTGACGTGATACAAAAAAAGTATGTTTTTGGAAAAAATTAACGGTTTTTTTATAAATCAAAAAAAAACTGAACAAAATAATTGTCACCTCGAATATTTCACGACAAAAAAAAAATTTACCTCCAATATTATTTACAAAAAAAATAAGAACCTAAAAATAGAAGAATTGATTTTCAATTTAAATATCTCTCCAAAATTCAGAGACATTGACTTAAAACTAATTTCATTTTATAAAAATTATAGTTTTCAACGTTCAGCTAAGTTTAAGAAAAGATTGAATTGACAGTTTTTTTGCAAAAAATAAAAACACCTCCAGATAGACGGCAACGCCCGCCATTGTCTTATTATTATTTTATTAATGTCGTTGAAACTTATATTGTAAGAACTAATTTGTTATAAATAAAATATTTGAATCTTGAATCTAAAAACACCCACAAAATATTACTAAAATTTAGTAAACATTAATTTTCGACTCAAATAACTTTTAAAAAAATTAAAAAAAAATGTTCAAAAAATAAACATCTTTATGTTTATAAAAATCCGACGTTCAGTTTTTTCCTAAAAAATTAAATCCACAAGAAATAGAAAGCAATATGTTGTTGGTATTTTTAAGCAAATTTTGTTGGTATTTTTAAGTAAATTTTTTTAGAATAATTCAACTGACTTTTTAACAAAAAACGAAAACCTACAAACCATTTAAGCAAAACTAATTGACAGACGGTATAGGAAGTTAACAGTCTGGTCGCATCCCAGTCCCTTTCTTATTCAAATGGTCACTAGGGCGTATACGTACTTTTTTATGGGAATTGGAACATGCGTTTTGTTTTTAAAATAAATCATATGTAAGTTAATATTTTTAAAAAGTACAACAAAGAATTTATTGTTTAGCAAAATGACATTCACTTCAAATGTTAAATTATGTTAGACGAACATTTTTGCAATTTCTCAAACCTACTTCTAGCTTTTTGGTTCTTTAATTATTGTTTAAATGTAATTTTTTTTAAAAAGTGCATTTTGTTTCTTAATGAGTTCTACTTCCGAATCGATGTTATTTTGATGTCTGGCAGGTGATGCATTTTGTATAGTGAAAAAAAATTATATATTCTTAAAAATGTATTGATTTGTTTGCATAATGTACTTAACATTGTTTTGTTTTTCAAATTAAGAAGCTATTAATAAAAAAAATATGGTGTGTCCCCTTTTTTTCAAGAAGATGTGATATTGAATATCTTTCTTACAAACATAAACAAATATTTTTCACATCACTCAATATATGTGTGAAACAAAACAAACACACAAAGCATCATTTGATTCACTTTAGTAATCATAAATAATGAATCATCCAGTAAAATATCAAAAACTACATATATATGTACAAATGTATATGCCCATTCTCTCAAATGTGTAAGTTTTGTACTTTATTTTTGAGAGTGCTGAAAAATGCTTGGTTTCATGATTACCCATTAGTTGATTATAAAGGATGTTCCAAAAATTCACATAAGATTTTAATCTGCCATCAATTCCATTTTTCAAGTCCATTTCTTGTGTTTTTAGAAATTTGTATTTAAATTTTGAAATTAATATGCAAATTATGAGACTGCGAGTTTTAATTTGTTAAATTATTATTTAATAATAGATAAATATAGAGCTTAGGAAGCTTTGACAGAATATAGATTTTTACTTTAAAAGTTTTGCATTCGTACAAAATTTTGAACTCGAGATTTTACTCAAACATGAAATTACAATGATAGAGACATAGAAAAAAAGTGGGTTTGTTAAATTAGGTTTTAAGCCCATTCACGTTTTAATTTTTGTTTAAAACTAAAAATAACAGCAGTCCCCATTCCAATTCTTGAACCAAAAACTGAAAATTTGAATTGTCTCTAGTTTGATTTTCGCTTTTTTTTTTCTTAAATTGGCCTCATTCAGTAAACAAAAGAGGCGGGGATGCGACCCACACTGATAACTTCCCATCCCGTCTTGCTTAAAAGTTTGTCTATAGGTATCAATTTTTACCAAATTTGCGTACTATTTCTTACAGATTTTATTTTATTGAATATCGAAAATAATATTTTCTGTAAAATAAAATAAGTTTGAAGCCAATTTTTTTAATTTTTGAAAAGATATTTGAGTCGAAAGTAAATTTTTACCAAGTTTTAGTATTGATCTGTCAATTCGATTCTTCTCAAAATTTTATCGAATGTTGAAAACAATATTTCTTATAAGATAAAATTAGTTTGAAGCCGATGTCTCAAAGTTTTGAAAAGATATTTCAGTCGAAAATCAATTGTTACCAACTTTTATACATTTTTTTTTAAATTTTTATTTTTTGTAAAAAACTGTCAATGTTGAATGAATGTTGAAAACAATATATTTTAAAAGATACAAATAGTTTAAAGCCAATGTCTCTAAGTTTTGAAAAGATATATGTATGAGTCGAAAATCAATTGTTACCAACTTTTATACATTTTGTTTTAGTATTTATTTTTTGTAAAAAAATGTCAATTCAATTTTTCTCAAAATTTGTCCTAATGTTGATTACAATATTTCTTATAAGTGAAAATTAGTTGGAAGCCATAATCTCAAAGTTCTAAAAAGATATTTACGTCCAAAAACAATTTTTACAAATTTTTGTTAATTTTTTTTTAGGTTTTTAATTTTTTGTAAAAAAACAGTCAATTTGATTTTTTTCAAAATTTTACAGAATGTTGAAAACAATATATTTTGATAGATAAAAGTAGTTTGAAGCCAATGTCTCGAAGTTTTGAAAAGATATTTGAGTCGAAAATAAATTTGTACCGACTTTTATTAATATTATTTATAGGTTTTTATTTTATGTAAAAAAACTGTTGATTCGATTTTTCTCAAAATTTGTCCTAATGTTGAAAACAATGTTTCTTTTAAGTTAAAATTAGTTGGAAGCCATAATCTCAAAGTACTGAAAGGATATTTAAGTCGAAAAACAATTTTTACAAATATTTTTCAATATTTTTTTAGGTTTTTAAGTTTTTGTTAAAAAAATTGTCAATTCGATTTTTTTCAAAAAAATTTTACTGAATGTTGAAAACAATATTTTTTGAAAGATAAAAGTTGTTTAAAGCCAAAATCTCAAAGTTTTAAAAAGATATTTGTATCGAAAGTCAATTTTTACCAACTTTTGTTATTTTTTTAGGATTTCTAATTGTTTGTAAAAAAACTGTCAATTCGTTTTTTACAAAATTTTTCTGAATGTTGACAACAATATTTTTTCAAAGATAAAATGAGTTCAAAGCCAAGATCTCAAAGTTTTGAAAATATATTTGAGTCGTAAATCAATTTTTACCAACTTTTGTTAAATTTTGTTTAGGTTTTTATTTTTTATAAAAAAAAAACTGGCAATTGGATTTTTCTCAAAACTTTACCAGATGACAAAAACATCAATCTTCGTTGCACAAAATTGTTTTGGAGATGAAATCAAATTTTGTATCTTCAGTTTTTTTGATTTATAAAAAAAACGTTAATTGGATTTTTTTTAAATGTACTTGTTTTGTATCACATTACAATATATAATATAAAATTTAATTCAAGTCTCTAGCGTCATTGGTTCATTAGATATTTAGGGTTAACCAACATTTTGACTTTTTTTTTCAAACTGCTATGGTAAAAAAAAATCACCCACGCAATTTTCTTGAGAGTCCTTTCTGCATCTGTCTGCCTTATTATCTGTATAACAAAATTTATTTGAAGTCGATATCTCTTCTGGTTCTTGAGCTGTGGACGACGAAAAAAACGTCACTAACGTACGTACACACGCACGCACAGACATATTTCTAAAAATCTTTTATTTCGACTCTAGGGACCTTGAAACGTGGAGAAATGTCAAAATTTTCAATATGACAAATTGGACACATTACAATAATAACTATGGGAGGTTAAAAATGTTTGTATTGCTCCAGAAGGGTACCCACCATAAAACCCTTATTCAGTTTTAGAGTTTTCTCAAGAACTACTCAAACGATTTCTGCACAGGTTCTTATAATTTGTCAATAATATTTGATGATCAAAAATGTCATTTTTTTTTTTTCGAAATTTGATATCTCGAAATCGAGTCATCATTTTTTACGAAATTGAAATGTAAAACGTACATTAATAAGCTCTTAATAAATGCATTCTTAAAATATTCTAAAAACCAAATTAAAAAATGTTATATAAAAATAAACAGTTTTAACGATTTTCAAATACAAAATTTTAAAAACAAAGGTTTTTTTAAGAAATCAAATGGCATTAACATTTTGAAAACAAACTTATTTTGCAGGTACATTTTTAAATCTTAAAACAGAGGAAATATTTTTAAAGTGACGCATTTTATTTAATTTGCATAAAGTTGATGTATTTATCTCAATTTTTCTAAAAATTGACTTAGTGAGTTTTTATAGAACGACGACTACGATATGTAATCTAAGCGGCCCTAGATTCTAACCTTCACTCGTACCTTCTGTTGCGACACTTGAAAGACTTGTTTTTGGAAGACAAATTTCCTTAACCATTCCTTTGAATTCTTCTGAATTACAGCTGCTGAAGTTAAATCAATATTCCAACCATACTCAAGATAAGTTTTCAAATATAAATCAAAACGAACAAGTGTTACCATCATTCTAAAAATTATGGGGCAATGTGCTTACCACTAACTTTAATTTCAAAAGCTTACACACTTTACTATAATATAAAGTTATAAAAACTTTGAAAAAAGAAATGTAGTTTAAATATATTCAAATAAAAATAAAATAAATTAAAAATATTTAAAATATAAGCAGTAACGAAAATTTATTTCGACTTGCTTCAGGTAAAAATCTCCTTGGTTAAAAAAATGAAAATTGCCTACTTTCTTAATTTTGTTTGTGAAAACATTCAAAAAATACTATTTTTAAACTTTTTAATTAAAAAACTCAAGGAAAATATATAATTTCCAAATGATGGGGATTATGTATGTTTGTTCTTTTGGTTTGTAAATCAAAATTATTCATGTTGTTTTCGTTACAAATAAATACATCATAAGTCCACAAAAGAAGCTAAAAGGCCAAAAGCTTTATGTCTTCATTAGAATAATTTATTAAATTTGTTGAAAAATTAATTTCGCATGGAATATAATTTCCTAAATAAGTTTTTTTTTTTATAAATTACTTTGACGTGAATGTATGTATATATGTATTGATGAAAAAAATAAAATAAAAATCGACCTCGTACACACATGTAGATGGATTTTTGAAAATTTACTCTCACCACACAATATAGCCTATTTCATATTCCCAGCTGAAGTCCGCCCACGACTAAATGAACTTATATTTCGAACATAAATAAATTTAAAAATAAAAATGAAAATATAGAAAGGAAGAACGAAAAGAGAAATACAAATTTTACTTCATTTTGCAAAAACAAAAATAAAACAAAAAAACAACAAACATAAAATATATCACCCAAAGAAAAAAAAAGATATACAAAATATATTCCTCATTATTCAAAACAACAACAAATAAATGAGTATATTTTACACTAAAAAATAATAATGATATTATCTATATGCTTTGTTTAAAAAAAAATACAGTTTTATAAAAATTATCATTCGATGAATATGATGATTATATTATGTGATAAACGAATAAACGAAAGCGAAAGTTGTGTTTAATAATTCTTTTCTTTTAATATTTGAAAATGATACATTCACCATGAAAAAGAGATTGACGTTTATAAGACAGGCATTTTTTCGGGGGTAAAACAGATAAATTATTACCCATAACTGGAGCCATACAAGTTAGAAACCTTGTCAATGAAGTAGCCGGTGCTAGAAATTCGGCAAGTCCTGTAAAAATATTTACACACGTACAAATATAATGGTTTATAAAATAAAATAAATACTGAAAACCCTGATCTGTAGGAAAACAAAGTCGGTAATATTTGAATGTTTGACTTGAAGATTCCTAGTTACATTTCTCATACAAAATTCCGATGTGGAGGCAGCCTTAAACAATGTACACATATTTCATTCATACTTTGTTTCGCCTAAAAATATATCCTTTCTGTTTTTTATATCCTTTCCCATTAAAAATACGAATCTACACTTTACATTTCCATCAGGTAAATTGACGAAACTAACTCATCTAACATAGTTGTATTTATAGAGCTTTAGTTTTGGACTTGAACACTTAAGAAAAAACTTATGAAAACTTTAATTTTCTTTCGAAACTTCACTACGTGATAATTATGGCTGAAACACAAACACGCTTCAGCTTCGGCTTAGTCGGCGTTACGTTGGGCCTGCTTCGAGGTTGCTTTGAATGACACTTCCAATATGACATTTCTAAAATGGCACTTCTTTCATTGGCAGCTGTTATTTTTTCTCAAAATTAAAAAAATATGAGTTTTGAAAAAACAAATGTATTTTGTTTGTTGACTTTTTTACAGCGTGAAGCTGTCAGACAAAGCAAGTGTTTAGCAAATTTGAACTAGAGCTTCTGTTTGCGTCACATTACGTAACGTTACGTTATTTCCTTACGATTGTCAAATGAAACGAGAGGTCGAAGCTTCATTGTGATAGCATACATTGAAATTGACGTAAACGTCAGGTGAAGCCGAAGCTGAATCGTGTTTGTGTTTCAGCCATTAACCATTCGATGCACCTCGTTAATTTTTCATACCATTTTTGGTGTGATGATTGTTTACATTATCACCCGAAAATCTATACAAAAATATCTTTAAAAATAATTCATAATCCAATAAAGTGCCACGTCTTTTCTTTTTTTTGCCTTCAATATTTTTGAACTTAAAAAATCTAGTTTAGATGGTGTATTTTTGTAAGAGCAATAATAGCTGACAATTAACTGACAATTGTAAAATACCTTTCAATACAAAATTTTCTGATAAAACGGATGGCAGATTTTTTCTAAAAGTCGTACTATTTAGTTGTGAGTTAATTAAATGATTCCATATTGTCAAATGTCTTAAACAGCGACATCTAACAGTGTTTTCTGCTAATGGCTGAAATTGACATTTCTGACAATACTGTCAAACAAAATTGTGAAATCACACGACTGTAAGACAAAAGGATGTAAGGACGATTTTAAAACTGAAGATCTGTCAATATTGTAATATCTGACAATCGTCTGTCCTAGCTCTAATTCATGAGTCGAAATGTTGAAAGCTTCAACTATATTTTCTCAGGAAGAAAAAAGTGTACAAAATGTCAAACAATAACATTTAAGCAAAAAATAATAAATGATACATTAAATGACTATTTCAAAAGTCCCATACGTCAAGTTTTTTCCGGGTAACAAGTTATTATAGGTAACCATATCCTGATAATGACTAATCTAGAAATATTGTCAAAAACCGTAAGATCTCATGATTGTAATTACATTTTTGTGTTGATAAATCATCTGTACTATAGCTTAAGTCTATGACAAAACACAGCCATCAACTTTCCGTGTTTGTTCTTTTATTTTGCAGTTTTTTTTAACGAATGTGATTGTCAAAATTTTTGATATTTGAGCTTGAGTTTATTAAATAGTTTAACTAATTTTCTAAGATTCACATTCACACCCGTCCGATCTCCTGATTGTAATATAATTTTTGTATTGACAGATCTGTCAATATTGTTCGATCTGACAATCAACTGTACTAAAGCTTAATGCTTAAGTCCATGACAGAAAACAGCCACCAACTTAACGTGTTTGTTGTTCTATTTGTAGTTATTTTTTTTTAACGAATGTGATTGTCAAATCACATGTTTTTGACATTTGAGCTTCAGTTTATTAAATAGTTTAACGAATTTTCTAAGATTCACATTCGTCAAGTTTTTCTTTTGGGTTCCAAATGATAACATTCAACCATATCCTGATAATAACATATCTGGAAATATTGTCAAAAAAATAGTAAGATTTTACAATTGTAATACATTTTATTGCCAGATATGTCAATATTTTTCGATCTGACAGTCAACTGTACTATAGCTTAGGTCCATGTTTGTTGTTCTATTTTGCAGTTATTTTTTTAACGAAAGTGATTGTCAAACCATAATTTTTTAACATTTGAGGTTGAGTTTATTAAATAGTTTAACGAATTTTCCAAGATTCACATTCGTCAAGTTCTTCTTTCAGTTCCCAAGTTTTAACAAGTGCCATTTTTCGTTCGCTTGCGGATGTGATCGTTCTCACGAGAATATAATAGTCAAGTAACTCACTAAAACTCAAAACAAACAAACATCTACACCGTTAATTAGGCCCTTGAGTATTAATAAGCTCCTTTGTTAATTTTGTTTCCCTGATATTGCGAATAATGCAGCAGGTATTTACATCATCTCTAAATTTGAGAACGAAACTCATTCACATATAATACGTCTCTCATAAACAGAACTGTGCAACTTATTAGCGGAATATTTTTCTTTCAAAACTAATCATATTGCACATTTGCCATAAATTAAAAGTTTCGTTAAGTTTATTCAAAAATTGAACTATTTAAATTTAATTAGGTTTTATTTGTTCCAGGCCAACGTGTGTCTATAATGAATATAGCAGTACCTGCTATCCTATGTATTAAGCTTCTTTTAAAGCTTGAAATATATGCAAAATCTTTATCAGCTGATAGATCACGCTTTTACATGACTATAGCTATAAAAATAAAGAAAAGTACCTACCTACTTCTCGTGACTGAAAGGTAATTTGCGTAACGACGACGACCGCGACGAACCTACATTTTATAACTAACTTAAATTTTACACTGCTCTTAGTAATTTTTCTTTCTATAGTTGTTGGGCTTGAGAGTGAGTACCTGTGATGTTAAAGTTAAATTATTCAATGTAAATATTTTTGATTGTCTAGCAGAGGAAGTCGTTTTTATCTCATATTTACAATTGTTAGATGTTTTTCTTTTTTGTTTGTTTACATTTCCGATTACTTTGTCCATAAACTATTCATACAAAAATGACCAACTGAAACTGCATTTGATTATTATCTCATAAATAAAGTATCTACAAGGTTTATGCATAGACAACAATGTATATTATGTATATAAATTTATTATGAATACCTTCAACTATATTTTCGTCTTGTTTTGACACATTTTTGTTATCCATTTTTGAAGTCTGGAGATTTTTCACTTGTGATATTTTTATAATTCTTTTTTTTTCACACAAAACTTCTCGGGAATTATATTGACAAATTATAAATGAGTTGTATCTTTTTTTTGTAATTTTTATTTCTTTCTTAAAATTCGTCACATTTATAATTACACAGTAGCATCACTTGCATTTCATTTTTGTCTTTAAGATGTACACGAACACTTTTGTATCTATTTTCTATAGATGAGAATTTCAATTTTATATAAATTATAATTTATTAAGAAAAAATATGAAAAAGAAGAAAATTTCTCTCGGATATTTTATAAATTTTTCTGTTTTAATAATTTGTTCACCTTAGCAGCGTTTAGGGAGCGTTCGGCGTGTAAACTCGCGCTTCTCAACGGATTCGAATTCGTTCTATCACTGGTGGTTAAGTTGGGTGGTTTTTGGTTTGGCCCCAAGTTAGTAGCCCCCAAGTCGATGTTGATGTTGATGGTGTGTCTGTAGTACTCGTATTAGTGGTATGCCGTCGTCGTCGTCGTGATGCCGGTGGTGTGTCACGTCGCTGTCGCACCACGAAAGTATAAATGATTTTTTTTTATATTTCTTGAATTTTATTTGTAAGGTGCCTGCGATGATAGTTCGCAGATCGCAACGCAGATAAATATCTCTTAATACCTATAAAATCAACATCAACACTTCGCGCTAAACTTATGGTAGATTGAATATATTATTATTATACTTAGTATATTTTTCGCGCAGTGAGTAAACTGAATAATCAGTATTTAAAGATAGATGAAGACTGAACGGCCAAACACACTTAGGAGTCTTCATATCCCGTTTGTTTTTGGAAAGAGATACAATGGCCAACAACGAAGACCGCGAGGACTCAAGATGGCTAATGATGATGTAGGATAGAATAGGCGCGTATACTTAGGATCATGATTGGTATATTTAGTATAGGTACTCGTACTACATAACGCACATAAGATTTTATATATCTTTTATTTGTTTATTTTTTGTTTTTATTTAATTGTAATATTATTTACTTAATAATAGATTTTCTTAAATTAAGCTTGATTAAGCAATGTGTTTTTTTATTTTTATTTTTATTTTTATTTTTGTGATTTTAGTTTTTGTATTATTATTATTTTTTCTTCAATTTTCTTTATATTTGAGATGAGTTGATGCGGGATTGAGGAAAACAAGCATTTTATAAAATGATTTAATATTTTTTTTTATAAATAAAATAAGAGGATGTTTATGTTGATATTTTTAAAGTGACTGATAGCACATGCATTTCCTGTTCTTTATTCTTAAGCAAATTAAAGTGATGATTGTAGGAATTGGGGGGGGGGTTGGTAAAGAGATGGGGATGATTTGTAAGATGGTGCGCTTAAATTGCAGAAAAGGAGGTGATTTTGTTTGTTTAGCTTAAGTGGATTTTGCCAGTTTGTCAAATTAGGAACAAATTCATAAAAAAATAATTAACAACATAAAAATATATTTTCTTAAAATTGTATGAAGTCGTATATATAACGGTAAAAGTGTCTGTGATCGGTAAAGAAGGTTGTGGGATCAACCACACTTTCAGGGATGAAATAGAACAATTAAGTGAACTAACTTTCAAATCTCTTAATTTTGGAAATATACGAGTAATAAATTAATTAATTAATTTTTTACTTGCGACACATAGGAACTTTATGACAAGTAGATATTGCATTCGTAAAAAAGTTTGAATTTTACATTACAGTGATAGAGAAGTAGGATTTCCTCTTTCCGTCCGTCTGTTTTCGTCCCTACAGCCAAACTATTGGGTAGATTGAGTTTAAACTTGGAAGTTAAGGTCTTAAGAATTTTCGCATTAGATTTCTTTTCATTTTTTTAAGATTAAAATAACAGTAGTCCCCATACATATTTTTTGGTCAAAAACTAAAAATTGAAATTTTTTTAAAAACGAGCTGATTTGTATTGAACTTTCATTTTTCTTTCCTTACTTATATTCTTTCAATAAAGTAAAAAATATTTTTGCAGTACTCCAGAAGGGTACTTCCCATAGAACCGTTATTTTGTTTTCAAGTAGTGAACCGATTTAATGATCAAAAATGTCAAATTTTACTTTTGGATTTTTATTAAAATATTTATTTTTTTTTTTCAAAATTTGGTATCTCAAAAACGAGTCAATATTTTTGAACAAAATTAAATGTTAAACTTATAAATAATAAGCTCTAACAAACTGCATACTAAAAATATTTTCAAAGGGAAATTGCAAAATTGTATACAAACAAAAACAATATTAAAAAAAAAACAACTCTAATTTTCGAAAACATTATATAATAAATAAATATTTTTTTATTTAATTAAATAAAATAAAATTTAAATTTTTGAAGAAAAATTTTAAAATTTGTATTGATTTAAAATATAAGTTCTATTTGTAAACAACCTTTAAGGGCTTTGCACATGAGAGCGAACGACGTGATTTTACACATTATAAAAAGTCAATTTCAAACAAAAAGACATTTAAATCATAAGAAAACAATTGACACTTATGTTAGGATAATAAAATGTGCATTTTGTTTTTTAAAACAGGGCAATTTTTTAAAAACAATTTGGTACTAACGAATTGCAGTGTGGTTGCTACGAACTGTCAAACTCTATTCGCGTTCCACATACCATCCACACTGCAACGAATAAATAAACCACAAAATTTGACCACTCTTGTTTTGTTTGTTGAAAAGGGTAATTATAAATTGAAGGGTAACAATCTTCCAAAGGTCCATCCAATTACTCGTATACGCAGATGATATTGACATAATTGAAAGATCAAAGCGTGATGTGAGTGGAGCGTTTTTGAGCATTGCGACGGAAGCGAAGAAGATGTGTTTAGTTGTCAATGAGAGCAAAACCAAGTATATGCTGTCATCAAAAAAGGACATCGAACAACGACGTCTTGGACAAAATATCACCATAGACAACTACAATTTCGAGGTAGTTAAGGACTTTGTCTACCTAGGCACCGCTATAAACACAGAGAACGACACCAACGTTGAAATCAAACGAAGAATAACTCTTGCAAATCGCTGATTCTTTGGACTTAGAAGCAATGGAGAAGTAAAGTCTTCTCTCGAGCATCTAAAATCACCATCTATAAAACACTCATCATCCCGGTTCTCGTTTATGGCGCTGAGGCCTGGACACTGTCAAAGAAAGATGCGAGCGTCTTAGGATGCTTCGAGAGAAAAATTCTTCGGGTGATTTTTGGTCCCGTACGCATAGATGGAGAATGGAGAAGAATATATAACGATGAACTGTACGGGCTGTAGAGTGCCACTGACTTAGTTAACAGAAATAAAGTCCAACGGCTTAGATGGCTAGGTCATGTAGAGGGGATAGACATCAACGCTCCAGCCCGTCAAATTCTCACGACTCTTTGCAAAAATCAGGACAAAATGTGTTGTTAAAGCAAGTCTAAGTCGAAAGCTAAACACATAAAAAGACTTAAAATCAAGAAGAAGCCACCCCTTAGCCCAGTTCGAAAAGATCAACGCCTCAGTTTTTGCCGCGCACATGTTACCTGGACTTCTGAGTGGCATCGAGTGGTCTTCTCCGGCGAAAAAAAATGTTCATGGGGAAGATTCCGATGGTACTATTTCCATGACATCCGCATAGCAAAGTTGGAGGTTTAATGGTTTTGGGGAGCTATTTCCTATTATGGCACCTGCAAACTACATTTTGTGTCACAATAATGAATGCGTTGTTTTACAATGGTATATTGAAAGAGACCTTTCCATACTTTCAAACATTTTTTGGACCTCTGCCCTGAATTTATCAACATGATAATGCGCCAATACACACAGCCCGGGTAGTTAAATCTTATGTACATAACCAAAATTTGAAGCTATCAAGCTGGCCCTACTCACCGGGCTTGAATATCATAGAAAATGTTTGGGGATGGCTGGCACGTCAAGTATACGGATCAGGAAAACAATATTCAACTATATCCGAACTAACCCAAGCTATCGAATTGGCTTGGAGCTTGATTTCGCTAAATTATTTGAAGAATTTGTATGCATCCCTTCCAAACAGGATGTGGGAAGCTTTGGAGCAGAAAGGTGACTCAACACACTATTAAAATATTTTTGGTTGTTAAATAAAATACTCGAGTTTCCTCCAACTAAAGTAACGTTTGTAATAAAAACAATAGTAATGCTTTAAAATGTTTTTTTTTGTATTAAAGTGTCCTATTCAAGTGGTGCGAAATTTGGACCTCGCAGTTTGCCTGTTTTTGATCAATAATTCTTCATTAATACTTAAATATTTAGTATTAAATCTTTTTTTCAGGTGAAATAAAAACAATTAACTGAACTTAAGATTAAAAAAATAGGTCTCTAGCATGTTTTGTTGGGAACTATGGATGATAGAAAAAAATCTAAGGGGTGTACTGTTCATGTGGCGATGAGTGTATTAAAAACTTTAATAAATGTATGTATGCTCTTAACAATGGAAAAGGTAATAATTGTGATCGCAAGTATTACGGTTAAACTGTTTAAGGGGAGGAATGCAGCTAGCTATTTCACTAGTGCATAAACCGTTAAAATAATGGTAAAAGAGGGTGATACAAGAAACCTTACGACGATGTTCAAGCGAAGTAAATGAACTTATGATGATATTACACCTATCAATTTAAATGCTCTACGTTCAATGCTATCTAAGAGGCTTAGGTAAGTTACAGGAGCACCAGCCCAGAAATGGGAGTTATACTCAATCTTTGGACGTATATAAGTCTTGTAGATAACAGCCAGATCAGAAGGGGTGAAGTATTTCTACACCTTGCGGCATTTTTTGGTGACATCGCGCATGTGATCATTCCACAAGAGGTGGAGAAAATCGAGGTGTTCAGTCTCATTGATGCAAGTGTCATCCATGGATAATGGCAAGGGGGGTATATCTCGCTTCTCGGGTTTTCGAAGCATTAAATTCCACGTGGTTTTTTAATCCCCATTGTACAATGCTGTTAAAGTCGAAATTTAACTAGCTTATCATATTTTGTCGTTGCAGTTCCACATCCGAAGAATTCAGCGAAACAATGTATTGGATTAGAAGATGCAGACAGGAGATCATTAATAAAAATGAGAAAGAGTGTTGGAGATAGAACAGAGAGCTGGGGCACACCAGCATATATTGTATGGACTTCTGACTTGAATCCATCCAATACTACTTGTATTGAACGATCCGAAAGGTAATTACTAATCCAATGAACCAGGGATTCATGAAAACCGAAAGCACGCATTTTTGATAAGAGAGCCTGATGCTAAACCCTATCAAATGCTTTTGAATTATCATGTGCAATAATCTTAGTCTCTCCAAAACAATGTAAAGATTTGCTCCACTGTTCGGTGAGATAAACCATGAGATCACCAGTGGACCTATTTCTACGAAAACCGTATTGTCGGTCATTAAGAAGCTGTCGATCTTCGAGATATTTCTTGAGCTGATAATTAATCAGTGTTTTCATGACCTTGGAAAGAAGGGACGTCAGTGCAATCGGTCGGTAATTAGACGGTGAGGAAGATTCGACTTTTTTGGGAATGTGCAGGACGAAAGCAGTTTTCCATCCTCTCGGAACGAGACCTGAGGAGTAGGAGCAGTGGTTTTGACAGCACCCCAGTTTCTGCTAGTTACCTATGGATGTGTCCCTAAATCTATCCTAAAACAAGAATTTTGAATGCTTTTCGAAGAACGATAAATTTAGTGCTTAAAAATGCACTCCAACTAGCTCTTGAAAAACTTGCTCTATTGAGTCGAGGTGCAAGTAAATAAAATAAAATAGTCCTTGTACTCTGGCAACCCATAAAATACATTCAAGTTTAATAAAATCCCAATAAATAACAAGTACCTAACATCAGAGTATAGAAACGTTCAATATGTGCAATTGCTTTTTGCCGCTCTCACACGCTTCATTTAGTTTATGTGTATTTATAAAAATTTATATTGACGACTAACTTAAATTTAGATTAACTCAAATAATGTGCGGTCTATACTAACAGCTAGACTAGCTTCTCTTTTAAATGCGAATCTATTTACATGTTAATGGGATTCATTTAAGTAAATCACAAAACAGCCAGCGCTAGAGTGAAGACTTTGACCGGAATAAAATGTTATAAAGGACAGGATATATATAGTATACAGTATACAACTTGGGGTTGAGTATTTAAAGCTAAATTCCTTAACCGTTGTGGTCGAAAAATACAAAATAAAAACAGAATAAAAACTAGTAAATCTTTTTGCTTTTTTTCGGTCTTGTAATCAAAAATAAGTAAAGATAAAAAAGAACACTTCATATACTTTGTATGAACATCAAAAAAATCACCTGTGTTTTAGGTATAGGGAGGCACTCGTTTATTTAAAGGTAAGTATAGATGTTCATATCTATATTTTACCTCTTCACATCTAAAAAAGTGTTATAAAAAGAAACAATTCCAGCAACTATAACTATGTCACGAGAGCCTAGTTATAGGAGAAGAGTGCCATTCAAATGATAATCATAGCCTATTGTTATAGGTATTGATTTTTGGAGGCAAGAAACACTAAAAAAAAGAAACAAACCCACCAAAGGGAAAACTCAATACGAGTAGCTCTAAAAACAGAAACGAAAAATTGTTCAAACTACATTATAAACATATGTACAGGTATATAGCCAACAACTCGATTTTCCAATTCCTTCGGAATAATTTTTCTCATACTGATGTCATATTAATCTACAATTAACTTTAATTTAACACAAAAACTTAAATAAAACAAAACTTACTTGTTACACGACGAATTTTCACCGATAAATATGAAAACAATTCACCAAACATTTTTCCTTCACAAATCACTTTGATTAAACAAACGAAAGGGGGAGAAGAAAAAAAAGAATAACTTTGATTTGAATCGAATTGGGAGGGAAGATTTTACAGCATTTACCTATTCCGGTTTAAGTCTTGAATCAATTTACTCCCACTCACATCAAGGAGCAGCGAAAAATGCATTTTTCCGTCCGAGGATGACACAAGCACTTTACGTCAGTACGAAGTACGAATAAGTATAAACATAAAATATCGAGGGTACTTAGGGTAGGTAGAATAGGAATTGAATATCGTGCGTAGGTTGTGCTTTTTAATCATAATTTCGTTTCACAGACATGCGCCTAGGGGTGCATCCTTTTAAAACAAAAAAAAGGATTTCACTCTCAACATATTATGATAGGTATGAAAGAGAACCTACATTAGAACATCCATATATTTGATAGTACCGCTATAGAACAATATACTTGTAATTTCAAAAACAGTACTAAAATGCATTAATATTGTAAATCAAAAGATCTAAAGGTCAATTCAAATTATAGGAATGTTTATTGATGTGTATGGTGTGGGTTTTGAATTTGTTTGAGAAAGTCGATTGTCAGGGCCAACATTTTAAGTTCCACAATCCTACAAATAAAAAGGCAATAAAATCAAATACCTATGCATATGTAGGTACCTATAAGAGCATGTTTGTATTTATTTACAAAACAAACACATTTTTGATTTAAGGGATAATGGGGCTATTTTAGTAATTTTCATTATGTCTTCGTTTTCTTAGCAAATCTTTTAAGATTTTTTATGAGAGTGACTATTATTGAGTTTCTTCAAAACTAATTTAACGACAGTGAAGAGCTCGTTTTAAAATTGTTTCCCGTTTATGTTAGGTTAGGTTAAAGTGGCTGTCCAAGTTAGGTTAGGTTAAAGTGGCTGTCCAAGATGGAAAAGGACACACTTATGCCAGTTTAATGGCCCATTGTGATACCACATGAATCTTGAGGCTTCCTCCTAAGCTCAACGGAACCAGTTTGAGTCCCTTACGAAACGTTGGAGGCTGATTATGCTGATATGATTTAGATCGTTAAAGAAGAATTCTCCTAGGTAATTTCGTTTTCGAGCAAGAGCAGGGCATGTACAGAGAAGATGAAGAACTGTTTCCGCCTCTTCCTGGTCCATACAGCTTCTGCAAAAGTCATTTGAGAATACGCCTAGTCACGTGGCATGCTTTCCTATTAGACAGCAAACATCTTGAGCGTTTTAAATCTAGTGTTGGCCAGATGCTTTTTGTGACCTGACACGTGGTGATGTTGTTCCACCTGCCTGTTCATAGCGTCTTGCATTAGCAAGATCTTACAAGTAGCGATTGCTGTGCCAATATGTGCCAAACGTGGTAGGATGGGCTGCACTGTACTGTTCCTGGTGAGTTCATCTGCCTTACAGTTACCTAGTTACCTGGAATGTCTCTATGGCCCGGCACCTAGCAAAGGTGAATATTAAACTGTTGTTCCATCTCCATTAGAGTTGATCGAAAGCTATGGACTGTTATAGAGTTTGTAGAGACAGAGTCCAGAGATTTATAGCGGCCTGGCTATCAGAGAAAATACGGATATCAGATGTTGATATCACGTTTTCTTTGAGCCAGTAAAAGACTTCCTTTATCGCCAAAAGTTTCACCTGGAATACGCTACAATGATTTCAGTCGTTCAGAGTACACACCTCTACCAAACCTTTCTTTTGTTTTTGGACCATCTGTGTAAAAATGGATTGACTAATCCTCCAAGAATGTCCTATCTTCCCAAAAAGATCTGGGAGGTATAGAAATCTGGAAATTTCTGTCGAATTGCAGTTGGGGGATGGTGTAGTCTGTGTGCTTTGGAATTGATTCTAAATACCTAAGAATTACGGAGTAGCCAATGTTGTCCACTGCGACGAAGCTTTGGGCGAATAGCAGAGCTTGCAGCTATTTGTTTGCTAAGTATGTCAAGAGGTATTAGGTAGAGTAAGGTGTCCAGTGTCGCAGGTGGGGTCGTGCTAAGCGATTCCCTGATACATACGCAAGCTGAACGTTGGATCGGTCTGATTATAGCCAATGCGTGATTCTGGGTTGTAAACCCCATTTATTACCAATAGCTTTTTTGGAAGAAAAGAGAGCTACAGTAGCTTTCTTGACTCTTTCCTGTACGTTGTGTATCCAATTTAGTTTTTCATCTAAGACAAGACCCATGTATTTAGCCTCGTCTGAGAACTTTAATTGGATTCCTTTAATATAGGGAGGGTTGACAAATGGAATTTTGTATCTTCTCGAAAATAAAACTAAATCGGTTTTGTGTGGGTTAACACCCAGTCCACACCGATGTTTTGCGTTTTACTTTTTTAAAATATTAAAAAATGGGATGTTTAAATTTGTCTCTTCAACATACAGTTTAAATCTTTTTAGTAAATCCGGAAAAGCTTATAAGTTAAGTCTTCATTTTACTCACTTTTGAAACCATGGATTTTATGGTTTTGAAAAAATACTTCTAAAAGGTGTTGATTTCCCGAAATTCAATTAAACCATATTTTTTCAATGTGCATATTTTAAAAACTTTATACGAAAGAATTGTTTGAGAAACTGATTCGTTATAAGATCAAAAGATTACTTTTAACAAGTTCTTTTGCCTTTTTTGTCAAAAACTGTCTTATTATATCCTTGAT
The DNA here is from genome assembly GCF_945859685.1 of Eupeodes corollae. Classification (NCBI taxonomy): domain Eukaryota; kingdom Metazoa; phylum Arthropoda; class Insecta; order Diptera; family Syrphidae; genus Eupeodes; species Eupeodes corollae. Next base: position 116,097,115 of record NC_079148.1, read on the forward strand.
AATTGAAGACTAACAACTACTCTGGCTTTAAGAAAGGGATTATGAGTTTGGAAAAAATTAAAAAAAAAAACATATGCAGTTTAAAAGGTGATATCTCAAAAACCTGGAGCGATAGAGTGATTTTGAAGCCGGATTTAGAAAAAGACGTCTAAAAACGTATAATGTATTGCCAAAACCGTATTGAACAGGGTAATGATTGTCTTCATAAGACAATCCGGATTTTATTGACTTTACTTTTTCAGAAGTAAGAACCACAATCTTGTTGAAATAATATGAGTACGTATTTATATGTTTCATGGGATTTTATTTAGCTATAAACCATACAAAAACCACACTCATGGTTTAACTTCTTCGTAGAATTGTTAGGACTTAAGTCATTTCATGATTGCAGTTAAGCCATGACTTAAGCTAGAATTAAATTGTTAACTTAAAGGGCCAACGCGTTGACTCTCTGACGTCATACAAAAAATTAAACTTTCTTTGTCAACGCACCGTCAACTTTCACAGCGTCAACGATTAAAACGTTCACTATCACACAATTTGACAAAAAAATATAATGTTTATTTAAGCCAACGTTTTTTTTTATTTTTCTCCATTAGTGTGTGAAAGAATGTTTAAATTTGTACAATGTAATCACATAACATTTAGGATGTCCCAAAATTAACGCAAGATGTCCCAAAATTAACGCAAGAAAACGCCGTTTTTAGTCTTTTGATAGTTATATTTTTATTGACTCGTAAAGTACATAGGATAGGGTTATGTATGGAATCACACATCGGACAAATATACTGTTAGCTGTCAAATTGCTTTTTTTCAGGGTTGCCAACACTTCACTGCAGAAATGGCGGCAAATTCAAATCTTGCGTTAATTTTGGGACACCCTGTAGTTTTTAATTGTAATGACAAATGACGTCATTTTTACGTCAAAGAGCCAACGCGTTGATCGTTTACGTTGACCTTCTAAATGTAAGCAAGTTTCTAGGGAATAATTTTGTTATATTAATGTATCAAACCAAAAAAGTAACAAAATTTATAAGAACCTACAATCCTCCTCATCCTCATTTTGGTTGTTTCAAAAGACGGACAAATGGCTTAAAATAGTGTAAAAGCTTAAGCGTTCTTACGAAAAGGGGCATTGTACAAAAAATCCTTTTTTTATTTTTTTTTTTAAATTTGATGTCTCCTTATAGACTTAAGTTGATTTAATGAAAAAAAAATGATACTTAGATTCAAAACTAAGATTTTCTCTAAAATTGAAATACAATTTTCATTTAATCATTAATGACGGGCTTTATGTCAATGGAAAAAGAATTATTTATGTTGTCACCACGTTTCGTTCATGTCTATGAACATCATAAGGTGTGGCAATTAATCTATATTTGCATTAATAAATTGGTTACAATTTGATAACATTGAAAAACTATGAAAACTTACGCTTGTTACATGATTGATGACAATGATTACATAATTCAGATCTCCAGATATTTCCAGACCTCCCTTGAAATCTCCAGACCTACTTTGAAAACTCCAGACCTCCCTTGATTTTTCTAGATCTCCCTTGAAATGTCCAGACCTTCCTTGATATTTTCCGACCTCCCTTTCTCTTCTAGACCTCCCTTGAAATCTCCAGACCTCCCTAAATTTTTTTAGGTCTTCCTTGAAATTTCCAGACCTCCCTTGAAATCTACAAGAGATGTTTAAAGAAACTAACAATTTTTGTAACCATACAACTTTAGACGATTTCAGGTGGAGTTGAAATAGCGGTAAGAGAATGTGGTGAATTTATAGATTTTATGTAAAAAAATAAATTAAAAGTAAAAGTGAAAGTCCATAATTCATTTTACACTTAATATCCACCACAGCTCTAGTTTTCTCATTCGCAATTTTGATTTTACTGATCTTCGCCAGAATGATATAATATGAGATAGATATTAAGAAACAACATAATTTATCAAATTTATAAAGATTTAAAATTGGTTGTTGCCAAATCTCTTTGAACCACCAAACCTTGTTGAACATTAGTAAATTTGCAATAATTACAAAAACAAATATTCACCTCATACATATAACATGCCTGGATTTTCAATTTATTTCTCTGAATTCTTATGAAAAAAAATCTATTACAATTTGATTGACATTTCATATTTTCAGTGTCACTCTTGTTTTTGTAAATTTAATAAACAGGTGCCTTTTTTAAATGCAAGAAATATTTGTATTTGCATTTAATTAAATATTTCTTAAAATTAGTGACTTTTAATTTAATGCATAAAGATGTCGTCAGCACGTGTTAGCTCACAGATTTTCAAGAATTTATTATCAAAAAATGGAATCCGTGGAATGTTATCACAAAGGTACATGACCTATTATCCCGTCAATGACCAAGTCTATGGATTAGATGAAGAAAAACAAAAGGTAAATAAATAAATAACTAATTGATTTTCTTTAAATAATAGGAGGTGTGTCAGTTTTATTATCCCTAAACTTAGATTAAGTCGTCATACAGAATAGTGAAGTAAAGTATTTCACGATTGAAGAAATATCAATCTTATCAGTATTCAGAGTGGCATCGTTTGACCTCAACAAATAAGTTGACTGAGTTGATAAGGAATATTTTTACAAACAAATTTATCAATGTTGTTTTATATTGCAAATATTTCAAAGTACAGATATTTTACTTTTTCCCATTAAATTTTCAAAATGACATTCCTAGTGCACAACTTAGGAACACAACACAATGTTAATAATTTAACTCTATGGGAAAGGAAAGAGTTGGCAGGTGAAGAAGCAGCTGATTATGCTGATATAATTTAGATCGTTAAAGAAGAATTCTCCTAGGTAATTCTTGATTTTTCGAGCAAAAGCAGGGCATGTACAGTGAAAATGAAGAACTGTTTCTGCCTCTTCCTCGTCCATACAGCATCTGCAAATGTGACCTGACATGTGGTGATGTTGTTCCACCTGGAGCCTGCCCTCCTCACGGCGTCTTACATTAGCAACAGTTTACAAGTAGCGATTGGTATGCCAGTATGTGCCAAACGTGGTATGATGGGCTGCACTTTACCGTTCCTGGCTAGTTCATCTGTCTTACATTTACCTGGAATGTCTATGGCCCGGCACCCAGCAAAGGTGAATATTAAACTGTTGTGCCATCTCCATTAGAGATAATCGACAGTTATAGACTGTTATAGAGTCTGTAGAGACACGAGTCCAGTGATTTGATAGCAGCCTACGTATCTGAGAAAATACGGATATCAGATGTTGATATCACGTTTTCTTTGTGCCAGGACAAGACTTCTTTTATCGCCAAAAGTTCCGCCTGGAACACGCTACAATGATTAGGAAGGCGGAATGAGAGACTTAATTTCAGTCGTTCAGAGTACACACATCCACCAACCCCTTCTTTTGTTTTTGACCCATCTAAGTAAAAATGGATTGATTCATCCTCTAAGAATTTCCTAATGGAATTGATTCTAAATACCTTAGAATTACGGAATGGCCAATGTTGTTGTTAGTCCAATGCGACGAAGCTTTGAGGCGAATAGCACAGCTTGCAGCTATTTGTTTCACCTTCGGTTGTTGTAGGAGGACCGCTATCCGCGTTAACCTCATTTTTTTATAAATTCGAATTTTAATGTATAGTTTATGGCTGGAGGAGCCAAGGATTCTTTATTTCGTAGCACTATAAAGACCATTCACTTCCTCTAGCTTGGCTATCCTACAGTTATGTGTCGGAAGGGATGGGTTACAAACTTTTATCATCTCGGGAATATCCTTGATACCAGCAGGTTCGATTGGAATCCAAATGCGGGCTCTAGGTCAGCTAGGAATGTCTTCCTTAGCGACAACCTCGAGCTTCGCACCTGGCCAAACTTCACCTATAAGTCACAAGACCTCTGGTCGAAACAAACCATGAGTTTAACATGACCCTGATGCCAACCCCCATCGCTTATGGAAGGAAGTGGTCCCGGAAGCTCTTTCAAAATGTTTAAAAAGCCACTCGAGAGCTTAACCTTGAGCAGCTGCCAACGATCAATCCATATTTTGCCATCATCAATGCTCCTGTCAATGACCGCAACCACGACTTTGCACTTCGTGACGTCAATGAAACTGGCTTGTTTCTTGATGGGATTGAAGAGAGAGCTGGTGTTGTGCACACGATGCTTTTTTGGTGTCTGTATGGCCCCCTCAAGAGACTTTTCACGTTTAGATGAAGAGAACGCCTTTAGGGTCTTGAAAAGATATCCCCAAACTGCCGCCGGGTCTTGAAGAGATATCGGTCTCATCATTCTTTTCATTTTTGTTTTTGTTAATCTTTTGGTCCCACGAGTGGCGAAGAAAAGAGATCCGTTTGTACAGTGATAAGACTAGTTAATTCGTAGATCGCCAGGTATCCGGATACTCCGTTAGAGACTGGGCTATTTTTGAATTGGGCCCCCAGCTAGGCTGATCATCGGCAAGGATCGTTTAGCACCTTAGATCCAGCCCAATAAAGTTAAGAGGTGGTTGGAGAGGAAGAGATAGTGTGAGGAGTCAGTTAATGTTAAAAACATCATTCTGATATGTGAAGAAAAGTTGATGATTCGGTAACAGCAATTCAGCTAGATTACCTAGTGAGTGAGATGGACCATCGGAGAAAGGTGCGCTGTCTAGCTTTTTCGCCATTACAACGTGGGAGGTCGGATGGGAGTTGGTGATATTAACCTTGGCTTGTATGCCTTGTTTATGTGGGAAGAGGTGATGATTCTGGGAAGGTAGAGAAAGGTAAGAAAGTCCTTTAGTTTCAGGACTCATCTGGAGAAAATTCTCGAAAATCATTGACCTTACTCAGCTTCTACAACTCGACAAGTTCGAAGTTCAGAGTAGAAGACCAGTACTTCTTCAAAACTAGGTAACACCATGTCTCTTAAAATATTTGCCGTTTTTCCCTCTTTTGCTGCACGCATTTAATGGTCAAAATGCGTTCTTTCCAAAGCCAGCAGCGGCTTCAACGCTAACCAAGAAAGATCCCTGGAGTAGGCCACACCGAAACCAAAAAGGTATCGTGTGCACAATATCAAGAATCCCCTCAATTCCAATTAACTTCCAACGGTAGCACGAAGAGTAAAGTCGCGGTTACACTACTTAAACTAAGACAGGCTTAACTGCGACCAAAAACGATTTACAGATTTTATAACCCTAAATAGAAACAATCTGAAAAAATCACAAACGGTTCGCCTCACTGTTCATTGTGAGCTGAATAGATTCCTCTTAAAATAAAGAATAGGGACATATGTAAGTTTTGTGGTGAACAGGAGATACCGGACCACATATAAGGATATCGCCGAAATTACTTATCACCTAAAATACTCAAGTTTCTCAGGGGAGCTACTATAGAATGAGTATCCTTCTTTTTTCCATTAGGTAGGAACTATGTATAAATCACTTAGTTGCAGTGCATAAGTATTTATTCATTCATAGTTATTCATGGGGTAAGGTGCTGCGTGTTTGATATGTAAGGGGTGATTCTACGACAACTCACACGACTTTCATATAATTTCAACAAATCCATAAATTCAACACAATGATTTCTCCACCCTAAATCATCCTTTACTTAGTTCCATGAGAATATTTAGCCGCGCTAATTAATATTTTAATCACCATTTAGCACACAAATGTTAACACGGAAGCATTTGACAAAAATAGAACAACATTTATTTTATTAACTTTGCATGTCTATCGAATGTAACTTTCCCTTTTTTTTAAATTTCAGCTAAGGGAGACGGCTTTCAATTTCTTCCAAAAAGAATTGGCACCATTTGCTCATGAGATCGATAAGAATGATAATTTCAAGTGAGACCTTTACATTTATTTTGAGCGTTAAAAGAGCTTAACTAATGTTGTTTGTTATATTTTCACAAGAGATTTGCGTGCTTTTTGGCAAAAAATGGGAAGTCTTGGTTTCCATGGAATAACTGCCGACCCAGAGTTCGGGGGAACTGGTGGTTCCTATCTTGATCATTGCATTATAATGGAAGAAATTTCCAGGTAAACATAATGAATTGATGTTCATAATTTTAAAAGCATTCTTTCATAATCTCAATTTTCATTGATTTTCATTTTTTGTACTTTACTTGGGGTCGGAATTAACTGTAAGATTAGAAAATTCAAAAATTTAACAAGAAAATGAATCATAATGAAACATAATTTAACTTCAGAGCTGCTGGAGGTGTTGCTTTATCTTATGGAGCTCATTCTAATCTTTGTATAAATCAGTTAACGAAAAATGGAACACTTGAGCAAAAGCAACAATATTTGCCAAAGCTCTGCAGTGGAGAGCACATTGGAGCTCTGGCTATGTCGGAACCTGGTTCTGGCAGTGATGTGGTCTCAATGAAGCTACGAGCTGAGAAGAAAGGAGATTATTATGTTCTAAATGGGACTAAATTCTGGATTACAAATGGATCTGATGCAGATGTCTTGATTGTCTATGCAAAAACTGCAACTGGTAAAAGAAAGATTTGTACTCAAAACAACACAAAAAGAAACTTGAATTTTTTTTAAGGCACCGCTGATAAACATGCAATAACCGCATTCATAATTGAAACTGCTTGGGAGGGTTTTAGTGTGGGTAAGAAACTAGACAAATTAGGAATGCGTGGAAGCAGTACATGTGAGCTGGTGTTCCAGGATTTGAAAGTCCCCGCGAAGAATATTTTGGGTACTCTGAACAAAGGCGTCTATGTCCTAATGTCTGGTTTGGATCTAGAACGTCTCGTTCTGGCAGCAGGACCTGTGGGAATTATGCAATCTGCTTGTGACTTATCATTTGACTATGCTCATCAAAGGAAACAGAAAAATCAGCTTATTGGTGAATTTCAATTGATTCAAGGCAAAATGGCAGATATGTACACAACTCTAAGTGCTTGTCGTTCGTATTTATACAGTGTAGCAAGAGCAGCCGATCTGGGACACACCAGTCCAAAAGATTGTGCCGGAGTTATTTTGTATTGCGCAGAGAAAGCAACTCAAGTCGCATTGGATGCAATACAAATTCTTGGAGGAAATGGATATATTAACGACTATCCCACTGGACGTTTTCTGAGGGATGCTAAACTTTATGAAATTGGTGCTGGTACTTCGGAAATTAGGCGTTGGTTAATTGGAAGGGAACTCAACAAAGAGTATTCCTAAGCAAATTAAATTGGTTGTTAAAAGTGATTTTGGTACATTCAATTGAAAACCTTTAAGACTTTAAAGTTGCATTTATTCTTCTATTGTTAGTCATTTAAGATATTGTTGGAAAAAATATATTTTTTAAAATTTTTACTGCAATGCATTTTTTTTATTTTTGAAAATGCAGCAGAAATCTAAGCTAAAAATTTAATGGAAAATTAAAGATATCAGGCGAATAGGTTTTCGGCCAATCCTTGTTGGACCATTCTACGATACGCTATAGTGTACCAAGTTTTAAAAAATAAAATAAAAAAAAGTTTTTTTTTTTAATATCTCTATTCAATGTGTTGTAAATCATCTGAAAAATGTATGTATACTCTCAAATATGTACCAAATAATGGCCACAAGTTGTTATGGTTTTTTTTTTATAAAAACTCCCCTCTTAACTTGTTTTTTTTTTTAATGAGTTGAAGTTCAAATGATGTCTAAGAGGATAATGGGGGGTATCACAATTAAAACTTTGGTAATTGGTAATATTAATATGGGTGTGCTTACGGCATCTTTACACCCTAAATATTATGCTACAAAAAAATTCATATATATCTTCAATATGTTTAATAATTTTTAAAAACAGTAGTGCAATCGGCTAAAGTGATTGTTGATAAATGGCAATCAAAATGATCGAATTTGGTCTACATTCCTGTGACCGACAAAGCTTACGACATTCGAAAAAAGCAAGAAAAGTAAGATTTGTATTCAAATTCAGGCAATTTGAAACTTTTATTTAGATATTTTATAAGAATCAATTTAAAATTTCACCAAGGCAACATCGAATTTTGACAATTTGAATCTGAAATTGTTCAATTGAATTGAGTTGAATCATCTTACACAGACGGAATGAACATGATAGTCAATTTGACTATGATAGTCAACATCACCTTGGACTACAGCGCTAATTGGATCTCAGGCTAGGTTGCCTTGAGATCGCCATTTCTATCACCTTAGCCTATTCCACCCAGGAAGTTGAAATTCATACTTGCTGATGGTTCAAACACAACACTGACAACTGAGAAAGCAATTGAGGTCTATTGAGGTACATAACTAGAATCTCTCTGTTAATCACGGGATAAAGAATCTAGAGCTTAGAATCATGTGGATATCTGCTAAAAATTCTTTCAGCAAAACACCTACGCTTTTTTCAACATACATATATAGTGAAAAAGATTTTGTACGAATAGTAGAATCAAGTCATAACCTCCGGGATGGAAAATTAGACGAGCTATAATCAAGCATAAACTGCAATAAAACTCAGTGAAGAAACCCCAACAACTTTGTACGCCTCCGTTTAGGTCACACTCGAGCAACACATCACTACCTTCTAACGAAAGAAAATCCTCCAAAACGATTAATAAGGAACACCTCTTGGTCCACATTGTAAATTCTATCCTTAAAAATATCAACATAACAAATTTAGATACAATGGATAGTGCTATAATAGGGGTGGAATCGGCTAAGGTGATACTTTGACTATTATTTTTTTGATGGTCAAATTGACAATCGTTTTCATTCCGTCTGTGTTAGATGATTCAACTCAATTCAATTCTATTGAACAATTTCAGATTCAAATTGTCAAAATTGATTCTTATAAATAAAAATAATATATGTATATATAAATAAATAAAAGTATCAAATTGGCTGATTTTAAATAAAAATTTTACTTTTTTGGAATGTCGTAAGCTTTTTCGGTCACAAGAATGTGTTTTTGTACCTAAAAAGGTAAATGAAAAAAAAAATCCATTCGTTTTTTGTAAGCGTCTGGTAACTCTATTCAAAAACGACATATTTGTAGGAAAACGACTATCACATTTTTTTGTGACAGCTTTTTAGGTATCAATTTGACTATCACCTTACATAGATCAAATTCGATCATTTTGACATGTCATTTATCAACAATCACCTTAGCCCTTGCACTTTGTAGCTTTGGGTGTTTTCATAAACGTTTGCCTATCTTAGCTCCAAAACACTGAGGGAAACCACGTTTTTCAAAACCAGTCACATTTTCTTTTATAGTTTGTTCTGTGAGTGGATAGGCACAAAGGTATTTTGGTTTTAGAACAAGCCAAACTTCCCTACAAAACTCTTTTAAAATCATGCCTACTGTGGATGTGCCAACGCCAAAGATAGCTGCAACTGTCCTGTATTCAGAAGACGACCCAAGCGTATATATTGCAATGGCTATTCTTTTTTTCAAAGGTATGCATTTTCTAAAGTTGGTATCGTGCATTTCTAGATTTTTCAGCTCATTGCACAATATGTCGAATGTTTCACGGCTCATTCTAAAATGCTGTTTAAAAAACTCATCATTGTTTTCTAAGACTTCGTGTTCCCAAAAAGTGCTTGTACGTATATGATATTGAGGTAGAAACTTTTTATAATTTAGAGGTAAATGGTATCATGGAAGCTTACCTTTGTCCACATACTTCTTTGTCGATGATCATTTTCAATTGCATCAATCATACTCTTATTTTTTTTCATTTTCAACATTTTCAAAATAAAACGCTGACGTTTTCTGGTCATGGTAATGATATGAAGTTGAGCAAGAACTTCATACTTTGTATGTACGGAAATCAAACCAATTTGGCGAGAATTCATTTTATTTCACAAACTATTCGAAAACCAATAAATTTTTAAATTAAAAATATACTATTTATACAAAATTTGACAATTAGTATCAAAATAATGTAAATGTCAAACGAAAACTTGTAAATACTCGGTGTGAACACTTTATGAGTTTTCGAAAACTTTTCGCCGAAAACTGGGTTTCCGGTTTGGTGTGGAAAGGCTATTAGACATGTTCATCAGATTTGCCATTGAAGAAACGCAGTTGAATTGCAGAAGATATATTCATAAACATCATAAATGGCACCATCATCGCGCAGATTGCGCATCCATATATTTTTGACTGCAGAAGCACAGGAGTTAAAAATAGAATATAAAGTGGGAAAATGCAATTTTTATTGGAAAAAAGAAACTGCTGCTTTGATTTTAGCTTCTGATCAAAAGAGGAATAATCTTGGCAAAAGAATTCAAGTCTGGAAAAAATTCACTATGGAGGACGGTGTTCTTTAAAATTAAGAAAGTTGAAACATCGTTTTCCTTTTAGATCTTGGTTTTTAAGAAACAAAAATCTATCGGTGGAAATTTTTGATGTTTGTGTTACGCTTATAAACATTCTGTGACTATTTAAAATTGTACTTTAGCAAGCCTGCAGAATAAGTGTGTTCATTAATGCAACAAAGCAGAACGATGATTGTACTAACGCAGATTTTCGACGTTTATGAAAAAAAACTTTTCTAAACCTAGGACTAACCTAGCAATTTAAGTTTCCTATGTTACAGCCCTATTCTGCTAATCACGTGGATCGTATATTCGATTCCCTTTCACACTGCCTTGGCGTTCGCATTCTGCTATCCATCGAGTGAACTACATTATCCCAAACCAAATCAATCCACCTAAACAGAATAATTTGTGTAATTTTTTAAATGGGCAGTATTGGACTTTTTATTCCAATTGTAAGCAGAGGAATAAGAGAACCGTCAAACAGAGAGCTTCGGAGAAATGTTAAAAAGTGTCTTCCTTCCCCCAAAAATGTTAATATTCTTTCATTTATAAAACAAATATTCCAAATTTAGCAATAAATTAGCTTCCAATTACATTTTGCTTACAAAAATTAACAAACCAGACATCAAATGAAAAATCCGCTGCATTTTATAGGCGGATCTGAATTGTACAGAATGAATGCTTTCACGTGAATTGAAGAATACCGCGCATTATTACCGACATGCACAGATTCACTTCGATTAATTAGCAGAATGATGATTACCAGAATAGGCTTGTAAATAAATTTCAAAATTAGTTACCCTTAAGAGTTCTTTAATGGAGAAATCTAGCTGCCTGGGACGTTAGTTTTAGATTTCATATTGAAGAAAATGTGGCTCCTATTAAATTGAAATTTTATTTAGAGATATTCCATTCACTAAAGTAGACACATTTCCGAGAGAAACGAATATTCCACAGAAAAAAAAACAACACAATAGATTTTGGTTAGATAAACATTTTAGTTTATTTCTCGAAAAGAAAACATAAAAATATATGTGTATATAATATGTGTATGTATATAAGTTAAGTATTTACATATAATTAATTTAAAAATAAAAATATACGACAAAAACAGTACTTTGTTAATTTTGTTTGCATTATTTCAAATTATCTCTTAAAAAAAACGAATTATAACTTTATTATTAAAAGAAAAACACTAAAAGCTTGTTTTTATTTTTTTTGGTTAGTTCCCCTTGTAAAACAAATATAAAAATACTTAAGTTTAAAACAAAAAAAAAATAGTAGTAAAATTATTTTATCGTTGTATAAACAATAAAAACAAACAAAAAAAGTTGAACAACTTCTACGGTACATCAAAGGTTTGGCAACTTCTTGGCAAATTTCATTTTCAAATGTTTTATTACATCCTGAATAGAAAAAGAACGTTAAAAATTTAGAAAACACAAAAAGAATAAATATACTTTCGAATAGAAGAGGTTTGTTTTTTGTTTTAATTATAAATTTTGAAAATCAGTTTAATTTTCATAAGCACTTTTGGTGATTAGTTTGAATTTTTGAATAAAAAGTTGCAGATTACAGAAGAGAAAGTTGAGAAAACAGTTTTTTTTGTTAAAAAATAAATGGGAAAGGGAAACTATTTGTCTGGCACTTGGTGAATATTATCTTTTTTTTGTTATTATTAGTTTTGTGGTTAAAAGCTAAATTTGTATATATTATAATATTTTGTTTTAATTAATAATAATTATATCATCTGTTGCTACTTAATTCGAACACTTTCACCATGAAACAACATATTTTATTCTAGTCTAAAACTGTGCTGCTCGGTCTTCTTCTCAGACCGAGATTCTGTTGTTGTTGTGAAGGTTTTTCGTTCCATGACGCGTTGTGTTATCGATGACAAACGCTGTGATCCTTCATCGACCAAAGAGAGCTTCCCACCATCCGAATTCAAGGTGATCTGAGAGAAGTGGGCTTCTAAAGGTTTTGATTCGTTGTTTTCTTCATATTTTCGAGTTTCATATCTAAAAATTGATTTTATTAATTAGAAACAATAAATAATTTAAATATATTTAAGTTTGAAGACTCACCTTGAAGTATAACCTTCATATTTTTGGCCAGGATTGTAGGCGCCAGTTATTTGAACAACACCACCTTGTCCGAATGTCTTGTCATGTAGATCCTTGACACATGCTTCTAAATTGCCTGAAGTCTTCTTGGGTGAAGGTGGCGGTGGCATAGAGTCATTGAGGTATGCATTTTTCAACACCGATGAAGAGGTTAGAGTTTCAAAAGACTGACTATTATTAATGGGGGATGGACTTGATGGTGAATTGATTCGGCCAGTCCCTGGATAGGGACGTGGAACTGCATTAGCTGTTAGCTTTGGATTAGGTCTAAATGTGGCATTACTAGTTATTGTGGCAGATTGGAGGGGAGGTGGTGGGGGTGGGAAGTTTTCACTTTGGTTAAATGTGGGCGAAACGGCTTCCGGATGATGGAAGTGTTGTGGTGTTTGTTGGAAAGTGTAACTTGATTTGGCTGTCTGATAGTAACTCGGAGATGTTGGAGTGTCAGTATAACCCGACCGGTTTAGTGTCTGTTAGAAATTAGTTATGTAAGTTGGTTAGATCTTTTAAACTACTACTTGAATATTGAGATTGCTTACATTATTTTGGCTCTGAAGACTGCCATAGGTTGCAGTTTGGTATTCCGAATCGCTCTCGTCTGTGGTGAATCCGGGGGCATTCTTTCTTGACCTCGCCTGTCGAATGCGAATCAATTTGGTTCGTGCTTCTTCGAGTTGTTTTTCCATGCGTAGCACATCCGATCTGGCATTGATCTCCTGGGCCATACCATCGACCATACTTGTGTTTATTTTCAAGGTATGCTCTTCTTCGGCGTCGAGTCCCTGTTGTGCTGCACGCACCAGATTCTCTGTGGATTTTATGACTGCGGTACCAGCTGCTTGTAATCGACGACCAGCTTCAGAGGTTGGATTGGATTTCACTTTGCAGGCGATCAAGAGTTGCGCAGTAGAAGCTGCAACTTGTCTTGCTGTTGATATCAGCATTACTTCAGTTCCAACTCCACGCACAAGGTTCTGGGCAGCTTCTACCATACTGTGTGTTGCAGCAGCTACCAACCTTGCCGCCGATATCAAGCCCTCAGACCACTGACCATCATCCGACGATGTCAGTGGAGTACGAGCTACCTTGCCCTGATCGATGAGCTCTCTTTGAGCAGCATTAGCTGCTCGTACTAAAGCAGACGATGCTGCCATAATACCCTTAGCAGCTTCCAATATCATTTCATCGAATTTCATATTCTCATCGAGTTCAATCTGAAAGGAGTTCATAAAAGTCGGTGGCATAAATTAGTGAAATTCTAAGCGATACGATGAAAGAATACACCCTTGATTGAAATAATTGATTTTTTAGAGTCTGAAGAAAAAGATCGACGACAAGCAATAAGGAGTTGAGTATTTTTAATTCAATCCAACAAACTTAAATTGTATTCCAAATTGTATACTAACAAGAAACTAAAAAACCGTTTATTTATATCAAGGGTGTTGTTAATTTGTTAGATATTTTTTTTAGTTATTAAAGGAAATATTTTGTTAAATTTGTTTTTATATTTATTTAGAAGCCATCTTACAAGTTAGTGTTTATGAAGCAGAAGGAAGTCGATGACCACAGTAATAATATGTTTGATTCCTGGGTGAATTATTAAATTACAACCAAGAATATCAAACATATCTGACTGGAACCATCTTATTTTTGTGAAAGCATTCAATATTAATATAAAAATAGCACTTTTTGTTATGTAAGTATATTTAAGCACCCATCACCAACCATGTTAATAGTTTTTGTTATTTTTGCACATTCACATCACAATATAAAATTAGTAAGTTATTTAGTATAAACTTATTTAGAATTGATATAGCCAGAATGTTTACCTTAACATCAGGTTGTCTTCTGGGTCTTAAGTTAGCTAATTTATTAGCAGCAGCATCAATTGAAGCGGCAGCTCCAAGCAATTCATTTTCAGCAATAACAGTTGGATCTTCAGGATCAATCCAATCGGAACCCTTGAGAAGGCGAGCCATTGCAACAAGATCGGTAATACATTTGGCAACACGTCGAGAGAAGTGCATCCGCTCGTCAGCTGAGCAATTCCGAAGAATTCCATTCAGAAGTTCTCTGTAGGACTCACCCACAGCTGCTCCGGCTTCCAGTGTTCTTTGACGAAGCTCTGTAGTTTCAGCACAATTCCAGGCTACGGTGCGACAAACCAGAAGCATTTCTGATATTGCACGTCGACCCAAATTTGCAGCTGCTACTATATCAGCTTGTAAATTAGAAGCACCAGCAGCAACAGCTTTGGCCGAAGCTAATGTTACATTCTTTGTCACTCTAATAAGATCCTCTGGAGTGCATTGAGGAGTACCAGGTGGTGGTGGTGCTTGCATTGCCTACAAAAGAAAATATAATTAATGTCATTCATATGAATGAATTCAAATTAAGAAAAACTTACCCGAATTTCTTGTGAAATGGCTTCAACAGTTGCTTCCATTGCTCGAGTACCACGGGTATGTTCATCCTCAACTGCTTTAACAGTTTTCAACAATGAAGAAACATTCAAAACCATTACCTAAAGAGATTAGCAAAAACAATAAAATATGTTTTCATATAAAATTAATTACAAAATAAGAAAAGATTTAGATCGATGTGTGTTTTGAAAGAGTTGTAATTTTCTTTTTATTGAATTATTATTTTTTTGTATTTTTGTTTAATGATTGATATTACAATAAATCGTTAATTTATAATAAAATAAAAATTGGTTATGGCACTTTGCATAAAGTGAATGAATGTAAATAGATAGAATACTGAGAGTATATATTTTTTTTTATTGTTTTGTTTAAATGAATGGAAATTTATCGTATGATATAAAATATTTGCTTATTTCTTGAGAAGTAGGTGCTGTAAAAAAAAGTAAAACAAGAAAATAATAAACAATCAAATACCAATTTCCACACAACTTTGTACTTAAAAAAGAAACACCTGTGCAAGTTTCGAACATCTAGAACTTCTAGCGAGGAACATTGAGTCTTATTAGTGATTTATTTATTTTTTTTTTCGACTGCTGACAAGCTTTTGTTTCTTTTTGAAATAAAATATTTTGAATCATATTCTTTTTTGGAAAACAATTTGGATGTTTTTAGAACTCTTTGATGGAATACATTACATTCTGCCAACAATAGCTCTCTCAGCTGAGATAGGCCCATAGGAGAAAATATCCCATAATTATTTTTAACTGCTTCTAAGGAAGTACCTGTCGGTAGAGGCAATCCGCAAGGGGGTGTTCTGTAACCTCTCCTGTGGAACATAGTGGTTAACGAACTACTAATATCCCTTGATAGGGAAGGCTACAGAGTGGTTGCGCATGCCGATGATGTTGCTATCGTCGTCACAGGAGAACATCCTAATACACTGAGAGACCTCCTCCAAAACGCACTCAATATGCTCATTAGATGGGCTGATCACTGCGGACTTAGTATTAATCCTCAAAAAACAGACCTCATCCTTTTTACACGGAAATACAAGACCCCAGTAATTGTACCTCCTTCAATAAAAGGTGTACCTCTAATGTTTACCAATGAAGCCAAATATCTTGGTCTGATATTCGACAAAAAATTAAGTTAGAAATCTAATATTCAGGAAAGAGTTAAAAAAGCTACAATAGCTCTTTTTCCTTTGCAAGAAAGCCATAGGAAGCAAATGGGGTTTTCAACCTCGCATAACATATTGGCTACACACATCGGTCATCCGACCAATACTTATGTACGGGGTTGCAGTATGGTGGACTGCACTGGAGAAAGTCACATACTACGACAAACAGAGACAGCAGAGTCCCAAGCACTGCATGTCTCTGCATAAGCGGGGCATTGAGAACCACACCCTCAGCAGCGTTAGGCACTCTGCTCCATCTGACATCCCTCGACATCTTCGGCAAACAAGTGGCAGTGGGTACAGCTATAAGACTCAACGCCTCATCATATGTGGGGCACTCCATCATTTTGAACCTCATTGGTTCTATACCAAAGTACACAGACTACACTATTTCAAAACCCCAATTTGGAAAAAAAACTTCCAGGTATCCATTCCATCCAGAGATGAATGAGAAGACAAAAAACTCCTGGATAACAAAAGTATTCATTTTTATACAGATGGATCCAAGACAAATGAGGGAGTTGGTAGTGGTGTGTACTCTGAATAGTTTAATCTAAGCATGTCATTCCGCCTCCCATTCCCAAGCGGGAATTTTAGCGATCAAAGAGGTTCTCTCCTGGCTAAGAAAAAAGGTGATATCAACTTCTGATATCAGCATCTTCTCTGACAGTCAGTCTGCTATTAAATCTTTTGACGGTTTCTCAACCAAATCTCAAACGGCCCTCGATTGTCGATCGTCTCGTATGGAGATGGCGCAGCAATTTAACATTCACCTCTGTTGGGTGCCTGGCCACAGAGACATCACGGGAAATTGTAGAACTGATGAACTCGTTTAAAAATGGAAATGAAAGGGAGAAGATAGATATACCGATAGCTACATGTAAACTTCTGCTAAAAGAAACAGCTTTTGCGATAGCATACTCGATGTGGCACAATTTACCAACATGCGCAGAGCAGATGCGCATGTTGGTAAATTGTGCCACATCGAGTATGCTATCGCAAAAACTCATATGACTTCATATTAGCTCCCTAATAGGTGTCCTTACGAGACACTGTCTTATAGGCAGACACGCAATACGACTTGGTGTAGCCTCAAATGAATTCTGCAGGAGCTGTATGGACTAAGAAGAAGAGGAAACAATCTCTCACCTTCTCTACACTTGCTCTGCTCTTTCACTAAGACGCAAAGTTCATCTGGGAGACTACTCTTTTGATAATCCCAGTGAACTAGCTAAAAAGGATATCAAACCGCAGCCACTTTAACCGAACCTATGGAAGTACCAGTACGCATCGTAGGTTCATGCGCATTCGAGATATCTGTTATCGAAAAGAATAATAATTTTCAAAAGCGTCGGCTTCTTGTGTCCTTTAGTTAAATTTTGAACAATTTCGGGACTTTTAAATCAAGCTTACCAGGCGGTCGTATGCAATTGCCAAGGAAACACAAATTTAAGAGTGAATAAGTACTCAAATAAATATTGTTTTTCTTCTTTTTTACCAACACGAAGAATTTGTGTCGTAGAAAATCGAAAAAGCAATTCAATTAGCTGCCAAAAATTTTACAAAAAATACTCTTGCTCCAAATTTATCGAAATTCGACACGATGCATACAAAAAGGTCAAGACTGTTTGGAAGACTGTTTCGAATGGAGGATTTTCTTCACTGAACGGATACCTCGCTCCAAAGGTCAAAAAGACTTATTTCAAAGTGATATCATGGAAACAGGTTGAACATGGTTAGTTTTTGAAATATGAGGATTATAGTCTTGAAGGTTTTAATTTTATGGATACAAATATTTACAACAAGAAAAGACGATACACAAAGAAGAATGATGGGCATGGTTCTTTAAGAAAGAAACTAGTGTGTGAAATTGTATTTCATAAGAAGAAACAAAAAATAAAAAACAAACAAAAAATAAATACAAATTTCTACTTTCATAAAAAAAGCCAAAAATAAAAACATTCACCTACTTCCCTTACAAAAAAATCAAAGAAAATGCAACAAATTACAAGCTAAACATACACAACTTAGGACTAATATGTATTATAGATGAATGTAATTTTTATTTCAAAATTAATATTATTCTTAAGAAATTATATGATTGATAATTATGTAAGCCAAATATTTTTGTTTCGATTAAAATAAAATTTATTATTAATAATATTCGTTTTGATTTTGTATTCATGATTAGATTTTATCCATTGATGCACGCTTGCTACTTGTTAGTGCCAGAGAGGCACAAATCCCTAAGCATCTGTTTAAAAAGGAAAACAAAAGAATAATATACATAATTTTGTTTAACTTTATGTTTTTGGTGCAGAGATAAAAAATTCCGTATTTAAAGGGAAAACAAAAATCAATTGCGACACCTTTTGGAGTTTCATACACATGGAGAGAGTGGATTATAATGAGAGACAAAGAGAGAAAAAGAGAATAAGAAAAAAATGCAATTAAATCCAGGAATAAAGGACAGCAAGCGGCCGGCGGCTTCGGTGGCGTAGGCGTAGGCGGTGGCACATGATACCAGGGATGCAATATGTACAACATTAATATTAAGAAGAATAAAAACCACAATATGGTAAAAATTAATTTTCTTTTCTCCATCTAAGTATATTTCTCTATCAAGGGAGTTGGAATTTTCATTGCATTGCTCTTTTTGCAGTTCAATATTACATTTTTGTGTATACACTTAGATTAAGCAGAAAAATAAATTAAATATTATAAGTACATTACAATAACGATAGCAAGCAAAATGTCTGGGATGCATCTTATGTGATATTAAAAAATTAAAAGCGAATCAACTTTTGTTGCTTTTGTTTCGTTAGAATTTGTTTGTGTTTTGTTTTTTTAGCTGCCTTAATACTATGTGCTTGTTTTTTATTGTTAAGTGCCATACCCAATGCAAAAAAATATGAATAAATTATTAAAATAATTATACTTAATTATAAAAATATGTATGTACATCGATGGGAATAAAAGTTAATTAAAAAAATACAAATGGAAATTAATCGATTTATTGTTTTATACAAGTTTTCCAGAAGGAATCACGTACTATATTAAAAGGAGGAAAGTCGAAAAAGACGACATTCTTCTGAGGCTTTAATATAATATGCCTTGGGTTGAGAATTATGATACTGGTTATTTATTAAGAAACCACATACCACTTAAAAAATTATTACAACATAATATTTATGAACAACATCTATTTAAATATTTAAAAAAAAAATCATAATAAAAAGGAAAAGCAAATTTTGAAAGCTGATACTCCAATTAAATCGAATGGAATGATATTGAATTTGAGAAAATTTAAAATGCATATGAAAGAAGGATATTTCTTACCTTAGCACTCTCTTTAAGTCCATCCATTGTTGGATCGTGTATGGGTTTGCCAGATGCTAGTTTAGTTGCATTTATCAAATCGCCCAAAGCGGATGCTACATCTTTGACAGCATTAATAACCATTACCTGTGAATCGGGTTGGGCTGCTCCCAAAGAGCATGCTCCACGTTTCACAGCTTCTGATAATTGTACTAGAATTGAAATAGACAAAATTTTACATTAAACAATTTGAACATTTAAAAAATTTGCCATCTTTTATAAAACTTACAAATAGTTGTAACAGCATTTTGTGCAGCTGTAGCTAG
Source organism: Eupeodes corollae (assembly GCF_945859685.1). Taxonomy (NCBI): domain Eukaryota; kingdom Metazoa; phylum Arthropoda; class Insecta; order Diptera; family Syrphidae; genus Eupeodes; species Eupeodes corollae. The sequence goes on from NC_079148.1 coordinate 116,116,760, forward strand.
TTGATCTTGTGTTCCGGCAGCACCAGCCACCAGAATTTTAGTGTCTTCAACAAGAGCTTTGGCAGTTTGTAGAATATGCTCACGATGATCAGCAAAAGCTCCATCTCCATCCGACTGGAGAGTTCCAGCAGTGGCGAACATGATGGTTGTGTCGAGGTCACCAATGATACCGGAAACAGTATGGGCGGCATTGATACAGGCCTGTGTTCCTCGGGAACCAGCTTGCAAAGCAGCCAACACTTGAGCTACCTTCTCGGAGACATCTCGGGCGTTTCGAGAGATGTCATTTTGGCCTGAAGGATCATTGGGACGTACACCGGCAGTGGATTGGATAATCTGACCAACTGAACGACCCAAATCGATCACTGTTGACCTGATGCGCATAGCTACTTCGGGTGATGTGGTGGTTGTGGATGCTCCAACAGAATCTTGAGTTATTTGGGTGTAATGCTGAGCCATATCGACTCCCAGTGGTGGAAGTTTGGTAGGGTCGAATCCGGCTTTAGCGTTCATTTCATTGGCCAATCGAGCGATCTCCTTCGCACTTTGTACCATCCTCGTTTGATAGTCTACAAATGAGTCACTGAAGGAAGCATTTAGCAGACTCTGTCTCTTATCGGTGAGTCTAGTTATAGCGCGATTCACTTGCTCCATCAGTCCGGTCACAACTCCACTTTCGGTGGAAATCTTTTCCACAGTCTGAGTGAGCTCTTGGATAGCTTCTTGGGTGTTTTCAATGGACTCATCTAGAAGAGGATGAGCATGGGTGGCTCTGGGATTTCCTGCCGATTCCTTTGCAGCTGTCACAAGCTGAGTTGCGCTTTCGACCACTGACTTGGTTTGATTTATCAACCTCATCTGTTGGCTAGAGTGGACTATGTGTGTGCAGGCTCCAATTGCTCCATTTACCATCGGTACGACATAGCGCGAAATCTCTCCGACAGCATGTCCGAGTTTTTCGGCGTTGTTCTTGCCAGCCAATCGAATCGGTTCAAGCTTATCGCGAAGCTCGGCAGCAGCGTTCAAAGTCTGACTGCTAAAACCTTGCAAGTTGTTGTCCTTTCTTTGTGCCAATCCTTGGGCATTAACAGCTAATCCACAACTGTCCAATTCACGAGTACACGTTCCCAAAGTATGAAGTACTTGATCGCATTGTGCTTGGCCAGGTGCCTTTTCACGTATGCTGTCTACAAGATGCTTGACACTATTCGACACTGGTGTACTGTGCATAGAGAGTTTTTGCCAAACTGGAGGGTCGTCTGGTGAGAGGGCCAACGATTTGGCCGCTTTGACCATTTCAATAACCCCATCGATAACTCCACGTCCAGCATTCAATACTGGTTCTTGAGCCTTGCGTCCTTCGGCAGAGATCTTCGCTGGAACAGGAACAAACTCTGCACTTGAAGCGTACTGCCGAACGGCCTTGACTGCGTCCAAAAGTGGCTCAACAAATCTCTGTCTAGATGGCACCGAATGATCATCCTCGATTCTCTTGACTTCTTCCACTAAATTTGATGTTGCTCCAGCTACATGCTTGGCTCCTACGATGAACTCATTTTTGGCCACAGGATTATTGGTATTCATACTTGCCTGTCTACAAATCGAACATAAATAGCTTGTGTGTTTGGCTACACCGGTTAAAGCAGAGATTTTTTGCTGCTTTGTGGATTTTGGACTGCTGACAATGTCACAAAACTGAACAATTCCTTGGTAGGCATAGTTGAGTTGAGACTGGTCGATAATTCCTGGACGCCCAGCCACACTGCTTGGATGAGACACTCCAATAAGGTAGGCGGCCTGTGCTGAGGACTCAATCAAACCATGAATGGATTCGGAGACATTGTTAACCGACTGACCAAACTCAACATGCTTAGATTGTTTGGCGTTGTTGATCATTTCGGAAATGGCATATCCAAGGTTTCTCGACTTGCCGGTTGCAGTTTCCACACATTCAAAGTAGCCCTGATCGGTTATGGCTTCGTGGGGATACTCTAACAGGACCCTCAACGACTCAATGTTCCTCATAGCATTGTCACATTCCTTTTGTCCTGGAGCAGAAGATATGCAGGCATCGACGAGCTGGTTGATGCTCTCCGTAACACTTCTGGCAGCGGCATTCAGCAAGTTCTTCGAGTTGGGCTGGTCTGGGTCGGCGGCGATTTCCTTAGCAGACAACAGTAAGGAACAAGACTGAGTGGAAACGTTGCGCAAGCAATCGATTGTTTGTGCACGAACAGCTTCGTCCTTCGTTTGTCCGGCCATTTCCATTGCCACAGATAGAAGGTCTTTGTAATTGTTTGCAAAAACTTGACTGGTTTCAGCCAGCTGTGCCGGACTAGCATAAGAATGAACAATTTGTCCACCAGCAGTACTCAAACTTTCGGCGACATGTTTCAACTCACTTTGTAGAGTATTGTAGTTCCTGGTCGAGGGAGGATACTCGTTCATTGAAAGAATCTCACTTAACTCACTGACGTTCTTCAATGCGTTATCTACTTCCCGCTGTCCTGGGATACAATCGAGAGTTTTTGACAACGCTGCGGTGACATCGCGTCCGGCCTGGGTTAGGGCACCAGGTTCTCCAATATTCTGTAACGTCTTCTGTGCCTCTTCGATGAGTCGAACTGAATTGATGACCACCTCATCAGCCGATTCGATTACAGATGGATTATTTGTGGTGGCTGCAACTCCATGAACACTTTTGGTGAAGTCACCAAGAGCCAATGCTGTATCACGTCCCGCAACACCTGCGTACATGCGCTGTCCATGAGAAACTGTCGACAGAAGCTGACTCAAAGCAATACCGACGTTCTTAGCTGATTTACTGAGCTGTTGGGCAGTATTCTCAACTGTCTCACCTGGAAGACGACAAAGCGAACCATTTTGGGCAGCATTTCTGGTGTCATCCAAAACATTTCGTAAGTTCTTTACAGCTTCCAAAGCTGACTCGAGCTCTTGACCACCACAAGCTTCCCTAGCTCTCTGTGCTGCTGAATTCAATTCATGCACCGACTGTCCCAAATGCAAGGCGCTCTTAGAAAGCTGTTGTGCAGATGGAATATCGTTAACAGTTGGTTGAAGGGCTCTAGCCGAGCTGGATAGTTGAATCCCGGGTTCGATGAACTGTTCTGCAGCTTCAATGAGGTTCAGCTGCGCATTGGCATCATCAGGATTGCTCCTGGTTGTTTTAAGTGATGTCACCAATCTAGGAATCGTGTCTGCAGCTCGTTTACAGTCCTGCAGAAGTGACTGCTTAGTCTGTTGGTCATCACTATGTTGAACGGCGTTTTGGGCTGCAGAAATACATTGAGTGGCCGCTGTTGCCGCCTGCTTTGAACAGTAGTCCAATCGGTTAATAAGACCTCGCTTCATAGCAGGGGTATTGGCTTTAGTTGTTGTTATCTCTCGGAGCTCTTCAGCTGCCCGTCTCAAGTTCTCCTGGTTGTCTGAATCATGAGGGTTTCCAGCACACAAACGAGCAGCTTCAACCAATTTCGCAGTAGCATCAGCCAATTGCTTAGCTGCTGACAATAAACGCCTCTGCAGTTCTGAGTCGTGTTGTTGTTCCGCTTCACCTTTGATGCTCTGAATCAATTGAGCTGTTGCCTGACCCAATACCTTTGCATGGCGAACCATCTCCTGGGGATCGGTGGAGGACACCAAAATATCTGTTCCAATAATGACACTTTCAACTGGAGACATCTCCTGCGACAAGCGGTTAGCATGTTCACGAGCACTCAATTTGACGTGGTCCAGCAAATCAGCCAAACTGCGGGATACATCCCTAGCGGCATTGAGAAGGTCTCCCTTCAACTTCTGATCGTCTGTCGCATCGGTGCATACCTCACACAAATTATTCACAGCCCTGGCAACATTTCTCGCTGCCATCTCGATTTGATCACGACACTCTGCATTGTGCAAAGTTGGAGCAATGACCTTAGTACAAGCAACCAACTGGCTTGTGGCAAGAGCACATTGGCTCGCCGCTCCGATGACCTTATTACGAGTTTCATCGTCATCGCAATTCGAAGCGATAGACTTGGCACGCATAACAAGTGATGCAGTTGTATTGGCAACAGCCTTGGCCAAAGCCAGAAGCATGTCTTGCAAATCTGTGTCTTCTGGAGGTTCCTCTTCGATCGTACTCAAAACATGAGTTGTCGCCTCTCCAATGCGACTTGCTGCATTTATCAAACTCTGTGGTGGTTCCTTGTTCTCCGGTTCAGCTGCCTTCAACAAGTCACTAAAAGCACTGCACAAGTTTCGTGTAGCTTCCAACAAACGATCACCACCATTATCATCTTCCATCAGAGCTGCAATCAAACGCACCTCTTTCGTCACTTCGGGAATAGTTTGAGCGATTTGTGACACAGAGGCAGATATGGTCTCAGTATCAATTTCGTCTGGTTGCGTTGCAGTGATGATTTGTGCTGTGGCTGCATTCATCGAAGCAACATGACTCGTGACAGCTTGTTTGGAGGTTTCCAAAGTATTTTCACGCCATTCAATAGAACGTTTGTCTGAGCCAAGATTCTGAATCGAAGCCTGTAAACATCACATCCGCATCAATTAGAAATTGTATTAATTTAAACAAAAATGAATTATCATCATTACCTTTGTTCTAAGCTCCTCATCAGCTTTAATTAGGATATCTTGGCCAGCACTGATGTAACTTAATAGAGCTCTTTGGGGTTCGGTCAAATTCACGGAGCTAATACGAATTTCCTTAGCCTGTGGAGGTACAGTGAAATATTTTTTTATAAATAACTCTAACTGATCAAAAGTTAAAGACATAATCCCTCAAAAGACCAATAAAATTACAATAAAAGAAATATCATTTAACTTAAAAAACTTATAAAATAATAATAATACAAAATGTGTAGCAATAAATCAAAAATGGTCGTTAAAGGGTTTAAAGGTTTTTTTTCTCTCTTAGACATTATACCATTAACGTACTTAAATTATAAATGTGGTTATCCGAAAAGGACAGCGCAGCAATGAGTAAAGATATTTAAACAAAAACATGTATTAAATTCACGAATCCAATTAAATGGTTTTATAGATTGAAATTCTTAAGTGTTTTTATTTTATGTGTCTGTGCGCTTTATTATGTGACTTATATTTATTAATGTAATTGCAAATAAATTTCAAAACAAGGCAAAGAATTATTCAAGTGTACATAAATAATATACTTTAGTTTCATTGACAAGACAAGGAATTCTAAGTGTGCCGATTCAATTGTGTGCTTCATTGGTGTTTGAGTGAGTGTCGATGAGAAGAATTTACTTTCTGACTGAAAAATCTTTAACTGCATTTTTAAGATATCAATATACAACATGATAAATATTTATATTTTGATTTTATAGCATGTGGTTAAGTGGGGTGGTACTTAAACAGTCTCTGTCGAAAGAAAGAGTACTCTTTTTATAATGTGCAAAGTATATCACTATCCAAACAAAAACGGACAACTTATTTTGATGCACACTGTCTATTACTGATAAATAACCAAGAATGTAATTATGAAACTTAACTTTGTTGCAGTTACTAGTGCTTGTCAAAGAAAGAGCGTTAAATCATGTGCAAGTTTGAATTTTAAACAATTTATTTAATGATTCTGTTTCTTGGTGCATCATATTATAGTAATACAAACACAAAGCAAGTGTACAAAAAGAAGATGTAATTTTAAAAAACCAGTGCTTCATGTTGGATTTCAATGTTTGTTCAACTAGGAAACTATATTCTTTCCATCGACACTTTAACAATAAGTTGGTTTAAATATTAAATTGTATGCAATTTTTTGTATTATAAAAATTAAACAAAATAAAACTCACCGTTGGCGGCTGATGAGCAAGATTAACTTGCCCACCAAATGCACTATATTGCATAGATTGCATTTCACCTTGTGTATATGGCTTTTCGCCTGCGGTTTTACGGTGAAGATGATAATTTCAATCAAAACATACAAAATAGAAAGGCAAGAACGAAAATAAAGAAAAATAAATCAAATAATATCATTAACAAAAAATAAAAAGAACAAAATAAATGCAAAATAAAAATATATCAAACAAAAAGCATTTATTTCATATATTTACATAAATCATTACAATTGAGAATGAAATTGAAAGATACATACCGTCAATTGCTCGCATAACACCAGGTTGAGCTATTGATTTTGTGTCGACCTTTCCCACTTTACTGGTTTCATATTGAAGGAATTGAGTTCTATCAAAAGGAACAAAAAAATACACAACCACACCATTAAAGTCTTTCATTCTACACAAACGAAAACAAAAAAAAAAAAAACTTACTGTGAAGGTGCAACAGATTCTTCAACCAAAGTATCACCCTCTTCGCCCTCAATACCAAAATGATCTTTCATTTGTTTCTTCTTCAATATGATATCAATATAACCGGCAATAAGTTGGACAATAGGTTCGGCTTCTGTTGTTTGAACTGAATAATACTGATCAGCATAGTCACCGAAATCAAGGGTAAATGTATTTGGCGAAGCACCCCATCTCCGGACTGTTGTTAATGGCCAAGTGACTAAAATCTCTTTTGTTCGCTCATCCAAACGCAAAACAGAATCCTTGGTAACACCCAACAAACGTGGTACAAGTTTATTTTTGCCAGTCATTTTTTCTTTGACAAGGAAAAATGTAACACCATATGTTGGCAGTTCACGTGCTGTTTTTGTATACAAGACTTTAGCATCGATTTCAGTGATGTTTATGTGTTTTCGATGTTCGGCGAAAACTTTTTTCTCGATACCTTTAACACGGACATATGATTGTGGCAGGAAATCTTTTAAACTAAAACAACAAACAAATAAATGTTTTACATCATTTTTAAGAACTTTTCCTTGTCTTTTATTTTATACTCACTCTAAGAATCCTGGTTTATGCTTGCTCTCATTATGATCTCCAAATTGTATATGAACTTGAATACCAGCAAATTCACAAGCTTAAAATAAGAAAATTTATTAAAACTTGAAACAACACAAAGAAAAACATTTCTTACCTTTCTTTTCTGTAACTGGATGTGTACCGTCTAAGATAGCATCTCTAGCCTGGACGTACAACAAATTCAACTGCACGGGATCTCTTGAATCAATATTCTGATCGGAAAAGAAGAACTTTCGGCGCAGTAAGACCGTTTCAGATTCATCAATGCCTTGCTCACGAAGAGTTTTACTAACGTCAACCCAATTGACTAAAAATAATTCATAAAATGAATGAAATTTATAATGAATATGTTTTTAAAAAAAAAACTTACTTTCATCATCGGTTTTAACTTTCTTCCTCAAACTCTCCATTTTGGCATCACGATCTTTTTCGACATTCTTTTTCTTCAAAGTTAATGTTCCAAGAGTATTTTCTGGTTTATTTTCATTTTGTGATTCGGACTCTTCCCGCACCAAACCGTATTCCTCATGATTGGTTATACCAATTTTTGTACAAATAACAACCATCAACTGTGACACAGGTTGAGAGTCATCAACTAAAATCGTCTTCACGGCACCGTCCAACATGCGGACACGAAGGGTTCGCAATTTACGGCGATACTCCAACACATCCAAATTATGTAAGATGTAATAGCCAAGGGTGCGTCCAGCTTCCAACCACACACCTTGTTGGTTTTGTTCGTCAGACAAAAATAATCCATATTCACTTGCTGAAAAAAGAATTCAAATAGAATAGATAGATAGAGATATATAAATAAATAGATTGTTAAGTAGAGCCGAGGACTTTCGAATAAAATAAATGTATAATGAGAAGCAATTGGAGGAGACTTGTACCACAAAACGGCACTACACCTAGCCCACCCTACCTACATAGTAGAACACACTTCAACCACCTGCCGTATAAAAATTCCAATTTATGATGAAATTAAAGTAAATGTGAAATTGAGTGGGATTTTCTTCTCACCCTTAGAATAAGAATAACCAAAGTATTTAAGTGTAAGGGATAGCGGATAGGTAAAATTTAAGCTGCTTTTCAAGTGTGTACGTTAAATATCCGAAAAGTATAATAAAATGGAATAAATCAGGCGTTAGATAGATAAGCTTATATTAGTAATCATTAAAGTGGAAGAAAACAAATAAAAACAAGCTAAACGACTATTATTTGCAGACTCAATGTGGAACAAATAATAAGTTCATTTTTTGACGACCGACCACGTTGTCAAATTACAACAGTGAGGTACGATGAAGACGTGTCTTTTGTAAAATTTCTATTAAAAACTATTGGTTGTTGTCGAGCATCAGAAAAACAACCATTTAACGACAATACAAATTAGTTTTTACTTAGAAGCTGGTAAGAAATGGTTTAGAACCTTGCAACCTTGCATGGAACGGAATTTAGAAGGCACTGATTTAGTCTTTGATCTCGATAAGAGTCAATTTTAGTTAAAAAAATATTAAGTTTTTGGTTTTACCGAGAAACCCACTAGGAAGAAAGGGATTAAATTCTTATCCAATTTTAAATATTTATGAAAAAGTTTAAAATTTGTATACCAATAATTTTGTTGAACTTAAGACACTAAGAAATTAACTGAAGACACAACCAGCACCATGTGCAGAGGACGACTGAAGACTATTTTTAACAATTTATCAGAGGTAAAGTCACGAGGAATGTGGTTCTTTGGTTTTAGCGACTGGCGCATGTCCTCAAGTAAAAGGTCTTCAAATCAATTGCTTTTTAGAGTTCCTGATGATAAAAAAGAATGGAAGGACACCATTATCTCAGCTGGAAAAACGAGAGAGGACTATAACGGATAAGGGTGAAATGATTCTACCATAAATAAAATTCATTTTTCATTACAGAATTAAAAAGTTATGTTATTTTATTGAGCTGAATAATAGAATTTTTAGTGAATTTTGGAGAACAGCCATAATTTATTAAAAAGACCAAACAGCATTTTGAGCCATTTGTGGTCGAAAATGACTCCTGGGGTTCAACGAACTCAATAAGTCAGCAAAGGATAGTGGATTAAAAATTGAAACTACTCAACAAATATGACTCAAAAAATAACAAACAAGATAGAAACTTGCCTCATAGAGTAAGTACTGAAAGTGACAATGTTTCGAGAGGGTAGGAGATGCTCTAGGGAAATAATAGTAACTTATTCACTTTGAGGAGAAATAAGGTCAAGTCCAGTCTGTTATAACTTTTTCCAAATATAGCTACAAAATCTATTCTATAAAATACTTAAAAATACATATTTACTCCTAAGAAATCTTAAAGATGTTTATTAATACAAGATAGTATATAATATACATGAAATGTGAATGTATATATGTAGATGATTTATAAGTATTTTTTTTAATACTCACGCTGTCCTTGTACAGCATCTCCAAATTTATCACGAATTACTTTGCATGCATCAAACACTGTCGTATTTGGCTGGAACTGTATGGTCTTTGTTACGCGGCCACCTTCTAAACTTATACGTAAAGATAGCGTCGACATTGTTTATATTTCTGTAAGGCACTGAAATTAAATTTAAATAAAATAAGTATAAGTGTTTAATTTTTGGTTTGATATATCATTTAAACACATACAACAACACAATTCAAATAAAAAAGAATGAAAAAGAAGAAGAAACTCGACCCATAACAGAAATCCCATAGAAACCCACCCTTCTATAGAGAATAAAAAGAAATTCTTTTTATAATATCCTCTTAATGTGAAAGAATATGGCAAAGAATCTTACACCACAGCAATGGACAACCAAAACCAACCAACCCAACCAACCATCAACCCTAGACGACTATAGGTACACATTATGGTCGATGTCGTTGTTCCAGAACCAGAATAGGTAGGTATAAGTGGCAGAGGGTATCACTCATCTAGAAATCAGACACAAATGCACACACAATAGGCTGATGTTACTCCCTAATTGATTTTTTTCTTCTTTTTTTTTTAAATGATTTTCTGCCTCTCGTCCGTCTTCTTATATGCCTTTTGCCATCTTTAAACACCATACACAATAAAAAGCAAAATCGATATTGGAAACTCGAAAGTAAACTTGAGATCTTAAAAGCTTGTGTTTGAATAGAAAAAAAATCTTTTCGTAAACAAACAGTCCTTAAAGTTATCAACGGATATGGGGGGTGGGGGTTGCTTTGGGTGATACGATTCAATACGATGGGTTTGTTAGCACTGGCCAAACTCCAAACTGAGCCCATATCGAATTTCGAAAACATTCCATTTTTTTTTCATTTTACTCTTTCAAGACACTCACTTTTTTTTTTAACTGGAGGATAAACTTTTTCACAACGATATTTTAAATTATTTTTAACTCGAGAAGGACAACCGTGTTTGCCGAGATTCGGGAAAGAACTAAATGCTTAGAATGGTGCTGGAAATCGTCTGTCGCTGCCGGGCTTATTGAAATTGTGAAACTGATACAAGCCGGATGCTGCGCAGAGCCAGATTTTCTCAGGAAAAAAAGGGGTGGTTGTCCTCTCCTTGCGCTTCTTATTCTTCTTCGTTTTCTTCTTCTATAATGGGAGGAAAAAGGGCGAAAATATGGTCATTGGTATAAATACTTAATAGGGGTAGTTTTTTTTTGGGAAATCAGTGCGTTGTCTTGAGAGAGCATGCGCGGAATTTAAATAAAACTCAGAGGGTAGGTATGCACTCAAAGTCGAGTGGACAAATTATAAGGGATATTTTAAAATGTTGTTCTGTTAAGGTACTGTTAAGTTAAAACGACCAAAACAGACTAAAAAGGGAAAATTTTAAATTCTTTAAAGACAAGATTGATGGAGAGTTGTGAATCTGTTAGACGAGCACCACCCCATTCCCACCCTAAGATGAAGTCTGTTCTTCTTTTTTTTTTGTATTCATCTCTACCGACTTCAGTGATTGTCACTTGGCGCCGAATATAATATTATACGTACTATATAATACATAGTTCTATTATTGAATGGCGCCCGACAATGCGGAGACGTGTCGGTAGCTCGTCGAGCAGAATTTCCTTAATGCCTTTCGGAATTCAATGGTTATTCATCATGAACTTAGTCCACCCACACTTACCCTATCCTTCCTAAACCCATTTAATTTCCTTATTTTTGTGGGTCAGGCTAAATAGGACTCTTTTGATAAAGATGATGATAGGAGTTGTGGGTATTTTGGGGTTAAAGATACAACAACGTTATAACTTGGTGGTTGAATAAGTTATTTTGATGGTAATTTGATAGTTTAATGATTTGTATTGTGTGTGTTTTGTTTTTTTTTTTTTCTTTTTGTCAAAAGGAATGTGGATTGTAAGGTGAAATTGGAGCGGAAGAAGTATAGCGCAAGTCAAGGGAAACCACAGGTGGTTCTACACATGTACTTTGTATATTTGGCAATAGCACTACTAGCATGGGCACAAGAGGCGATGATAGCACACGGGCAAACATATCAAATTGAATTAAATGCTTTTGAAAAAAAGATCAAACCAATGCAGTATCTCGAATTCAAATTGTAAATGGGACAACGACGGACGACAATGAATCAAAAGGTGTATTAAATTTGTTGGTTTTGGATATTTACCTTTGCTGAATGCTTGAAATATTCTCAAAGTATGTACCGTATAGGGTCAAAAGCCCTTTTATGTTATTGGAGTTCTACATTTTTTGTTTTTGCTTGTTTGCATAGATTTTGTAGGTTGAAGAATACTATTTTTTGTATTGTGTAAAATTAGAATATAACGATTTTATTTGTAGAAAAGGGTATTTTTAAAGTGTTGCAGTAAAATTGCAGCATGCAGAAGCTGACCCTTAAGTTGATACATTATCAAGCTTAAAGAGGTCGAAAGTGTACAGCGCCTTTGATTTAATTAATTCCTGGATATGTAAGCTACGGGCTTCATCATCATCACAGGAAGTACAATAATGATTAGGATTTGATCAATTTCTACTTAATCAAGTTAAATGGAAACATCATCATTAAATTAAAATGAGTCGACAGAAAAAAAAATACAAACAACAACAAAAATTACCCCCAATTACAATCTCGTTGACGAAATTGGAAAAGACAAATTTTTCTAATAAGAAATAATAAGAAAATCAACCCCCTACTGATTGATTAATGCAATATCCTTTTTCCTTTCTCCTTTCTTCTTCTCTTTTCTCAGACTTATTTTATAGTAACTTAAAATGACTTAACTAATTTTCTAGTTACTTTTATTGAGTTTACTTAGGAACACAACAAAAAAAAAACTTAATAAACAACAACAGAGTTAATGTCATCGTTTGGAATTTTATGGGTATAAAAATAAGAAATTAACAGACTTAATAAGACTTGTCGTGATAACATAGTACAAGATGACTGATTTACTCATGGCATGCAATAGAATAAGAATATAAATGTTACCATCATCAACCACTAAGTAAAACAACCATAACACTGCATGCTGTGAGGCTAATGGAGTTTTTATTTATTGGCTTGCCTTGTTAATAGTCGTCTGCTATGGATCATTTTATTTTTTTGAGTGATAGGAAACAACAAGAATTTTCTAGTTTATTGGCCAACAAATGAATTGAGCTGGAGTTGATATTTAGCACCCTCTTGACAAGTTGCAAATTAATGCTTATGATGACATAATCATTGAAGAACTTTTAGAATTAATTAATCAGAGGCAATCATTGAAATTTTATTTGGTAAAAACTTTGAATAATGGGATTTTTTGTTTTTTGAAAAAAGAGTTTGTGGGTTAAGTGTTTATGATTTGTATGACTTAACACATAAATAAGGAGGAGAAATGTGTCATTTTTACTGCAAGTGTTTTATTTTGATATTTATTTTGAAATTTATGGAATAAAATCAGAAGAGCTGCTCTTTTTTCGTAGTTTCGAAACTTAAAGTTCGAATTAATTGTATTTTAAAAAATGCAAAGTTATGTGGCGGGTATCGATGAAAATAAAGAGATCATATTTCGGAATTTAAAAAATGGTAAATTATTTTTTAAGCAGTTTACAGTGGTGCTATATCACATTTGTCTGTCTTACCAAAGTTATTAAATCGTTTTAGATAAATACACAATTTGTGTAGACATTTTTGTGCTAAACAACTTAGAAGATTGCAATGAAATTTGCTTTTCTAGACTTTCCTAAATATCGTATTAGATATTTTACTAATTAAAAAGATGTACCATAAGGTGATTATTATGTGTTCTGATATGACTTTTCACTGCAAGTTATAGAATCGGGTTTTGGTTAAGTGTTACATTTCAGTTGGTCTGAAGACACTTAGAAGGTGTAAATGCATTATTTCAAAACAATGGTTATATGCAGTAATATCCTCACATTAAAATGCGTACGCCCAACATGGGTAAAAACTTGACTGATCCGAGTTATCCCTACGGAAAATTAGTCATGATTCAGTTTTTTTAGTCAACTTTTAAAAATAGAAGTTAATAAGCTTCCAAATAAATAAAGGAATAAGAATATGCATTTCGTATTACTTTGAAGACCTATACGAAAATCCGCCACTTATAAAAAAATGTACACGGTAATAAGGAATTAAGATTTTAAAATTCAGTCTTAGAATCATTTTAAAAAATCAGTAGATTAAAAACATAATTTCAGCTCATTCAACACAATAACTCTTGAGCCTTTTTTATAACATTTAACTTTATATTAAAAATTTGAGTTAAAGTTAATGATCAATAACAAATACTTTACAGTTTTGAAATCAACCAAAGTCAGACAACAAATTGAAAGTTGTAAAATTATATCTTTTTTGTTAAAATTTGTAAATTAATATTACTTACTCTTTGGTTAAAAATTTCCCGAAACTTAATTTTATTTTCAGGAATAACAAATAAGGCACATTTAGCAAAATTTATAAAAACTAATAAATTTGCTAAGAGTTTTTTTGTTAGTTTTTTTTTTTGTATAAATATATAAACAATATTTATATAACAACAAAATATAAAACTTGAAAAAAAGTCAACAAAATTGTTTAGGCACTTTGTGATTACACATTGTCTTTATGTGTGTTTTTAATATATATAAAATTAAACAAAAAAACTTAACATATTTTTATGAGGCACTGTTGTGAGTTAATACAATTTAAAATATATAAATATTTGTATCTTTTTTAAACGTTCTGAGAATCGTTTATATTAAGGCACTTGCATTAAAACTCAAAATCACTAAGGCACTAGTTGTTTTTTTTTTTTTTGAATTTATAAAACTTTACAAAAAATCACAACCAACAATCTTAAAGTGAAATCAAACTAAAAAAAAAAGGACTAACACAAACAAAAAAATTAAACTGATGATGAAAAACAGAAAAACTTCAACTATTTACACAAAGTGTTTAAAAATAAAACTTTATGTTTGGTGTTCTAGGCAAGGAAGGATCCCGGAGTAGATGTCCTTCCCGATCTGTGGTTAGGCCTAGAATGATACACTGAATCTATGACATCGAAGTTCTATGATTTCATCACGGTCACTATTCGAACATGCTTTCAAAGCAACGTATATACCTATTTCACTTCTGCACACGCATATTCGTTATTTTTAAAAATAACCTCTGCTCTGTTATACTGCTGTTATATGTGACAAAATTTGCAGACTGAGGCAAAAGGCTATTCCTTCCCCATTGTTAACTTTATAGGGTAGTTATTCGGGGGAATAGAAAATATTTCCCTTTTTACGGTGGATGATATCGGGAAAATCCTTTTGTCTGGCCCAAAAAAGAGACTTGGAATAGAGTGAGACACAAAAGTAGGGGAACGTGTCTAACAGCCCAACAAAAACAACGTCAACGTCACCACCCCCACGAGGAAAGGAACTTTTATGTGTACATACGTTGGCTTTTACCCCATAGAAAGTACCAGCATAGCTACATTTACATACATGAGTGTTTTGCAGCTGATATTTCTTGCAGATTTTTCTACAGCTTCTTGGGGTGGAAGCAAATGCTTACGGTGGTGGCGGCTTCGGTGTTTCTTGCTGTGATTCGACTTTTTATCATTTACAATGATCACTACTATGATTGAACAAGTGCCATGCTGGGAACATTATGTATTTTGAACATAGGTACCTAAGCCAAGTATGTACAGCACATATTCACATTGGGCAAAAGGACATATCCAATCCATGTGGTAATATAAAAGTTAAAGGGTCTTCAAAGTAACTCATTTTTTTGTACTTAAAAAAAAACAAAAAGACCTTTATCTTTTGTCACAAACTATTAAGCCAACAACAAAAAACCGAAAAGAAAGTGCTATAAATGATATCGACTCCCACCTCTTTTGAAAAGATTTGTAAATGCCACAAACAAAAAATAATAAAACAACTCAAAAATAAATATCCTGGGAAAGCCAAATGGAAATGTATTTGGAAATCAGAGAAGAAAAATGGGATTTAACTATACATTGGTCACATTAGGTTTGGATGTTTTCATCTCAAGGATAGATGAAAAGAACACATAAAGGCGCGCCATAGCATCTTAATTGTCGCGACATTGTGGCGCCTCTGGATTCTGAACATGAATATATTTTGTCCTTTTAGCTCGCTCAAACACACAGGCAAAAGTAGATATACTTAGGTGTTTTACAGAACGAGCCGAGCGGGTTGAAAGCTTTTGTATTAAAATCGTTCGTTGTCGGTCGTTGTAGGACACAAGAACATATATATTTACAGAGCTATATACGAAGGGCTTCATTCCATAGCCATCATTATCATCATCGTTTCAATTTCATGTGTGCGAACACAAATACTGAATTTTGAAATTAAATTTACTTGTAATAAAACGTACAACGGTACTTTTCGTTTTAATTAAGTTTAGTAAATATATAAGAATGGACATTGGATAGAAAAATATAAATTAAATACCTTTCTTGTAGGAACAGATTAGGACCTTAGCGTTCGTATGTGTGTTTCGTTCGTTTCAATATCCAATTCTAAAATAGAACAGAAAGAAAAAAATAATAATTATTTTTTAATATACATATGTAGAAGAAATTATAAATGATTTTTATTTAATTTAAAAGCATATTCGTATTTATATAGATTTAAGTTGGGTGCCAATTAGCATTGCCAGATTCGTAGCGTTATACGTTGAAAATTATTGATAACATACCAAGATTCCTATAAATATTAGTAGAACATATGTCTATCTATTAACAAGTTGATTTTTTTATAATTTTCCAACAAACCAAAAGTTTTAGGTTCTCGGAATCTTGCCACAAAAGTGAACATAAGGATAAAGCTTAATTTGAATCTTCTATATTAAAAGTGAAATAAAATTAATTTCTAAAGAGCAATGATATTAATTAGATGCGTGTGTATGATACGTACTTTTTTCTGGCAAGAACTAATTTTGTTAATTTGTTCGGTTCCACGTATGGAGCAAAGCCCGAAGTGAGTTGAACAAAAAATGTTTGGACTGAACGAACAACTAGTGTATGCAGTAGTATTTGTTTAAAGCTTAATAAAATAACATATAAAGTCTGTTACATAAGAGCGTGGCCACTGTTACACGTAGATAAAAAATCAGAGAGTCCCGTTTCTTTTAGATATAGAGGCCACCTCAGTCCTTCATGCTTTTTGTAAAAAGTCAGCTGTCTGTCAAATTTAGTCTTCAATTGCGTGGTTTTTCGAAATGAGTGCTGTTTACGCCTCTCGTTTTGAGGCAATTTTTCTATTTGCATGAAATTAACACAAACTGCTGCTGCGAAATGGATAGGAAAGTCGAAGTAGTTCGTAAGCAAGTAGATAAATCGCAATAAAAAGGTCGGCAACGTTGATGATTTTCCTGATCGCGGAAGTGCAAGCAAAAGTCTCAAAAAAAGATGAAAAAAAGATTCTCGCATTGTTCTCGAAAGGTCCAACTTTGACTTTATGTGAAGCTGCTGTAAGCACCAAAAGGTGTTGACATATCTTACGGAACGATTCGCAAGTACTTGCTTGCCAATAAACTGAAATATCGCAGTACTATGGAAAAACCAATGTTGAGTGCAAAACACGTTGAAAAATAAGTGGAATGGGCGAAAGAAAACTTGGACCGCGATTGGAGCAACGTTATTTTTTCTGATGAATCCTCCTTCTGAACATTTCCGAGCATCAAACACGCCTGGACAACCTTCACCAGTAGGATGCTTCAACCGACTGTTAAACACCCCGTCAAGGTCCATGTTTGGGGGTGCTTCTCAAACAACGGTTTCGGTACTTTGTTCTTATTTACAGAGAAATGCCGAAAAAATTAATAAAATATATCAAAAGGCTTTGTTACCATCTGCTAAGCAATGGTATATCAAGAAAAATGAAAGCTGGATCCTTCAAGAGGACAACGATCCAAAACATCGGAGTCGAGCGTGTAGCGAGTGGAAGGCGCAAAACGGAGTTCTCACTATAGATTGGCCATCTCAATCACCGGATGCAAGTCCTATAGAAAATATGTGGGCTCTGGTGGAAATGCAGCTTCGCAGACGCAAGCCATGTAATTAAGATCAACTTTCTCGACAAATTTGGAATATTTGGAGATCTTTTCCGGTAGAATAAGCAGAAAAACTAGTGGAAAGTATGCCCCCACGGTGCTAAGTCATAATTTACAATGCAGGAGATTGCACTTGCTACTGAGGTATTTGCATTGAGTATTGACGACCAAATTATCAATAAATTTGAGAATTTTCGAAAAATCAATTATTGTTATTATTTAACAGTGACCACGCTCTTATGCAACAGACTGTACGCTCAGGTGCACTTCGGTATTTGAGAGTTTTGACCTAAGGACATAAGAAATATCCGTTCGGTTTTGTTTAGAGTTTGATGCCTCACATACGTAAGCTAAATATTAATATGAGCAATATTGTCTTGTAAGCATAAAACTTGTGAATCTAATTAATTTGTTGAGGACATTTATTATAAATACAGTCATGACTCATGAGCATTTATAAAAACAAAAAACAAAGTCCATGTTATCTTAACCCCATCCTAACGAAAAAATCAACTTTGCCACAGCACATAATTATTATATCTTTTTATAGATAATTGAAGGATCTGCTAAGGTCATTTAGAGCAAAATTAACTTCTTCACAGTTATTTAAAAAATTCAATACAAATACTATTTTTTTTCAAAATGGAGACGTCTGCAACTTGGTTTTTGTAATAAAAAAAAAAAAAATTCCAGACAAAACCCAATAGAAACATACTATCCGCTCAAAAATATGGGTTTTATCATTTTTTTTTGACAAAATACAACGTTGTTTTTCAAATCTATAAATTGTAAGAAAAAAGTCTGCTACTTTTTCTCTTTCAAAAAAAAAAATGTTTTGTTACTGTCCAAAATTATAGGAATACTGCCTCTTGCGAGAAATTGACAAATTCTCCAATAGTAATTCTTGTCATGATAAGTGCTTTCTCAAATTTGCCGTTCGGATTCGGCTTAAAACTGAAGGTCCCTTCCATCCCAGACAACAGTACTAGCACACAGGAATGGTTGAGAGTTGTCAGTCACTAGGTTCTAGTTCTCAAACGGACTGTTGCGCCAACCAAACTATTTATTTTATTTTAAGGACGTTTAAATAAAGCCATCTACCAAAATTTGTTTCGAACACTTCGAAATGGAAAACTCTCATGAGCACTCTTGAGCTTTATTAAAAAGTTTTGTTTTAGTTCAATCAGGTTGCATTTAAAAAAAAACATTGTTTTTATGATTGCATAAAACACGGGAATTTAAGATATACTCACCTAAAAAAAAAAGGAAAACATATAAGAAGGGTTGGTCTTGTTTGTTTTTCTGACACGTGATTACCCTCAAAAAGCATACCTACAGAAAAACACAAAACATCATGCACAATAACATCGTTAAGATTTATATCTTCAAAGTAGATATGTATGAAAATATCACAAAGCCAATTACTTCAAATAATCCCATAACAACCTCTATTCAATTTATTAGAACCATTGAATCATTTCATTAAAATGTATCCCATCTCATAGATAATAATGAATGCATTTTAGTATCTACTATACTCTGTACATGAACTTGTGTCGGTTAAAAGCAAACAATGCTCTAATTGACAATAACACTTTTACTTAACTCAACTCAACTATATAGGGTGTATAATAATTATGCATTTCAAATGCATATCGCTTTCATCAACATACGTGAATAATTTGCAACAAAAGAGCTTTAAAGAAAAATGTGGAGTCAATTTCTTAGTTTTACTTACTTTTTCTTCCAAGCTTAACCTACGTACCTTACTATGTATACCTAATCTGAATGCAAAGAGCATAAAACTAGAAGAAAAATCAAACATTCTTATCTCTCTGTAAAAGGAGGAGGTCTCACAATATGGATTTCTTTATTACTATTCTTTTGATGATAGAAAGCAACAAAGTTATGTCACATATAAAGCTCTTGGTAAATAACATATTATAGTATATGTATATACTCGTATTTGTATCTACACGTGATAGGTTTTTACATAGGACTTTTTTCTGTAAATTTTGTCGACAAAAAATGTTGGGTTAGAATTGGAACCCGTCAGTCTGGCGCCAAAGTAACTGCGAGGGATGTCGATGGAGGGTGAAAACTGAACTCGATTGAGTTGAGTTGGCACCGGGTAGGGTTTAGGATGGAAGATGAACCTACATTATTTATTATATTTGTTTGTAACTAAAAGTATGTATTTACATAAATATATGATGTTTAAAATGTAAAATGTTAGGAATATTTTAAGTAATTTTAACCGAGAAAGGAAATTAAACAATTAAGTGGAATAAAAGTTTTCGACACTGAGCATTTAAAAAGCATAGCTCTATATTTAAAAAAAAAAACAGAATTTCAGGAAGCAAGATTAAATGACAAAACGTTTTAAGATTTTCTTTAAAAAAGTATCATAGTTCCATATAAAAAAATTATGAACTCACTTTTTGAGAAATTCAAATTTATAAATAAAATATAAAGGTCGTTTTTATAGCTGCATCAGAAGTTTTGATAGTCCTTGTCTATGTTTTGACAGTTGACAATGTCGAACAATGTTTACTTTTCTGTTAAGTTTGGAAACTCATAATGAATGAATTAATGCCAGAGCAGTACTTTTAAATTGCAGATATTTACTTCAAACAAAATAAATCTTTTTACGAAGTTCATACTTTCTCTGAATAATTTCGCTTATTGATAAGTCTCATTGTTGGTTAAATGGCTTCGTCGATAATTATTAATTACGGTAACACCCAATATAGTGCAAAATTGTATCCTCACCTCCTAGTGGTGCCCGCTGGATAGCCGAAAGGTGAACTAACGACGAACGTCGGATTCATCGGATCCAGAGCTGTGTCACCTGAGTTACTTTCTCAGGAAGTAGGAGCAAAAGACCAGATATTCCTCTGAAGAACCAGCTCTAACGATCTCAGTCATGCACAGGCCTCACAAACCGACCATGAAAGGAAATTTTAAAGTGTAACGAAAACACGAGTAGAAGCCTCAGATGAACGGACTGTTAATGTTGACAACCCACCCCCCCCCCCTCCCTAATTGGCCCTTACAAGTGTGGCTTCAGGCCTGGAAAATCTACCATCGACCAAATTTTCACTCTACGCTAAATCCTGGAAAAGACCCAAGAACATAACATCGAAACACACCATATTTTTATCGATTTTTGAATTTTAAGCAGCTTATGACAGTGTAGACAGGAAGGAACTATACCGTGCCATGTTGAGTTTTGGTATCCCTACCAAACTGACACGACTTATCAGTATGAGATGGACGCTGGAAAATGCTCGTTGCTGCGTCAAAACTGGAAGAGACTCGACCGAAACCTTCCAAACCACCAGAGAACTTCGATAAGGCGATGCGCTGTCATGTAGCTGCTTCAATATTGTTCTTAAAAGCGTGGTGCGCAACACCAACGCCAATACAAGTGGCACCATCTTTCAAAATTCCATACAATATCTTGGATATGCAAATGACATCGACATTTGGGAAGAACCAAACGCACAGTGACGAGTGCTTTCTCTAATGTCGAGTGTGAGGCGAAGAAAATGGGTCTTGACATTAACGAGGACAAAACGAAGTTTTTACTGTCATCAAACAGAGTCGATTCACACCCTAGACTTAGTCAAAATGTGACAATTGACATGTTCAACACTGCTGTTAATTCTGCAAATGACATCATCGCGGAGATCAAACGTAGAATTACCCTTGCTTATCTCTTTTTCTTTGGCCTAAGCAAGCAGTTGAGGAATAAGGCCCTTTTGCGAAGTACCAAAGAGACACTGTACAAAACTTTAATCATCCCAGTCCTGCTGTATGGTGCAGTAGCATGGACCCTCTCCCAGGCGGATGAAAGATCTCTTGGTATCTTCAAGTGGAAGGTTCTGCCTAATCCATGGTCCGGTTTGTGTCGACAGGCAAAGTAACATCTGGCGGAGAAGATTTAATCAGGAGCTATACGAGTTGTACAGCGACTTGCCACTGTCGAGCGAATGAACATCGATTCTCCAGCCCGTAAAGTATTCAACGCCAAGCTTGAGGGAACAAGAAGCAGAGGCAGACCTCATCTCTGGTGGGGTGATCAAGTTAAGGCCTACGCACGTCCACTTGGTATTCGAAACCGGAGGCAGCAAGCTAGAGATCGAGTTAGCTGGTGAAAGTTATTACTTGAGGCCCAGGAACACAATGCGCTATAGCGCCAACTAAAGTAAAGTAAGTAACACCCAATAAAGTTGACTACTTGGCAAGTTTGACAACCTGACGGCATCGTCAGACATTTTTTTTTTCGAAAAGAGGAAGAAATGTCAATAATGTAAATGCCGAGCGCAATTGAGCCCTGCTAACATATTTTTGTTTCAGTTAAACATCGATGTTTGGCTTTAACAAGACGACCAATTTGTCATACAGCTCTCTTAATCATATTTTAACTGGTACCTTCGTTAATGCGACTTACGCTACTCCATTAATTTTTGTATGAGGCCAAACTTTATTTAAGCCGACAAATCAGCAACTCTTGAAGCGAAACGTAACTGAAATCTAAAAGTTCAGTACACACGTTACAGCAAACTTTGGACAGACTGACCCCAGGGTAGCTAACAATGTTTGAATTATGTGAAACTTTACACTGTAGTCTATTTTGTTTAGAGTAAAAACATTAATATTACCAAGTAAAAGTAAAGAAATTTCATCAATGTTAACCCTAAAAAAATAACAGGTTTGTTATGTGTACTATTTAAGTTTGATTAAGTGTGAACTGTACGGCTCCAGTGAAAAAATTTACAGGTCCAGTGAAAAATGGTTAACGCAAAACAAAAAAAAAACAATCATATACCGCCCGGCAATATATTGCCCATAATTTATACAATTTTAAGAACTATGAATAATTTTTGTTTCAAAAATATGGTAATTGGTATTTTACAGGTAGACTCATTATTTTATTTGTTTTTATTTTGACCCATTATTAAATTTTTGGGGAAGTATTTAACTCCACTGTCAAGACCAAAAGAGGTTTCTTAAAACAAGTACAATCACATTACCGAAGAACAAATATTTTCGAAAAAAAAACGTTCTGTTTTTTTAAACTAATAAATTCAAATCAATCCAATTAAAAAGCTTCCGTTAAAATTTCTTTTCAAAAAGTTGTCATTAATAACAAAGAAGAACATTTTACAAGGTTTTATTTTTCACCCCAATCATAAAAAACATTTATACGTTTTCCTCTAAGATTGATTGAGTGTCTATCCATTGAAAACTAAAAGCATTTCTCTTTTGAATTTTGTTTTTTTATTTTTTTATTTCAGTTTTAAAACAAAAAATATATTTTTCTTACTTAAAATGGAACCGGTGAAACGTTTCTACCATATGTAACTACGAAATTTCAACAACCAGATTATTTATGTAGCTTTTTTAAGTAATAAATAACAAAAAAAATGCACTTCTTTGTCATCATCACTTAAATTTGGCAATTAACTTTGATCAAACAAACACAAATAAAAAGGTATCTAAAACTATGACTAACAAGTGATTTTGTGTTTATGTTGTTTTCTTTTTTTAAAACCTTGGCATAGAGCCACAACACGTGAATATCACCTTGCACTTTCAATACACAATCTGATCCTCTTTACTTTTTGGGGTAAAAGAGTGTTCTTTAAATAAATCAACCATCTGTACAAATAAAAACACAAAAAAGACTTTAATTTTCAACTCGACTATAAAACTACTATAAGAGCAAAACCAAATCTAATGATATATATATTCAAAACGGCTCCACGGAAATTACTTGAACGTCAACGTCGCCGTTGTCGTCGTCGTCGTCGCCGTCACTGTCGCCAACTCTTAAGATCAAAGAGACAAACACGTAATTACAATTTCATAGGTATATTATTATTGAAAGTATCTACTTATTGAAACAACACATTATTATCTGTAAATATGTGTATTAATTCATATATGCATAACTTTCGCTGCCAAATTTTATAATATACTAATTCAATCGTCGCGTCAGCTTTATGAATCACTCACTCATTCAATTTTAATCAACAAGCCAGCCAGCTAGCAGAAGCACTATAGGTTGCTTTTGGGTGATGTGTAGCTCTTTTGTTTACCTTGGATATCTATTTATATCGGTGTGTGGTTAAATGGAAATGGTTGTGATATTTTTGATACTATTTCTCTTCCATCATTAATAAAAACAAAATTTATCTACCTCACGCATCAGCCACAGCTAACCAAAAGAAAAAAAAGAAAAACAACAAAACAAAACAAAAACATAGTCTTCTGATTGACTTGAGTGTACATTTTAAATCAAACTAAATAAAAAAACATACATATTTATATTTAAACAAATCCCGTCCGATAGATTCTAACATTAGTCAGTTTCATGGCAGGCAAAAGTGTTTTTTTTTATGATAAATAAATAATAAAAGCGGAAAGATTAAAATTATCGAGAATTTAATTTAAATTCAAAGAAGCTCCCCACATACTCAGCTATTGTGACTTTGTTCTGACGTAACTGAATCAGTTATAAAGCATAAAGATGACCGGTTCAGTACGAATCCGAACTATCTCCCTTTAACAAAGCCCGAGAGCAACTGGGTTTTTATTTTTTAATCATAAGGGGCGCACTTGTCTTGATGGAGGCTTAATTTTAAACATATCTGTGAATAAACTTGTATGTTATAAAATTGGAATTGGATTTGTCAATTCCTTGTAAGAGGCAACACCCGGAAAAAACGTTTACAGTCCCTGACCATATTATTAGACGCACCTTAGATTTTATGCAAAATCTTAATTTCCAGTTATTTTAATCAGGTTTTCTAATATTGTAATGCATTTAAATTACAGTACGTTCTCGATTAACGCAACTCTCGATTTTCGCAACAGCTCAATTTTTAGCATTAATGACGCGGTAATCGCAACTCTTCAAAAAAAAATTGACTCGATAAGTGCAACTTTTGTTTTTATATGCATATCCCACAGATTCTTTACTATTTTTGTTTTTGTCTGTTGCGTTACATTTTGTATCGGCAGTTATTTTACTGCTACTTTTGAGAGATGGGTACGATGAAGTCGTATGAATAAAACGAAAAGAGGGTCAATTAAAAAGTTTGTTTCTAATGCTGAATGTGGACCAGGAAGGAGGATCACATTAAAAGGTGGCGAATACCCTAAGATGGAAAGACTTTGTACAAATGGGCCCTGAATCAACGAAAGTAAAATGTGCCAATTTCCACCAAGGTCCTGAAAATAAAAGCGTGCTCATTGCATGAAAAAATTAAAGAGAGGCCAGGATCTTTTAATGCGAGCAATGGTTGGATGACAAATTTTAAGAAAAGACACGGAATTCGCCTGTTGAAAATTTGTGGAAAAAAACTTTTAAACAAACCGCAGCTTGTAGACCCATTCTTGATTAAATTTAAGAAAAAAGTCAGAGCGCTCGATTTGACTCCCAATCAAATTTATAACGCCAATGAGTCTGGGTTATTCTATCGATTTATGCCTAACAAAACCCTTGTAACTTTTAAGGAATCGACAGCTCCTGGCTGAAAGACAAACAAAGAAAGAATCACGTTTCTCGCCTGCACGAACGCATCCGGTTTACACAAAGTTAAGCTATTCGTCATCGGTAAATCTGTAAACCCAAGATCATTTAAAAATTTTGTCCACATGCCCGTTGTATACAAGGCATCTTGAATTGAGCCTAACAAAATATTTACTCGGTTATTGCAACAACCTCGGTCATAGCAACCACCCTTGTTTTAATTAGTTGCGATAATCGAGAACGTAGTGTATATTGTATTCAGAATATAAACTACTTCCTAGAAATAAAGCAACAGATTAAAGAATTTTTTTTTAATTAATATTTAAAATTTTTTTGTTTTTGGTTCCTCAGTTTTTTCAATATTTTGTTGATCCTTCTTTTGCTTTAATAAGAGCCTCAATTCTGCGCGCCATACTGTCAATGTATGATTTGACTGTTTCCTGGATTTTTGGGTGGTGATTCCACACGTGAATTATTTTTTCAATAAGTGACCGCTAATTACTCTTTCAATAAGTAGCTAATTCCCTCTTCATCAGCTCCCACACCCAATTGAAATAGGGTTCATATCAGGGCTGTTTCCCGGCCAGTCCAACAGAGGAATGTTTTCTTCCCTCAAATAAGTTTTTGTGGACCGGGCTGTGTGGCATGGAGCATGGAATTATGCAGTGCGTCGAATAATATGGCCAGTGACTGTAGATTTGACCGAACCCAAAACCTATATCATGACAGTCCTACACACTAGGCACTACAGTCTTACATGTACTTCTTCATAATTAGACCTTATATAGGGGATTAAATTTACTCTTCCTTTATTTTGTCTGTTTATGTTTTACAATCCATTTACTTTTCAAAAGATCAAGACATCGATACAGGAAAGTGATAATATGGCTATTGTTTAAAAGTATGACAAAGGAAGACTCCAAAGATTTTAATATGCACTAAATGTGATACATGATACAAGATTGGTTCTCATGTCAAAAAGAAAATATAATTGTTGCTCCTATTATTGTGAAAGCTAGAAAAACCCTTCTAATCATTTGAAATCAATACCTATCCCTTTGTAAGAGAAGTAAATGTCCACTGACTGTCCATTACAACCTTGCGAATATTAATTAACCTGGATACTGACATTTTTTGGGTTAACACTACGAAATACAATCAATTCACCCCAAAACAAAAATACCAAAAGTCCAACACCAAGCTTTTTACCCCGCTCTTTATCTCAGCTTAACCTGGAGAATAAAGAGCTTTAGACCTGTTTTAAGCCTCCAACTATTCTACTGTGGCTCCTAAATAGACAGAGTTGGAAAGCCTTACGCTTTTTGTCGAATCTTAAAGATGAAACACAGTTCATCATAACAATAGAGAAATCTGTACACATTTTTTTTTTTTTTAAGAGTATCATATGGATTCAGATTTAATAAAATAAATTATTTCTTGGGGCCCAAATTTGATTTTTCATGAAATCCGCTTATGTCTTGAGAGAGCATGTAATGTGCGACAATGACTAATTTTTTAACCATAATACTTTCTATGGAATTTTACTTAATCATCACTATGATAGTCTTAAGAAAAAATGTGAGTGACTTTAACATTCTTACGTTCATAAATCAATTTAATAAACAGGTCGTTGGTTTTTAATTTATATGTATTACCACCAAAATACCAGTTAAACAACGGATGCACATCCCACTCAATTCGTATGTGACTGGCTATATGGCCATAGCTTTGTAACAGATATTTAAACGAGAAAAACTACAATTCACTTTTAAATTTTAAGTTAACTCACATACACATAAGTCGCACATGCTCTAAATAATCTACACTGAAATTGGAATTCGATTGAAATTGAATTTAAATTAAAAAAAAAATCGACCCACCCACTTCAGTTTTAGAAAAAAAAACTATAAAAATAATGATAAATAATAAAATCAATTGAAATCAAAGCAATAATTATGTATATTGATCCATTTTGTATGTCATATTCATCAACCGACATTTATAGATGCCTTCACATCGAGGAATCTATGCAAATAAGTTATTTAACAAAATAAATCAAACATACCAGAGCAAAGATGGTTCTTTGTGCGATATTTGGAAGTTATTTGAAACAAAAAAACAAAACTCGTTCCACTTTTTAACAAGAAAACAATTATACAAAAAAAAACTTGCCACTTCTTTTTGGACGAGAAATAAAATCAATAAATTATTTTTCTTGGCACAATATCACAGTAGAGGATTAAATTCTCCACAAAAGATGGATTTTCGTTCTCTTCGACGAATTCAATATCAAAAAGCGCACCCTCCTCTGGACTTGGAATATGTTCTTTTTTCTACTTTGTTTTTTTTTTTTTTGTTTTTCCTGTGTTCTTCAAATTTTCACGCCTGCGTTTCGAGTCGCGGGGAAGATGGTTCTGCTGGTTCTGGTATAATCACATTCACTGTTTTTCAATTGTTTACCATCGAGAGACACTGTAATGGATTGGCTTTTTTTGGTATTTTTGTAAACACTAAAGATTAAATCTTTTTTTAGAGATGGATCCTCTTCAGATGTAACCGCAATTGACTTGTGTATTCCACCGTTTGTGGAATCAAATAAACGAATTTAATTTTTTGTGTTATTAAAACAAATTTCATACGCACACACGCCGTCGAGGGGAAGTCGCCGACTAAACGAACACAATTCTCTCAGTTTTTCAAAAACCGAGCGAATTTGTGTGGTGGCGGTGGCGGCCGCGGCAATTGTATGATTAGTGAGTAGGTTCTGACTTTGCTTATTAAAGAAGCGAGAATAATAAAAAAAGAATTATACATATAACAAACCAAGCAAAAATGTTGCTATGGTTTGAATTTATTTTTTTATTTTGTTATAAGAAACTTTCATCATCACACATCCCAAATGAGACTGCTGAGAAGTTGTTGTGTGGAGAATAAAATGATTAGCGAATGGACAGTCCGAGAGACTACTTTATTTTCTTTACTCTGAGCTCTTGTCATTGTTTGGATTCTTTTTTTTTCATTTTATTTATTATTTACAAAACGAGCTGCGGCAACTTTATGGCAAAATGACATGATAAGCATATTATTATTATAGTATGTGGATGTATTTTATTTAAATTTTAAATTAAGTGAATCAGATGGTCTGAGAATTTAATAAAGCAACTCAACAGTCAAGAGTGAATAGGAGTTGGTTGCAATATTGCTTCGTACTTAAATATCTAAGGAATGCACTCGATTCAATTAAAATGGAGACGAGAAGAAAATTAATTTCCAGGTCGAACAAAATAGTTTTGTTCTCATTGTCAGTACAAAAAAAGAGATAAAAATAATCGAAGACGCTATCAGTTCAATATGTTTTTGTTCTTCTTTCTTTTAACAATTACTTATAATGTTTACCGTTGAGGTAGATATGAGTTTATTGAACTTTTAATATATAAATCTTAATGTTTGGGTTTTCTTTCTCGAGCACCTTTGGTTATTGTCAAAGAAATTGTATAAGCAGCTTATTGGATTTTTTTATAATCAATGAAAATGAAACCATATTCATTTGAAAAACAGCTTCATGAGTACTAAAAGAATAATTTGAATACACTCATATACAGTTTGATATTAAAATATATCGTTTAATCGTTTGAATTGTGTATGATAAGTATTTCTGCAACCACAAAAAGAGAGATATGAAATAAAGCCAAGTTTAGAAAACATATGCGGCTTCCGTTATAGTGTCAATTTAAATTAAAAAAGAAGGTTTTATAAAATATTCACAACAATATTCATAGCTTAACATTTTATGTGCTTTGTACCGAATGTCTGTGCAACTTGTTTATTACATAACTGTAGATTAAAATATTTGTTTTATATTGTATACCATTACTAATTGACTATTATTTTACTCCAAGTATCCGTGTAATAATATCCGTGGTTTGATGGTTAGACCATATAAATGTCATGCCACTCATGCTAGGGATCTAGGTTCAATCTCTGTCTTTGTTGCCTTAAAGTTTTTCCACTACTACTGCCTCTTAAGCAAGGGCAATTGGCAAATCCCCAAGAGGAATTTTTGTTTTTGAAATTCATTTGGCTTGAAAATTGTAACTTCCTTCACTTTGTAAGTTCAACTTTTTTTAGGAACAGCGTAGAAATTTTGTTCTAAAAAATTGTTATACGTTGGATAAAACTCCGTCCAGTCACTTGGGCATATTTTTTATAATTGTTTGAAGGTATTCAATGTCTATTTTGCTGCATTCTTCTTGAAGCTGTTACTTTAGTGCACTAATTGAAGAGACAGGGTTTTCTCGATTGTGGAAGTGTTTGGATAACTTTTGGAGAGTTATACAGAAGCCATTCCCTTACAACATGCGCCTTGTGCTTCGGGTCGTTGTCCTGGTAAAATTTGAAATTCCTTAAAATGACCATTTTCAGCATTTTGCCTTGAATTTTCTTTTAGGATCCTCAAAGAGTATTCCTCTTTCAATATACCGTCGATGAATACTAAATTTCTCATACCTCTTGCAGAAATGCACCCCAAAAACAATGATGTACCCGCCTGCATGCTTCACTGTTTACTTTGTATTCCTGCTTTTAAGATCTCCATTTGGCTTGTGCGACACCATAACTCTTTCATCCGATCCAAAGAGGTTGTACTCGTCAGCAAATATTACATCATCCCACCAAGTTGCATCCTTATTTTTGTGTTACATATCAAATTTGATCCGAATTTACCTGTTGCGCATATTGATTTGTTTTTTTTTTTTCGGGCAACACGACCATTGTCTTTATGGTCTTAACTTAACTTAAACGAGACTTGCTTTGATTTCTCTTACTTTAAGCCGTTCTTCTTTCATTGTTAACTTTTTTGGTTGACCCATTTGTTTCTCTGGTTCGATCCTTCCTTCTCTTTTATACCACCGCATAATATCACCGACAGTGTTTGGCTTCATGTCTAAAATATCAGCAATTTTGTTTGTATGTTTCACCTTTATTATGGTGTAAAATAACAAGGCTTCTTTTTCAAGGATTGCAGTTTTTCCTTTGCGGCCTATGATTAACTTTTTAAATAAAACCAAACGATCTTACACTAAATCGTTTTAAAAATGTATGCAAACGTCTACTCAACATTTTATCTTAACGGTACTCTTGAATAGACAAACTGTTAATCGGAGCAAATGTCAAACTCAGCAAAGAAAAAGAATATTAATGAAGCGATTACATGTGTCCTTTTTGCGTTGTTTATCGCATATCTTAATGCAGTTAAGTGATTTCAAATTTTTTTATGAAATATTTAGGGAATAATATACTAATTTATAAAATAACCAGATAATAAACCTAAATTCAACTTTTACAACGAAAAAAACATCAAAAACATGTTTAAGAATAAAAACCGAATATTAATGACACTCACTGTACATACACTAACAGGAGAATTCGGTGTATTTAATGTAACGTGAAAATAATGAATGTTTCTTTTGAATTGTGGTGACTGGTTTAAGGTTTAGTTATCACGAATAGCCAAATAGTTCAACACACGTCTCTTACTTTATAAAAATTTAAGAAAATATAAACAAAGTCGTTTCATTATCTGTAATTTTTGGGCCAACAAATTACCTTAACAAATTAAATTCGTATTCAAAGTCCAATGAAAAATTCTATAATTCTTGGAACTTTCCTGATTTAAATTCGAACATCATTAATGAGAAATTATTTCCTTAGAAAAACTGTTTTTGTTGTTCGTCATCATCAACAAGTTTCAGTACCCTATATGGGACAGAACACTTCAAAATTTTGCAATGTTTTGAAATAGAAATAGAATGACAAATCGTGTCGTGTACTTTAAAATTGTATGAATGGTATTTGTACGGTTTGTTATCTTTGCAAAATAAAAATAAAATAAACAAACACAAAAGCTTCCCCAAAAGTGTGTACATAAATGTAGGAACCTACATCCAATGCCTTATGATGTTGCAAAGAATCGTTTCATATTTGTTTAGCCACTTTCGATACAAAACCAATAGGAGACACAACCCAGCTGGCAGCGTACGCCGCTAGCGCTGTTTAGCTTATTCTCTGTGGTAAACATACATTTCGCGTACCCCACTAAAAATAAAATGATGAGGTAATATTCAGATTCGGTTAGAACACCCGATGCAAGATTGTGTCGTGATTTATTATGAGCGTTGTATGAATGACCTAACTTTCGCTCTTTACCTACAAATAAAGAAACTTTAACAACTATGAACCGCAAGTCTACAATTTCAACGAAGGCCACATCACACAGTCGACGACTTTATTTTGTGCAATCTTTGGAATTCTTTATCTTATCCAATTGCAATCCAAGGCAAGGCAAGGCAGAGAGGAACTCGATAAAAGATATCGCAGTTCTTTTCGATGATAAACTAGTTATTAGACTCATTCTAATTCGGAATATTGCACAGTATCGTGATTTGTTTCGAATGTCGAATCAAATAGTAGTTATTGGAGAATTCTTGTTTATTCCCAGCAACTATTAGATATTGGAAGAATAGGGAGAAAATATCGATGTCGTCCCTTATATGGAATAAATTTCCGGTTCAACTGGAATCTGTGCCATTGAAGTTAGGCAAGAAGTGGCACAATCAATTGAAATGCACTTTGTTTTATGATTTGAAGTGATTTATTTATAAATTTATCTTTCACTTTGTCTATGAATACAAAGGTTTTGATTACAAGAACTTTTTTAAATTATTGTTTTTCCATTTCAATTGGTTTTTATTGTTCGATTTCGATGTAAAAGATGGCGGAGTGTGGGCTGAAGATTATCTTGACGGACAGATGATGGAATAAAACTTGAATAACTCACTTAATCATGGGTTTTTGGTAGATTTTTTAACTATCACTTGAAAGGCACTAGGTTAACTTTATATACTTACGGATATTTTGTATTTTTTAATCGAAGGAACTTGAAAAATTAACTAAAAAAATAAACACTTGAGTTTTGACGGAGTTGGTCTTTTGATGGAAAAAATACATACGCCCAGAGATATGTCATCGATTGATGAGACGTAGTTGACATCTGGTGGACGATCTGGGAAGTAATAAAAAAGTGTTCAGAAAATGTAAGGTAGCGTTAGCATGGATGCCGTAATATTTTTTGGAGACTTTTTCTATTATTAATAAAATCTATATCTTGTAGGTAATAAAATATAAGAAATAATTCCACATACGAAAATATTTGAGCACCTTAATCCAAGTACACAGTTATGTTTGTAAAAGAAACTTAATTGGAAAAGGACTAGTAACAGGAACATCTTCGTGAATGCAAATTTAAGTAAGAAGATGAATATGGCACTACTTTTTAACAATTTTTTGACATTTGTCTAACCACTTATCTTCCAAACTACACATATGTATGTAAGTGTCAGTTAGTGTCATAGCACAACCGACAATTTCCAACTTTTCTATATTCATGGTGAATAAAAACATCATCTTGTTTTTATAGTTCAATAAAAGAAAATTAAGGCATTTTAACCTTAAACTGCGCTGACAGAAAAGGCATAACTATAAAATCATACTGTAGCATAAGAAATGATATAATTGCAAATGAATAAATTCATTTCTTACTTACTTATTACAATTTATATTTTCTTTAAATATAAAATCATACAAACATTTATTATTCGCTTTTCAATGAGTGAAACGAAAATTTCCGGATAGAAAAGTTTCAGCGTGTCTAAAAAGTTTGCATTGAAACTCATTTACATTTGCTGATTTTGTACTCTATTGGTACGAAATGATATTTTCACTTGGCTCGAGAACGAAAAAGACCTAACGTTCAGAGAATTAGATTATATTTCATCAATAGAATAATATACAAAAATAATAGACACTTCTCTAAAAAAATTTGATAAAGTCGACAACTTCGCATATTGAACTGCAAAGCAAAAAGACAACGTCGAAACTTAAGCCTAGTACATACTTCCTCGTGAAGTGAACGTTCGCCAGTGGAGAAAGTGAACTTTTGACATTGCTCACTGGTACACACTTGTGAGTACACGTTGTGAACATGCGGAAACCAAATGTCAAAGCTTCACCAACAGTTCCCGTAGGTATGTACTAGGCTTAAAGCCTAGTACATACTTGTGAACCATCTCGTGAACCCATACAAATTCCAGTTTTTGGTTCACCCGTGAACTTGCTCGTGAAGCTGAGTGGAGAACAAAGTGGAGAGTTTTCGTTCACGGGCAATTCACGTGCAAAATGTACGGGAACTGTTGGTGAAGCTGAAGTCAAATGTTCACAACGTGTACTCACAAGTGTGTACCAGTGAGCAATGTCAAAAGTTCACTTTCTCCACTGGCGAACGTTCACTTCACGAGGAAGTATGTACTAGGCTTTATTGTTTAAGATTCTTTTGATATTATATACATTTAAAAATAAATTATGGAATATCGATCATATGGTACGCAGAGTAAACAAAAGACAAAATCGTATACAACCAAATTATTCTCCAGTTTAGTTTTCGAAGTTGATGATTGTACTAGAATTTCGTTGTCTTTTTAGAAGCAACTGTTAAATTCAATTTATCCCTAATGATAAACTATTAAATGCTAAGGCCATAGTATTGTAAAATTATTTGCTGCTTTAATCGCAGGAGTAATCATTTCATTTACTACTTTTTCTTGCTAAATAAAGGATTTTAAAACAAGAGAAATCAGTGAATGATATTACTTTAAAGGATGAAAATGGCTACAGTTTTATTTTGTTAAAAAATCCCCTGTTGATAATTTATATATATATATATACATTGTCCGGCTGCAAGTACAGCAGCGTCTCAACTCCTGCTGGAGCATAAGGCAGCAACAAGATCCTTCCACTTATCCCAATTCACCCCAACTGACCTCAGCTGTGGACACCACGATTGAATACCTTGAAGCCGAGTCACCTTCAAAACTGATGACATCCAAGTTTGTCTTTGGTCTTCCAACGCGTCTATTACCCTGGGGATTCCATTGCACCGATTGTTTTGCTATATTTTCGTCAGGTTTCCTCAGTGTATGGCCTATCCAACGCCATTTACGTTGCATGACATTTACGTCCAATTTTTCTGTCCGGTCCTATTCCACAGCTCAACGTTAGAAATGGTTTGCGGCTCAAAATAGAGCGCAGACAACTGTTAACGAGAGCTTGTAGTCTGCTAGAGATGTTGGCAGAGTATTTCCATGTTTCAGAAGCATATATGTAACAGCACTGATTTGACGTTCGATTCGAAAAATTTCAACTTGTTGCGTAGCGATATTCTGCTAGAGTTCCACACAGAAGAAAGGATTTCAAATGCACTACGGGCGTTATTTATTCTACTGTTAACATCCAGGTCCGTTCCGCCATCAAGAGCTATAAATTTTTTCAGATAATTAAACTGCTCAACCTCCTCTATAGTCCCCTGCCTTAGAATAACTTGTGTGCTTTGGCCCGTGGTCATTACTTTGGCATTATTTGTGTTAATCCTTAAGCCGCCTCTCCATTTAATTGCAGTGAATGACACATCTGATTTAAGCCTGCCGTGTTGTTAGCCATGAGACATATATCATCAGTGTGGCTAAGCTTGTCAAACAGGCTCGATTGGATACCGTGTCTTTCATTTATACGTACCGTGTCAGTCATCACATCGACAATCGCCAGCAAAAACAGAATTGGTGACAAGACATCTCCTTGTCTCACTCCTTGACGCACATCGAAGGAGTCGGAAAGCTGTCCATTGTGCGACACAAAACACATTGCGTTGTTGTACGATTCTTAAATAGCAGCGACAATTTTCTCAGAGATTCCTCGAGCAATAAGTGATCTTCGCCTTCTCAAAATCTACAAACATTAGGTACTGCTGTGAGTGGTATTCAGATGATTGTTCGAGTATGATTTACAAGGTGTTGATGTGGTCGACGCACGATCGGCCACTGCGAAACCCCGCTTGGTGCCTATTGAAGGTAGACTCGATCCTGGACTTAATCCTCTCGAGAATAATAGTTGCCATTAACTGTGATACCGCTCAAGTTATTAGAGTTTTGAGGTTGGGAATTTGCAGCTGCATATATTCTCAGCAATTTCATGAACGAATTAATGCTCTTCGGAGTCTAGACCTTATCTTTCTGGCTTTAAAACAAGTTTTGATAGCAAGATCTCGGTGGCTGATTGTAATAACATTTTCAAAAAAATAACACTATAAGGAAAATTTCTATAGCTAAATTTTGATTCTCTCGTTGCTTATATAGCGAGCAGCGCCAATTTTGTGGTGAATTGTGTTCAATTTTCTATTATTGTGTAGTTTTACTTGTCAAATGTCAAAAGATGATAACCACAACATTGACAGCATTAATGTCTCAAGGT
Source organism: Eupeodes corollae (assembly GCF_945859685.1). Taxonomy (NCBI): domain Eukaryota; kingdom Metazoa; phylum Arthropoda; class Insecta; order Diptera; family Syrphidae; genus Eupeodes; species Eupeodes corollae. The sequence continues at coordinate 116,152,100 of NC_079148.1, forward strand.
AATAAAATGCACGACTGTGTCTTACGCGCTTGCATCATATACCCAAAGAGTCTGTTTTAAAATATATATCCTGTATTTTAAGATTTAAAATTTAAAAAATGTTTGCAAAAAAAGATTTAAACTCAATTTTTTTATAAACATACATTTTTAAAAATTTGTATTTCTTTAGATTGTTTATTTTAATTAATTTTTTATAAATAAAATTTTTCAATTTTAGTTTGAAAATATTTTTGATATGCAGTTATTCAGAACTTATTAATATACTTTATTTTACATTTCAATTTTGTAAAAAACTGATGACCCATTTTCAAGATATCGAATTTCGAAAAGAAAATGTTTAATATTTTTAAAACATAAAAAATACATATTTGTTCATCAAATACTATTAAGACAGTATAAGAGCTTGTGCAGACAAAAATTATTGAAATCGTTTGATTGGCTCTTGAAAAAACTTCAAAACAAAATAACGGTTCTATGAAGGGTACCCTTCTAGAACAAATCCAATTTGTTTATTGAAATAAGAAAATAAAAAAAAAACTATTGGTTCGTTTTTGAGAAAATAAGGATTTTTGACAAAACAATTTGTGACTGTAATTTTTAGTAAAAAAAAAAACGCCTTAAGCGGATCGACTCAAAACCTTAATATACCGAATGCTTTGGGAGTTTGACATTTTTATGAATGCAAACTTGCAGTGTAGTTCCTTTAGACGCAAGTACAAATAATACATTTAAATACATGAATTCAATTTTGAAAAGAATTTATAAAATCAAATTTTAATTTAGCCAAAAAACAAAAAAAAATATTTTAATACATAATATGTATGTACAATATACCTGGCTCAAAATCACCAAGGTTGCAAATTTTAAAATTGGTTTTATTACAGGGCAGCGCACAGAATTCTATACTTTCTTAGTAATATTTTTTAGTATTAAATATCTTATAGAAATCATCAATTGGGGAACGTTTTTCTAATAGGCTTTTCACACCAAGTCCAAAATCCGGTTTCCGCGAAATTATCGGTTTTGGCCGAAAACCTACATCGAAAACTCAAGTTTTGATATACATTTTTGGTAAACCACAAGCTTTAGTAAGCCACAAGTTTTATATAAAACCTCTCGAAAACTAGTAGCAATTCAAAGTTGAACTAAACAAACAAACCTTTCGAAACATTCAGTGCTTAAATTAATGTAAACAAAACAGCTGATGGCTGCTGGTAGTGGTAAGTAATAAAGAATTATTGCTTTTGTTTTTTATTTACAGAATTAAGTCGTAGCTTCAGCTTCAGTAATCGCTCTGGATGAGTGTGTTTTTGGAATCTGGAACTAGGAATTGATCTTTTCTACTCCGCCCATAAGGACCTACACGAAATCGTTCAGAATCTTCTCAACCCCGCCTATAAGTTGCTCGGAAGGCCATAATAAATGGCGATTCTGAAGGCACATTTGGCCAACAGAAGCAATAGTCATATGCTCAGTATTTTGGATAGAATTTGTTGTGAAAGAAGAAGAAAATGTTTTAAATAAAATTAATTTTTATTGTACCAAGTTGTGTTTGTTGTTGATTCTATGATATATTTTCTACACCATTAGCTTCTTGTTTGGAACGGTTGAAGTGAACAAAAAAGGATAGCTGCAGCCTAGTGAGCTTGTAGTTCTTGCTGGTTCATGTCATGAGCCCGATCCACCCGTCCCCAGAACTTCAGTTAAAACTCTTCTTCGAGACAAGCTAGTGTAACGGCCTTATTGCGCGAAAAGGATTATCGACTTAAGGGTGTCGACAAGACAAATCCTTAGGAGAATGTTTGATCTTCATATATTTTCAGAATATTGTCTGTTACGATTTTCAATTGCATCAATTAATGCTTTTCTTTTCTTTCGAAGTTCCAGGATATGCAAAAGAAATCGACGTTTTTTTTATGATAGAGGCTTGACATAATGAAAAAAAGTTTTACAAAACCTTCGTATTTTGTTCAACTTTCTTTTATGTATCAAAATTTGAATTGGTTAGAATTTATTTTATTTTCACAAATAATTTGAGAAGAACAAAACTTTTTACTCACAAATTTTTTTATCAATACAAAATTTGATAGCCGGTGTTAAACAAATTTAAATGTCAAATCAATACAAAATTTGACAGCCGGTATTTAACAAATTTAAATGTCAAATGAAAACGTGTAAAGGCCCAACTATAATAGACATAAGCTAGCATATGCGCGCATAAGTAAACGTGCGAATACAAAGAATCTCAATACGAGTGAACATAATGGAGTCTAGCTCCGTTTCGTTCAAGTTTTCTCAGTTTCGTTAACTTAAGCACACTTAAGCAAGAGCGATCCCAGTCGCTCGCCGCATAAGTAAAATCTGACATTTAGCAAAATTGCATTATGGCTATGCAGTAATTTCGCAAACTTAAGTTAATTATCGTTGGGTTTTTGACATAAGCTTATGTTTGCTTATGCCTATTATAGTTATAAATGTTCAGTGTGAACTATTTTCGGGTTTCTGTGGAATGACGGACTATTGATGTACGCTGTACAAATATTAAATAGAAAGGTACTTAACATTTAGATATAATTTATTTGACGAAAAATACTCTGGCAGCCGGCTTTGTAACTGTTCTCTTTCTCGACTGATGTTTACCACTGAATTGTTGCATTTACTTAAAATTATTTTTGATCGATTATCGATATGTTCACTGAAATGACTTTTGCGGTATTGGACGAACTATTTTTACATTTTTATAGTTAAAAATAAATAAACTTTTAGTATCCTCTCTAAAACTACATTTTGTATAAAAAATACGGTGTATTAAGTAATGACCGGGGTTAAATACCTTAAATTTTTCAATTATATGTTGGACTTATTGTTAAAGATTGTAAATTAGGACGCGTTTCCGAAATGATTTTCTATGCGTGTATATTGATTTCATTTAAAATTCACCTCCTTAATAAGTTATATTGTCCGATGAACACACAAAACAGGTTAGTTCTAGTATTTCATTTATTATTTTTTTAATTAATTCAAGATTTAAGACATTAAATTGCTAGCAAAGCCAATTCTGCACCTTGGTGATTTTGAGACACCTACATATATAAATATTTAGTTTTGCATAAGACTATTCGTTTAGTCGAAAAAAACATTTGAAGGGCTTTTAGTTTAACAAAATCAAATTATAAATGAACTGTTCCTATTGGAAGATGAAATGAAACTGCGTTATTTGTGGTTTGTTTGCAATTTCGAACAATTTCAAATTGGTATTTGATTTCTTTAAAATGTGTTGCAACTGTTGCTTACAAATTTACAAAATCATTTTCATTTAACTAATACTTTTAGTTAATATTTAAATACCATTCTGTTTCTTGTTAATACAACAAATAATAATTTATTTCTATCTTGACTCTTCGAGTATATTTGTATCCCCTTTTGGAAGACATTTGAAAAAAGCCAAATGAACAACAGGATGTAATCAATTTCTTTATCTTGCTGCCAAAAGTTCTGCTTTCGTTATTGATAATCTACGAGTATAAGACAGCCCTTAACTGCGTTTCTATTTCTAAATCAAAATATTTAATATATATTACTGTACTGCAATATATTCCCTACTTCTCGTGTGAGCATTCTTATAAAAACACGCTTCCATGCTGCTTGACTGATATATGCTCTTCACATACGATATTTTATATTTTCCCATAAAATATAAAAAGAATGCAAAGGGTGCACGAATTTTCTTATAAGAATTTGCCTTTTCCTATAAGAAAAAAAAAAAACAAAAATCATTGCCATTTCCTGCTGAATTTTTCTTTTAGACAGAAAGCAGTTGAAAATATTGTCGACAAAACGCGACGACGATGATGACGACGGTCGTATACACATCAAGTAGAGCAAGAAACAGAAAAAAAACAAGAACACTTATAATAAATCATTTGATGATAGTCTTTGGTCCATGGCAACCAAGCGAGATATTCTTTTCTTTCAAAGTTTCCCCAAAAACAAAAAATGATTCGCATCAGGACAGGAACCAGGAAGTAATGGTTACATCCATGCATCGGAAGTCGAAATATCCTTACAAAGTGAATTGAATTAATATCAATAGATCGACCGTCGTCGCAAACATCCGCACTATCGAATTCACTCGATTCACTCACTCCATGCTACTACCCCTACCCTAACCCAGAACGGCTGGCTATATCGCAATCGCTCTGGGGTGAAAACAAATTCGATAAAATTGTAAATCAGCCGATATCCCTTGTAAGATGTGTAGAATGAGAAACTATTGACAATTGACTTTTGCCGATCAACATCATTGCTCACATTGTTCCTTGTCCCATGTTGGATATGCACATCATTTTGGGATGGTAGCATGGAGTATTGCGTTAGTTCCGGTTTTTGCACGCTTCACTATACTGGTTTAGATTAAAAGATTTATGGCTACAAAGGGCTTGGCAAATCTTCTTTTCGAGTTTACAATTTAAGACACTTTGGTTTTCGAGTGACCATCGTCTCAATATACTCAACTAATGAAGACACAATGATAATTTATTAGCTGACAATAGCCAGCCCCATCGCCATCAGTCGTCATGTTCCTCAAAAACAGGTTAAAAGAAATTCAAAACTCTTCCAATCGCTTCTCGTTGTAATCAAAAAAATTATCATAATGGATGTTCTTTCCGGTTCAGTGTTAATTTATTGTTTTAGTTGTATACCCTCGAGAGTCTTTGAGCTTAACTGAAACATCATATTTTCCGCATGCCTGGCTGCCAAGTCCATCCAGCCCCAGAGGTTCAATTCAACAAATACAAAGCACTTGACAGTATAATATCTTTCGCCATAAAAACGTACATTAAATAGTGTTTCGTCATTGGAATAAATCCACTTCTTGAGTTTTTAGGGTTGAAACCACAATCATCATGTTGATACGTCTTCTTATTTTTTTTTCTGGAATGCTTTTTTGTCGGATTTATTTAGATGTCACATAAATTGACTTTGAAATGGTTATGAGAGGATGGATGCATTCCCGAATGTGCTGAAAACTGAAATTATTATGCAACGTCACTGAACATCCTCGGACCATTAACTATCAAATGGTTAAGGGTGGAATTTTAACGACCAAAGCACGCAAAGCATCTAAAAACCTACATTGTACATATCATTAATGGTCACAAAATTTCAACTCAACACTTGTTTTTGGATTTTTAATTGAAGACAATTTCATTTATTAAACTCTTAAGAGAGCAGAACGCAGAAGATTTTATACACAAAATAAAATGATAAATGAAGAGGGTGCAAAACGGTTTGCGTAACATGAGAACTTAATCGCCAAGGAGGGCGACAATTCCGCATTCTGTATAAACATTTTTAAATCGACCAAGGGTGAAATATTTTTTATGGGATGGTGGGGATTTGATGGAACATTTAACTATCATGGCTTATGTTATATTTTCAAGGCGAAAGCTATTTTCGAGGCATGTCCAGAATTTCTTCAGATTTAAGAATACTTAATATTAATTAAAAATGGTTCCTACTAAACCAGGTTCAAAAACACAAAACGCTCTTGTCGGCTTTACATACTCATTGAATGATAAACTATGAAAATTCAAACAAAACTGCCTTTAACTATTCCTAAATTTGGAAAGCATAATTAATAAGGACCGCTGATAGAAGCAAGATGGATCTCTGATCGCTCTCCTAAAGAGTGGACTGCAGTCGGAAAAATATTAACAAAGATTGTTTTAGAACTCATAATAATGGAACACTAAGAAGCAACGCATTTGTTGATTACATTAGCAAGTAGCGGATCATCATCGAGCAGTCATTGATTATCGATTACTACTTCACCTGTTATTCATTGAACTTAAAAAGGCTTTCGACAGTGTCAATAAAGAGGTCATCTGAATTTCTGACTTGGATGACAGATGAACTCATTTCTATTCTAACGGTGACTAGTTGTCAGAAGAGTTTGAAGTCCAAAGTGGAGTCAGACAAGGCTGCATGCTGTCACAAACTCCATGGATTTGCTGTGGGCAATCTCGACAAGAAATAGTTTAATAAGATTAACCCTGACAGAGTCCATCAAAACGATGAATCACTATCAAATGACAACAAAGGTGGATGGAGAGGAGACATCGTGGGGCTAAAAATCAACACGGGGAAACTATGATTTTCAGCTTCGAAATCTCTTAGTAATCCTCTCTGATAAACATTGACCAACAAAAATAATAGAAAAAGTAAATTGTTTCCAGTACCTTGGAAGCACTGTCCCTACGGAAGGTAAAAAGGTTCGTTTCTAGATCGTCATCCGTATCGGGAAATCTAGGCTGCGTTCAAGACAGAGAGTTGCTTCGACGGTTGCTCTCCTTTTGCCTACAAGCTGAAATTTGCACAAAAACTTGCATATGTATTAAATATATATAAAAAAAGAGGCTGGGATGCGACCCACTCTGATAACTTCCCATCCCGTCTGTCGATTTGTCTTGCTTAAAAGTTTGTCTAAATGTATTTTTAAAAAATTTGCGCACTATTTTTTGTAGATTTTATTTTTTATGAAAAAAACGGACTGTTGGATTTTTATATAAAAATTACTGAATATTGAAAACAATATTTTCTCTGAAATAAAATAAGTTTGAAGATAATATTTTTAATTTTTGAAAAGCTATTAGAGCCGAAAGAAAATGTTTACCAAGTTTTAGTAGGTATTGTTTTTTTTAGAGTTTTATTTTTTGTAAAAAAAACTGTTAATTCGAATATTTTAAAAATTTAACCAAATGTTGAAAACAATATTTCTTATAAGATAAAATTGGTTTGAAGCCAATATTTAAAATTTTTGAAGAGATATTTGAGTCGAAAATCAATTTTTACCAACTTTTATACATTTTTTTAGGTTTTTATTTTTTGTAAAAAAACTGTCAATTCGATTTTTCTCAAAATTTGTCTTAATGTTGAAAACAATATTTCTTATAAGAAAAAATTAGTTAGAACCTATTATCTCAAAGTTTTTAAAAGATATTTGAGTCGAAAATCAATTTTTACCAACTTTTATACATTTTTTTTAGGTTTTTATTTTTTGTAAAAAAAACTGTCAATTAGATTTTTCTCAAAATTTTTATCAGTTGTCAAAAATATTTTTCTTCGTTGCACAAAATTGTTTTAGAGATGAAATCATATTTCAGTCGTAAAATTTTGGAGGTGACAAATTTTTTTTTTCAGTTTTATTGATTTATAAAAAAAAAACGTTATATTGATTTTTTTTCAAAAAATATACCTGTCTGGTATCACATTACAATACATTATATAAAATTTAAGTCAAGTCTCTAGCGTTTTTGGTTCGTAAGATATTCAAGGTTAACCAAAATGTTCACCTTTTTTTCAAACTGCTATGGTAAAAAAATCACCCACGCAATTTTCTTGAGAGCCCTTTCTGCATCTTTTTGCCTTATTATCTGTATAACAAAATTTATTTGAAGTCGATATCTCTTCTGGTTCTTGAGCTATGGACAACGAAAAAAACGTCGCGAACGTACGGACGTACGGACGTACAAACGTACGTACACACGCACGCACAGACATCTTTCTAAAAATCTTTTATTTCGACTCTAGGGACCTTGAAACGTCGAGAAATGTCAAAATTTTCAATTTGACAAATCGGACCCATTACAATAACTTCCTATTTCTTACGCAAGAAGATGTGCATACTCCCCAAATTTAAAAAATGGCGTATGTAGTCAGCTGTTCAGTGGTGTTCAAAGAAAATTCAAAATTGTGGATGAACAATTTTTTGGTACTCTCATTGTGTTCGTTTGGGAGTAATATCATTCGATTATGAAGTGAAATTATTTACTCTTGTTAGGTGCCAGAACAATGCAGATTTAAAAACAATTCTAATTTACGCATTTAGAGAAATATTAATTAGTTATTTGAAGCCAGTTTTAATCATTTAGTAAGTAAAATAAATTAGTAGTGCAACAGTCCAATGAGAATTATGACCTAGAAACATAAAACTCTGAAAGCGTTACAACTATTATTTTTTTATTATTAGGTGCGTTTATGCGTTTAATTTTCGCTGAGACTGTTGAAAAAAGCAAAAAAGAACTAAGATTTGTTTCAATTTTCAGATTTCATCGACTTAATTTTGTCGATGCGAGAGTTGCAGGAACATTGAAAACGATAGTTACAGAATGTAAACATGGATCATGAAAATAAAACAACGCAGGAACATTGAAAATATTTTTATATACTTATCTCTTTCTTACATTCCTATTCGTTGTTTATTTTCTTTATATTACTCACGACATTTCCAAAATGCAGAAAATAAGTTATTTAAGTAGAGACTAAATAAAAAAACGTCAAATTGTTACTTCTGTTGCCAATTTTCTTGCATAAGATTTGTGAATAGGTGATAAGCTATTGTTACTGCTTTCCGCTAAGCTAGTATGTTGCTAAAAGCCTAGTATATACTTCCTCGTGAAGTGAACGTTCGCCAGTGGAGAAAGTGAACTTTTGACATTGCTCACTGGTACACACTTGTGAGTACACGTTGTGAAGCTTCACCAACAGTTCCCGTACATTTTGCACGTGAATTGCCCGTGAACGAAAACTATCCACTTTGTTCTCCACTCAGCTTCACGAGCAAGTTCACGGGTGAACCAAAAACTGAAATTTGTATGGGTTCACGAGATGGTTCACAAGTATGTACTAGGCTTAACTTGTGGGAAATGAACAAAAAGTCTTCAACAAAGTATAGTTTTGAGTAATTTTAATTGTATTTCTTACCGACCAACGTCAAAACCAGTGTGCATTTTTTTGTAGCTGAAATTTTTTCACTGATTCGGAGGGGAACTTTTAACTACTTTTGTAGTTGCATTTAGCCAATCAGAACCCCTTGACTGTGTAGCCACTAGCTTAGTAAATGCCCCCAATCATTTCGTACAATTAGGCTAACTGTCAAATTTGACGTTTAGTTGCTTATATCTGGTCTAACTGAAGACAATAATTCTGGTTCGGTTAAAATTCTATTTGTTTTAAAAAATGTTCCGTCTCTCTGTCTAGAGTTTTGTGTTGAATAGTTCGTTAACATATGGTGTATTTTTGCCAGAATGGAAAACGTCCTTCGTTACTCCTATTCACAAATGTGATCCAAAAGAGGAAATAACAAACTAATGACCTTTAAGTAAATTATCTTCAATACCTAAAGTATTTGAAAAAATTGTTTGCGATAGTAAATTAAATTTTGTATTAAAAGAAACCATATCCCCGTACCAACACGGTATTGTATCCGGTAGATCAACTTTCACTAACCTGACTATTTTCACGAATTGTATTCTCAATTCATTAGAATAGGGTTACCAAGTGGACGTCGTGTCACCGATTTTCAAAAGCTTTTGATAGGGTGCATCATAAAATTTTATATACAAAATTAGAGAAGATAGGTTTTCATTCCAATATGCTAAAATGGCTGACAAATTATCTTAAATGGGTTCAGTCAGATTGTTTTAATTGATTCGATTACCTCACATCCCTTTTCTTTAACTTCTGGAGTTCCGCAAGGGAGTCATTTAGGTCCAATGCTGTTCCCTATTTTTATTAATGACCTACCTGATGTCCTTACAAAATCAATGCGTCTTATGTTTGTTGATGATTTAACATTTTGTAGACGTGTAAAAAACTTAACAGACTTTACGCTTCTCCAAAATGATGTAAACAATCTTATCAACTGGTGCAATATTAACCAATTAGCTCTAAACATATCCAAATGTCAATGTTTTTCGTTTACCCGTCGTTTGTTACCTATCGTTTACGATTACAATATTCAAAATCATGTCCTTGATAGAGTTTCTATTAAAAAAGACCTTGGAGTCATTTTTGATTACAAGCTAAACTTTGTACAGCATACAGAATTCATGGTGAACAAAGCCAACTCTTATTTTCGTAATTCGTTTGGTCTATGTTAAACTTGTATTTTTTAACAAATTAAATAATTTGATTAAATAATTTTAATTTTTGTGTAGATAGTTTTAATTTTATAATGATTCAATGAATAATTTAAAAATTTTGAGATTATAAACTCTAATTAATATTAAATAAATAAATAATATATGTGATAACCCTTGTGGAAGCTTTTGAAATTGTAAGTTGTTTTGTTTATTTATATAAGAAAAGTTCAGTTTAGTTTGAAGTCCAATTGCACTTCGCCTATATTAAAGAAAATTAACTCATCAGTTAGATCAGCTATTAAACTTCCCTAAGAAGTTACTTTTCTGAAAGGTTTTACTTGAAAAAATGACAGCTTTGAATCTGGAATTTTACTTCATGATGGAAAGTAGAGAACGCTAATATTCGAAACATTTTTTTGCGTAATTCTGATTTTGGACTTAAATGCAAAACCCAACTTGTTTAAGGTTCTATGATATGAATTAAGTTTGACTTTTGGTTGGAATTAATCCAAACTCATAAATTTAAAATTTGTATCTGATAAAAAAATCTAATAAAACTATGAAAAAAATAACTTGTAAGCAAACCATATACCAACCATAGAAGACGTATTATTGTACATGTGCCGACAATATAATATGTCAAAACATTATTTATCCTTTATGTTCAAACTCAATTGAGTTCTAAATAGACCTTCTTATCAAGATTCATGTGCCCTTTCAATCTTGATACGATGAGCTGATGGCTGACACATCCGAGAAGACAGAATATTTATTTATTTTTAATTTCTTCTCATTGCACCGCACTTATCGCTTGACAATCTTGAATCCTATAAAATTCTATACCTACAGTTAAACACATCAGACAGATCTTTTTTATTTATCAGTTTTACTTGAATTAATGAAGTCAACGGATGAGAACTTTTAAGGGTTGGCCATTTGCTTGGATTATAAGGATATAGAGGATTCACATAACCAAGGATGTCAGTCTACACATACATACATATATAGAAACATCCAAAAACCCAACTGCAATGCCTAAATAGCTAAAGTGGTAATAAATTATAGCATCGAGGGCGTACATTTAGGGTATGTGCGCAATTTAGCAACATATCTCCCGACGAATGTATTCATAAACATAGACGAAGATACAACTTTAGGCATAGATAGATACATGGGTGTTGATAAAATTCTATGATTGAATTGGGACATGGTTGATTGAACTTTAACGACAACAACAACAACAAAAAATTTGACATTCGACATGGCAAGAAAACGAACCAGAAATAGAAACCCCAAACAAAAACAACTCAAGTTATGGAACAGATTTATAAGGCAGGGGTTAGATGGCCCAGGATAATGCGTAGTTTTAATGTGTTTGCATGTTTGCTGTGCTAAAAGATCTGTCTCTAAATAAATGACAGTTTTTGTGATTGCTCACTTTAAGTTAGTTTTTCATCCTACGTTGGGTGTATGTTCTATGAAGATTGGAGTGGTGGTTTATTGATTGGATTGCAATAATATGATGGTATAGCTCAGACAGGACTTTGCCTTTTTGACAGAGTTATGATTTTTTTGTATGTGTTCAGAAGACTGTTTTTTCAACTGCCTATAAGGTTGTCTATTTAAATTTAGGGGTGCATTTCTTGTGATTTTAAAATGCATAAAAATATACATGCGTATGGATATAATGATATGCATTGCATATTATATTCAAACCGCATTAGTCTTGAATTTTTTTTTTTACATTTATTGCTTGAATTTTGAAATTTATGAATCATAGAGAATTATTTGAGAATTAATAATAACTGTTGTTTATGTATGTAATGTACATACATACAAACATATAAAATATAGTGTCCTTTAAAAACCGCCGACAAAATTATTTTTATTGTTGACATACCATATTTTTGTTTAGTTTTAATGTTATATACTGTATATAAACTGCACATAAACACTTTATTACTAACTTTTTTTAAAAAGTATGAAAATCTTGCAAAAATCGTCCTATTTCAAAAATGGCAGAACTTGTTTTGTTATAATAAAACATTTTTTTTAGAGAAGTGGCTTATGAAATTTTTTCCTAGCCTTTAATATGTACATACATTCGAAAAACTTTTGGATTGATAATGGCGTGGCAGTCAAAATTAAAATAATAATTTATATATTATAACTTAGCTTAAGAAAAACTCAGTATTCAAACATATTTGATATTGAATTTTGTTTAAATAATCAAACTTGTTTATAGAGTATAAACAAACTTTATTGTATAAATAGTGTTTCAAAAAGAAATAAAAATCAGTTCTGACTTGAAAGTTAAAGCCAACACATCTCGTTTCATTTTAACTTTCTCACTGGATACTACATTGGTGACCCCGAGTAAAAACACTATTACATACACGGTATTCCCCCGATCAACGGTAAGGTTCCTAACATTTCACATAAAAACACAGTTGAGAAGGTATCCCCCGACCAACGGTAGGGTGCCATTATTAACCCACACCACACTTAACACCAAACACTATGCCCGACGAAAAAGAAGGGGTTACAGAAGAAGTTATCGCCAAAATCTCGATAAAAGTGCCACCATTCTGGAAACGAAGCCCTGACCTGTGGTTCCTCCAGCTTGAGGCACAGTTCCACACCAGTGGAATCACTTCTGATATCACGAAGTATTACACCTTGGTTGGAAACCTCGAAGCAGATATCCTAACCGAAGTGCGGGATGTGGATACCAGCCCCCCGCCACAGAAAAGTACAAGTCTCTGAAGTCTCGTCTTCTGTCAGCATTCCAAGAATCCGAACAGAAAAGACTTCAGACCCTACTCAGCGGCATTACTCTGGATGGAAGACGACCAACGCAGCTGATCAAGATGAGGAAGCTTTCATCGCCAACAATTTCGGATGACATCCTCAGAACCTTGTGGATGAAGCAACTGCCGACCACGACACAGTCCATTCTGTCATGTAGTACCAACCAAGACCTTATAACATTGGCAGAAATGGCAGATAAAATCTCTGAAGTTAACTCCAGTCCATACATTGCTTCTGTCTCAACGCCCCCCATCATTTCTGCCATTTCGGAGCTGCAAAACCAAATTGCTTCTCTTCAAAGGCAAATTGATCAATTTGAAATCTCAAGAAGCCGAAGTGAAGTTCGAGAAATCAATTCAAGAAGGGATCGAGAGCTAGAGATCCAAATATCTGCTATTACCATCGTAGATATGGCAACAAAGCAAGGAAGTGCCAAGAACCTTGTAAGTTTCAGATGGGAAACTAATTTGTGGACAGCAATCAGCGACTAGCCAGTCCACAGACGTCATAAGTCGCCTTTGTTTCAATGAGAAATCTTCAAATCGATGTTTTTTCACAGACACTGGAGCCACAATTTCAGTCCTTCCACCTTCAAGTATAGAAAAAAGCAACAGTCAAACTAACCGCATTCTCTATGCAGCGAATGGAACTGAAATTCCGACTTGTGGAGAACGATTGATGTCACTAAACCTTGGTCTCCGCAGAAATTTTTGCTATCCTTTTGTCATCGCTCAAGTCACCGAGCCCATTATAGGATCCGATTTCCTGTCATTTTTTGATCTTTTGGTTGATGTCAAAAATAAGAAAATAATCGATCGAAAAACTACCCTTCAAACATCTGGTTTTGGTGCAACAAAATCACTAAGTGCTGCTAATATACAAACAGTAAATACGTCATCTTTCATTTACGATTTATTGAAAGAATATGAAAATATTACCAAAACAAACCTATTAGCTAAGACCAAGCACAAGGTCACCCACCACATTCAAACAAAGGGACCTCCTGTGTTTTCCAAGGCCCGACGTCTCTCCCCTGAACAATTTAAGACAGCGAAGCAAGAATTCGAATAAATGCTCAGCCAAGGAATCTGTCCGCCTATAAAGAGTAGCTGGGCGAGCCCTCTTCATATGGTCAAGAAGAAAAATGGTGACTGGAGACCATGTGGCGACTACTGAAGACTCAACGCAAACACCATCTCAGATCGCTATCCCATACCTCCTGTTTGAGATTTAATACTTAAATAATTTGTCTATAGTAACACCAATTTAATATACAAGCTAAATTTATATTTTTTACAAAATCTTATTTGCTGACATATCACAAACATAAATGAAGTACCCTATGTTTAATTAGTTAGTTAAGTTATTTAAGTTACTCAAGAGTAACACAGTTAATTTTTGTTAAAGCCTAAACAGTAACTCCGAAATTCTTTCTCTCTTACATTATACATACTTTCACACACATATATTGTCTACAAAATCTACTCAATTGTAATCTTCCTAACTTCTAAGCTCATGACCATCGATCTCTTTGGAATCCGATCGTTGACATGGTAACATATCAAAATAAAGTTGTTCATAACATTTTTTTCCTTTTTTATTCTATTAGTTAAATTGTTTGGATTTTCGCTGCTGCTGGTTCTATCGCTAACATATTGGTCCTTTGAGCGTCGGATTTCTTATTGAGCCAGAATTCTTAAAAATTAATTGATACAGTCCGCTATAATTGAATGAATTAAATACTAAAAAGTGTTTGTGTGTGCCTGCTGATTATTATATGTATGCCTATAATCGTAGGTACATACAAAACTTAGTTTTGACTATTTTCACGTGGTAAAAAACATTATATTGACTGATGTGAAAAGACGATTAATAGTTAATTAATTTAGAATTTCGTTTGGTTATTTGATTTGGTATGATGAGTTCTTTAAAACAAAAATACGGGAATGTTAAGGGACGTTTGACTAGAGCACGTGATTTCGTGAATACAATCACAGTTGAAATTTCTCTGGAAATGTTAGAAATACGGTTTAAAAGCTTAAACGAGACTTGGTCAGAATTTTGTGCGTTTTATAATGAAATTCTGGAAGGCCTTAAGGAAGACAATGAAGAACTACAAACTTACGAGACTGAATTTGGCATGTATGAATCGCGTTACTTTGATGCTCATGCGATGTTGTCGGCAGCAATTCGTAAAAAGCAATCGACATCAAGATTGGAAGATGATGTTACGGTTGTTGAAAAGTTGGCAATGCAACAAACCACGCTGATTGAAAAACTTAACGCGACATCGGAGCGGTGTACAATTCAGCTTCCAAAGCTAGTCGTCCCACCGTTCTCAGGGGATTATAAAGATTGGCCATCGTTTAGAGATTCCTTTACGGGATCTGTTGATCAAAAAGAAAACCTAACGGCTGTTCAAAAATTTTATTATTTAAAATCATTTCTTCGTGATCGCGCGCTAGACCTCATCAAACACATTCCTTTATCCGAAG
The DNA here is from genome assembly GCF_945859685.1 of Eupeodes corollae. Lineage (NCBI taxonomy): Eukaryota > Metazoa > Arthropoda > Insecta > Diptera > Syrphidae > Eupeodes > Eupeodes corollae. Next base: position 116,167,332 of record NC_079148.1, read on the forward strand.
CAAACTATTTTGAAGCATGGGAACGTTTGGAACATAGATATGATCGGGTACAGCTCATTGTTCAATCGTTTATCGAGACATATCTTTCTCTTCCCAATGCAATCGGTGGTAACGTGAAAGTACTTAGACAAATCTCAGACACTGCAGATGAGGTAATACGTGGACTTAATGCCGTTAATTCTAATGGCCGTGATCCATGGCTTATTCATTTGCTCTTAACTAAACTAGATGTTGACACTAAACAAAGTTGGGCAGAAAAGATTGGTACACGTGATGATGCTAGTATTGATGAATTTTTGACATTTTTGGAAACGCGATGTACTGCTCTAGAATCATGTCAAACGGTGGCATCACGCTCAAGTGTTTCACGAAATAAACAACAGCCTAATATACGTTCGCATTTTGTTGAATCTTCTCATTCAAAACCCGTATGGCAATGTCCTAAATGTCAAGAGCAACACAACTTGCCACAGTGTCCAAAATTTGTCGCTCTTGATGCTGAATCCCGTCGGTCTTTTGTAAAATCGAACTCTTTGTGCTTTAATTGCCTTCGTCCTGGACATGGGGTATATAAGTGCCACTCTAACTTTCGCTGTCGCGAATGCCGGTCGCGTCACCATTCACTTGTTCATCCGTCGTCGTCGTCACAAAATAGTTCCTCCTCTTCATCGCAACCACAAATCGCGTCGCACAAATCCACTCCAGAGCAAGCTTCTTCCTCATCTGTTGCACCAATTATAAACAACCACTCGTTAGATGTAGCAATCAGTAGACAAACCATTCTTCCAACAATCTTGGCTCTGGTAGAAGATTTCAAAGGGAATTTGCAAAATTGTAGGATCCTAGTCGATTCAGGATCTCAGGTTTCATTTGTGGGTGAATCATTTGTTCAGAGGTTAGGAATTCCACGCAAACATGCTCGTATCCCTATAAGTGGGGTTTCTTCTTCGGATGCAGGCTATACGAAAGGTGTTGTGTCATTGACATTAATTTCTCGATTTGATAAAACTTCTTTGGTCATTGACGCATATGTAATGCCTAAAGTAACCTCTAACTTGCCTTCTCGATCGTTCGATCCATCTCGGTTGCTTCATATTCGTGGCTTGGAATTAGCAGATCCATCGTTCAATTCGTCCGGTTCAATCGACATTCTTCTTGGAGCAGATAAGCTGTGGAGTATTCTCAAGGGGGATCAAATTCGAGGAGCAGAGGGGGCTCCTATAGCCCAACATACGTCGTTTGGTTGGGTTATAACAGGGGAGTTATTCGAGGCGGCTTCACCATCGGTGAATCAATCTTTAATCACTTCACTTCACTCTTCGCTTGATATAGATTTTCTGTTGAAACGTTTTTGGGAGTTAGAGGAAGTTGTGCCTCTTAAAGATAATTGCTTTGATGAGGATGAAGCTGAAATTCATTTTCGTAACACATTTTCGAGATCAATCGACGGAAAGTACTCCGTACAGCTCCCGTTCAAATCTCCTTTTCCCGTTTTTGGCGATTCGTTAAAGCTCGCGGTTAATCGGTTATATTCTATGGAAAAAAGGTTTCATCGAGATAAAGCACTGCACAATTCATACTCAAACTTTATGCAAGAATATCTTAATCTTGGCCATATGACTCGTATTCCTTCAAATGAGATTCATACAGCTCAAGGAAAACACTTTTACCTGCCTCATCACGCGGTTTTAAAACCCGATAGTTCCACAACCAAGTTAAGGGTTGTATTCGATGGGTCAGCTAGGGATTCATTCGGAAATTCACTAAATAGTCAATTGCTTATTGGTCCTCCCATTCAAAGGGACTTGTTTGGGGTTTGCTTACGTTTTAGACAGCATAAATACGTTTTCACGGCGGATGTGGTAAAGATGTTTCGCCAAATCTGGGTAGAAGACGAGCACACAGACTTCCAGCGGATTGTTTGGCGGGAGAATCCCAACGATGAAATCGGACATTTTCGGCTTCGGACGGTTACGTATGGTACGGCATCGGCTCCATTTCTCTCCGTTCGTGTTTTAAAACAGATAGCAAACGATTACAAGGAACAATATCCAAATGCAGCTCGTGTTCTTACTACAGACGTATACGTTGACGACATCATGACTGGAGCCAATTCATCGGAGGAGCTGATGAGTTTGCAATCTGAATTAGTGTCTCTACTGTCTAACGCCAAGCTTGAGTTAAGAAAATGGAACTCTAACTGCTGGCCACTACTTGCTAGATTACCTAGGGATGATTGTGAGTTTTCCTGGTTCGATGCCGATCCTTCAAAAACAACGATAAAGGTTTTGGGTTTGCACTGGAGCCCCACATCAGATGAATTTTCGTTTCGCTTTTCTAATTCTCGTATCGTTTGCCCACCAACAAGACGTTCGCTTTTGTCAGAAATCTCTAGCATTTTTGACCCTTTAGGATTCTTAGCTCCATCGGTTATTTTGTTTAAAATATTATTCCAGGAATTATGGTCGTCTGAACTTAAACTTGGGTGGGATGATCCCTTACCAATACAATTATCCAACAAATGGTTGACCTATCGAAACGAACTACATTTCTTCGAAAAGCTACGTATTCCGAGAAACGCATTCCCATCATTTGAAAGTGTCGAATATCATGGATTCTCTGATGCCTCGTCGGTGGCTTATTCTGCTGTTGTTTATGCGCGTTGTAAAATTTCTGAAAGTGAATATAAAACCATATTAATAGCGTCCAAAACCAAAGTCGCTCCCTTAAAACCTGTATCGATTCCTCGACTTGAGCTATGCGCTGCTCTTCTTCTTTCGCGGTTGCTGAAAATGATAAGAACTTCGATTTCAATAGACTGTCCTTTCTTTGCGTGGTGTGATTCTCAGGTTGTACTTCATTGGTTGTCCTCACCTCCGCGTCGTTGGACTACATTCGTCGCGAATCGTACAGCTGCAATCCTTGAAACTATCCCTCGTCATGCTTGGAACTACATCGCATCCGAATCAAACCCTGCAGATTGTGCCTCGCGTGGTATTTTGCCATCAGGAGTAACAGATCATCCATTGTGGTGGAGTGGTCCAAACTGGTTGTCGCTGCCTCAAGACCTCTGGCCAAAATCAAATTTTCCAGCAAAACAGTCAACTGAGAACGACATCTTCGTAGAGGAAAAACAATCATCAAAGGCTGTAGCTCTTGCAGCCAACACTGATAGTAGCTGGGTGATTCTGTTAGCTGAACGCGTTTCGTCATGGAACCGCCTCATTCGAGTTGTTGCGACGTGTATTAGATATTCTACAAACTTGAGACCTACAAAATTTGAGAAGCGATTTGACAGTCTTACCTTTAAGGAGATTCACTTCGCTAGAATTAGTGTTCTTAAAAATATACAGGAAGATTCGTTCGGGAGTGACATTAAATATTTGATAAAAAACCATGAACTTCCCGTGAAATCAAAACTATTACGGTATTCACCCTTTATTGATAAAGACGGCCTTCTTAGGGTGGGAGGGCGCCTCAAACATGCTTATATTTCGTTTAATTTAAAACACCCAATAATTTTGCCTAATAACCGTGTTTCGTTCCTTATAGCAGAAGACATTCATAATAATCATCTTCATCCTGGTTTATCGGAAACCTTCGTTATAGTTCGTCAAAGGTATTGGATATTAGGAAGTCGAAACCTTATCCGAAAAATAGTATCTAGGTGCAAAACTTGTTTCCTGCAAGGTAAATCCACATCCCAGCAGCTCATGGGCGAGTTGCCATCGCATCGTGTACAACCTGCTAGGCCCTTTACAAATACTGGATGTGATTATGCTGGGCCATTCGTAATAAAGCTGTCCAAGGGTCGTAAATCAAAACTATCCAAAGCCTATTTTGCAATCTTTGTGTGCATGTCAACTAAAGCAATTCATTTGGAGTTGGTAAGTGACTTAACAACCGACGCATTTTTAGCTGCCTTTAAGCGATTTGTGTCCCGTCGAGGAAAATGTGCAAACATGTATAGCGACAATGGCACAAACTTTCAAGGCGCACGTCGCTGTCTTAACGAGATGCAGAAGTTGGTCGTTTCACAAGCCCACAATGAGGAGATTGCCTCTCGACTTGCTATGGACGGTACTGCATGGCACTTTATCCCTCCCTCAGCGCCCCACTTTGGTGGGTTATGGGAAGCAGGCGTTAAGTCTGTCAAGTTGCATTTACGTAGAGTTGTTGGATCTTCTATTTTAACGTTTGAAGAACTTTATACTGTTTTAACACAAATAGAATCTATTTTGAATTCGCGTCCTATTTGTGTTATTTCCGATAACGATTTAAATCCATTAACTCCCGCACATTTTCTTATAGGAGAACCCCTCACTGCTGTTCCGGAACCGAGTTATCTGGATATCCCTACCAATCGTTTGTCTCACTGGCAGCATCTCCAGAGTATGGTCCAAGGATTCTGGAAAAGATGGCACGCGGAGTACATAACATCACTCCAAGAAAGACCCAAATGGCAAAGGAAGGAACTAAATTTGAATATAGGTGACCTTGTCATTATACGCGAACCTAATTTGCCCCCAACAAGGTGGATACTTGGAAGGATAGCAGCCGTACATCCAGGCTCTGATGACCAGATACGTGTAGTCACAGTCAAGACTGCAAATGGAACATATCTGCGACCAATTACAAAACTAGCTCCTTTACCGAAGTCCTGAAACTCGTTCCAGGGGGGGTGGAATGTTTGAGATTTAATACTTAAATAATTTGTCTATAGTAACACCAATTTAATATACAAGCTAAATTTATATTTTTTACAAAATCTTATTTGCTGACATATCACAAACATAAATGAAGTACCCTATGTTTAATTAGTTAGTTAAGTTATTTAAGTTACTCAAGAGTAACACAGTTAATTTTTGTTAAAGCCTAAACAGTAACTCCGAAATTCTTTCTCTCTTACATTATACATACTTTCACACACATATATTGTCTACAAAATCTACTCAATTGTAATCTTCCTAACTTCTAAGCTCATGACCATCGATCTCTTTGGAATCCGATCGTTGACATGGTAACATATCAAAATAAAGTTGTTCATAACATTTTTTTCCTTTTTTATTCTATTAGTTAAATTGTTTGGATTTTCGCTGCTGCTGGTTCTATCGCTAACACCTCCTATTGGGGATTTTGCTCATCATCTGAAGGGCAAGAAAGTTTTCAGCGTCATAGATCTGACTCGTGCATACCATCAAATCCCTGTGGAACCAGAAGATATCCCAAAAACAGCTATCATAACTCCTTTTTTGCTGTTTAAGTTTATGGTGATGACTTTTGGACTGTGCAATGCTGCACAAACCTTTCAACGATTTGTCCACGAAGTAACAAGAGGCCTGGATTTCTGTTTCCCATACATAGATGACTTCCTTATCGCGTCAAACTCAGCTGAAGAGCATCGAGAAAATCTTAAATTGCTATTCCAACGTTTTCGAGAATATGGACTTACAATAAATCCTTCAAAATACACATTCGAGTCGTCATCTGTCAGTTTCTTGGGCTACCTTGTCAGCGAAGAACTCATAAAACCATTGCCATCTAAAGTTGATGCCATCATTTCCTACAAAAAGCCGTCAACAGTGCAAGAGCTTCGAAGATTTTTGGGCATGCTTAACTTCTATAGACGTTTTATTCCCAAAGCTGCACAGATCCAAGCTCCTCTCCATGCATACCCTTGCACTTGGGTCAATAAGAAGAATGACAAGACTTTTATCTCCCGCACTGGAGAACGCATTTAAAGCTTGTAAGGAAGGTCTTGCCAATTCAACACTACTCGCACATCCAGATAATGATGCTCCTTTGTCAATCATGGTAGATGCATCCAGTACTGCTGCAGGCGCAGTAGTCCAACAGTTTGTGTCCAATGATTGGCAACCTCTTGAATTTTTCTCAAAAAAGTTTTCACCTTCACAAACCAAATACAGTGCCTATGACCGTGAGTTTTTGAGTGCTTATATGGCAATCAAGCATTTTCAACACATGATTGAAGGAAGACAGTTTGTGCTGCACACAGACCACAAACCGCTTATTTTCGCTTTTCAACAAAAACCTGCGAAATCAAGCCCACTACTACAGACATAAGGCATGTCAAAGGCAAAGATAACGTTGTGGCTGATGCTCTATCAAGATTAAATGCCATTTCCTCGCCATCTCCCATCGACTACGACGATTTGGCAAGTGAACAACAAACAGATGAAGAACTCAGACAACTCCTCAGTTTAACAACATCCTTACAACTGAAACAAATCACTCTGCCTAACACAAAGCAAGTTTTTGATGCGATTCACAACTTGTCACATCCAGGCGTTCAGAAAACTACGCAGATGCTCACAGAACGTTACATTTGGCCAAACCTTAGGAAAGATTGTCGTAAATGGTCGCAAACATGTATCAGCTGCCAAAAGAGCAAAATCCAACGGCACATGCAATCTTCAACCGCCGAGTTCGTGCTACCTGAAGGAAGATTTCAAAATGTTCATCTCGACCTAGTTGGACCTTTGCCATATTCAGATGGATGCACATATGCCCTCACCTGCATCGATCGATGGCCTGAAGTCATTTCACTCACAGACATCACCGCCGAAACAGTTGCGACAGCTTTTCTTTCTGGATGGATTTCAAGGTTCGGAATCCCCAAAGAAATTGTGACGGACCAAGGAAAGCGATTTGAATCTTCTCTTTTCAACGAACTTGCAAAACTTCTTGGTATCAAGAGACACCGGTCATCGCCTTATCATCCACAGGCAAATGGCATGATAGAGCTATTCCACCGAACTTTGAAGACAGCTATCAAATGCCACGAAACACAAGATTGGGTAGCAAAACTCCCAATCGTTTTGCTTGGCCTAAGATCATCTTTACAGGAAGACTACAAAGCAACATTAGCTGAACTTGTCTATGGTACCTCATTAAGACTTCCAAGCGATTTATTCACATCAGCTGATGCTACCTCCAGCCATGATTTCTTGAATAAAATCCGAGACACGATGCAAAATCTTCAATCAATCCTACCTGAACGCCATGGCTCTAACAAAACATTCATAGCCAAAAACCTTCAAAATTCAAGTCATGTTTTCCTTCGTAACGATGCAGTAAGAAAACCACTCCAGCAACCACTCCATACCTTGTTAAATCGAAGAAGAGCAAATATTTCACACTTAAAATAAAAGGACATCAAAAAAAATATCTCTATCGATCGTCTCAAACCAGCGTTTCTTTTAAACTAAGAAGAAGAACAAACACAAGAAAGAAATACCACTCCAAATTTGTGCTCCAATCCACCTCAAATGACAGCTCAAACCACAAAATATGGTAGACGTGTCCATATACCAGATAGATATCGTTGTCACTAGAGGGCGAGTACTATGTCTTTATCTATCTGCATAAAGCTGTGCACGCGACGAAAAAAACGTAGCGAACGTACGGACGTAGGAACGTACGTACACACGCACGCACAGACATCTTTCTAAAAATCTTTTATTTCGACTCTAGGGACCTTGAAACGTCGAGAAATGACAAAATTTTCAATTTGACAAATCGGACCCAAAAATAAAATAATAATTTATATATTATAACTTAGTTTAAGAAAAACTCAGTATTCAAACATATTTGATATTGAATTTTGTTTAAATAATCAAACTTGTTTATCATAAACAAACTTTATTGTATAAATAGTGTTTCAAAAATAAATAAAAATCAGTTCACAGGATTCTACAATGGTATGATTTTTGCTTCTACGTGGCTTTTTGTTCTCTTTGGTAAAAAGTAAAGGCATGTGTACGATAACTTTGGCGACAAGATATAATAACGGTTTTTGGTAGAGGGGCTTAATACAAGCATTTTTTACTATTTGAGGGGTGGGTCTATCTCCCCCCGTTTAGGCAGTAGGGGCAATTTAAAAAAATATGTACATTAAATGGAAAAAAAAATAATTACAAAATATCGGTAATACTTACAACTAAATATTATACCTTTTTTTAAAGCCATTTTTTGTCTATTAGCTTGTTTTTAAATCAAGTCAAAACTATGCATAGTTTTTGAAAAAAAAAAATAGTTTTAAAGTCAAAATGTGTGCAAAAAAAGTTAAAAAAACGATTAAAGTGTAATTTTTTAATACTTCAAGATTAACTTCCACTGTTTTTATTTCAGAATTTATTGCTCTTATTTGTTTTTGATCAAAAACTGAAAACTAGATGATTTTATGTCTTTCAGTTTTTGAGAAAATTGAAAATTACAAAAACAAAATATTTCAATTAACTTGTTAACTTTAACAAAAAAAAATAAACTGAAGGTAATAACTCCATGTTTGCGCCATGTTTGTAGGAAAGATGGAATGTGATTGGATTGTATTAAGTAACGTCTACCTACCAATAACATTCCTTCATTATCATCATAAACATGTCTTTATCTATCTGCATAAAGCTGTGCACGCGACGAAAAAAACGTAGCGAACGTACGGACGTACGAACGTACGTACACACGCACGCACAGACATCTTTCTAAAAATCTTTTATTTCGACTCTAGGGACCTTGAAACGTCGAGAAATGTCAAAATTTTCAATTTGACAAATCGGACCCATTACAATAACTTCCTATGGGAAGTTAATAATTTTAAGTAAATGCAGCAAACCTCTGTCGAGGAAGAGAACAATTACAAAGCCGGCTATCATAGTATTTACCGTCAAATAAATTATATCTAAATTGTATCATTATTCGAAGAGCGTACATCAATTATAGTCCGTCATTCCGTGAACGTATTTATTACATTTAATTATTGATGAAATTCTTTTTAACGACTCGAAATAATAAAAAAGAAACCTCAAATATCATGTTATAAATCAAAGCTTAAATTATGCGCTTTGTTTTGTTCTTGTTGATTTTATCAAACTTAGAAAAACCTTCCCGAATTGATGGTTTCTATAAGATATTTAATACTAAAAAATATTTCTAATAAAATATAGAATTCTGTGCGCTGCCCTGTCAAAGTTTATTAATAAACAAATTTTAAAACAGTATAAGCTAAAAGTCATCATTTTAGCTTGTAATTGTTTTTGTCATAAAACCAATTTTGAAATTTGCAACCTTGGTGATTTTAAGCCATGTATCACTGAGGCGAATACGCAATTTCTTAATTTATAGCAATGATTGTTGTTTTAAATCATACGTTTTTTTGTAGATGTTGTTGTCGTTTATTAACTTATCACATAAGCAGGAACTCCCACAGGGTCAAATAGTAAAAGGGTAAATGTTTGGATGTTGCTTATATTAAAATGTTTGCAATAAATAACGAGGTATTTTATTATTCCGTAGCGAACCTAAAATTATAGTTTCCAAATTTTGATTCAGACTGAGCCTCGTAAAAAATATTAGAAAATAACAATATGTAGTTTACTTTCATGGGCCCCAATCTTAAGTTTAAAAAATTATATTACTTAAATTTCATGTTGCCGAAAAAAAAAACCAGAATGAGAAAACGTAAAATAATAAATACAGAGTAACCAACAACTATTTTGTAACCCTCTTTCGAAGTTCAATAGCATCGATTACTTACATAGAAGATAAAGGCCTCGGTTAATAATCAAAAACTACTTTTTTAAGTTTGTAATTATTTTACATTTCATCATTTTTCCTTATTTATTCTTCTAAGGTTAATCTGTCAATAAGATGCTATATTCTTAAGGTTCTTCAAGGATATTTCCTTAGAAAACTATAACACCTTAAAAGACAGCACCGCCCTTAAACCTTTCCCACTAGTACAAAAAATACTGCACACCTCATTTACTAAAAATAAAACTTTAAATACGTACCTGATGACATTTTATTTGACATCGGATAATAGGTTTAGGGTAGTAATGATGTAAATGCATTAACTGATTGAATAAATAAAAATGGTGGTTGCAATTTGTACTCTCTTATACGCACTTAACACGTTTTAGCCACCCAACAACAAGAAGAGGGTGTTGTACTCATAGTCGTATGTGGATGGGATGATTTAGTGGATATTTATTTAATATTTGGGATTGTATCATAAATTTCATTTTATATTTATAACCTTGCAAAATTGTCATATTTACAAATGTTCACATTTTGTGCATTAGATCCTTTTAGCCACACATTTTTGCAATGTGACACAGTGATGACAATACAGAAAACATTGTATGTATTTTATTAATTAACTTAAGTAAGGATATGTTGATATGACTTCAATATGATATTTGCAGTGGATTACAGTGATTTTTTTTTGAACTTAATCTTTCACTTGAGTAACTTTAAGGCATCTTTATAGATATCACTTTACCAAACAGTATATTTATTTTTATTGTGGTTCAGACTCGCTGTCGACGTCAACTGTTAAAAAGGGGACGACATTAAAACAGGGGTTTCAAAGTCAATGCTTATTCTTACCCTCGCTAGCCTCAAAATATGCTTACATTTATATTAATCCTGCTTGGAAGAAAGGATTTACAAGTTTGCTAAGACAATATTTCATACAAATTTTTATTTCGATGATTAATGATACAATTTTATGTATAACTCATGGTTACGACTATAAAGTCGTTTTTATACTCTTGTATCTATAAAAATGTACATACGTACAATTTAAACTATGTGCATGAAACAATCTACCTATATGTTAATATTTTTATAACTTACTTTATCTTTTTTATTTGTTTGTAAATTATTAAATACAAGGTGTCTCAAAAGAAAGTTCACATTTAAATCTTTTTTTTAAAAGAAAAGTCTTAGCTTTATTGAAAAAATGTTTATATTATATTGAAGTACACTGTTTGGTAATTTATTTCTTAAACATAACATTGTCCAAATGTAAACCGTTGCGCTCTCGGCATTCATTTATGACAGCTGGGCAGGTAGTCTCCGTGATGGCTGCCATTTCATGACGGATATTTTCCTTTAATTGTGCCAGGGAAGTCGGTTTATTAGCGTAAACTTTTGATTTGACATAACCCCACAGGAAAAAATCCATAGGCGTTAAATCAGGACTCCATCTTCAAAAAAGTATAAGGGCCGACAATTTCTCGCGCCGACATCGCTGCCCATAAGGTGACTTTGGGTGAATGTAGCGGTTTCTGATATTTTTGTTTTGGGTTGGTTGCACTCCAGTAACGACAATTTTGCTTGTTTACATGCCCATTCAGGTGAAAATGGGATTCATCGGAAAACAAGATGTTGGTGAACGTTGGAAAGCGCTCAATCATCTGATTTACAAAGGCAAGCCTCTGACCAGCATCTTGAGGCTTAAGTTCTTGCACTAACTGAATTTTGTACGGGTGCAGCTTTAAATCTTTGTGTAAAATGCGGCATAATGAAGATCTGTGCACATTAAAAGCAACAGCATGCTTCCGAATCGAGAGGTTTGGACCATCTCGATTAGACTGAGTAACACTGTCCACGTTTTCGGCTGTTCTTGATGTTCTTGGCCGCCCAGATTTTGGTTTCTCCAGAGTCTCTTCAAACTTCTCAACCCATTTTGCAATGAGTCGAGTGCTAGGCGCATCATTTAAGTGACGGACATGTCGAATACTGCAGATTTTTCTACGCGCTACAGTCGCCGAATTACCGTTTTTGTAAAACTCACGTACGCACAACGCACGGTCCGCACCAGAGAAACGTTCCATAGTGACTAAATTCCCAAGAGCAAGACTACCGTGGGTTCCAGTCTTTCATTTAAAGTAAAGTTTAAAATTATTGTCTTTTTAAATTGTATGTTAAATCTGTCTTTGACTAACATTCAAAAACTAATTTAAATTTTTCTTAAATTAAAGAATTATTTTTGTCTTCTTAATTTTTGATAATATTTAATTAATTAGTATTTTGATACTAATTTTCTTTTCTAATTTAAGGAATTTTTATTTGAATCCAAACTTGTTTAAAAAAGTTTTTTTTAAACTTTACAAGTCCAAAACGCCGCACTATTTCAAAAATCACTGAAATATAAGTAAATTCATTTGTTTACCTCTTAATATATTCCGCGGTCTATTAAAACTTGTATGTAGGTATATTTTTTAAAACAAGTTTTATATAATCTTGTTATAAGATTAAAAAATTAAATCAAAAAGTAAAAAACTTGATTTAAAAAAATTTAATAGTAAATTTTTAAAAATATGTTGGCAGTAGGAAAATAATTTGGAATTTATTTAATATAAATAAATGATATATCCAAGAAGTTTTTTTTTTAAGTTAGTTAACTAATTTTAGTTACAAATGTCTCGAAAATACAAATATTTTACTGATTTTATGGGAAATAGAAAATATAAATGTAATTTAATACATTGCAAGCGAGTAATAATCACTTTAGTAAAAAAAAACATGACTTCGAAAACAGATTCGAACAAAGTGACAATAAAAGACTGAGACTGCAACCCACATTTTTTAATTGTTCATTGGTGCCGTTAAAAATATTCAAATTGTATTTTTAATGAAAATAATTTTGTTGGTAGGATTTTGATTATTTTTTAGAAAACACTGTCTTTAAATGTTACAAAATATTAACAAAAAAAGCTGATGTCAAAAATCCATTTTTACTCATTATTTTTTTTTAAAAAAGGTTATCGATTTTTGTAAAACCAATTGTCCATTGATTTTTCTTTAAAAAAATACCCAACATTAACAATACTTGGTTTTTAGTCAAAGGTAAGTTTTTTTTGTTAATACAAAATAAGCTTTATCTAGAAACTAAAAGATTTCTTCTAGTGATAGCTATTTAAAATAGATCCAGCCTAAGCTTCAAATTATGTTTTTACAAATAGTTTAAGTTAGAATATTTTTATAGTTAAATTTACAAAAATATCAAGATTCCTAGAACCCTGACAAGAAAACTTGAACAAGTTCTTATTAACTTTCCATAGGAAGTTATTGTAATGAAAATTTTGACATTTCTCGACGTTTCAAAGTCCCTAGAGTCGAAATAAAAGATTTTTAGAAAGATGTCTGTGCGTGCGTGTGTACGTACGTTCGCGACGTTTTTTTCGTCGTCCAGAACCAGAAGAGACATAGATTTCAAATTAATTTTATTATACAGATAATAAGGCAGATAGATGCAGAAAGGGCACTCAAAACAATTGCGTGGGTGGTTTTTTTACCATAGAAGTTTGAAAAAAAATGAAAATTTTGGTTAACCCTAAATATCTTACGAACCAAAAACGCTACAGACTTGAATTAAATTTTATATAATTTATTGTAACGTGATATCAAAGAAGTATATTTTTTGAAAAAAATCCATTTAAAGGTTTTTTTATAAATCAAAAAAACTGAACAAAAAAATTTGTCACCTCCAAAATTTTACGACTAAAATATGATTTCATCTCCAAAACAATTTATTGCAACGAAGAACAATGTTTTTGACATCTGATAAAATTTTGAGAAAAATCTAATTGACAGTTTTTTACAAAAAAAAAAACTCTAAAAAAAACATTACCCAAAGTTGGTAAAAATTTACTTTCGACTCAAATATCTTTTCAAAAACTGAACATATTATCTTCAAACTTATTTTATTTCACAGAAAATATGGTTTTCGATATTCAGTAATTTTTATATAAAAATCCAACAGTCCGTAAATATAAAATCTACAAAAAATAGTACGCACATTTGGTAAAAATTGATACGAGTACATATAGACAAACTTTTAAGCAAGACAAATCGACAGACGGGATGGGAAGTTATCAGTGTGGGTCGCATCCCAGAATTTATAATTGTGCGACAGTCAAAGTTTTATAGAAAATGGTCAAAAATTAGTGATAATGACTTTCATAATTCATCTCGATTTTTAAAAAAATGTCCAGTGGCTTGCTTATTACTTTTAAGGGATTCAATATAGCGTAGAGATAGGAAAGATGCACTTATGTACCTCTGAGCAGATGATATTTATTAGATATCGCAGTTAACCTGGATTTCAGTTTGGTGTAGGACAAGAAGTTGGAGTTGAACACACTACAGTCTACAAAACAATTAAGACATGGCCACCTAAATTACGGAAAGGCTCATATTTTTAAAAGAGTTCCGTCGAGTGGTTGTGAAATCGAAGAAGAAAAGGAACAATGAACAATTCCCTGCAGCTTTTGGAGCTATCGATTGTATCCATATTGCTATCTCTAAACCTTTAAGATATCCTAATAAATATATTAATCGGAATATTTTCTTCAGCAAATCTGCAAAATAAATTTTGCAACCAGTATGGTTCCCACTCTTGTCTATTGTACACTTCACAATTTTTGAAAATATTTAAATGACTTATTACCGGATGATATATTTGTATTTTGTATATTTCTTTGAAAAAAAACCTGAAGTATGTTTTTAGAACTGCTCTACAGATACAAAATTTAATTAAAATAGTCATAGCTAGTATTGATCAAATTTTAAGTTTTATTGTGGCCATTGGAGCCTAGAAAAGATGGCACCACAATTCAAAGTCAAGGGAATGACATTAATAGGACCTCACGATACAAATTGAAGCCTTATTGACCATCGGTTAGGCTCTTGTTCCATTAGCAGTAGATATAATGCTGAAGTACGGTAAAACAAGAACTTTCCTTGAGCTTATCCAGCAATGGCGGTTATGTTAGATTCAAAACTCGAAATGTTACTTTTACACGAAAGCAGTGGCGTAGCTACTGCTGTATCAGCTGTATCCATGTAACAGGGCCCCAAGATATAGGGGCCCCGAAGGATACAGAACACAAGTATAAAAAATTATAATTATAAATATTAGAATGAAAAAAAGAAACCTAGAATATGCAGGTACATAATGTATGTATCTTTTTTTTGTCGATAGAAGCTAGTAATTTCTATACGTATATTATAATATTAATAAATTATTATAATTCCAGAATTAAATAGAATTTTCGTTTGGTTGATTTGTTTTAATATTCATATATTTATTTTATTCGAGATAAAACGATTAAGTTTCGAGATTGATTTCTATTTGTTATGGTTGTTGTTTAGGTAGAATATTTGTTCTTTAAACCGTCTGGCGGTATCAGTAGTCAAATATCTACTTACTCGAACATTATTTATAATGTCAAGTTTGTAAATTTATAATGAGATTTATTTTTATATAAAATTAAAGAAATATTTTCGTTATTTGAATTCAAATCTATTTGAATTCTTTCTTGTAAAAATTATCAAATTTATCAAGCTCTTGATCACTTGCAATGCATAGTGGTGGAAGTGTAAAGAGGGGCAGGTCTGCCGAAAAATCAAGATATTAAAAATTGAATTAAAATCAAAAAATAAATAATTTTTTCGCCAATCGAAAGCAAAAATTGTCGAAATCAGTTTCCTTTAAAGATATAAATGAATTAATTGTTTAATAAAAATTGTATGAACCGGCAAGTTTACGTTGGGAACTTATTTTGTTTTCGTTTTGATTTTAGATTCTTCTGAACCACAAAACGCATTAAGAGCTCCTGAAAGAGAAGTAACTCATAATGAAGATTCTAATAAACCCAACGAATTAAATTCATCGGATAGAGGAAATTTTTGTGACAGTCTTACTTAATGTGAAGGAAAAATAATTTTTAAATTAGGCCCCTTTCAACCTGAAAGACCATTTCCAAAGAATTCGGAAGCAGCTCGATGTTTTTCAAACTTTCATTACTCATATTCAAATAATGTTAGACCATGGTTATGTTATTCTAATATCATGAACAAACCTTACCGTATCTTCTGTTGGTTTAGCAGATCGTTCAAGCATTAAAGCAAATCGTACTTGTCCGCATGGATAAACGGTGTCCTAGTTAGAACCAAATTAATAAAAATATATCGGAACATGAAGACTCTCAGCAACACATAAACTCTGCTTTAAATTATAAAATTTGGTTACAAGAATGTACTATAGTTACCCATTTAGAAAGTGAACTCAACAGCAAAATAACTTTTCGGCGAAATGTTTTGCACCGTATTATAAATGTCATAATTACTTTGATAGACCTATCAAATATTGACCAACTTTCTGTTGTTATAAGGTATATTTCTGTAGCAGACACCGATGAAAAAGTAAATAAAGATATACAAATCTGCGAGTCATTTTTAGGGTGTGTACCAATTACTGATGGTAGTGCCAAAGGGCTAAAAACAGAAGTTTTTTAAACCATAAGTGAATATGGACTTGATTTATCCAAATGCAGAGGACAAGGTTATGATGGAGCGAATGTTATGTCGGGTGTATATGGAGGATTACAAGCCCTCATAAAAGAGAACACTCCAAATGCCGACTATGTTCATTGCGGAGCAAATACATTAAATTTGTAGATTAATAATGCAGCAAAAAATATACTTGAAGTGTCAACATTTTTCGATAATTTAGAGAAAATATATACATTTTTTGGTAACAGTATGAAGCGCTGGTCTTTCCTGCACAACGACTCATTAGAAAAATATAAAATAACCCTTAAAAGGTTTGTCCCACGAGATGGTCGTGATGAAATGATGCACTATTTGGTATAAGATCTTACTATACATTGATAATGAAAACCTTACACCAAATCAATTTGACTTCAACAAAAAAAGACGAACGAAACGAATGTAAAAATGTTATAAACATTTTAGAGACTTACGACTTTATTGTGCTGATATCATTTTTCTTCTTCGCTGTTTGATATTATAAGTCCTGTTTCCAAAGATCTTCAAAATGAGAAAAATGACTTACAAATCCAAGTATTTACATCAAAATCCTTTAGACAGTCTAGAAAAAGAAAGACATCAAAAGAAATTCAGTGACTTACTTAAAATGTCCAAAGATTTAGCCAACGATTAGGTGACGCTTGTCTTTAAATAACAAAGCGCTTTTTTGAGGAGTTGGCAGAAGATCATAGAATTTCTGATCCGGAAATTTACTTCAAAGTCAATATGTACTATTCCTGCCCAAAAATTGGATACAGGGCCCCCAAAGGTATAGCTACGCCACTGCACGAAAGGATATTTACAGAAAGTAAACAGATTTGATAAACCAAAATTCGCTTGCAAATTCGAAAATGATGGTTTTAACTAAAGCTTCTAAATCAAAATATGTGAATAAACAAACGAAAGGTAGAAATATGAAGCGTAAGCTAGAATTTTCTAGGTAAAGCTTTTTTTATTCAGATTTCAAATTCAATAATTTTGATCAATACCTTCATTTATTATCGAGATATTTTACTCAAAAGTCATTGTTTACCAATTTTAAGTAGTGTTTTTTTTTGCAACTTTTTATTTATTATAAATAACTGTCAATTTGATTTTACTTAAAATATTACAAAACGTTAAAAACAATGTTTTTATAATATACAACAAATAGTTTAAATCCAATTACCTTACATGTTGCTAAGAGGTATTTAAGCCGATTAACTATTTTTTAGTTGTAGTTTCGTAGATTTTAATTTTTTGGAAGAAAATAGTCAATCGAATTTGCTTAACAACACATTTTTGTTTATTTTTTCTCATAAAATAAATTTATATTTATATATTTGGTATCATATCACCACGTACAAATAAAATTGAATTGAAGTCGCGTTATTGACTTATGAGATATTTTAGGGTGCACCAAATTTTATATTTATTTTTAAATCAATCTCTATAACTAGAAGTCCAAGATGTGAATATTTGGTTTATAGAAAAAATTTCATTGAAACATCATCTTTCGTCAAATGTAATTGTATAAAAAACTTAGCCTTATTGCAAAATAAATACTGCTTTTTAAAAACAAATTTGAGTTGGATATTTATAAATGGGTACTCGAGTATTTTAACTTAGTATTTATATTAAAGTCATAAAGTTTTTAAAAAATGTGTTTTAATAAGATTCTAAATAAGCAATTCCATTTAGTAGTTACATGAAATATGAAAATCAAAATATAAGTACTCACGAGTGGGAATACCCTTGATTTGACCTTTCGAAATCAATGGAAATAACACTTTTACACCCAAACTATCAACTTGACGACAAATTTTCCAAACTCAACCCCAAAAATACTTAGTTATAGGTAATAACTTTTTTAATCTATGTCTCTATACGACTATTATATTCCTCCCATTCACCTATTCCTCCCACATCCCTTTCACATCACATAATTGGAGCCATTTTGTATACCTACATAACTTCACCGGGATTGGTCGGTTTCGTCTGCACATCACAACATCCCTCGTTCTGGCAATAAAATTATTCCTTTTTTTGTTTGCGTCATATCTACCTTATTCTTCTCTGTACATAGAAAATGGAAGCTATATACTGTTGGTGGAAGCTGCGAAAAGTCAGCAAACCTTATAATATTCTATCTATGTACATACATATTCGTCAGGGTTCAAGGGGACCTAGAAAAGAATGGGAGATATGGACGTGGACGCCAACGACGAATCATATATTTTGGCAAGCTTATGCGACATATCGGCGCCATGCTTCCCATATTCGGTTTTTGTCCTTAACTCTTATAGATGTACACTTTATTCGGTAGTCAGGCGGGGATCTACTAGATATAGTATAGATAGTTATAAAAATGCAGATGACTGTGCAGATAAATTTTATGGGCAAGGAATATTCTGAATAGATTGTGTAGAGTTGACTAATGGCACTTTGAAAGTTTCTTTGATTTTATTTACTTATACTTTTTTTTATTTCGTTATTTTTGCTGCTTTCGTATATTTTTGGGAATGAATTTGTGAGGATAACATTTCCGGAAGGAGACAAAAACAACATAAAAACAAATTGAACTTTGAAACTCCTCAACCATGATAAGAAAAGAAACGCTCTTTTGATTTGACAAACAAAAATACATCTATAATAAATCTTGACATTAAGGAGCTCGGGCTCAGTTTATGAAAGGACATTATTGGGGGATTCAAAAATATAAATACGATCAAAGACCACAAATTTTAACTATTTAAAGTTTGAATTACGAAGATGGTAGACCATTAATGAAAGGAAACCTGAAAGGCAATATTTTTCAAAAATAAAAACGAAGAATTTTAAAAATAAAAAAAACAACAATAAAGTAAATCAAGCAAATTTCTATATCTTCTTTTAAACAAGATAGTATTGTATACAGTATACATTTACCACGAGCACTCTGTGCCTTAAGTCTTTGATGGGCAACATAATGTTGGGTGCCATTTTCGAAGCTCTCACTGAGAGCCGATCTTAATTCACCTTCTTAATGTCTTTATAGAATATTGATTCGTTTTTCACGCGGCTGAGATCTTGAAACATTTGTCTTTCAGAAGCAAAGGAGGTTAAAGAAAGCATTTTCTTTAAAAAAAAATACCATCATCTTAAATCACCTCAACGACCACAACCGGGCGCCATTTGAGATTTTAATGGTAGTGAATCTGTAAGCACACCAGAAAAAATGCCGAATCTAAGTTTTAATTTTAACTCAATACTTTTTTAATTGTAAAATTATTGTCAATGAAATAAGTTTTTGTTTTTATACTTTTAACTGTTATAGTAGTTTTCGAGAAGTAGTTTGGCTAAAAGTATAAAATTTTAATAACCTTTGTTGGGTGTTCGTGCAATAAAGAAAATTAAGATGTGATTTTTTGTATTGAAAGTCGATAATTTTTTTACACTTCAGAATTTCAGAAAGTATGAAGCTTATAGCAAGCTTCAAACTACGATCAGAGGCTTATCATAGGTGCATGTGTTAATTGTTAGTAAAAAATAATACAATTATAGCCTAACACACGCACAAAATACAATACATAATTAACATTTAACTATTACAGAACAAAATATAAAATGAGAACGTTTACGATAGTAGATCACTGGTTCTAAACAATGATTTTAATCCCACCTTATTAAAATTTGAATCCATCGATGAACAGCTTAAATGCTCATTCGACTTAAAGCTTCATTCTTTATTAGTTAGTTCTATATGGAAGTCAATATGTATGAAATCAAAAGAACGTAGGTGATGGGTTCCGCCTCGGTAATTCAAATGTACACAAGATACCAAATAAGGTGCATCAAATTCACCATTAATGAGAGATTGCATTTTAAGATGCAGAATACGATGTTCAGAGGGAGGCAGATCATAAGGATCATCCCAAGGAAGACCCTTTAGGGCAAAGTAAATGAAATTATGTTGAATTGATTCAATACGTTTTCTTGAATTTCGTAATAAGGAGTCCATACCTGCGAAGCATATTCAAGATGAGAACGAACATGGCAATTATACAAAGAAAGAGTAACATAAAGATCATTGAACTCCTTTGCCCAGCGTTTTATAAAACCATGCAAAGAACTTGGTTTGTTAACAATAAAATTAATGTGAAGTGCAAATTCTAAGCTGAAACAGAAATGAAGACCTAAATCTTTAAATGTGGAGACGCGACAGAGTTTTTGCTGTGATATACAATAGTAAAATAAGCTACTGATTAGTTTTTTAGTAAAAGCTATCGTCTGGTATTTTAAAGGGTTGAGTGAAAGGGTATTTTTCCCACACCAAAATGTGAAACTATCAATGTCGGCTTGTAAAAGAATACGATCATGTGGGGACTTTATTATTTTAAAAATCTTTATATCGTCAACAAAAATGAGTAGTTCACTTGAGCGTAGACATGACGATACATCGTTAATAGATCGGATGAACAGAAAAGGGCCAAGATGGCTTCCCTGGGGAACTCCAGATTGAGCAACCAAAGGTTCAGAATGACAATTTCAAAATATTACCTCATAGGATCTGTTTTCAAGGTATGAATAAATCCAAGCTAAGAACAATGGTGGAAAACCAAGAGCTTTAAGTTTAAATAAAATAATTCCGTGGCTAATTGGCCAAAGCTTAAGAAAATTCAGTGCATACACAGTCAACTTCATAACTTTGTTCTAAAGCTTTTGAACATATGTTTGAGAATGTAAGGAGTTTTGTAACGGTTGATCTTTTTTTCACAAAACCATGTTGCTGTTCGCAAATGAGATTCTAACTAAAAAATGAACACTTTCACAAACAGCTTGTTTAAACACTTTAGAAATGCAAGAAAGCTTTGCAATGGGCCTTTAGTTGCTTATATCCGACTTGTTACCTTTCTTGAAAATTGGTGTTAGAAATCACTTCTATCATATGCTAGGAAATTTGCCTGTTTTTTTTGTCCTTAAGACTGATCAGAGGGATTTTGATCCGTCATGTGGCTTTTGCTGCTAGATTTACTTAGCATTTGAAAAAAGCTGTGTTTTGTGATTTGTTTATAAAAATGATCGCACGTTACTTTTTTCCATATACTTGATATTCTCAGCCATCTTTTAAACAAAGACATTCTGCGGTGAATACTGTAATTGTTTCACTCATAGTTTGAAATCAAAACAATAAATTAGGTGACGCACCAGCACGTAGAAAACTATATACCTTAGTGACTTACAACTCCCAGCCATTCCTCTGTGCGAGTAATGTCAGGGATGGAGGGAACCAACAGTTTGCATGCCGAAACCGATAGACTTGTTTGATCAATTACTTTTCATGACAATCCCTCTCAAGAGGTAATAAAAAACTTTAGGTAATACTACATTGAACCACCGACCTCTCGCGTGAAGTCCAACGTTGCGGGTACTTCCAAGTAAATCTGTTCATTTGTTTTTTAGATTCACTTATTTAAAAAGTTGTTTTTAGAAAAATACAGTTTGAAGTTTTTATGCATGGTCCGACGAACTATGGGACCAAACGAGCTTGCGCGTCTCAAATTTTAAGAATGTATAGAAATCAATGCATAAAATAACCTTAATTTAAATTATTGGGTTTGATTTGAATAAGTTAAACAAAAAACTTAAAATGTCTATATAGAAGGGTTGCCAAACCACCATTTTACTATCTTTGTTTTCTTTAAAATTTAAAGAAATTTTATTGATTCAATGGATGTTTTCGTCCAATTAAATAAAATATTGTTTATTAAATTACTTACAAAAATAAAGTTATTTGTATATCTAGGGATTTTTTGATGATTTGATTTGTTTGATTCTCAAAACTAAAGATTTTTGTTAAGAGTTTTCCTTTTAAATTCAAAACGATTAAATAAAGCAACAAAAAATACATTTTATAGGTTTGCCACTTTTTTTTAGAGAACAGTGAATAGAATTAAAAATTTGTGAGCAATATAATACGAGTATTATAATAATTTAATATTGAAGGAAATGGATCTGGGAGAAAAGAGAAATTGGAATAATGTACATATGCTTTATATGGCACAGTTTAAACAATTTATTTTTCGAAAAATGTATTGAAAAATTAATTTTGGGAATAATTTTGCAAAGTTTCCAATATTCTGACGAAAAAAGAACTTCACAAATCAAGTCTCTAGGATCTTCTTAGAATACAAACAAATGCTCGCAATACATACTTTACCTCTAATCCTCTGTTTGTAACAGCAATTTAGCTTTATCAAAAAATTCTTTTTTTTTTTCTGTTCTAGTTTTCCTAGAATAAGGTATAAGAAACATCTTCGTTCGTAGCTGACGGTGAGCATTTTCTTGCATGGTGCAACCTAAATTTTCTACAGTCGATTTTGCGGTGCCTAAGCAACTTCTGAAAGCTGACCAATTGGCAAAATCACAAAGTGTTCTATGATTTTTCCGCGATGAATCAATGATTTAAAGGCGTTCGGCATTTGTGTGATACTAATTATACGTGCTTAAGTTTAATTGAGCTGTTTTAAAAATGTAATGTAATGTCCTGAAGACATTATAAAACAAAAAAGAAACTTTCCAATAATTAGTTTCTTAACATTTAAGTATAATAAAAGTTATAGGTTTCAAAGTCGAAATACAAAAATGCTCTTTTTGCTTATAGAAGAAAAATGTGAAAGTATGCGGAAATAATGCGGGTTCTTTTTCTTTTTTTAATTTAATAAAATGGTTGTAAAATGGTTAATTTGTTGAAAAAAAAACACAACTTTTCCAAAAAAGTATAATATCAAATAACTTTATTCAGAAAATTATGAAATATTTGGCTTCTTCTGAAAATAAAAAAAAAAGAGGCTGAGATGCAACCCACACTGATAACTTCCCATCCGGTCTTTCGATTTGTCTTGCTTAAAAGTTTGTCTATATGTACTCTTATCAATTTTTGCCAAATTTGCGTGCTATTTTTTGTAGATTTCAGTCGTCTAGATCGAAAACAATATTTTTGTGAAATAAAATAAGTTTGAAGACAATATTTTTAGTTTTTGAAAAGCTATTTGAGTCGAAAGTAATTTTTTACCAAGTTTTAGTATTGTTTTTTTTAGAGTTTTATTTTTTGTACAAAAAACTGTCAATTCGAATGTTCTCAAAATATGTCCTAATGTTGAAAACAATATTTCTTATAAGTAAAAATTAGTTAGGAGCCATTATATCAAATTTTTGAAAAGATATTAGTCGTTATATCTTCTCCTCCATACTCCATCTATGCGTACGGGACCAAAAATCACCCGAAGAATTTTTCTCTCGAAGCATCCTAAGACGCTCTCATCTTTCTTTGACAGGGTCCAGGCCTCAGCGCCATAAATGAGAACCGGGATGATGAGTGTTTTATAGATGGTGATTTTACATGTTCGAGAGAGGACTTTACTTCTCAATTGCCTTCTAAGTCCAAAGAAGCAGCGATTTGCAAGAGTTATTCTTCGTTTGATTTCAGCGCTGGTGTCGTTGTCTGCATTAATAGCGGTGCCTAGGTAGACAAAGTCCTTAACTACCTCAAAGTTATAGTTGTCCATGGTGACGTTTTGTCCAAGACGTCGTCGTTCAGTGTCCTTTTTTGATGACAGCATATACTTGGTCTTGCCCTCATTGACCACTAAACCCATCTTCTTCGCTTCCGTCGCAATGCTCAAAAACGCTCCACTGACATCACGCTTTGATCTTCCAATTATGTCAATATCATCTGCGTATCCGAGTAATTGGATGGATCTTTGGAAGATTGTGCCTCTAGTGTTTACGGTTGAGTTTTGCACAATTCTTTCCAGAACGATGTTGAAGAAGTCGCATGACAGTGCATCGCCTTGTCTAAAACCTTTTTTGACATCAAATGCATCGGTAAGATCTTTTCCGACCTTGATAGAGCAGCGTGCATTTTCCATCGTCATTCTGCACAAACGGATAAGTTTGACAGGGATGCCAAAACTAGACATTGCTCGGTAGAGCTCGTCCCTATAGATGCTGTCATACGCGGCTTTAAAATCGATAAAGAGATGGTGGGTATCGATTTGAAGCTCCTGGGTTTTTTCCAAGATCTGCCGTAATGTGAATATTTGGTCGATAGTGGACTTTCCTGGTCTGAAGCCACACTTATAAGGACCAATTAGGTAGTTGACGAATGGCTTCAGACGTTCACATAACACGGCAGAAAGGATCTTATACGCAATGTTAAGGAGACTGATGCCTCTGTAGTTGGCGCAGTTTAGAGGGTCTCCTTTCTTATGTATCGGGCACACTATGCTGAGATTCCACTCATCGGGCATGCTTTCTTCCGACCATATTTTGCAGATGAGTTAGTGCATGCTGTGTACCAATTTATCGCCTGCTGCTTTGAATAGTTCGGCAGCGATGCCGTCAGCTCCAGCAGCTTTGTTTGACTTAAGTTTAGATATAGCTATCTTCACTTCGTCAAGGTCGGGTAGGCGGAATTGTTGATCTGCGTCGCCGAGGTTGAGTGGTTCTATCTCCCTTACAGCGGAATTTGGTTCGTCATCGCCGTTATATAATTTGGAGAAGTGATCTTTCCATATTCTCAGCATCGACTGCGGTTCTACTACGATGTTCCCCTGATCGTCTTTACAGGCTTCGGTTCGTGGCTGGTACCCTTGGGAGATTTTTTTTACCTTTTGGTAAAATTTCCGAACCTCATTCCTGTTGTGACATCCCTCTATCTCCTCGATCGCGCGCTTCTCATGCTCCCTTTTTTTCCATCTAAGAAGCCGGTGTTCCTCTCTCCTCTTCTGCTCGTAGAGCTCGCGAGCAGCTCTAGTCCTTTTGTGCAGCGACGTTTTGTATGCCTCTTTTTTCGCTGCGTGCGCTTGCCGGCATTCGTCGTCAAACCAGGGGTTTTGCTGTGGTGGCCGTGTGAAACCTAGCACTTCAGAGGCGGCATCTCTGATGGCTGCAAGGCAATGTTGCCACTGGTTTTCAATGCTTAATGCAGGAAGCATAGGACTCCTTAGGAGGTTATTAGAGACTCGATCGGAAAAGGACATGGCAGTCTCTTGCGATTGTAGCCGTCTAACGTCGAATCTTTTCACAGTACTTCCTTGTTTTGGCTTGGATCGGGATATCCGTAGCCATACCTTGGCTACAACGAGGTAGTGGTCCGAGTCAATGTTGGCCTCTCGGAATGTTTTGGATATCCTGGATACTGGAGAAGTGTCGTGCGTCGATCGCAATGTGGTAAATCTGGTTGACGGTTGATTGATCAGGAGATTTCCATGTCCCCTTGTGTATATTAAGATGCATGAATTGCGTACTAGCTACCACAACGTCTCGCCCCACAGCGAAATCGACCAGCCTGAATCCGTTGTCGGAGGTATTGTCGTGCAGGCTGTATCTGCCCATTATGCCACCAAAGATGTCTTCTCTCCCTAGCTTGGCATTAAAATCTCCTAAGACAATTTTAATGTCATAGCCAGGGCACTGCTCATATGTCTTGTCCAAGAGCTCGAAGAATATGTCTTTGGTGTCTTCATCTTTCTCCTCTGTTGGGGCATGCGCGCATATTAGGCGTATGTTGGCGAATTTCACCTTGATGCGGATTGTCTTGATGCGCTCGCTCACACTGTTGAAACTCAAGACTTTTTGCCTGAGCATTGTTCCAACAACATATCCACACCCAAATAGACGCTGTCTTTGTTCTCGGTAGCAGTCGCCGTAGTATAGATATCGCAGTTATTTAGTTTGCGTTTCCCGGTCCATCCCATCGCATTTCTTGGATGGCTGTAATATCTGCCTTGCAGCAGTTTAGGGCTTCCGCTAATTGTTCGGCTGCACGTGGTCTGTTAAGGGACCTAACATTCCACGTACAGATCTGAAGTTCGTTGTCCTTATTCCGTTTGCGTGGGTTGTCAACAGTGAATCCGTCCGTATCCGAGGCTTGTTGGTGCTTCGAAACTAAAGGTATTTTTTACGTGGCCAGGAAGTCAACCCGACAGCACAACCCCTAACATGGAGGGCCAGATCCTTAGTATAACTCCAAGGAAGGGGAGCCGGATTAACGGCTCCTTATAGGCCTGGGCTCCGAATATGTCGAAGAAGCCCTATAAGGTGTTCACTAAGTAGTTCAACCTTACTGGAACTGTAGACGCCATTGTTGATTCCATCTAGAGAATTCATCCGCTGCCGCCTGGATAAGGAGAGGTGCCTTAGTGGTCACACCTCTCCCCCCTCTCTTGTTTGCTGCCCCCAACAACTTTCCACTGGGGATGGAACCCAATCTCCAGTTGAAGTACTAGGCACCCGATCGTCACCGCGGGGAGGTGAGAGTAGGAGTTGATAGACAGAGGTGGGTTTTGAGAAAAATCTGTGGACGCTTGTGTCCTCTTGAATGCACATGTTTACCATTTGAACATTGGTGAATTAATACAAGGGTAAAATTTATTAAAGATTTCAACTAATTGATTAATGGGGCTATGTACACCATAGTTTGATCTGCTAAAATTAGTATTCAATGGTTTCTGCAGTCTTATACTTAAACAACTAAAACTAAAGTTTAAACTACCAAGAACTGATGTATTCCAATAAAACAAAACTGCAAGTACAATCTATGATTTGTCAAATAAGGAAAATTTATAAGAGAAAAACTTTGTGAATAAGGCGGCAATGTACTCGTATGAATATCATGAAACAACGGAAGGGATCGTAGAAAATAACGCAAAAATCCTTTCTGAATGGCTTCGAGTCTTGTGACGTGTACGGCTTAGTAAGGTGACTATACTGTACAAGCATATTCCAATTTCCAGGACTGGTCTCACAAATGAAACTAAAAGTAATTTTAAAACATATGGATCACGGAAATGAAGGCCAAATCTCTTAATAAAACCCAGAACACTATTTGCTTTTTTAACTATCAAGTTGATATGTTCATTGAATGTTAGTTTAGGATCTTAGACAAGACCCAAGTCAGAAAATACACATACTCTACTTAAAGGACAAGAATCAAACATGGAACTAAAAACGATTGGAACTTTTTTGCGTTTAAAACTCATGGTTTTACATTTGTCCACATTTAAAACAAGACGATTATTATTGCACCATTCCCTGAATAATATTAAGTCTTCTATCAAGTGAAGACAGTCAGATGTAGAGTTAATTTAAAAGAAAAAATGTTAATGTCATCAGCATATATTAGGACAGACGAATTTTGTATGATCGAAACCAAGTCATTTATAAATAAAACAAATAGAATAGGACCAAGGTGACTACCCTGGGGGACACCAGAATTCACAACAAATGAACTTAAACACTCATTACTAAATTTAACACTATAACGTCTATCTTGCGAATATGAGGAGATCCAGTTTATGAAACTGTAGTTAAAACCTTGCTGTGATAGTTTTAAAGGTAATGTCTTATGACACAATTTATCAAAGGCCTTGCTGAAATCAGTAAAGATACAATCTACTTGTTCATGTTTTTCAAAACAATCTAAACAAAAGGACGTAAAATTAAGCAGCTTAGTAACAGTTGAACGCTTTTTCACAAAACCATACTGGTTATCACAGATAATTGAACTACAGTGAAAAGAAAGGACGCTACATACGATTGACTCAAATAGTTTAGGTATCACAGATAGTTTAGCAATAGGTCGGTAGTTTATTATTTCGTTTTTAGGGCCTTCTTTGTGTACTAGTCGTGTTGAAAAGAACACATTACGGGTGTGATAAATATGCAGCACATTTCTTTAAAAAGGATGATGGTACACCGTCGGGAACAGGACTAAAACATTCGTCAAGTTGTAGGATACTATTAGTTTCTTCACTTATAACCAAATCGATAGAATTTAAGTAGGGGAAATTTATAACAGCGGTAGATGTGTTAGGAAAATTAATAGTATTATAATCTACAAAAGCATCTTTGAAGTAGTTTGCAAACATATTCGTAATTATTCTCGGCTCATTACTATTTGATGTCGAATCAGTCATTAAGTTAGGGTACCTACATTATTTCTTCTTAGAAATGTTTTATTTAGATTTTTATTTTTTCTCAAAATTTCACTGGACGTCTAAAACAATTTTTTTATAAAATACAATTAATTTGAAGCCAATATCTTAATTTTATGTTTTTTTGTTGAGTTTTTATTTTTTGTAAAAAAAACTGTCGAACCGATTTTTTTAAAAATGTCATCAGATGTCAAAAACGTTATTCTTCGTAGCATACAATTATTTTGGAGATAAAATAATTTTTTGTTTGTAAAATATTCGAGGTGCTAAATATTTTGTTTTCACTTGTTTTGATTTATACAAAACCGTTAATTGGATTTTTGTTTAAATATACTTGTTTGGTATTAATTCGAAATATAAAATATAAAATTGAATTCAAATTGCTAGCGTTATTGTTTTGTTGTAACCAAAATGTTCGCCTTTTTAAATTGCTATGGTTAAACAAACACCCACTCAATTTTTTGAGAGTCCTTTCTTAAAAGTCTGATAGTTCTGGAGCTATGGACGATGAAAAAATCTTCCCGTACGTACGGACGTGCAAACGTACGTACAGACGCACGCACAGAAATCTCTCTAAAAATCTTTAATTTAGACTCTAGAGACCTTGAAACGTCGAGAAATGTTAGAATTTGTATAATAACTTCCTATGAGAAGTTAAAAACTAACTTATATTATCACTTAACATATTCAAACACTTGTGTAAACATATCAAAGTCATATCAAAGTTAATATGAATTACTCTGAATTTAAATTTAACTAAAACGATGCCGCTATTTGATTATTATTTTAAATTGCTAAAATTATCAATTTCTTAGTTATACATACTTGTTTCAATTTCTGATCATTGAAACGTCCTTGCCCATGATAAAATAATATCTATTCAATAACCATTATTTTTCTACAGCTTTACTGTCAAAATACTGGAAACAAATACGAAAACAAAAACAAACTGGTACAATGGGTCGTATGCGTGCTTTTTTGAATGAACTGATCAAGACGTTGTTTTATTTAACTATTAATGCTGAAAAGGTCTGGGCACTTATTATGAAATACGAAACAAACGGCAGAAAAAACGAAACCCAGAAAACGAAACTCATGGCGTAGAGCGATTATAAGAAACGAAAATGGAATCAAGAAAATGTTGCCAGCCAACTAACTTTAAACCTGTGTATGTGAATGTTAGAAATGTTTTAAGTTTAAATTTGATTTGCATTCGGTTCGGTAAAATGTTTTTCATTGCGATTACTTTCTTGAAAGCAAAGATGAATCTGATTCCAAAGCAGAAATGCGTGTAACAAGGGCACTCTTAAGAGATTTTTTGCTTTTTTCTCTCTAGACGGCGCGGCGGCGGGTTACCTTCTGAATTGCTTGGTTTTGGTTCACTATTCTCAATGTTTTCAAAATGTGGTTGAGGGTCTTCAATTAAAGTAATTAAGTAATCCTGATTATCAACATCTTCCATCAATACATTAACACTGGTGCTGCTACCGGCCGTCACTTCAATGTTTGGGCTATTTCCATTCGGATCACCAAATTGCTTGCCAAGGATCGAAATTACAGTTTTTTCGTTTTCTGCTTGTTAGGCACGCCCCCTGTAACGCTGAGATGGACCAAATAGTCTCGCATTTTTCTCTTCAGATTATATCTTTCCACACGTTTTTCCAACCCTCTGTTGTTTTTTCTGGAGGACCACACGCGTTTAATTTGGCAGCTAAGTTATTCCAAAGATTTTTGGCTTTGGATTTAGCTTGGCTTGTCGGCAAATAATTTTTAGCAACATTTGGATTACTTTCCATGAAAGCTACCATCAAGTCTATTTGTTTAGCATTCGTTGTAGACCTAAATATTGGAAATATCTTATTTTTATGTACCATGATATTTATTATTTAACTTACATTTTTTCTCCCTCATCAAAATGAAAACCAAACCAAAAAAAACAACCCAAAACACAATAATGTTTGACACTTAACAGTAACCCGCCAAAACAAAAGCTGAACGAGTGCTTGAAGGCACTCGTAAATAAAAATACGGGCATATCTTTAGTAATTACGAACATACTGACTTTATCTTGTATTGAGTTTCAAAACCATATTGACCTCATTTATTTTCAATACCTCTGTTAAAATAATCTTTTATTAATTGCAAATTTATTTAAATTATTCGGAAAACTTTGGTTTGGTGGAATTACTCACAATTAAGACATCTTCCTTTAAATACCGGATTTTCACTTAATGTCTGAGCGAGAAGCTTTTACTCTACTCATATTCATACTCATATATTTATTCGCATAGATTTATACAATAAGATACAATATCTTCTAAGGCAGTATAAACTTAATTATTTAATTTATATGATGTGTTGTAAGTTACAACAAAAAAAAATAAAGCTAACAAAATTAATTCAAACAAAGAAAATTATAATTATTAAAGAAAAGTTAAAATAATACTTAATTATATAGAAATAAAATTAATTTAAATGACTTAAATTGAGTAGGTAGGTAATGAGAGAGAAAAAGGATATAAGTTATTGAAAGAGAAAAAAAAAGAAGAAAAAGAAAATCATCACTATGTTAATGTCTCCAAGTACTCCTTGAGTTTAATCCCGAACAACTCAGTACTGCATATCATCCTTATTGATCGCGGAAGAGAATTCCACAGACGTATCTCATTTATAAAAAACTGGCGCTCAGATATTAAGAACGCGTAACGTAAAGGCCGAATATTTAAAGTTCTAAGAGAATGCGAATGACATATCTTATTATGAAGGTAAGGTGGTTAATGAGTTTGCAAAACATTGTGTAGCAGTGTTAACGTTCTAAGCTTAAAAAGATTTTCAAGAGTAACGCCATATATTGATTTGGAAAATTGAGAAACGTGATCATACTTTCTTAAACCGAAGATATACCTACATAGCTTAGCTATGCTGTTATATGCAACATTAAGCTTACGCTTGTGCTCATAATCACAATTATTGAAAATTTCACAGCCGTAGAGCTGTCTACCATTTGATGTTCATTCAAGAGGACACAAGTGTCCACAGGTTTTTCTCAAAACCCACCTATGTCTATCAACTCCTACTCTCACCTCCCCGCGGTGACGATCGGGTGCCTAGTACCTCAACTGGAGATTGGGTTCCAACCCCAGTGGAAAGTTGTTGGGGGCAGCAAACGAGAGAGGGGGGAGAGGTGTTTCCACTAAGGCACCTCTCCTTATCCAGGCGGCAGCGGACGAATTCTCGAGATAGAACCAACGGTGGCGCCTACAGTTCCAGTAAGGTTGAACTACTTAGTGAACACCTTATAGGGCTTCTTCGACATATTCGGAGCCCAGGCCTATAAGGAGCGGTTCATCCGACTCCCCTTCCTTGGAGTTATACTAAGGATCTGGCCCTCCAGGTTGGGGGTTGTGCTGTCGGGGTGACTGGCCACGTAAAAACATCATAGTTTCGAAGCAACAACAAGCCTCGAATACGGACGGATTCACTGTTGACAACCCACGCAAACGAAATAAGGACAACGAACTTCGGATATGTACGTGGAATGTTAGGTCCCTTAATAGACCACGTGCAGCCGAACAATTAGCGGAAGCCCTAAACTGCTGCAAGGCAGATATTACAGCCATCCAAGAATTGCGATGGGATGGACCGGGCAAACGCAACCTAAAAGACTGCGATATCTACTACGGCAACTGCTACCGAGAACAAAGACAGCGTCTATTTGGGTGTGGATTTGTTGTTGGAACTAGGCTCAGGCAAAAAGTCTTGAGTTTCAACAGTGTGAGCGAGCGCATCACGACAATCCGCATCAAGGCTAAATTCGCCAACATAAGCCTAATATGCGCGCATGCCCCAACAGAGGAGAAAGATGAAGACACCAAAGATATATTCTTCGAGCTCTTGGACAAGACATATGAGCAGTGCCCTGGCTATGACATTAAAATTGTCTTAGGAGATTTTAATGCCAAGCTAGGAAGAGAAGACATCTTTGGTGGCATAATCGGTAGATACAGCCTGCACGACACTACCTCCGACAACGGATTCAGGCTGGTCAATTTCGCTGCGGGGCGAGACGTTCTGGTAGCTAGTACGCAGTTCACGCATCTTAATATCCACAAGGGGACATGGAAATCTCCTGATCAATCAACCGTCAACCAGATTGACCACATTGCGATCGACGCACGACACTTCTCCAGTATCCAGGATATCCGAACATACCGAGAGGCCAACATTGACTCGGACCACTACCTCGTTGTAGCCAAGGTACGGCTACGGATATCCCGATCCAAGCCAAAACAAGGAAGTACTGTGAGAAGATTCGACGTTAGACGGCTACAATCGCAAGAGACTGCCATGTTCTTTTCCGATCGAGTCTCTAATAACCTCCTAAGGAGTCCTATGCTTCCTGCATTAAGCCATCAGAGATGCCGCCTCTGAAGTGCTAGGTTTCACACGGCCACCACAGCGAAACCCCTGGTTTGACGACGAATGCCGGCAAGCTCACGCAGCGAAACAAGAGGCATACAAAACGGCGCTGCACAAAAGGACTAGAGCTGCTCGCGAGCTCTACGAGCAGAAGAGAAGAGAGGAACACCGGCTTCTTAGACGGAAAAAAAGAGAGCATGAGAAGCGCGCGATCGAGGAGATAGAGGGATGTCACAACAGGAATGAGGTTCGTAAATTTTACCAAAAGGGGACCAGCCACGAACCGAAGCCTGTAAAGACGATCAAGGGAACATCGTAGTAGAACCACAGTCGATGCTGAGAATATGGAAAGATCACTTTTCCAAATTATATAACGGCGACGACGAACCGAATTCCGCTGTAAGGGAGATAGAACCACTCAACCTCGGCGACGCAGATCAACAATTCCGCCTACCCGACCTTGACGAAGTGAAGATAGCTATATCTAAACTTAAGTCAAACAAAGCTGCTGGAGCTGACGGCATCACCGCCGAACTATTCAAAGGAGCAGGCGATGACTTGGTAGGGAGCATGCACCAACTCATCTGCAAAATATGGTCGGAAGAAAGCATGCCCGATGAGTGGAATCTCAGCATAGTGTGCCCGATGAGTGGAATCTCAGCATAGTGTGCCCGATACATAAGAAAGGAGACCCTCTAAACTGCGCCAACTACAGAGGCATCAGTCTCCTTAACATTGCGTATAAGATCCTTTCTGCCGTGTTATGTGAACGTCTGAAGCCATTCGTCAACTACCTAATTGGTCCTTATAAGTGTGGCTTCAGACCAGGAAAGTCCACTATCGACCAAATATTCACATTACGGCAGATCTTGGAAAAAATCCAGGAGCTTCAAATCGATACCCACCATCTCTTTATCGATTTTAAAGCCGCGTATGACATCTATAGGGAAGAGCTCTACCGAGCAATGTCTAGTTTTGGCATCCCTGTCAAACTTATCCGTTTGTGCAGAATGACGATGGAGAATGCACGCTGCTCTATCAAGGTCGGAAAAGATCTTACCGTGATGTCAGTGGAGCGTTTTTGAGCATTGCGACGGAAGCGAAGAAGATGGGTTTAGTGGTCAATGAGGGCAAGACCAAGTATATGCTGTCATCAAAAAAGGACACTGAACGACGACGTCTTGGACAAAACGTCACCATGGACAACTATAACTTTGAGGTAGTTAAGGGCTTTGTCTACCTAGGCACCGCTATTAATGCAGACAACGACACCAGCGCTGAAATCAAACGAAGAATAACTCTTGCAAATCGCTGCTTCTTTGGACTTAGAAGGCAATTAAGCAGTAAAGTCCTCTCTCGAGCATGTAAAATCACCATCTATAAGACACTTATCATCCCGGTTCTCATTTATGGCGCTGAGGCCTGGACCCTGTCAAGGAAAGATGAGAGCGTCTTAGGATGCTTCGAGAGAAAAATTCTTCGGGTGATTTTTGGTCCCGTACGCATAGATGGAGAATGGAGGAGAAGATATAACGACGAACTGTACGGGCTGTACAGCGACACTGACCTAGGTCATGTAGAGCGGATGGACATCAACGCTCCAGCCCGGAAGGTCTTCGAATCCAATCCCGAGGGACGGCGCAGTAGAGGAAGACCGCGACTCAGGTGGCGCAGCCAGGTGGGAGAGGACCTCAACCAACTTGGCGTGCGAAACTGGAGACAGCTAGCTAGGGACCGAGCTGGCTGGAGACGCTTGTTGGTTGAGGCCCAGGTCCGCCCCGGACTGTAGCGCCACCTTAAGTAAGTGAAACTTTGTACAGATGGCTGACAAAAAATATATCTACTGCAACACTAATAATCGGGTTATTTTCGAAATTTGAAATTTGTTTGTAACAATTACTTGTTTTCTATTAAACTTTTTGCATTTACATCATGTTAGTAAAGCTATAATTCATATCTTGCGTTCCAAATCATACCGACACATTTAGTTTACAAAACAGAACTCACTGTGCCGGATCATCATCAACACTTTTTATTTTTAAAATTATTCGTTTGCAATAAGCATTGCGTTGTTTAAAAAAAGTCTAGTCTAGTCAATAAAACAAAGTTTATGTGTTTTTTAAAAAGATTTTTTTTTATGTTGAGTAACAAAAGAATTTTTTTTTATAAATTAAAGTAGAAAAATTATTATTTAAAAAGATCAGGAATTGTTTTTAAACCTTCAAATTCACAATATAATTATTATTTTCTTATGTCAAAAAAAGAAAATAAAAGAAACACAATAGAAAACAGACACTTTCGGTTTCTAATTTAAAAAAAAATTAATGATTTAAATCACATAACAATTCGGCTTTTCTTTTGATAGAGCTAATTACAATTATTTTTGTTTAACAAAAAAAGAACTAGCTGCAAGTAAATAAAAATAAGACAACTAGCAATATTTGTAGAGTTTTGTGTACACGTACATCTACAACAACTTAATGAATGATGAAGATTCTTGTTCTTTTGTTTTTTTTTTTGTTTTATTTAAATTTTTCTGTTTTTATTCTTTTTGCTTAAAGTTTATTTATATGGAATGACGAGATGTACTGCACACATTTACAGTTCTTTCAAATTAACGAGTTGACTAATATTTTTTTACTTCTATTTCCTCTGTACTAAACTTGACCTATATTTAAAAGATTTTCGGATACAAGCCTCCAAATTTAGGATCTTTTATCTTCTTCCCGTTTACGTTTACGTTTTGATTTGAGATGTGTATAAAAAAAGTTGAAAACTTGAATATTTTTTTTTTGTTTGAAAAGATCCCCAATATTCGATTTGGCTTAGTAGAATTTTTTCGCCTGAGCTTCAGACCGGCTTCTAAAAGAAATGTATGCATTATGTTTTTGGTTCGAAATATAGAATAATATTTGTATAGTGCATACCTGTAAACATTGTACAGAAGCACCAAAAGAAGCTGGACAGCTGTCACGGAAAGGAATAGTGTTATGCCAACACAATTGCCAGAGGGACACGATGCAAGTGGCGATGCATTTGGTGAATTAAGTCTTTAAAAAATATATCGAAAAAACTTTAATATTTGAAAATAAAAATAACAAAAAAACCAAAACACTCACTTTTGACCAACGACTGTCATGCCTTGTTTAACTTGATTGAGACCGTCACGCATTTCTACAACTAACGCCTGGACGTCATAGCCTGAAGCACTCTGAATCGAAGCAGTTGGCGCTTTTGCTTGATTGTTGATAATCGTATCTGAACGAGTGTTAATCTCTCCAACCAGAGTCCTTATCTCTCGAATAGTGTTGATAAGCATATTTTGGTTATTCAACATCATATCTACATCAATTCGGCTAATTGAACCAACAGAGGCTGTTCCCTGAATTGCTGGAGGTTGTTGTCCAGCGACTGGAGCTGCCTGCTGAGCACCACCCAATCCACGAGACACCAAGGACAGGGTATTTTCTTGCCTTCCAATTACTTCATCCATTTTACGAGAGAGCTCTCGCAGTGTCTCGCCGATTTGACTTTGTCCTTGCCAAATCTGTCTCAATTCTCGTTGATTATCCGATTCATAGAATTCTTCCCATTCTTCGTCATGTTTTGCCTGCAAGTGATAAAAAAAACACCAATTTGTTGTTACTCAACACAAAGCAAATTGCCGAAGACGCAATGATTCCAGAAGCGTCTCGTTGTGTCTTTGAACGTATGCATGACACAAAGAATCTCATATACCTCTAATATCGAATTAATTGATGATATTTGAAATAAAACTATGCCAATCATTTTTATTGATATTCTGCAAGTTGTTTCAACACAAGTGCATTTTAGTTTTCAGGGTTTTTCGGATAAATCGAGGTTGAAAATCCATTGTAAGTTAAGTATTGCTTCTAAATCGATAAGTTATTTCCAAATTGTTTGTATTTGTTCAGCAGGTACTTTATGTTGAAACAGTCTTTATGACGCTCGTAAAACTCGTCACAGATTGACAGCTTATACTATGAAGTGCTTTTTGGTGACTAAGAACAAATACAAATTTCTGTATTCAAGTGGAATTTGAATACAAAAACTACGTTTCTTACATAATTGTACTTCAAATTTAAATGAATCTGATAAGGAATTCAAAAAAAAAAAGAATATCCGAACAGAATGAAGAGAATAACGCAAACGTTTTATTCTATACATGACCCCAAAATGATCTCACATGTGACAAATATAATTGAAAGTCAAGCCTAATGTTATTATTTGTTATTACGCTATCAATGATATTTGAATTTGTGTTGAGTAACCCCCCATAAAGCAGAAATTAAATAGAACTAACCTAAATTACTCACCTCATTAGGATGATCTTTGCGGTAGTCCTCCTTCTGTTTGTCTAGTTTGTCTTGGTACTCTTTGAATTCCTGCGTCAGTTTTTCAGAATTCTCAGGTGTGCCCGCTGGTTGGGTGAACTGACCAGGAGCATGCAGAGATGTTGTAAGGAAATGGAAGACATCATGATCATCAGCGAGACCACCAGTTGCCGCAGACACACCAAAGTATCCATTCTTTGGAAGGTACACACCATCTGCGCGCAAACACATCTCATAGTCTTCGTTATTGTTGGTCATTCCGTTGTGGAACAGCACGGTCAAGACGTTATTGTAATACTCAATGCGAGCACGGGTGGGGAAAGGCTTGTTCCTGAAGTCTCGAAGACATCCTGAGAGAAGCTGCGTCGTGGCATCATTTTGGTGATCGAATTGTTTTGTTCCATCATTCACCACAGCCATGATGTATGGGTTATTGTGTTTGTTGTCGTTATCGAACGAATCGAAGAATAAACCAAGACCATTCCATTGATCCGACGAACCAAAGACCTGTCCATTGTAGTCACCTTTCTCTTGCGTGTACCAGAAAGCCAAACCATCGGCACCAATTCGACCTCGACCTGTTACCCGGAACACGATTTCAACATCCCACCAGTCAAAGTTAGTCTTCGATTTCGTCCAAATAGCACCCTTCTGGGAGCGCAGCGATGGAGCCACACGAACACTCTCCGCACTTGCTATAGCATCTGTAAATTTTCAATTAAATTTAAGATTTCCATTAATACCCAAATTACGTTGGCTTCTTTTATTTTTCATTTATAAATACAAAAAAAAAATCGTACGCGTGTCAATATTTTCGACATGTAACAATTTTTTAATTGCATTCCTTTCACTCTCGTTTTAAATGACTGTTGTTGAAAAGAGATATAGAATCCTCTGACGTGGTTGTTACTATACTTACTTCCACCGTACTCCCAGAATGGAACTGTGCCATCTCTTTGCGCTAAATATGGTGGCTTGAATGAATATTTGTATTCAAAACGTCTATGTACACCGATAGTTGGATTATTTAGGTTTCCCAGGACATTTTTTAGTGATAATATTAATAAAATTGTAGAAAATAATAAAATACAAGAGGAGCGCAACGTCAAACCGGTGACAGCCATTTTTGACACTTGACAGCAAATTTATGTAATTTGCCCGAAGTTAGTTGAGGTTGTTTAAAAAAATGAATTAAGTTCATTTAGTTATGACTCGAACCTGAAATTCATTGTTTTCGAATAGAGACCAGCGGTACCTAGTGTTGGTATACAAAAGTAACATATGTAACAGTTTTTTAATTGTAAAATTAATTAACGGTCGAAATTAGTATTAAGTAACGAACGACGAATGAATTACAAAACGTTTGGAGACATATTTAAATACAAATTCTTAACAAAAATATAGCAGTATAGTTTCTATTTGATTTATGATGCATGCTTTTACTTTTCAATATCATATATTAATAAATTTAAGAAAAAACATTTACTCGTCGCGAAAAAAATTGTAGTTGATAAAAACTTTCAAACTTTATTCGCGTTTCACATTAACCGCACTCGCAATCGTTTGTTTTAAAACAAAACACAATAATGATAAACACAATTGTCAAAGTCAAACTTCATTAGTGATGAATTAAAAACTCTCTATAAAAGAAATGTCAAAATCGACGAATATTCGGTTATTCATTGGTTATTGTTCGTGCTCATGTGAATAGTGCTTTAATCTTTGAATAACATACTTTTTGAGTGCTTTTTATTTTTTTTATGACAATAATAATTTATTCTGAAAAAGTTCATAATTTAAGATAAGCAAAATAAATTTTAATGTTATCCATGAAACAGCGGAAAACATGATATTTGATAAACCAAATTAATTAATTTATTTCTGCTAAAACGAACTGTTTGATGTATTTAGAATGGTAAATATGATATATTTCGAAAAGTACTTACTTAAGAGTGCCGTTTCTCGTGGTAATTTAAACAGGAAAAAAAACATTACATTGTGTAAAATTTTCTTAAAACTGGTTTTGTGCTTATTTTATAATAACTTCAGTCTTTTTCTACAAAACAACTAGCAACACCTAATCACGTAAAATTGTATGATTTCATACAAACCATCAATAGCACTTAGGTTGATAGATGTTATCGAAAAAGTGTGGTTAGTAATTTTTATAAAGTTTATTAACCTGCAAAATAGTTTTTTTAAATGAAACCTTTTAAGGCTCATCTTTCTATTCTTTGAAAACGATAGAGCTTTTTCTCTTATGAAAACTGTCATTTTGACAGGTCCAAAGTTCTTCAAACTAATCACAAATAGTAAGGGTTTCCGAATACCTTTTTGTTAGTGTTTTATGTGTAAAATAGCATCTAATTCAAAACGGGAGCAGGTTGAAATACTGTATTTTAAAATACTATATGGTCAAAATTCTGTGTGATAATGTACGATACGGTATGGTTAGTATTCTCTATTTCAAAATACTGTATCTTAAAATGCTGTATTGTCAAAATACTGTCTTTCATAACACTGTATAGTACTGAAATTTTTGACAGATCAATTGTTTGGTGCAATCGTTGATTATGATAGGAACAATTCATGTACAAATGTGAGAGAGATACAAATAACTAAGAAGAGGAAAATGAGAAAGAAAAAATAAGAAGAAGATACCATATATGTTGTTGTTATTTCAAAGACTTATGAATTATTATAGGTACTTATGTTGTTGTTATGCTAATGGAAAATTATATTGATGTTTTCTTAAAAAAAAGTATTCTGCGGCCTAATTATGGGATTCACGTCGAATCGCTTTTCTAACGAGTTTGCCATTTTTCAATTATTGCTTTCGCTTTCGCCTTCTTCATTTTGCATTCGACCAATTAACGAATTCGAAGGCGGATTGGAAATGGCATAATGTTTGTTGGCGAGTTGATTCACAGGCGACTCACTGTTCGATTTCGAGGATTCTTTCTTGATTGTAATTATAAAAAAATGTGATCTAGCTTTATTTTAATTTTCTTATAATTTATCCACAGTCCATATTAAAATATAAAATTTTAAAATTCATTTAAGGAACGATAAAAACAAGCAAACAAATCGACCTACATTTTTGGCTCTCGTCGAGTTTACAAAGAAAAATAAGGGCATTGCAACGGGAGCACTTATCGGTCCTGAATATCGGGCTTAAACAAGTTTAATTAAAATTAAATATTGTTCATCGAAAAAATCTCCGCAAATTTCACAAATTTAATTAACACAAAACAAAATTTGTGGAAAGCTGTCAAACCAAAAATGTGAAATCACTGGAATATTGGAAGAAAAAGTCAAACCAAAAGTGACATATCACTGGAATATAGGAAGATCTATTTTGGCTTCGCCGCGAATTCATTAATAAGGAAATACGACGCTAGTTGAATTGAAAACGATCCACCGGGAAACTCATAATCAAGCCACTTTCTTTAAAAATGCTTAAAAATGCGCACTTTTTTACATTAACAAAACGATATTTATTTTTTAGCCTTATTAACAGTATTTTGAAATACAGAATTTTGAGATTCAGTATTTTGATCATACAGTAAATTGTACCTAAAGTATTTTGAAATAGATTATTTTGAGATACAGTATTATAATCCATACAGTATTTCGTCCCCAACCCATCCAAAACAGCTGGGCTTCTTCGAAAATGTGGGTATCTAAAAGAACAGCTGATTCAACATATGGTTGAATTTGATGAAACTAAAAGGCGGTTTATAAATTATTAAAATCACCCCAAAAAATGTTATTTTACAATAATTTTAGAACTCGAAATCAAAATATTTGTCTGCTTTTTATAAAGAGCTGAAAATTATTTTTATTTGTTTTCAAGTTATTTCCATTTAGCTATCCAAATGGTTCAATGACATTTCTAAGAAACCACATATTCCAGGATAGCCTATCAAACATGAGATTGGGCAGGTTCAGGCAACATAAGGGACTTCATTTGCAGTCAACTTCATTCTTTGAACGTAAATTTTGACCAAAGCAAATAGTTAGTTTTTCAAGTTGCATGAATTTCAAATACGCAAACCTTTACTTTAAGTTCATAGTACAAAAAGTACCAAATAAATTATTGTCTAAGCTACAAGTCCATCACGATTTGTATTTTATATTGTAAAGAAATATTCCTTATTTCTTTTCCAAATTGTCAAGGAAATCTTTTACACAAAAATATTAAATGAAGTTAAATAAATCATAGAGTAATAAAGTTCAGCTTTCAGTTTAATGAAAAGACGTGATCAACTGTCATTTTGATAGAAATAGACTTGACTTAAAAGGTAGGAAGATTTTTCTTGCCTAACTTTCCAGTCAACTTTCCATTAAAGTTGCCTTAATTGGAAGGTAATTTTTTGGCAGCTGGCCAATCAGATACTAGAAACTTGCCTAACTTTCAAGTCCCTTATATCGTTTGAACCTGCCCATTAAACGCAGACATTTAGGTACAACTGTTTGAAATTTTTGGTAGATAAATCTACTAATATCATAATTTAACAAAACATGTTTTTGAATCACAAAATAAATAACGAAATCAAAATTTAAGATACTCCTAGCTTGCATGAGAATTTAAATGAAAATTGATTAGATGAAACATAAACCAAGTGTTTTTTAAACAAAAGGATGAAATTATTATTTCCAATGCCAAAAGAAAAACAATTTTTTGTTTGTAAACAAAACATTCACACTTTCCATTCAGCTCACGAACTGAGTTGTAATCTGTTACAAATTTAATAACAATTATTTGAAAGCATTCGCCTTATATTTTTATAATTTAAAAAATCTAAACGATGCTTAAATCAAATTATATCGAAATAAAAGCGAATACCTTAAAGTTCCATAACATCACAACTGTATATGCTTGATTCCTATAAACATGTACCTTCTTGATATGAATATGATTGATGTTTAGTCTAATTACTCCATATGTGTCTGAAAATAAAGTTTAGGCCCTTATTTATGAATAGCGAATCGAACGTTCGACTTAAAGTGAACATTTATGGAATTACTTATTTCACGAGTTCCATTTCACTTTAAAAACCAAATCTTTAAAAAAAAGAAATGTTGCTCTATTTAAACGTTGATGATTTGTATCTTACTTTCACCACATATTGGATATTTAAAACTTTCGCTTTGAGACGAATATTTGATTCGCTATTCTTAATAAGGGCCTTAATTTTAACTGTAAACTAATTCAAACATACCTGCCATTTACATAAGTCCATTTATTTACTTTTTTTTAAAGGTTTTTTATAAAATTCTTATTTATAATTTTCTAAGAGACTGACTGGCTATGCATAAAATAAAACTTTTATTTTAGATAATCACATTTCTTAGTTAATACATACATTATACATAGTTTATAGACAATAGTTATTAAATTAAGAAAATACTTGTTCTTTTAAAAAGTACAAATTGTATCTAGTTTAACTAGTGAGGGAGGACCTACGTTTATTATATTATTACTTTGTTTTGTTTTTCTTTTTTTCTTCAAAAATTACATCAAGATTATTTTATTTTATAATTTAATATTCGTTTTGGTTATAATTTATTTTCATGGAAGAGAGTTTTGCTGAATATCTAAAAAACTAATTTGTGAAGAAATTAATAAATCTATTGCTGAAAATCATTATAAAATAAAAACACATCTAATTAAAAAAAAATACATCTTTATTTCATCCAAAAGTTTCTAGATCACTAAATAAATCTACTTAAAAGTGAAAAATAAAAATTCTTTCAAAACACATTGAAAAAAGCTGCCTGTTAAAATAACAATTAAATTAAGAAAATTACACTTTCTTTCTTGAGAAAAAGAAATTAACAATAATTATTTGTACAATTAAGCAGTATATTTTATTTAGGATCTATACGAACAGTGCTCTGACGACATGTTTACAAGATTATGGAAACAAGTGATATACAAACACGATTGATTTAACTTAACTAAATAAATTTACCGAATTATTATTCTTCGAAAGCATTTCCTTTGTTTTTGATTTATTTAAACTTTTTTGACACCAAAAAGATTTAAATTTCCATTTTTTAAATTCAAATAATTCGAAAATCAAACTTGTGTCGCAAAAGAATAGTTAACATAGTTTCTAAGAGCACTGGACGTATATTTCCTCATTTAGTAACTTTGAGAATAAACACTAGATAAAAATGCAATATTACAGAAATATTAAACTTAAATAAAAACAAATGTTAATGTAAAATTTATAATGTTGAGAATTTTTTAAGTATACATTCCTTCAATGAATTGCCATCAGTACGTGCAGATATTTGTTACAATTGAAAAATCGTTAAGTACTTTTCAGTAAGTTTGGTTTCAATGCTGAGTACTCTCATAAAATGGTTAGGAATTATATACGGTTATTTTTTGGGATTGATAGGCAGTATACATTATTCCTT
The DNA here is from genome assembly GCF_945859685.1 of Eupeodes corollae. Classification (NCBI taxonomy): domain Eukaryota; kingdom Metazoa; phylum Arthropoda; class Insecta; order Diptera; family Syrphidae; genus Eupeodes; species Eupeodes corollae. The sequence goes on from NC_079148.1 coordinate 116,210,635, forward strand.
ACTTAACAAAAAATGACATCATATAATTTATAAAAAAGAGAGTATGTTTTTTTTTGTTTTGCTTTTTACAGATAAATATTCATGTAGCGAAAATATAAACTTATAACTAAGTTATTTGTGTTTATTTTTTTTTTATGGTGAGTTTTACTTTCATTTTATTTTCTTATATTCTATAGTATTAAGTTAAGTAAACAATACAAATGCATACACAAGCATTCAGTATTCATCTGTGGCATTTATGTTGACTGTGCATTTCTCTCATGTATAATTGATTTTTGTTTTCAATGACTATGCCCGCCGCTCCACTCACCGGGACTAGGTGAAAAAATTGTCATAAGACGACTTTCGTTCACTGCAATTAGAAGCATCAAAAGAACTCCTGTCGACATTCCAAATATTTGCAAAGCAAATTGTTCCAACGATTTATGAGCTGCTGATAGTTCTGGCATCTGATAAAATAAAATATACGTATGTTGTAAATTATTTGAAAATTGAGTATTTTAAAACATTTTCTTACCATATCTACCAATGCGATGTAAATGAAAAGGCCAGCGGCGGCAGCGAACATCCACTGAGCAGCTTCTTGTGACTGACCAAACAATATTCCGAATATCATACCAATGAAACTAAGTATGCCCGTAAGAAGATTATAATAGACGGCGGATTTGACTGACATTCCAGCTTTTATCAATATGGCAAAGTCTCCTAGTTCGTGAGGCAACTCATGACAGAATACTGCCAAGGAAGTTGAACAACCTCCGGCGATGTTATCAGCAAATGCCGCACCTGTTAAAAGATTTCAAAGGGGTTATCATTTATTGATTATAAAAACATATTTTCTAAAATAATCGCAATAAAACATTATTATTAAATTGAAGTGAATATCGCAAACATATTCTGACGCAAAATTATCAGGTCCAAAAAAAAAAGTGATGGCTAGTGGGAATAAAATTAGTCTCCAAATTTTTGCCGTCGACAAAATATGAAATACCTGTAATATTCTACTTTTCTTTGTATTCTCAAATCTAACAGCGTTTTTAAATTGTTCACGTTTATTATTTTCGAATATGGGAAAAATTTATGAGACTTATAAAGTACCTAACCTAGAAAGAGCGCATCCAATTGTATTCTTATTTGGATTATTTTAAACTATCTTAAAAGCGTACCTAATTTAATTCTAAATGTTGTAGGAGATGAGATGATTTTCAAAAGTTTTCTAGATCTGGTCTATATACCTCAGTGATGGAGAAAAGTAAAGGTAGTTTTCATTCCCGAGGTGGGAATTCATTCATTCTCAAAACTCTGGAACGATTGATTGATATCCATGTACGTAATAGCAGTGATAAGAGACTATCGATATCTCTGCATGCTTACTGCAAAGGAAAATCGGTAGAAACAGCCTTGCACATTCTGGTAAGAACGATGCAATACTCCCTAGAGCAAAAGGAATATACTGTGGTGGCCTTCCTGGATATTGAGGATCCTTTCAACAACGTTGACACATCCGTTATCACTTCTGCTATGACGACCCTTAACGTCGAATACTCAATTTGTGAGTTGATTAATCTAATGCTAAAAAGCAGGATCATCAACTCTAAGATGGGGGATTTTTGTACAAAAAGGTCATAGAGGCACTCCGCAAGGTGGTGTTCTGTCCCCTCTCCTGTGGAACATAGTGGTTAACGAATTACTAAAATCCCATGAAAGGGAAGGCTACAGAGTGGTTGCGTATGTCGATGACGTTGCTATCGTCGTCACAGGAGGACATCCTAATACACTGAGAGACCTCTTCTAAAACGCACTATGCTCACTAGATGGGCTGATCACTGCGGACTTAGTATAAATCCTCAAAAAACAGACCTCGTCCTTTTTACACGGAAATACAAGACCCCAGTAATTGTAACTCCTTCAATTAAAGGTGTACCACTAGTTTTTACCAATGAAGCCAAATGTCTTGGTCTGATATTTTACAAAAAATTAAGTTGTAAATCTAATATTCAGGAAAGAGTTAAAAAAACTGCAGCAGCTCTTTTCCTTTGCAAGAAAGTTATAGGAAGCAGATGGGGTTTTCAACCTCGCATAACCTATTGGCTATACACATCGGTCATACGACCAATACTTATGTACGGGGTTGCAGTATGGTGGACGGCACTGCAGAAAGTCACTTACTACGACAAACTCAGCAGAGTCCAACGCACTGCATGTCTCTGCATAAGCGGGGCATTGAGAACCACACCCTCAGCAGCATTAGACTAGACTCTCTCCTCCATCTGACACCCACATCTTCAGCAAACAAGTAGCAGCGAGTACAGCTATAAGACTCAACGCCTTATCTCAATGGACCAACAACAATGTGGGGCACTCCATCATCTTGAACCTCTTTGGTTCTATACCAAAGTACATAGACTACCCTATTCCAAAACCCCAATTTGGAAAAAAAAATTCCAGGTATCCATTCCATCCAGAGATGAAAAGGAAGACAAAAAACTCCTGGATAACAAAAGCATTCACTTTTATACATATGGATCCAAGACAAATGAGGGAGTTGGTAGCGGTGTGTACTCAGAAAAGCTTAATCTAAGCATCTCATTCCGTCTCCCTAATCATTGTAGCGTCTTCGAAGCGGAAATTTTAGCGATCAAAGAGATTCTCTCCTGGCTAAGAGAAAACGTGATATCAACTTCTGATATCTGCTATTAAATCTCTTGACGGTGTCTCAACCAAATCTCAAACCCCCCTCGATTGTCGATCGTCTCTTATGAAGATGGCGTAGCAATTTAACATTCATCCCTGTTGGGTTCCAGGCCACAGAGACATCACAGGAAATTGTAGAGCCGATGAACTCGTTAAAAATGGAACCGTTATACCTATTTTACCTCAAAGGGAGAAGACAGGTATACCGATAGCTACATGTAAACTTCTGCTAAAAGAAACAGCTTTTGCGATAACAAACTCTAGGTGGCACAATTTACCAACATGCGCAGCTACAAAACTCATATGGCCTTCACTGGACCTAAAGCGCTCTAAGGACTTGTTATCTTAAAGCAGACTTCATATTAGCTTCCTAATAGGTGTCCTTACGGGACACTGTCTTATAGACAGACACGCAATACGACTTGGTGTAGCCTCAAATGACTTCTGCAGGAGCTGTATGGACGAGGAGGAAGAGGAAATAATCTCTCACCTTCTCTGCACTTGCCCTGCTCTATCACTAAGACGCAAACTTCATCTGGGAGACTACTCTTTTGATAATCCCAGTGAACTAGCTAAAAAGGATATCAAATATCTTCTTCACTTTATAAAAAGCTCAAAATGATTCGACTAGTAAGAATTAATTCTCTAGATTCATATGGAATCACAATGGGCCTTTTCTTTTGGCCTAAGTGTGTGGATTCTGAATCCGCAGCCACTTTAACCTAACGTAAGGATACCACAAAGAGAAACTCACGAAAATTGTTTCTAATATGATGTTTTAAGTAAATTATGCCTGTTACAAAGTGGGGTATCCAATGACACCAATAATTTCTCCCTTAACATAATGGTCGCTCGTTCAGACGATGAGCTACAAAAAAATTTTCAAGCTATACAAGCCTCTTTTTTCAAATAGTCGGACTTGCTTTAACTACCACAACCACTGGGTTGTGTTTAAAATTAAATTTGTAGAAGTCATTTAATAAATAGTTTTTTCAGCCTTGAAAATAGTCATAAGCAAAACAATCGACATCAAATGGTCGATAACACGACCGCAAATCAATTTAATATTACTTTGATAATAGAAATGACAACAAAATCCTAATAAATTATAATGATTTATGAATACTTAATTCACTTAATTTATTTCAACTAAATGTTATCTTGACGTTTTCTTTAAAGTAGTTAAATCTAGCTCTTTTATTTTTATCAACTAAGTTCCCCTAAGCCTGCAACTAGTTTCTTCGTTGGCCAATATATTTTTATCATTTTGTTTACTTTATTTTTTCTAAAGTTGTGCAATTTTGTTTATCAAACTTTTGAATTTTTACAGTTACATTGTGATAAAAACAAACACACAAAAATTTACTGACACACACCTACAAAATATTTAAAAGAAATCTTTTGTGATAACATAATTTGTTTAACTTACCAATCGCCATTCCATCGGTAAAGTTATGTAGTCCATCGCCCATTATGATCATCCAAGCAACAGCACTTAACGATTCTGGGGGTGAATGAACGTGACCATGTTTATGCGAGTGGCCGTGATGTGATGACTCATGTTCTCTGAGTATCACAGTAACTGTGTCGTTTCGCACTAAAGGCTTATCTTTTCCACAACTTCCACCGGTTGTTCCATCTGCAAGCGATGTGTCGTCTAGATTCGTTGATATTGTGTTACTATCCGGTATTCGGTGGTTCAAATCGGAAATGGGTGTGTAATTTTGCGACAAGAGACTCTGAGCAGTTTCGTTAGCATCACCATTATCCCTAGTGCTGTTGTTTTTGTCAGCAGCCAAGTCATTGCCTTCAGGATTGGGTAAATGTAGCCAAACATCATTTTTTGTATCCATTGCAATCTCATCATAGCAATAGGGATAGGAACTGTATTTTGATTTACAGAGTTTGTCACCGGCAACAGAATTATTAATTGACGACTCCGGATCACGAACAACCTTTGCACGTGAGGTTTGTTTGTCTTTTTTGGCGTTGCCTTTTCGCCACTCTGATATCATTGTTAATCCGTGCTCGGTTATGTAGAAGAAAATGATGCCACCCATGCAGGTAAGTCCCTTGTACACCATATTCGACTCAGATTGACCTGCAACAGACTATAAATGCGATTAAACCTAAGTAATGTTTTCAGTGTTTTTTTTTCTTACGTGTGGCAATAAATGCAGAAGGGCATCACCCGTCATTGTACCAACGGCTAAAGACACAAGGTACTGGATAATGTGTTTGTAGTACCTTGAGTCCATAAATGGGATTATCGCAACCCCAATTAGACCTAGAAGTCCACACGCCAACACCGACAGAAAAGCGTACATCCACACTGTATATGAGGAATAAATGACCTTTAATAAAATTTCATTGAACTTTTGTTATGGTTTACTTACCATAGAACAATTCTTTTTCTTGAGACTCCACTGTGTGGAAGGAATTTTCAGCAAATAGCAGTGAACTATTTAAACAGCCTGTCCTTTCTAGTGTTAAATTCGATGCAAGTTGGTAAAGCAGCACTGGGCATAAATTGATTAAATCATCGGAGTCTAAAAATAGTGACTCCTTTTCATTGGACGGTGGTGCAGGTGGTTCTTTGCAGAGAGCTTTAGATGACGGATCACTTAAACACTTGTGTCCCGATTTTGTATTATGATCCTCCTCGTGATGGTGTTTTATACTATCCAAAAGTTGATGGCTTGATGCACACTACAAGACAAGAATTTTAACTCTATTCGTGACATATTGAAAAAAGTAAACTTACGGTTCCATTTGAAGCTTTTTCTTCTAGCATCTTGTATAGACCAAGATTTTTTAACATATTCTCGAATTGATTCATATTGATTGTGCCATCTTCCTGACCATATTCTTGAAAAATTCGCTTCATAAAATCCTCGGTAATTTCAGGTTTGTGTTGAGTCTCCATTGCGTTGGTATTATGATGTCCCGCATGGCGTTTATTTCTTGATTCCGTTTTGGTTGCAATGCCTTTTCTTCGACGTCTCGCCTTATCGTAACCATCATCAGTCAAATGATTTTCATTCTGCTGAAAATCAAAATTCCCATAGCTGCTGCTGCTACTTCTACTATTGACATCACTTCCATGGAAGACTTTTGAATTTAATCGGAGATTGGATGATAGCGTTTCAATGTGTTCCTCGCAAGGTAAGTGCTCTGCGCATAGCAGACACACAACACAAACAGCCATAATATGACGAGCCATTACTACGTCTTCTCACACCGTCGTCGTCCGCGTCGTTTGCGTTAAGTTTCAACATACAAATTTGATTCAACCGAACTTTATTTGTTGCTATATGAATGTCTGCCAATTTGTTTAGCGTGACATGTGTGCCATCTATAAAAAAAGATCTGAACAAGAAAAATCGAATTCAATAAAAATTGATGAATTGATCATTTTAATAATTTGTATCAATTGGTTTTATATGATTGTTCTGATTTGTAACCAAAAAAAAGAAGAAAAAAACTCGTTATGCAACCATATTTTTAATGAACTATTTTGTAAAGGAGTATAATTTATTTGAAATCAATATTTTTAATGATTATGGCGGGCGTATGCAAGGGAAGGCGGATTTCAACTTGTTTGGCGTGCGAAACTGCACACAAGTAGCAAGTGACCAAGCTGAATAAAGAAGCTTGTTGATTTAAGCCCACATACCAAATAAAAGCGTAATTTTTTAATTAAGTAAATACGGCTATGGCCAAAGTAATAGGAACATTTCTAACTTTTGAGTTTAACTGTTTTTTTTTGTTCACTTTAATATTTCTATGTACTAAAGGTGAATATGTTCTCAATAAGGAATTTTATTAGACAAACGATATTTATCTGGTGAAAATAATAAAAACACTTGAAGAGAATTCTCATGCAAAAGTTGGGTAAAAAGTCAAATTTATGGTAGGATTGTAATAGGGACCAATTTTCAAGTTATTTCTAAGTTTTTGTAGGTAAAGTCATACTCTGCACTTAAAACAACTTGAAGTCATTTTAATAATGGAAACATATACATAGTTTTGAAAGTTTGTTACTTAATGTAATACAAATGACTTTTGAGCTAGATGAACTTTTGACACTGTAGTATTCTGCTGGAGACTAACCTTAACGCACAATCTACATTGAAGGTGCAGACGTACGAATCGGACTCGTATTAATTCAAAATTAATTTATATAAAATAGATTAAAAATGTTTATTGGTCTTCCACTGTGAGAAGCATTTAACTCTAAGCTCGAAAAACTAATGTTCTAACTTGGAAGTAGCAGCATAATACTGATCGGTCACTTCTGCTGGGTAACTGTGTGTCCAGTTTATTTTATCGATGTAATCATTTGGATTAAAGTCGTAAATGTTGATGGTTTGCAGGAAAACTACCCCATTTGCACTCTAATGTTAAAGAAGCTCTCCTTTCAGAGGAAAGCAACTATGTTTTTGAGTGGTATTCTCAATAACTCAACATGAATTTGCTTGAGAACCATTTCATTGAAAGCAAAACAACTACGCCTTCTAACAGACTAAATTAAGAGGACTGTAACTGAACTATACTCAACTCCTCAAGAAAGATGCAATAGCAATACCAAGTCGGTACTTTAAAAAATACAATAATGAATCAATAAATTAAAATATGGATTTTTAAACTAAAAATTAAAATACATATATTTTCTTTCGTTAGTACGTCTCCTTTTTACGGCACCCAGACTGAACCAATTTTAACAAACAAAGTGTCAAAAGAAGGAGAATTGTATGCAGACTATCAAATTGTATTTATATTGAATATAAATTTATAATTTGTAATTTATTGTATAATTTTTAACAAACACTCATCCCAAAATTTCATAGAAATTTCAAAACATGGCAATTATTTATTTTTAACTAGAAATTAAAAAAGGATCTACTCACGTACTCAAAGGCAAGAAAAACTAAGATCAACTACAGAAAGTTTGAGGCATATAATATGTGTACATATATGTACAGTTGTGGACAAAAATTTAGTACATTTGAAGAAGATAACAAATATCGTTATTTTACTTGTATAAGTTTTGTTCTAAGCAACTTTTAATTTTATGTAGTCATTGACAACCATATTAAAACCTTAAAACCGTTACTCATTATATAATATATTTGTTTGCGTTTTGAGAAAACTGAATTATATTAAATTGAAACTATTTTCAGCTGGACACAAATTTAGCACATTTTAGTCCTAATACATTTTTTAATATGCATGTTTAGTTGAAGAAAAGTGCACTTTTCGAGGTAATCCGGGATTTGCTAATACCAACTTATTAAATAAATAATAATGTACTTACATAAATAGTAGAGGCAAAAGGACAATGGTGCTCAGAAGATAAGCAAAAAATAATTTTGCAGATGAAAGGCAAGGGAAGGACAGTTTATGACATATCCAAGCTGTTGGAGTGCTCCAGAAAAAAATATTTACACCTTCGCTTCGGCATTTTGAAGAATTTGGAACAATTCAAAGAAGAAAACAAAGTAATTCATCGTTTGTCAGCCAAGCAACCGTTTCAGAGCTCCAGTGCCAACCGCAACCAACTGAAAGAAAATTATGATGTGAACATATCATCAAGGACAGTATCACGCCGATTAAATGAAAACAATTTACGTAGTTTTGTTGCCCAGCGAAAGTTACTCGTTTCTAAAAAAAACTTGAAAGCCATATTAGAATTTGCAAAAAACAAATTTGAACAAACCAATAAGTCTTTGGAAAAACGTGCTTTGAAGCAATGAATCCAAAGTCTGTCGGTTTGGTTCAGATGATAAAAAGTATGTATGGCGTCTACAGAATATGCAACACAATCCTCGACATACTGTTAAGACGGTTAAACATGGGAATGTTATGGTCATTTTCCTGGCACGGTTTTGGTCCTATAGTAAAAAATTACCCAAAAATGGGACAACATGTGTACAAAAGTATCCTGGTACACCATATGATTGCATTTTCAGAAGAAAATTTACCACTTCTATGGAGATTTATGCATAATAATGACCCTAAGCACACATCACAACTGATGTGGAATTGCCTAGAGGTCAATAAAATTAACTTTCTAAAGTGGATAACACAATCACCCAAATTTAACCCGATGATGTGGAACATCAAATTGAAAAAAGAAAGCCGAAAAATGTCCAAAGAATTATGGAAGTTCATTCAAGATGTATGGTGTGTCATTCCAATACAACGATGTGTGAGCCTGGTTGGAAGTATGCCTAGAAAAATCAGTGCAGTCATAAAAAACAAAGGATTCCCTACCAAATATAGAATCCTCCATAATTTTAAGTTGCATATATTAAAAGTTATCCATCTAAAACTTCAAGTGTGCTTAACAAATTTCCAGGTAAAATGAGTTGTTTTAACAAATTTTTTAATTCCTTTTTACAGGTATAACTTGTACAATGTTCTTTTAGTTAAAAACATATATCCCACGATATTACAGATAAATAAAATAAAGTGCGGCAAAAATTTTTAAATACAAGATTTTTTATTTCATTAAATAAGTGTGCTAAATTCCTGTCCACCACTGTATGTTGGTATTTCATTTTAAAATTCCAAATAAATATAGTTTCGAGAGTTCGTGCATGGGTACGATATATAAATTGAATTAAAGTAAGAATTTTCCAACTAAATATAAAATAAATAATCTATCAACGAGACTAAAATTAATTGACATTTTTGTCGAAACTTATTGTTTTCTAATGATTCAATAAATTGGAAATATTTTTTTGACAAAGCTTTTGTGAAGCCTGCAAAAATCTTGACATAAAATGTTACTTTAAATAAAACATACAAAATGAAACATTAACATTATTTTTACCACTAAAACTAAAGGCTGTTGTCAAAAAAGGACATAAAATACCGACGTCGTGGTCAAAACGTCACCATCGACAGACGTAACTTTAAGGTAGTCAAGGACTTCGTGTACCTACCGCTGTAAACGCAGAAAACAACACCAGCGCTATATCGAACGCAGAATAACTCTTGCTTACCGCTGTTTCTTTGGACTAAGAACGCAATTAAGTGGCAAAGCCCTCTCTCGAGGGACCAAAGTGTTGCTATATAAGACCTTTATCATCCCTGCTATACGGTGCAGAAGCATGGACTATGAAAGCGGATGAAAGCAATTTGGTTCGCATCGAAAGAAAAGTTTTTCGTGTGAAGAAGAAGATGGAATGACGAGCTGTACAGCGACGTAGACTTAGCCAGAATGGTAAAAGTCCAAAGACTAAGATAGCTGGGTCACGTAGAGCGCATGGAAACCAATGCTCCGGCCCGGAAATTCTTCGAACCCACACCTAACCCAAACCTAAGAAAAAATATGTGTTCATTATATCGAGATTTGTATTGTTCACTATTTAGAGTAGTACATGTAAAATGTTGAGTGTTTACTATACTGGAAAGTTCACTCTTCCAATATTCACTATATCGAGCGTCTACTGTATTTAATTTTGAAATTCGAAACCAAATATGGTTGCGAGAGAGAGGTATGATATTTTAATTGAATTGAAGTAAGCTTTTTTAACTAAATATCAAATAAATAATCTATCAACCGATCAAATGGATTGACATTTTTGTCGAAATTTATTGTATTCTAAAGATTAAATAAATTGTTAAAATTTTGTGAACAGCAGTTTATGAAACCTGCAACAAATAGGCTTTAAAATCTTGACATTAAATTATACTTTAAAAAATATTAAACAAGATATTTACCAATAAAACTTAATGGGCAAAACTTACTAAATTTGTTGTTGCCTTACATAAGTTCAAAAGACATAATTAAAAAATTTGAGTTTTATTCCTATTATTTTGGCCAAAGCTGTAACTGTTCACATGCGAAACAAAAAAATTCTTCATCTCAAATAAAAAAAGAGTAATATTCAGAATCATTTCTAAAATCTACTTTTTTTATAAGCAATTTATTTCAACTTAGAGTTGCCCTTAACTTTATATTTCTTTCGACACAAATCTACTTTGATTTGAAGGCAACGAACTTGGCTAGCTATTGAAGTGTGGGTGCTTCAATTGATATTATTTCGGATTCAAGTTATACAAACAAAATAAAGAGTTTATGAACCTCATTCAAAAAGCTATTAATGACACATTACTATCTTTTTGTTTTAATTTGCTCAAAAACATACACAACCAATTTTAGAATTGAATTTCAACATTTTACAGTCATGTTATGTAATACTTTTTCGCGCCTTAAATACACAGCACTTAATCAAACAAATGTTAATACAATCTTGGAGCAATCTTCAAGTTACTTAGGTGCTTTTAAACTCCCACAGTATCTTGAATTCAGAATAAATTGATTTAAAAATACACTAAGCTAGTGTAATATTTGTAAACATCGCACTATTGAGAGAGTTCAAGTTCAATTTTAAATGCAGGTTGGTTAATAATTACTTTTTTAATTTATACAAAGCAAAATAAATTAAATTTGAATGTTTATTTAACAATTTCAAATCTGTACCAAATAAATATAGGAGAGTACGTAGTATGTAGCTATGACAATTGTAGCCCTAAGTCGTAGATAACTATTTTATTTTTATTTTTCCAACAAGTGTCACCTCACATTTTAAAAATAAATTTTTAGCACATACATACCTACCTTGCCTTCCACCTGTATTAATCACAATTTAATTTGTAAGCAATCTGTTATACTAATGCACGCATTCAATTTTAAATTAATCAATATGCAAATTTAATCAAACATTACATAGGCACATACCTATCTACTCGTAGATAAGTATGTAAAGCAATGTAATAAGTAAAACAATGTCAATGTTACAGACAGAACACGAAACAAAAACTGCCAATCGACAAAAATGGATAAAACCTTATACATACAGTATTAGTACTGGGTTAGCTGAGCTAATGCCAGCTACAAAATAACAACACCAGAGAAATTTATTGATAAAACTTTTAATAGGAAATTATGGTTGTGCCTCAACAAGGAGTACATTAACCAAGGACGAATTACGATGACGATGGCGACGACGACGACGACGAACAACCAGGATTAGAGCTATAGCACGAACTGATATCGATAAAATATTGCCTAGAGACTTCCTCAATCGCCAAAACTACTAACAGTCAAACAATAACACGCATTGCTGATTTATGGTCTATTGGTTTTTGTGTTGTTATTATACAACAACCAAAAATATAGTTATATTATAATTAACCCAAAGTGAAGCTTGAACGCGCAAAACATCAACACAATTACCAAATAAATTAATATAAATTGACCAATATTAAAGGATTTAATTAAATATTATGTAGATATAGATACACCATTAATGTGCACCTAGTTATGTTATTATTGTTGATTGAAATAATAAACTCAACTTAAATCATTGTCTCGTCACTGCTGCCTTCGCCGCGCCGCCGGCCGTCGATGATATCACGGTGGCGGTTATTGAAAGAGAACCTTTGTATCTGATGGCATTCCGAGAGGTTTGTTAGTTCTTTTAAATTCCAACATGGATCGAATTGCATAAGATAGACTATCTTTATACATACAGAGATTTCAATACTACAAATTTGTCTACCAAAGGAAATTTGAGTCTGTCTTTTTTGTTCTATTTTGTATATAAATTTATTTTAATTCTAACAGTAATGCGATAGGAAAGTTGATATAACTTATTATATATACAATTTTATAGTTTTTTTGTATTCTTGACTTAATTAAAAAAAAAAATACTCACATGGAAAGAGTATATGGAGGAGTCTCACTGACTTTGATAAAATAATGTTTGCGCTTGCTTACAAAAATTTAATTTGATTTTCAAACTAGCAGTTGAAGTGTTATCTGGGTGAAATGAAACAAATTACTGACATTTTTCCAAACAAAACCTTTGCCTTTATTTGATGAAGAATAGAATGGTGAGGAATTATTTCGTACACTTAATTATATATGCAATAAAATTGAATTTGCATTATTCAAGAAGCTACATACAAGGATATGTCATCTTTATTTACTGCCTACATACAACATCTCATTCGAACGTAACTATGTAGATTCGATTTATTTATAAACAAGAGACGATTAGAGAAGTCAATTATTTTAGCATCTAATTAAGATTTAAACCCATTTTTAGAAAAATCATATTTTAGTAAAAATGGCTAAAACTATTGGAAGATACATTTTTATGAAAAAATAAATCCACAAGACTCATGAAGATGTTGATTTGGGGAAGGTTTTTTTTTAGTTCCTAAGTTTTCGATAGAATCCGTGATAGGGCTACATTGAAGTACGAAGTAGGTATGTGATGTGAATATTATCTCCCTATCTTCTACACAAACGGCCAGAGGTCAGTCAAAACCACCGCTGTCAGCAGGTCGATGCATTAACAGCTTGTACACCTGAAAATTTCTTTAACATCTTTGAGAAGAACCAAAAGAGGTGACTTAGTAATGATATTAATCGTTTTGCGATGTTTTTGTCCAGTTAATAAAGGTTTACACCTAAAAAAAAATCCAACAGTTTTCAAACTTGGCACACTTACTAAGGAATGTCTGGTGATGACCCAAAAATAAAAGTCCCAAAGAATACGACATAAGCTCTAGTGGCATTTAAGAGAAACATGAAGATTTTTTCAGTTTTTCACTTTTATCTCGAAAAGAATTTGTCGTATTAAAACATTGTGTTCCCCAAAATTAAAGCTCATTAAATTTTACAAAAAAAAACTATTTTGTTTGTATCTGTTATAGTTTATAAAATAACTCTAGCGGCAGTGAAGAGAAACATACGATTTTTTCGGTTTTGCGGGTTTTTCTTAAAAACTATTTGTCGTATCAAAAAATAATCTTCTACAAAAGTAAAGCTTATTAAATTTCCTAAAGAAATATGATATTAATTTGTTGGTACTTGTTTTAGTTTGTAAAATAACTCTATAGGCATGTAAGGAAAACGTTTCTGGAAACTTTTATACTAGTGAAAAAAAAATAGATAAAGGAAGTGCATCGCAATAGGGCATAGCATTATATCAGTTGTGCGTCCCAGATCATTCATGTCTCCAATACTAAGCAGCCTTATTTATATACAGAAAGCTTGGTTCTAAGGAGTTGGTAAACCTTATATCAAGCTTACGGTTTTGTTGTTCATACTATGAAGCTCAGTTTTTGGAGACATCAGCTCTTTGCCACACGCGATTCCAGCGGTTTATTTAACCAATTTCTGTTTGATAATGTGGACTTTAATGTCAGAACGTTAGATGGACTAAATACAATACATTGTTTGGGCGGGTTAAGATGCATCTCTACATCTGCTAAGAAAAGAAACTGACACAAGAAGGCAAAAGCTGAAGAAACTACCTTGAGCTAGATCAACTGGAGTACTTCCTTATAAACATTTCAGAAAACAGATGGCTGTTTTTGAGAATGTGAATGCGTGTTCTGAAGATATGTTACAGCCAAAAACATATAACACTCTTTGGTTGGCATCAAAGTTTATTGGCATTTAAAGAGAGGCTTGTTTAGTGCAAAAACTAAAATCATTCCTCTTCCGTTCATAAACTCTCAAACGTCCGACTATAATACACTTTACATTACTGTATTGCACTATGCTGGCAGTTTGTTTTGCAAATTTGACCAAAAATGCCTGGTGGTAACATTTGACCAGCCTCTTTGTGTACAAAGTAAAGAAATCGTTGCCGCAGCTTCATCTGAGTCCCGTCTATCAAAATGCTTAGTAAGATTGGGTGGATTTCACCCAGTGGCCTGCAAGAGATAATAAGTACTATATACGCCCCGGTTTCTGTTGCCACGATACTGCAAGTTCGTGTTTTAATACTAATACCGACATCTTTAGCTAATGTAATAATGGAACAAGTCGACAACATGAATTAGAGGAAACCCAAAATTTCATTAAAAATTTTCTTGATGAGTCTCCTTCGTTATGAACACTAAAACAAAACCCTCATTTGATTCGATAGTCAGAAACTACAACAAATCTTAAGATGAATTTAAAAACTTTGTGGAAAAGGGTTACTTTACTATGAGAAAAACTGACCGATTTTGGACAGGGGCGTGGTCGGGCCAGACGATTGAACAAACTCTAATGCGTGGAATGAAGAGTATGGGTGGCTTGACAACAGGGCGTGGAATACTGATAGTGTACTTAGCAAATGGGTTTTAGGGCTGACTGCTACTCATGAAATTTTCTCATCACTCGAAGAATTCTCTGGAGTTCTTTTTTCTACTAGTCAGCAACATGAAGATTTTGGGGAGCCACGTAAAATTAGAGATAATACCGACATTGCAAAGCTTTTACATTGGTTCCAAAATCATCCTCCATTTCCAGTTACAAATAAAATCATGTCAATAGACGTTTGTTTCTCTTCACTGCCGCTAGAGTTATTTTATAAACTATAACAGATACGAACAAACAAAATTATGAAAGTTTGTTTTATAAAATTTAATGAGCTTTAATTTTGTAGAACACAATTTTTTGATACGACAATTAGTTTGCGAGATAAACGTGAATAAATGAAACAAACACCATGTTTCTCTTAACTGCCGCTGGAGCTCATGTTGGATTCTTTGGGACTTTTATTTTCGAAGCAGGACAGTTCACCTCCGCCGGTTTACCTCTGCCAGTTTACCACCGCCGGTTTACCTCTGCCAGTTTACCACCGCCGGTTTACCTCTGCCAGTTTACCTCTAGACAGTTTACCACCGCCGGTTTACCTCTGGACGGTTTACCTCCAGAGCAGGTAAGGTAGTTTATTATTTATTATTATTATTATTTATTATACCTTCTAATAGAAAACTTTTGACATTTAGTTTCGTGTTGTTTTTAATTTTCTTTCATTCTTTATGAAAAGAGTTATGACACTTCCACAGTGCAATTTTTCAAAGCAAAATATGATATTTAAGCAAGTTTTTGTATTTTTTTTTTGTTTTGTTTGAATATATAACAGAATTCAATCATTTTCAGGACAAAAATGTTATTAGGAAATGCAGCGTATCTTCTAAAAAAAGTTAGTTCCAAGCTTTTAATTTTGCAAAATAAAACAATTCGTTTGGGATTTTAAGAGTAAGTTTTTTGTAAATTGTTTCGATATTTAATATAATTTGATATTTTTTAGAACAAAACCTTTATAATGAAGTAATTCAAGTCCATTTTAAGGAATCCTTCCTTCAAGGAATCCGGAATGCTAAGCTTTGCTCAAAATAAGGCCGCTTTTTACAAGTAAGTTTTCTAAAAACGATATGATTCTCTAAATACAATACCTATTTCTATCGAAATAGTTCTTGATGTAATTTTTTTAAAGGTTCATGCTTATTTTCCTAGGGGATTATATGAATTTATTAATTTATCTTCTAACGTGTATACTTACTAGTTTGTCATAGAAGCTTGTTCAAAATGAGGGTGCGTTTTCCCTTCTAACCACTTTTGAATATAAGTCAATAAGACTAGTATCAGGAGACTCTTCTGGAGTAATACCTAGTGGCTACGACGACATTAGCTTTTCCAGACTTTTTGACTAAAACTTTGTATTGAAATCTTAACTTTTATTTTTTTCTTAATATTTGTATTAAGTAATGCAACAACACATTGCAGCTAAGAAATATTGCTCCATGATGATACTGCTGTGAAATAAAAGTGGTAGATGCAAAACATACATAATTTGTGTACCAAAAATTTCACAAAATGTCTTACTATTTGAAACACATCTACCCGTCATAATGAAAACTATTTTTTAGGTTGTTGCTGTACTACATGTTAAAAGATAACACGTAGCGCGCACATGCAACTTTGAGTTTCGAAACAGTGGTTTCTAAACTGAGCACTATAGACTTATATGAGAGTCCACGCACATGCAGAAACCATTCTGTAGCCCATTCGAGCAACTTTTTAGTTTGTGTTTTGCAGAAACTAGACGATCGCCTCAACCAATTATAGGTAACTGATGCGCGAACATTCAACTAAATCGTTGAATAATTTTCTGTAAGTGCAAGAGAGAGATAAATGTAGTCAAGGTTTTGCTTTCACCAAAAATTCTGAGAGAAGAGAACCACCTTACATCACAATTTCACTAGTTTTCTCTTTCATACATTGATCTCGAAAGTGTATAAGCTGTTTAAACCCATACAAAACGTCCCTACTATGATACAACGTAACTGCACCCACATTCAAGTAAATAGTTTCTTTGGTATGCACGTATTAGTGCATTTCAGTCGAATGATTCTTTAAAGTGTGACGGGGTTAGTAGGATACTTCCAGACGCGCAGAATAATATATCATAAGTTTGCCTTGAACAGTATATCTACTCTTTTCTTTCATAAGACAAAGAATAGGACAAATTTATAGTTACACAGTAATATATTTTGTTCATCTAGTCTCAATAGTACTTCTTCTCTGGGTTACCAATCAAAACAACCATTCAAAACTTCAACAACTTAATCAAACAAAGCTCAAATTTCTATTTCTTCAATAGACAAAACGACAAACTAACCATAAAGACATTCATGAGTAAGAGTATTTAAAAATAAATAAACTCACGGCCGAATGACACTATAAAATAAAACACGAGAAGGCAGAAATATCGGCCTTTGCATTAATTAAGAAGCACCCTGTGAGCAAAATAAGCCACATTTTAAACTACCTTACCTGCTCTGGAGGTAAACCGTCCAGAGGTAAACCGGCGGTGGTAAACTGTCCAGAGGTAAACTGGCAGAGGTAAACCGGCGAAGGTAAACTGGCAGAGGTAAACTGGCGGTGGTAAACTGGCAGAGGTAAACCGGCGGAGGTAAACAGTCATGTACCGTTTATTTTTGGGTCATCACCAGACATCCCTTAGTAAGTGTGCCAAGTTTCAAAACTGTTGGATTTTTTTTGAGGTGAAGGCAATTTTTTTCTTTCATTGACTGGACTATTTTGCGGAAACTGAGGCAGATGTTTCTAAGGTGCTTAATCTCCCGAAACAGTGACTTTGCTAGGCCGGACGCAGGCATTGTTTAAATCCGCTAGATCTTTTTTTATATGGTCATCATAAAAAAAATATACGTCAACGAACCTAAATAGATATATTGCAGCTCTCAAAACATCGATAACCAATTATATCAACGGAACTTCAATGGAAATGTTGAAGATAAGTACACATTTTTATCAAACCGATTATCAGTGGCAGAGGTTAAGGGGCGGCCTGGACGACATTTTAATTAATAACATTCTAGTTTAATAATCAAATCAATCTAAAATGGCATTGTTTGCATTTCGTTCTCCTTTTCTATTCGACTTTCTAGCGTTTATAGTTTTCAATTACGGCGCGTTTGAAATTAGGAAGTTAAATTTTACTCACCCTGTAGAAGTGTTTACAATTAAAGAATATTTTCGTGAATGTACTTGTAATTTGTTTAACAAAATTAATATCTTTTTAATAATAATAATAAATAATTAGTCTGAAGTTAACGAGCAATTATTTGAAATTGGTTACGGTCAATTATTCAAAATCATGTAAGCTATACACATTTATGTGTTTTATTAAATAAATATTTTTGAGTGGGACCTAAATTGACGAAGTTTTAAAGTTCTAGTAAACTCGAGAATGTACTTTTCATAGAACTTCTCAAGAGTTTCTGAATCTAACTTAAAAGAAATTTCTTGGAAACACATGGAATTCATATATTTTATGATGAATACTAGAGTACATGTTTTCAATATTGATTAAAAAGCAAGATCAGAAGTTCCTTGTCCCTGAAATCATTTTAGAAAAAACTGACATGTAAAATGCATCTATGATACGACTTATTCTTGTTTAATATTCAAGAAACGAACCGGAACTTTTGAGTCATCTCAAATAGCTTTGTAGCCAAGTTTTTAACTTAAATGAAGATGTAAAACCAACAGTTACTTTGATTGTGTACATAAGTATCGTTTGAAATTAATTTATAATTCATTTTCATTTCATTTAATTTATGAGTAAAAACATTCAATTTATTATTATTAATATGTTTACAATACAAAATAGTTATTTTATTCTTTACTTATAAATCAAATTTACAATAAGAATACTGAAATCCATTCTCTTCAAAATCACTTCGTTGAAATACCGATTTCTCAAATTCTGGAGCACTGGCAAAATGTTTCCCACCCTTCCAGCCATAGCTAATCGGATCCTTGGGAATAGTCACTTGAATATCAAAATAGTCCGGTGCTAACTTTTCGAGATCTTTTTGCAATCGTGGTAAGAATCCTGGAAAAAGACAGCTTCCACCAATTACGACGACATTTTTCAAAAGTGCTGAGTGTGAACATTTTGGGCAATCGTTAAGAGCATCCAATACAGTTTCAGGAATTCCCATTTGATTTATTCCCACGTCACATGGATTGAATAAAAGTTCAGGAATAACAAACCGTTCATTGCATATATTTATACTCTGTTGGCCGGTGGAATTCGTTGAGTGAGTATTGATGAAACCTCTTTTGAATGTTGTAAAATCAGGTAGAATATATTCTACTTTATTCTTGAAATTTGCCTCTACTGATTTCGATGCTGCAGCCATGTCTGCAACAAAGTTTTCAGCAACAAAACAAACGTCTTCTTTTATCTGGTTGACCACATAAGTTTCATCCATCATATTTAAATATCTATAAGAAACCAATTCTTTCAAGTAGTTGGTCAGAACTTTGCCACCGACGTCTATTCGTTTAATGGCATTTTTAACCCTCTTGCCCTTGATGTAGGGTACAACATGAGTGAAACTGTATCCAACATCGATAACAATACAATTTCCAGAACAATTTGAATCAAAAATATAATTGTAAGCAGCTAAATCAGATGTTGGTGCTCTTGCTATGCCACCGCAATCGAATTCTTCAAACAGTATTTCTGTCATAACTTCTTGAATGCTAAGAGGGTTAAATAGTGGCTCTGTTATTATCAATGTGTTGTTGGCTAACTTGATATTTGTACAATCCGAACTAAAGATATAATCCCATATTGTCTTTTGAGCATCCCAATTAACGAGTAAGCCTTTTTGAAAACAAAGCATGTAAAATAATCCGGACGTGTCTATGCAACTTTCAATTTGTCGACCTATGAAGGCCCTGCGTCTCTCAGATTTTACTTTCATAATACAATTGGGAATGATTGTTGGTTTGTTATCTGATGCTAGACCAACTTTGGCTGCATAGCCTCCATTATCTAAAACAATTAGCGGCATTCTTTTTGGTTCGTTGTTTGTTGTGCTTGTTCAACAACAAGTGATATCTGTTAAAAGATGAGACGAAGGTTATCCACAGGAAAAACAAATAAAGTTTTATCTTCACGTATCTCACTTCCAAAACTGACCGTAAAAAGAAATTACAACATGATAGCAATTTTTTTTTTTTTTTTTTTTGATTTCACTAAAGAATTGAACAAAGAAATTTTGAAAAGGTAAAAAGCGAACTCATCATGATTACATTTTTAATCTGGATAAATATTTGCCGTTGGTATCGATTTTTTTAAGAATTAAACACCAGTACCCCTTTTTGCAAAAATTGAACTACAGTGGCGACAAAATAAATAGCAAGGTTATGTTAAAAATTCTCTCTAGGGCTCTAACAGAAAGAGCAGTTATCAATGCCAATATTGTAAGAGATTTTTTGCTATGTACTTTCAATGTAAAGTAACGGTAAATTAATTATGTACAAATAATTTTATAAACAAAGCCAAATGGAAGTCAAATGGTAATAAAGTACAATCAAGCTAAGTCAATTCAAAAAGCAAACATACATATTCTTACTTTTGTGATAAAGTTCTAAATTTTGTATACATTTTTTGGAAGATTCTTCATTTTGAATTAATAGACGTATAGGTACTAAAGTGTCTGCAAGTAAAAATAGTTCACGTGAAAAAAAATTGTTTGGAGGAACTGTGAGAAAAAACCACAATCTCTCTCGTCGACTGCAGTTTGCAAAACAATATGTGCCACGCGAAATATACCATAAAGAGTGTTGCGGCGATGTTTTTCTTGGCATGGTGTGGGGCCACTTCTTCGTATAGTGGGTATTATGGGCCAGGTTAAATACAAGGAAATCTTAAGGGATACAATGCTACCGTATGCTGAGATGGATATGCCCTTGAAATGGATATTTCACCAGGTTAACGATCCTAAACATTCGACTAAGTCCGTAAAGCAATGGCTATCCGCCCAAAAAATCAGTGCTATGGAATGGTCAGCCCGTCGAATATTCCCTCCATCATAAAGAGTTCACTATGGTTGCTTTCCTTGACATCGAATGTGCCTTAAACAACCTGGACACATCTGCAATCACATCTTAACTAACATCTCTAAATGTAGAGTTCGCTTCGGGAGACGTTTCGTCAGTAGAGGGACACCGCAAGGTGGTGTTCTATCCCCTCTCCTCTGGAACCTAGTAGTGAATGAAATCCTAACTAGTCTGGATGCGGAGGGCTTCAGAGTGATAGCATATGCTGACGACGTTGCTATAGCAGGAAAGCATCTTAACACCCTAAAAGAACTCTTACAAAGCCTTGGACAGACTAATACTTTGGGCTGATCGGTGTGGACTGGGTGTTAACCCACACAAAACCGATTTGGTCTTATTTTCGAGGAGATACAAAATTCCATTGTCAACCCTCGCAATATTAAAGGAATCCAATTAAAATTCTCAGACGAGGCTAAATACTTGGGTCTTATTATAGATTTAAAAAAAAAACTAAATTGGAAACGGAACGTACAGGAAAGAGTCAAAATAGCTACTGTACCTCTCTTTTCTTGCAAAAAAGCTATTGGTAATAAATGGGGTTTACAACCCAGAATCACGCATTGGCTATACACATCGGTAATCAGACTGATTTTAATGTATGGTGTAGCAGTATGGTGGACTGCTTTAGAGAAAGGGATAAGCTAAATAAAGTTCAACGTTCAGCTTGCATATGTATAAGCGGATCGATTCGCACGACCCCATCTGCGGCACTGGACACCTTACTCTACCTAACACCTCTTGAAATATTTACCAAACAAATAGCTGCAAGCTCTGCTATTCGCCTCAAAGCTTCGTCGCAGTGGACTAACAACAACATTGGCCACTCCGTGATTCTTACGTATTTAGAATCAATTCCAAAGCACACAGACTACACCATCCCCCAACTGCAATTTGACAGAAATTTCTAGATTTCTATACCTCCCAGATCTTTTTAGCGATAAAGGAAGTCTTGTCCTGCCTTAAAGAAAACGTGATATCAACATCTGATATCCGTATTTTCTCAAATAGCCAGGCCGCTGTCAAATCTCTGGACTCTGTCTTTACAAACTCTATAACAGTCCATGACTGTCGATCATCTCTAAAGGAGATGGCACAGTTTAATATTCACCTTTGCTGGGTGCCGGGCCATAGAGACATTCCAGGTAAATGTAAGGTAGATAAACTCGCCAGGAACGGTACAGTGCAGCTCATGCTACCACGTTTGGCACATACTGGCATACCAATAGCTACTTGTAAACTGTTTCTAATGCAAGACGCTGTGAGGAGAGCAGGCACCAGATGGAATGCCACCACGTGTCAGGTCACAAAAAACATCTGGCCAACACTGGATTTAAAACGTTCAAGGGGCTTGCTATCTCTAAGCACATCGCATATAAGCTCGATAACAGGTGTCATTACCGGACACTGTCTAATAGGAAAGCACGCCACACGACTAGGCGTATTCTCAAATGACTTTTGCAGAAGCTGTATGGACGAGGAAGAGGAGGAAAAATTCTCCATATTCTCTGTACATGCCCTGCTCTGGCTCGAAAACACAATAATTACCTAGGAGAATTTTTCTTTAACGATCTAAATCATATCAGTATAATCAACCTCTCACATTTCGTAAGTGACTCAAACTGGTTCCATTAAGCTTAGGAGGAAGCCTCAAGATTCATGTCGTATCACAATGGGCCATTAAACTGGCCTAAATGTGTCCGTTTCCATCTTGGACAGCCACTATAACCGTACCTAACCTAATGGCCAGCCCAGTCCTTAAATCTCAATCCTATTGAGAACTTATGGAGTGACGTGGAAAAGGCGATAAATAGATCTGATATTTCAAATTTGGACAAACTTTGGCAGGAAGTTCAATGAGCTTGGTACTCAGTACCTGTTGAACGATGCCGGAGTCTTGTTTTATCTATGAACCATCGCCACGCCGGTGTGCTGCTGTGATTAAAAATAAGGGTTACCGAACCAAATACTAGCTATTTTATTTTAACTGTGTAGAAATGTTTGTTATTCTGTTTCGATATTTATGAAATGTGCTATTTATTTTGTCCTAGAAAATCTTGAACTGTATTAATGATTTTGTTATTATTTTTTTGTTCTGTATGAATTCAATACAATTTATTTTTAATAAATCAAATATATCTTTGTTTTTACTTTCTCATCAGCTAAACAATTGTTTGAAGTTAAGAAAGTGCAAAAAACTTTCTTTAAACACATCTTAGAGTACATGTGCTATCTATTTTGTCGCCACTGTATGTATAGTAAATATTTATAATCTCTAAGAGTGGAAAATTAAATCAAAAAACAAATAATAGACACTTTTAAAATTATAAAAGTAACTGACATTTTTAAGTGTGTATTTTTCTTTTTTAAACATTATCTCAGGATCAAATCTTATTTTGTTTTGAACTTTTGTGAGGCACTACCTACTAATTTAAGACCACCAGTGTAAAATTCAATATTTAGGTTTGGTATTTTAAGTATTTTTATGACAACTTAAAATTGCATATTCTTATACTTAATCAAGGTGCAAGACTTCTATCCATCTCAAAGCTCTTCTCTACCAATAATTTGAGCGCGAATTTTTATTTACCTTCTTTTTTTTAATTTCAGTATTCTTTGCAAACAAATAAAATTGCGTCATTATTTTGGTACGGATCATGAAGAAAAGGGAAAAGTCGTAAAGAAGAATGAATCTTTTAGATTAGAAAAGAAATATCTCTACAAAACGATTTCCCGCCAATAGTCATGCTGTACAAGAACAAGCATCTAGTCTGGTCATACTGAAAATAGTCCCAAAATATGTAACTGATATTTGTGGGACAGGTGGAAAAGAATAAAGCATAATACGCCTTAGAAACAAATGTGGAATGAAAAGATGTAGAGAATTGCCAAGATTTGTGTATCATTTTTGACAATGAAGTAAAAGGCAACATATATTTGCGTAAACAAAGACAGTCTTGAGTGTCTTTTTATATTTTGTAACCCTTGATGGGAAAATCATACGCAATATTGAAACCATTACCGTGTTAAAACCAGAGAGCATTAATTTTTCATCATCTTGTAGAAAATCAGTCTTATTCTAGTCTAGTATGATTCACAATTTCATTGCAAGAGATGGAGGGATTTCAAAATGATTTTATACGCAAGTTATTTGAAACCCCAATTGCGAAACAGTGTGGTGGTGACGTTGTAACTTTCAATTAAATTGCAAATATTCTTTTAAATTTATTTTCAGTTTGTAAATAGAAAAAAACACGTGACCAAATAGGTAAAATAATATTCAAGTTTTGAATCTACGAGCAACAAGAAAGAAATTTAAAAAAAAAAATGATCAATGAATTGTTAATTTATGATGGTAGACAACAATGAGTGATGATTTATTCAATTTCAAATGATATCAACAGCGAATAAACAAAAATACCATTAGGTGCACAACATACCGGCTTTTGCGAACCATTCGTTTCGATTTCTATGACCTCTTGTGAATGCAAGGCGAAAGTGTATAAACATCAATATCAAACGTATAAATGTTTTAGTTTTGATTAAACAAAAAATACAATATAATCTTACTTTTTGCAAAGATTTAAGGGCATGTCTAGCATGTGCTACCTTCATATGTATAATTATTGAAACCACACAAAAGTAATACAAAAAAACAACAAATTTTTAGTTAATTTAATACCGAATGTTTTTGGAGAATGCAGTTTTTCGCAACTTTCAACAAAATTTGTCAATAAAAAAGATTTTAAAAAAATAATAATCATTTTTGTGGAACGTACGATTCGAGCCGCTTTTTCACATTCTTCTTCCATTTATGGTCGGTTCATGGAAAAGCGATTGTAGTGTAAGATGTGCAAATAAAATCAAATAATTATTCTTTTCTACAACAAAATGCATAAAATAATTTACCTTTTATATCAATATCTCTACTTGAGAATGTGAATCGGTGAGATTAATTTTCTATCAAACGATTAGAATAGTTGAAAAATGAAAATTCAAAGCTCCTGCAGGACCACAAGCTATACAACACTAAACAGATAGATAGATATACACGCACTTCTTTTCATTCAATAGAAAGAAAAACTTTCCTTCGATTTTAGTTTTAATTTTTAACCCTGATGTAATCACTATATTGATTCAAGTACGAACAACTATGAATTCTATTTATAAAGTATTTCGATATAATTAGTTTTTGAAGCCAATTATATATTTTTTAATAATAATTTAAGTCTTTTTTTATAGTTTATGACCGAAAAAAAATTGTACAAGCAATTTAGCAGTCCGCAGCGCAAATCAAACCAGACTGACAGTTGAATGAAATTTGACATGTGATAGTGGGTAGAGTTTTGTGGAATGTATTTTGTGACAGTAAAACGAACACATTCAGTAGCAAGTAGTGATGGGCAAAAAGAATTAATTGAAATTTAATTATTTTAAAACATGTGTCACTGTTTGTTATAATATGTTATATTTCGACTCTAAGAAATTTGTTTGACACATCATGGCCATCCACGATTATTTCCTTTTATAGTTCTGGATTTTGTTTTAGAACTGATGAGTTTCTTGTTTGATATTGCGTCATATATTTGCCAAGGCTTTATTATAAGGGTGCATGTATACTTTAAACATTTCTTGCACAAACAGTCGCGGCAAAAAGAAGAAGAAGAGAATGATGATAGTAACTTTCTTTGGAATGCGGTTATAGGTATGTAAACGTTATTTAGTTCCAAGATTTCTGAGAATTTAGTGTTGTATTTCTTTTCTGCATTTTTGTATTGTATGGTTTTCAGAGTTTTGACAGTAAGGACAAGAGATTAAGGAATATAAAAAAATTTATATTAATTCAATATTTTATGAGTTTTTTTTTTATTTTGTAAATACAGTATTTTGAAATACGTTACTTTGAGACACAGTATTTTAAATACAGTATTATCATACAGTATTTCGACCCCAATCCTTTTAATCTATATTCCGATAAAAAAAAATGTTAGCGTTTGAAATGTGTATTTATGCCACTGTTTCCAGTATCTTATTTCCTTTCAAAAAAAAATTGTAGGTAACAAGTATTTTCCTCTTCCTTTAATAAGGACTAAGTGGCGAGTTATAGTTTTTTTATAATTTACAGGCACCCAAGTTTCAAGTTTTGGACGAATGAAGGCTTTGTAAATTACAGCCAGATCAGAAGAGGTGAAAAGTTTCTTGCACCGTCGGAGAAATCCTAAGCACCTAGCACCATTTTTGGCAATATCGAATATGTGATCATTCCATAAAAGGTGATCTGTGATATACACACCGAGTACTGAAAGTTGATTAGTTTCCTGGGTGCAAGTGGCGCTCATGGATAGCGGCATCGGGAGTGGGTTACGCTTTAACGACAGGAGACAGCATTGAGTTTTTGAACCATTCAATTTTACATGGTTTTGATTCCCAATTGTACAATGTTGTTGAGATCAGAATTTAATGAGCTTATCATACGCTGCCTTTTGAAGTTACACATCCGAAGGACAAGGATGAGATAAAACGAATATAAAAAGTTGAGTGTACTGTCATCCGCGAAACAACTTAGTGGGTTAGAAGTTTCAGACAAAACATCATTTATAAAAATGAGGAAGAGCGTCGGAGACAAAACGAAGCCCTAAGGCACACCAGCGTTTATTTTGTAAATGTCTGATTTGAACCCGTCCAATACTACTTGAATTAAACGGTCCGGAAGGTAATTTCTAACCCAACAAAGAAGAGATCCATCGATACCAAAAGCACGCACTTTTGATAAGAGAGCTTGATGCCAAACTTTATCAAATGCCTTTGAAATATCAAGTGCAAAACGATGTAAAGATTTGCTCCACTATTTGGTGGGATGAACCATGAGATCACCAGTGGACCTATTGCTACGAAAGCCATACTGCCGGTCATTAAGAAGCTTCCGATCTTCAAGATATTTCTTAAGCTGATAATTAATCAGTGTTTCCATGACCTTGGAAAGAAGGGACGTAAGTGCTATTGGACGATATTTAGAGGGGGAGGATCAATCGTCTTTTCTAGGGGCAGGCTGTAAAAATGCTGTTTTCTATCTGTACGAGTGCGAAAGAAGATTTGTCCCATAAAATCGTTTACGCTCTCAAGAACAGGAGGTCTCAAAACACTCTCAGGTAGCGTCGAATTAACAGCAAACTGTGCTGCAAGAAAGTTGGCTTTATCAATCAAGCTTACATAGGGAGTGCCATTATGGACAAGCGTTGGAACCGATTATGTCGTGATGTTTCGTACGTTTTCTACAAATGACCATAAATTTGTACTACCTTTTGTTGTAGTATTGTTTGCCTTAATTTCTATTCACGCAAACATTTGGTTGGTCGAATGTGGCCGTTACAAGTCTTTCTAGCTTGTTTGAACTTATTCTGGTTTTCCTCAGTGGGGTTTGGCTTTATAAACCCGGAAACTTACAAGTATTTTCCTCTTCCCTTAATAAAAACTAAGTGGCCAGCTATAGCTATCATTAAAATCAATACGGAGAATTTTTTAAATGGATATTTGATTACAACTGATAGATTAAAGATCCCACAAATATTTTTTTTTTAGATAAAAAAAAATTTGAAAAATGTATTTTTCTATTTCGCGGAGGGAAAATCATTTTCCTGAACAGCTGATATTTTTATGTTCAAAAGTGAAACGAATCGTTTCACTGATTTGTGTTCCAATTTCACACAACTCCAACGAAAATTTTTTGTCAGTAACGTTTTTTTTGTGGATTTCGATCAGAAAATTATTTTCAACGACAAACATTTTGAATGATAGCCAAAAAAAATCCAATGATTGGTTTCAATGATAAAAACCAATGATAGCTATAACTGGGCCCAAAAACCGCTTTTGAAGTTTAGAAGACTTTCCGTGATATATTGAAAATATTTGAACTCTATTTGGATATTATATGGATGTGGGTGTGGGGCGTCGCCTAAGTATTAAAAACACAGTTGTTGTTCAAAACTATGTGTAACTGTTGAAACTACAGAATTACGTATCCATGTTTAAAAGAGGCACATAATGTATTTATAAAAAAACGCGACGGGATTCAGAAACTATGGAACTATTCGAATTCAGTGATCAATGATCCGTGGAATCATGTACTTAAAATTTTGGAGTTGCTTTTAAGATGACAAATTAATTATATGTGCCTTTCTTAAATATCCTTAAAACTAGGCATTCTATTTTTGAAAGCGAAATAACTTTATTTTATTTGGAGCTCAAAACCTTTATTTTCTTTTAATTATCATTTCATAAAGGATGTTGTCTACTAAACATTTTTTAAGCATCATGAATAGTGGGTTAACTTAACGTTTTAAAACTGGGATAGCTTTACCTTTTAACAGTTGGTTAACTTTAACTTCCAAAGGTTCTGTTTCTTTTAGGGGGTCCTTCCATGTGATGGGTTCAAAAAATCGATTTTTTTTCATAAATTGCTAGTTTAATATGTCTAGAATACGGTAGTAAAAGGATTTTTTTAAATTCGAAGTCGTTTTAAAGATACAGCAGGTCCATGGAAAAATATGGGGTAAGGTATCTTACATACATCGGCATACAGATAGTTGAAATTACTAGCTACTTATCAGTTATCATCTTTAATAAAGGTTTTGAAGGTAATTTGAAAATAATTTCGGTTATGGGATGCCCTATAGGTTGCGAATCCCATACTTATGTTAAGAAACGTTATGAAAAGTGAATCCCACATTCTGGTGGCGCGTTAGGGATGCCGTTTAAGAACCCAGAA
The DNA here is from genome assembly GCF_945859685.1 of Eupeodes corollae. Lineage (NCBI taxonomy): Eukaryota > Metazoa > Arthropoda > Insecta > Diptera > Syrphidae > Eupeodes > Eupeodes corollae. The sequence goes on from NC_079148.1 coordinate 116,239,338, forward strand.
TTGATTCAAGAGCTGAACAATCTGCTTTGAAAGCGTTTCAAGAAGAAGAGGAAGGAATACTCTATGGACCTGGCATCGCCGAATGAAAGGTAAGTTGATATTTTCTTAGTTAATAGGACTTGAAACTTTAAACGAGTTTTTCTCAAAACTGTGTTTTTCAAACTTATCTCCATCGTATCTCAAAAATAGCTTGACCGAATGTCTTGAAATTTGATGGGTTAGATTCAACACATGTAAACGCATGGAATGAACTATCGACAAGCAATAATTCCAAACATTTTTCCAATTTTTGATATATTCATTTGATGATAGTTCCATTCCATGCATTTAGGCTCATAGATAAAAACGCCGTTTACTTTGTGTTGTTTTAGATAATCCAATCAGCCGGAATCGTGCGAGCCCATTTTTTCAAGGTGGAGTTGTTTACACCGGTGCAACTCGTGTTCTTTACAATATTTTTAATTCAAATTTTATATTAATACTGTCGAACTATGTATGTTAATAAATTATAATAAACTTAATAAAGTTGTATCTATTTACTGGTCGTAAAAAAAATCCTAAAAATTGCTTAAAATACGGGCCGTCATATGGGATGACCCCCTTAAAGTTATTTCCTTTTTTTATCCTAGGAGTTTTTTTGTAACATTAATTTAATATTTTTTCAGTTTTAAGGCTAGTTTTTTAACAATAAAATCGGTTAATTATCTTTATCTATACTTAAGGTCTTCAAGTAGGAACTCCTTATTATAAAAAGTACTTTTCAAACAAATTTACGGGCTGGAATGTCCATTTAAATTAAAAACTACTTACTGCTCTTAGTAGGCCAACACATGAAAAATAGACACTTATCATATCATATTATTTATCATAAAAAAGGTTTTGAACTTACAAAATAAATAATCTGCAGGACTTAAAAGTGGAAAGAAACTTTAAAGAATGCTTTCGAAAATCTTCATACCTTCATAAAATTAACGAATATAATTATTTTTGCATTTGTTGTCTAAAAATGTATTTGTCTTCATCATGGAGTCAATGAATTTAAGCTGTCTTTTAAAACGCAACACAAATAAAATTGCAAAATCACTTATCACATTTTCCTCGTATTTTCAAGAAAAAAGACTTTACAAATTTGATGTCACTCAATTAAATATTAATTAATTTCTAACAAAAAGTATTTTTGCTTTTAATGAAATTGGCACTCGTAATTTTTGTATGCATTAAATTTCGAATTATCAGTTGCAATTCCGTGTATCCTCGATGTTAAAATGTTTTTTTTTTATTTTTTTTTAAAAAAGCACTACATACGATTTGGAACTAATAATACATACTTTACGGCTATACACTTCGATAATACAACACAAACTATTTATTAATGTTTTAATATTTTTTTTCCATTCCAAAAACACTATTCAAATCGCAAGTACATATCTAATTAATATTCAACTCAGATATCTGAAACCCCTATTAATTTACATTATTGACTACCACGAATCAAAATTATAAAAAAAGACAATAAAATCAGCCCTCCTCCTCCAAATGCAACAAACAATAAAAGTAAAAAACTAGTTCAAGGTCTCCAATAAAATTGAAACACGTGAAATATTTATTTTTTACAATATAACATCAAGAAGGGATTTTATTTTAATTTAAAGTAGCATTTGTTTTAGCACTCTCATGTCTGATGGCGTTTATCAAATCGTAATTCACTAAAAAGACGAACCGGAGTCCAGCAATCTACAATAAAAGTAAACAAATTAATAAAAAACCAGGAAATATTGTTATAGACAGTTAAAACCTACCTCCACTACGCAATTGTTGGCGAGACGCGTTTTATTGCCACATAGCAAAGGTGAGCCATCAATGAAAATCGGCCGTTTGCCCTCGTTGGAAATGAAAAAGTCTCCATTGCTTCGTAGCTTTATGGTGCCTTGTTTGCGAGACACCTTGCAGGCTGGCCCTTCAAGCGACAGGTCAACATCGACCACCACTTCTTTAGCGTCACGTCCGAAAGTGATCTCCTTGGAGCGCATGAGATAGCGCACCAAACGACCTCGCAGTATGGCCAATGTTTGGCCATCAAACTCGGGTGTAACACCCGCTCCGGTCAGTGAGTCCACCAACACGTTCCAACGACCCAATTCGTTCTCGAGCTGACGTATTTCTCGTTTGTTACGTCGGTCGGCCAGGGCAAGTTCAACTTCAACTGCATCATCTTTGTTGTCGATCAGCTCCGAATCTAAGATGAGTTCCTCGGCATCGGAAAAACTAAGTGGCTGATCGTCGTTGAACAGAGGTTTTACTGTCTGATCGGGAAGTAGTTGGTATTGCTTCATCAGTTGCCAATGGTTTTGAAGTGCCTTGGCAGTTCTGGCAGAGAAAAATATCGATGCATTTTTGTCGAGAAGTTCTTGGAAAGTTTCCAGCTTCGGGTTATCCGTCTGAAAACCAAAAAACCTTGAATGATCTAACTCACAACGTAGAATAAATTATGTCTTACACTTTTGATAGTGCCTAGAATTTCTTCCTCTTGAACAGTGTACAATGCTCGGCTTTGAACGCTCTCAACTGATTCCGGGTGGAGATTTCTCATCGCCGCAACAGCTATTCTCGAAATGGGCTCCTCATACAAGAGGGTATACCATCGAGCTTGCATCTCTTGCAAAGTGAATTTGCATGAGAACTTTGTTCCCCGATGGACCGTTCGCAAATCGTTTGTCTGCTGGATTCCTATTATCAAAGCCAAATCGTCTATAGGTTTCCATCGCCCCAAATCTTTAGTTGCGATCTGATTAGGCGGGCGGCCAGGTTTCTTAGATTTCTTGCCCGCTTTCAAAGCTTTGCGTTTGTCGGCGATGTGTTGACCGGGCAAGGGCATTATTGTTGGAGTTGTTAGGTTCGGTGCGTTGACTGAGACTATATTCGGAGGTGTGTCACCGCTTTGAGTTTGTACTGCTGTTGCTGCCGCCGCCGCTGCTGCTGTCGCAGTGTCAAGGTTGGCTACTGTTGTCACGTACGATTGTGATTGAGTTCGTGGACGTCCAAATCGGCTTTGTTGAGATTGGGGAAATCCAATACTGTATTCGACAATCTCGTCGTCGAATCGCTTACGCTTTATTGATCGAGAAGAACTGAAAATAATAATATTATTTACATAAATTGAATTGTTTTTTTTTTTTTGAAACACAACCTTCTGCGTTTTTGATCGTTTTGAATTTCGATAGGAAGATTTTGCATAGAAGACGAAAACACTTTAGAAATTTCAGATTTAGTAGGCTCGCTCGATGTTTCCATAGTTTGATTTGAATTTGTTGTTTGTGTTTGAGTTTTTTGTTTGTCTTTATTGAAATCTGAAATATTTCGCTTTTTTTACGAAATATACATCTTTCAAAAGTCAAATATCACTCAAAATTGGAATCAAAAATGGCTGCTCGTATGGCACATAACAGAGTTGTTAAATTGCGTTTGAGTATGAGCGCGTTCTTTTTTTTATCTAACTTTTCAGAGCTCTTCTTCAAAAAGATGTTAAGGCTGAACTACATTTAAAACTTTTTCCAAAAAGCGCAAAAATGACATTATAAAAATATGTAGACGCAATTTTTTTGACAGAAAATATAATTTGAGCTGTAGATAGTAATTATTGTTGTGCTTGAGGTCTACATTTATATACCTACTGACTTTCATCATATAAACGAATGTTGAACTTCAATTATGTAACTCACCAAAAACAGCGAATTCAAATTAATGAGCCGTGAGTTTATTATTAAATTCGAGCAGGATTGTATTACTATTTGACATTATTAATCACGTTCCTCACATATTTCACAAAGCTGAATTCGAGCTAAAGTGCTTTAAGCCAAAAGAAAACACTCGCGTCTCAATTACAGAAACCAATAAATAAGTGGCGAATGAATTCGGAGTGAATTTTTGAAGCTTTAAATATGGTAGAAAAGTCAAAGTTGATATTAGGCAGGTTCAGACGACATAAGGGACTTGAAAGTTAGGCAAGTTTCTAGTATCTGATTGGCCAGCTGCCAAAAAAATGTCTTCCAATTAAGGCAACTTTAATGGAAAGTTGACTGGAAAGTTAGTCAAGAAAAATCTCCCTAACTATCAAGTCAAGTCTACTTCTGTCAAAATGACAGTTGGTTATTTTTGTTCATTAAACTGAAAATTAATTTATTTTTTAATGATTTCTTTGTCAATTTGGAAAAAAATAAAAAATATTTCCTTACAATACAAAATACAAATTGTGATGGACTTGCAGCTTGCGTCAGAAGTGTTTTGTAGACAATAATGTTTTTGGTAGTTTTTAAACTATGTACTTGAAGTAGAAATTTGTGAAGTAAAATTCTAAATTTGAAATTCATGACATTTGGAAAACCAACTAGTTGCCTTGCCTAAAATTCACGTTCAAAGAACGAAGTTGACTGCAAATAAAGTCGCTTGTGTTGTCTGAACCTGCCCATTGATTCACTTCTTTTTTATTTATTGTATTGTGGAAATAGAATATATTTTCTCTATGATACAAACCCAACTCATTTTCTTGTAAAATACGTGAGCAAAATAATTTGCCTCAAACAACCCTGTCTTCTTCTTCCTTCAGTCATCCATATAATTAAATATTCGTAGTATCACGATGACAACTTAAGTAAGAAAAATATAGAAAAAAAATAAAAAGGGAAAGGATTTCAGGTTTTAAGTTGTGTGTCTTTCTTAAAATTTTTGCCTCACGACTCACCAAAAAACCAAAAAGTTAAAACCTTCCACCTAACGAAAAAAGAACAATCATAATTACCTAAACTGATGCACACAAGGATTTGTTCCCAAAGAAACAAAGCAAAGTAAAATCACAAAAGGAGTCCACAAATGAGGTGAGTCGTCCATAGTCCCTTTGTCCATAACACGATCTAAAACAATACAAAAAAAAAAACAAAATCGATCGAAAATGTTCGCGTCATGTAGCCAAAACTTTGAAGATAGTCCAATTTCGGACAATAAAATGGACATATCAGATGCCACAACATCTCAGGAAGAGTCCACGGGAGTTTCGCCAATAAACGATAACATCACATCTGATAATTTGATCACACAAAATCTGAATGAAATGCCTCACCTGGGGCTGGTGGGAAAGGATTTTAAGTTCTCTAATTCCTCGCTAACGACAAAGGGAGCCGAAAATGGTTTTCTAGATAACGACACTGTTGTTCCGAAGGTCTTGCGTCTTGGACAAAAGCCATACCCACAACAGGAGAAGACGACAAATGGGCTGCGTAGTGAGTTAGTGCTGGCTAACAGCCATCCCCTTATGTCACCAACTGCAACTGATTCAGACTCGGAAAACAGCCACTATGCGAATCGAAAGAAAGCTTTTAATTTCCCAGACGTTGTACCCGAGAGCGAACAGATTATGTCAACGCCGCCGATAACTAAAAGAATAACATCAAATACTGTGTCTTTGGTTGAGGCGAAGAACTCGCTCAACACAAACCATTCCTTCGGCAAGCTCAGTCCCAATAACCGATTGAGAGTCTCTCCCAAGCGTGCAGCCAGTCCAGATGTGATAAGTAGCGAATCTGAGGCCGAAGTGTCGCAGTTTCAAGCCACTGTAGAGGCCAACTACCAATCGGTTGCTTTGATAGCAAAAGCTCCCAATCGTACTCTGCCGAAATCCCTCAACACTCGGAAGCAAGTCAACAATAGCAACTCCACGCCCGAGCACAGACTCTCGGATGATATGTCGTCGTTGGACTCGATTTCCAACCACAGCTTTGAGGATGACGACGATCTGGAACATAATTTGGCTTCCCTGAGTCCTTCGAGTTCGCTTATAGACGGCCTTAACGATGACCGCGATGATGACTTCCCAGAGCTAGACACACCAACAAATCTCCATCCCACAGATCAGATTCCCTTCTATTCGGCGGCAGACGAACGACGTGATTCGAGAAACTGGCAGAAAATAACACTACCAGATGGACGCACCCGAGAGATTGATATGAAAGTAATAGAGCCCTACAAACGTGTGCTCTCACACGGAGGCTACCTTAAGGCCGGGGGCCATAATGCCATAGTCATGTTTTGTGCTTGTCACTTACCCGATAGATCTCGCGCTGATTATCATTACGTGATGGACAATTTATTTTTGTATGTCGTCAAGACTCTGGAGCAACTGGTAACGGAGGATTACGTCTTGATTTATTTGCATGGTGGCTCAAGTCGACGCAATGTTCCACCATTTCCATGGCTGAAAAAGTATGCAAAATGTCTTTGAATACAAAATAGAAATTATAATTGATTTTCTTTTTTTAGATGCTATCAACTTTTAGATCGAAGATTGAGGAAAAGTCTAAAGAACTTATATTTGGTACATCCAACATTCTGGTTGAAATCGATTGTCTGGATGTCACGACCTTTTGTTAGGTAAGTAAGCTCTTTGTTTTGTGGTATATCAGTCTCACTTGGTCCTAGACTGATATAATAGTGAGAATAGTTTAATTAGGCATTCTTTGTAGATAGAAAATTCATGGATGCCAACATAGTACATAGTGATTATGTAGTATTTAAGCGTTGAGGAGGGGGTCAAATTCCATTTACTTTGTGAATGCCTCAACCTAGGTAGGAGATAACCCTAGATAACCCTCAGAAAATAGATAGATAGATAAAGATTTTATTGAAATAAAGTAAAATTTACATTACACACCAAAAATGTTTACAAAAATCATTATAGCATGCCAGATTGACAACAAAACAAATTGAATGGAAAAATCCCTCATAGAAATCACACGGACATTATTAGAATCCTTAAAATAGTTGTTCTCTGCAAGGTTATGATTTAATCTGCTGTTGTTCTTTACAAGGAATTAGACACATCAGCAATATATTCAGCTCTACATTTCTCATCAACCTTTAAAATGACTTCATACAAAATTAATTTGACATTCTTCAGCAAGATCTTGTATGCCTTTTATGGCAACCTTTTTCACGGCCCGTGAATCATTCATTTTAAAAAACGTTAAGCAAAAAGTCCGCTTGAACCTTCAATGTTCTTATAAACAAAAGAGAGAGACCCGTTTCCAGCATTATTACGTAGTTTGGCGTATTTTTCGACAAATGAAATATTCTTTTTAGAAAGTGCGTTAGGAGTTTTTCAACCTAATTGTACTTTTTACATCCCCATACCTGCGATCCATATAAAACTATGCTCTCAACTACTGCTTTAAATACTTTAAACTTGCTACTATGTGCTATACACTTATTTATGAAGCATTGTTTTCAGGTCATAATAATAGCAATTTTCGCCTTAACCAATTTCTCCTTCAAGTGTTTATTATTTGTAACAGTAATGCCAAGGTATTTGTATTCTCGCACACATTAAATATTTTCGCGATTATAGCTCCATTTTTCATTTGATGCATTATGTCCACCACCACTTTTAACAACCATAACCTTCGATTTATCTATATTTAATATTAAATTTCATAGCAAACAAACGACAAACATTGCTATACCTTATTTTAGTCAATTCAAAAATATCTTTCAAAAAATTGAGGATAATTCAGAAGCCACTACCATCAGCCTGAATTTCCCTTTACTCTTATACTACACAATCCAAATTATTACCATGACTTGAAAATTAGAATGGATCTTTGGGGATCTGAGTGCGTGCGATATATTGGTTTGTTGCTGATATTAACAACGTGATATTGATGGAATTTCACCAATCATTTAACGAATGTGTGCGAATGCATTGGCTGTTTCTTTAAAAATTATTTTTAATCGTTCACTTGCAAATGGCGAGTTTCTTAATACTTGGAAACGTTCAACAATCACACCTATTTACAAATCAGGTGGTAGGCAAGATGTTTCAAACTATGGTCCAATTTGTAAAATTGCTACGATTCCCAAATTTTTTGAAAAGTTAGTCTATGACAAATTAACTCCTTCTCTTAAAGCAATGATTTAACCATACCAACATTGTTTTGTAGATGGTAGATCTACTGGAACTAACCTCACTTTTTTAGCAATTTAGTCTTGAATGCACTTGAGAAATATTATCCGTATGATATCAATCATGCCAATCATGATGGCTTTATTTATGAAGATAAATAAAGTAGGTTTTCACACAAACTTTTTAAAATGGTCGTATAAATAACATTATTTCTGCACCGGTATATGTTACGTCGTCTCGTGTCCCCCAAGGAGGCCATCTTGGTCCTTTTATTTTTTTTTGTTTATAAACGACATTCCTGATATGTTTTTAAATTCAAAGTGCTTAATTTACGCAGATGATCTTAAGGTATTTCTGAACATAATTGTTTTCTTCTTCAACAAGATCTTGATCTTTTATTGGACTGGTGTTTGGCAAACTGTTTACATTTGAACATTTCCACATGCCAAATCCTAACGTTTTCTCGAAACCGTTGTCCAATTAATTTTATCTATAAAATCAATCATATGCCATTGTCCGTTATAACCTTGGCATTGGCTGTTTCTTTAAAAATTATTTTTAATCGTTCACTTGCAAATGGCGAGTTTCTTAATACTTGGAAACGTTCAACAATCACACCTATTTACAAATCAGGTGGTAGGCAAGATGTTTCAAACTATGGTCCAATTTGTAAAATTGCTACGATTCCCAAATGTTTTGAAAAGTTAGTCTATGACAAATTAACTCCTTCTCTTAAAGCAATGATTTTACCATACCAACATTGTTTTGTAGATGGTAGATCTACTGCAACTAAACTCAGTTTTTTTAGCAATTTAGTCTTGAATGCACTTGAGAAAGAATATCCGTATGATGTCAATCATGTCAATCATGATGGCTTTATTTATGAAGATAAATAAAGTAGGTTTTCACACAAACTTTTTAAAATGGCTTTATTCATAATTAAGAGATAGTATTCAGTACGGTCGTATAAATAACATTATTTCTGCACCGGTATATGTTACGTCGTCGGGTGTCCCGCAAGGAAGCCATCTTGGTCTCTTTATTTTTTTGTTGTTTATAAACGACATTCCTGATATGTTTTTAAATTCAAAGTGCTTGATGTACGCAGATGATCTTAAGGTATTTCTGAACATATTTTTTTCTTCTTCAACAAGATCTTGATCTTTTATTGGACTGGTGTTTAGCAAACTGTTTACATTTGAACATTTCCACATGCCAAATCCTAACGTTTTCTCGAAACCGTTGTCCAATTAATTTTATCTATAAAATCAATCATATGCCATTGTCCGTTATAACCTTTAAAAAAGATCTTGGTGTGATTTTTGACAAAAAAAACTTGACTTTGTAAAGCATATAGATTTTTTAGTTGCTAAATGCAGTTCAATGTTAGGTTTCATATTGCGAAACTCAAAGGAGTCTTCCAATCCACACACCTTAAAGTGTTTATATTTGGCGTTTGTAAGGTTTCTTCATTCATTTAGAATCGAAAAGATCCAAAAACGATTTACGAGAGTTATAGTGAAAAGACTTCAATGGGACATAGATCTTCCTACCTATGAAACGAGGTGTAAACTAATTGGTATTTTGCCTCTTTACATTCGTAGAAAGTTCACAGAGGTTATGTTCATTCGTGACATAGTAGCAGATCAAATTGATTGTTCACATTTTTAGCTCTAATTGGGATGAATGTTCATGCGAGATTACTTCGAAACCAACCGTGTTTTAATGTTCCATATCACAGAACTATGTATGCTTAAAATTAACCATTATCCAGGTGTTTAAGAGAAATAAATAATGTTTGCAACATGATTAATTTCAATGTTCGTAGATATTAATTTAAATCAAATTTATTGTTAATTCTAAATAACTTTGCTGGTGGTAATGTTTAAAATTTTAAATTTTATGTATTATATTATCTAGTAATCACTAAAGTACCTGTAACTTTGTTTGATGTATAAACTAAACTTAAACTTAATCTAACCTGAACCTCAACCTAAATTAAAACTTCTCGAGCAGTTTTTAAAGGTTGGCCAACATCATTTGAAAGTTTCGTGTTTATACCGAATCATGTGTTAATGTGTTTTTCTAATGATATCATCTTCTTCATTAGCAGACCTCGTTACTTCACACTTAAAACTGATATTTCAAATCCATTTTTTAAAACTTTTTCTTAACTGCTATGTGCCGTCTTTATAAAATAGCTTTGCACATCATGGTTGTTCAATTTATGAACAAAAAGGTCAGTAATCATGGCTCAATAGCGGTCATCAATGACTGTAACGTTCTGACAAGTATTGTTCTTATGTAAGAATAATTATTCCACAAATCCATAAATCACACCAAACAGTCCGTTTTTGTGGATGATTATCACATATGTAAAAAAATTTAATTAATTTTATAAAGAAAATAATTTTTTCATGGCTATTTTAATTTACTTTCAGCTCAAAATTCTGGCGCAAGCTGGTTTACGTGCAAACTTTAAATGAGTTGAGCTCATTGGTGAATGTTGAGAGTGCATCCATACCAGACAAAGTAAAACAATATGATGCAAAACGGGCATAAGAGTCCTCTAAAATGTTTCGACTCCGCTAACAAAACAAACAAAAAAACACAAATTGAATTATTGTAATAATTAACAAAAGAACATAAGGACCAGGAGTACCTACACTTTATTAATCAGCAACGAGCGGCCATGACTAGACTTCCCCCAAAAAATATCACAAGTTGCATATAAATAATACGACGACGTTCATTTCAAACATAGCCTCCTTCTTTTTGAGTGTCGTTATTTTGTGTTTTTGTATTTATTATTGTTACTTTCAAGTTATTGACAAACAAACAAAAATTCCTAACAAAATTCTTGAGATCTCATTTCTGCACTGACGGTAGCTTTTAGACAACATTGTATTATTTTATTTTATCAAACTTCTCATAAGACTTCTTTCTATTTTTAAATGACATAACGAATTCTCATATTTTATACTCCTTTATTATGTTTTTCTAAATAATTTTGTGATATTAAATTGAATCATATTTTATTTTATATTTGAATTTTTAACAAAATGTATTGAAACATTCCTCATAAAAGTATTTAGAGCTTTTGTAGGCAAGTTTATATTTTTGTTTTTTATTAGAACATTTTTATTATTTTTGAACTGTTTCGAGTGAATGATGAATTTGGATAAGTATTTTATAGTTTTCTGTGTGCAATCGCATTAAATATTATTAGATTAAAAACGTATTCACACATTTAGATTTCAAGATTACATCGAATATTATGTATGTAGATTTTATATCAACACAATTTAAAAAACAAAACAAAATATGAAGCAAAAAAAAAAAAAAAACAAGATACATAAACGTATGTAACGCAAACGCAAAGTATTTCAACAAAAATCATAATAATTGTAGTTAAATTTATTTAATTTAAATATCATGTCTTAGAGAATGAAAAAAGCCAGTAAGTGAAAATTGTTCGGCTCGAAATAATAACACTTAAAACATTAAATTAAGTTCTTAATTACAATTAAATCATATTCTTTTTTAAATTTATTTTAATCAAATGTCAAAACTAAATATGTGTATTGTATACCTCTCAAAGTATTCTGCTTTTATTTATATAAACAACAAAAAAAAAACAATTAACTTTAACTTTAAAAAAATATACTAGCTAATCATTTCTTATTTTATGAAATTAAAAAAGAAAACAAAGTGTAATAATTTATTGTCTAAGAAAAGACAACTGCTTATTTTAATTTGCCTAGTGCTTATCGAATAATATTTTTTTTTATGAAGCACTAAATAAAATTATACAAATAAAAATATATTATACAACATAACAAAAAACAAAACAAAATACATATTAACATAATTATATTTATGTATATTAAAAAAGAAAAGTAAAATGACCACCAATTTCGTTTGATCTGTGTGTGTAGCAATAAAGAAGATGTGTACAATGTATTAGCTAAAGTTATTGTAAAAAATATATTTAAAACAAAATTATCCTGAAATAATGGTACAACTCAGTGGTTTTTATTTAAAATTATGAATTGTAATGCATTTTCTATTAACGTTCGAAAGGGCAGGTTAGGTTAGGTTAGGTTATAGTGGCTGTCCAAGATGGAAACGGACACACTTAGGCCAGTTTAATGGGCCATTGTGATACCACATGAATCTTGAGGCTTCCTCCTAAGCTCAATGGAACCAGCTTGAGTCCCTCACGAAACGTGAGAGGCTGATTATACCGATATAATTTAGATCGTTAAAGAAGAATTCTCCTAGGTAATTCTTGCGTTTACGAGCTAGAGCAGGGCATGTGCAGAGAAGATGAAGAACCGTTTCCTCCTCCTCCTCGTCCATACAGCTTCTGCAAAAGTCATTTGAGAATACGCCTAGTCTCGTGGCGTGCTTTCCTATTAGACAGTGTCCGGTTATGACACCTATTATCGAGCTGATATGCCATCATTCTGTTTAGAGAGAGCAAGCACCTTGAACGTTTTAAATCCAGTGTTGGCCAGATATTTTTTGTGGCTTGACACGTGGTGATGTTGTTCCACCTGGAGCCTGCCCTCCTCACAGCGTCTTGCATTAGCAACAGTTTACAAGTAGCGATTGGTATGCCATTACTTGCCAAACGTGGTAGGATGGGCTGTACTGTACCGTTCCTGGCGAGTTCATCTGCCTTACAGTTACCTGGAATGTCTATGGCCCGGCACCCAGCAAAGGTGAATATTAAACTGTTGCGCCATCTCCATTAGAGATGATCGACAGTTATGGACTGTTATAGAGTTTGTAGAGACAGAGTCTAGAGATTTGATTTGATGGCTGTCAGAGAAAATACGGATATCAGATGTTGATATCACGTTTTCTTTGAGCCAAGACAAGACTTCCTTAATCGCCAAAAGTTCCGCCTGGAACACGCTACAATGATTGGGAAGGCGGAATGAGAGACTTTATTTCAGTCGTTCAGAGTACACACCTCCGCCAACCCCTTCTTTGGTTTTTGAGCCATCTGTGTAAAAAAAAGGGTAGGTAGTTGGGTACATTTTTTTGGTCAATGTTTCCAGTTTAATTAATCCAATTTTGAAAGAGTCTAAGTTTTTAAAACTAAATAAACCAACCCTAATGGCATGGAAATCTTAAGATAAATGGTCAAGTCATGACCTACCAGAATTTGGTAACTTTATGGGACATGAGCGAATATTAGGCTTATGTTAACGAACTTAGCCTTGATGCGGATTGTCGTGATGCGCTCACTCACACTCTTGATAAAACTAACAAATACACCCTCAAATAGAAGCTGTCTTTGTTCTCGGTAGCAGTCGCCGTAGTATACATGCATGACAGTCTTTTAGTTTGTATTTGCCCGGTCCATCCCATCGCACTACTTTGATGGCGGTAGTATCTGCCTAGCAGCAGTTTAAGGCTTCCGCTAATTGTTCGGCTGCATGTGGTCTGTTAAGGGACCTAACATTCCACGTACAGATCTGAAGTTCGTTGTCCTTATTTTGTCTGCGCGACTTGTCAACGGTAAATCCGTCCGAATCCGAGGATTGTAGGTGCTTTTGCAACTAAGGTATTTTTTACGTTGTCAGTAAATCACCCCGACGCACGGCACAACCCCCAACCTGGAGGTTTCATTTCGTAGATATATGCAAACATTTTCAGATTCTAATAGACTGACTTTATTTTCTTAAAAACTTGCAACATTTTTTTGGATGATCAATTTCTTGTTTCTCGAACAATTAAAATGGATAGTCTAAAAAATATTTGGAATGCACGAAAATCTCAAATTTAAGGAAAATTGAAGCAGTGAAACCTTCAAATCGGAAACAGCGGTCGCATTCACAAAGCTAGTGGCTACGAAGTCAAAATTCAAAGCTAGTCAATCTGGAACTGTCATATTATTGACAAATGCAAATATATAAAATAGGAAACATTTTTGATTTGATAACTGTAACTTATCTTTTGTATTTTTAAATTCAATAAAATTAAATTTAAGACACAATTTGAATCATTTGTCTAGAATGCATAAGGAGTGAGATAGATAGCACCCCACTTCGAAATTAAAACTGTTATATTTTTTAAAATCAGAACAGTTATTTTTGAAGTGTGAAATTACCAAAAATACTCCATTATAAGTGGTAAATGGAGTATTTTTGGCCATCACTTTTATTTATTTCGTTGCTACCAAAAATACTCCATTAAATAAAAATGGAGTATTTTTGGTTGCTACTTTAGATCTGAAAGATGTTTAGTGCACTTTCTCTAGTCTAACAGAAGATATTGTGTTCTCTGGTGTGTGCCGAAACCCGAAACCCCATATGTGTTAGTGAAATATTTTTTTTTTGAAAGACAAGTGAATAGGTACTTTATTTTTAGTTTTTTTGGAACTCTAATTAGGTAAGTTAATGAATCTTTTCAGAATAACGTTACAAAACATTCCTGAATTGCAGGAAACTCCTATTGGACGTCAGTGGTGATGAACAAAATGAAGATGAAGACGACAAGACGTCTTAGATGACGTAAAGGCTGATTCTGAAGAAGACGTTGAAATCATGGCAAGTGATTTCGAAGATGAAGAAAATTCAGGTAAAAAAGGATACTGTTGGACGACACAGCCTTCATCTTTTACTGGCCGGACAGCGGCGATAAATATAGTTTTGAAAATGCCGGGTTGTAAAGGTGAAGCAAAAATACGTAACGTCAGATGTTGAAGCATGGAATCTATACTTCTCGATGATGTTGTATTCGAAGCTTTAGTTAAAAATACTTAGTTAATAATAACATCGAAATCAGCAACCAGCGTCAAAAAAGTATTCCACCAGCTGATTCTCTATCGCCTTCAAGGTCTGCCCAATATCCAATACCAGGGACATGTGAACTACAAAGTGCTCCCCAATTTTCCAGGCTATATTTGGACTCAAGTGGTTTGAATTTTTAATTAATTGCATCCGATTTGATAACCGGGAAACAAGATGTAGCTCGGATATTCTAGCATCAGTACGGTTCCTTTTTTGACAAATTTAATTCAAACTGTTCAAAATATTATACGCCCCACGAGTATTGTACTATTAATGACAAGCTTTTAGGATTCAGAGGTAATTGTCCATTTAAAATATATATTCCTTCGAAGCCAGACAAATTCGGCATACAAATTATAACGATGTGTGATTCCCGCACATTTTATATGGTATCTGGGATTCCTTACGTTGGAAAGAAGATGAAAAAAACCCCATACCGCTGCAGTTGGTACGCAAGATTAGTGAAAGCATTCATGGTACACGGGAAGGAATTTCATCATGGACAATTTGGTTCATATCAATTCAGTTGGTTGAAACAATACTATAGCGCAGCATAATCTCACTGTAGTCGGAACGTTGAGGAAAAATTAAGTTGTAGTACCATCTTCCTTCTTACCCAACCGAAAAAAGGAAGTACTCTCCTCGCAATTTGCTTTCAAGGACAAAATGACCTTGGTTTCCTTCACTCTAAAAAAAGGCAAAGGAGTTTTGCTGGTATCCTCGCTCCACAAAAGCAAAGAGGTTGGTTCGGTGACAAGAAAGCCTGAGATAATCGAGTTTTATAATCAAAGGTGGCGCTGACACGTTCAACCAACTGGCTCATAATTACTCCGTTGCCAGCAAGACTCGCAGGTGGCCTATGAGGTATTTCTATGGGATGCTCGACCAGGCGGAAATCAATGCAATGGTTCTCTATTCAATAGGAAACAATTACAAACATAAAAAACATAAGCGCAGCATCTTTTTGCGAAATGCAGATTTGTCTTTGGCAAAACCAAAAGCGTTTGCAACAGTGTATCCACAGCCATTTGAGGGGTACCATCGAATCCATGGAAGGCGATCCTCATAATTACGAGGGTATTTTACTAAGTGAACCTCAAAGAAAGATTCCAAAGCAGGGAAGGTGTTTCTTGTGTCCTAGGACACGAGATAAAAACTCCAAAACGACATGCAGTACTTGCCAAAGGCACATTTGCCCCCGACCGCAGCGAAGTATGCAATAGCTATACCTATTTATATATTGAAGAAACAGGACTAAAAATATACCGGTAAGAGACTTGTACAGCCAAAGCCTTCTATATAAACAAATATATATACAAAGGCCAAAGCTTTTTCATTATTCTAATGTTCCCTTATATGTCTTCTTTCAGAAACAAATAAAATTGGAACATTGACGATTTAAAAGCTAAAATTTTCAAGATTTATTGAAGCCCCGTATGGCCACATCACCTAAATGAACCCTTTTTATTTTTAATTACAAAGGCTGTGAATTGAGTGCAATTTTTTGTTAAAGCAAAAATGAAATAAACAGGTACAGCAAGTTCATGCAAATAACAAAATTTATATTTTCTCAAAACTCCCTAAGTTCTCCGATGCACCATTTTAAAATTATAAAGAATTAAAGCTCCAAAAATCTATTCATTTGCATACTGATTTCAAATTTTAAATGTGAATACCTTCCTCAAAACAGAAAAAATGGACTTAGGGAGTTTTAATAGAACGGCGACGATTATTTATAATAAAATATATAAATTTTATAAGATTGTGTTTTAAGTTGCTGATATTTTCAACCCAAAAATAATGGGGTGCTCAGAAAACCCATAGCTGTTAAAGTTATTCGAAAACCCTTATGCATTCTAGGGCTAATACCACTAAATTCCCAGAAAAATACTGAGCGTCATTCAAGACTGCAACGTTCGAAGATGCAAAAAAACTTCAATTGTTTCTAAGGATAACGATTTCTTTTATATTCCTGGGAACGAGCTAGCTATACCTTCCATTGTAAAAGAATGAAATAAAAGCAACATTTTTTTTAATAAAACCCATTTTATTTATCTAAAGTAAAAGTTAAGAAATAAAAATCTATGTTGTACTTCAAAGCTTTAATCACAGAGCTTTCGAGTTTTCAAGTGTTTCATTGAAAAACTCGTGTTCAAGCTTTTTTTTTAAATGTTTTTTGTTTTTTCTTTTTTTTTATTTTATTTTATTGAACTATTTTGTTTTTATTTTTTATTATTATGAAAATGGTATAAAAGCAGGTAACTCTCCCAACTGGGGACGTGATCTTTTGGGAACACTGCTGGTATTTGTCAGCTCTTCTTCCATCTCACTATCATCATCATCATCACCAGCAGTGTCACTTTCCTCATCTGCAACACTCTCATTTATTTCTGAAACTTTACCTATCTCACCTAATTCAGCTGAATTCCTTGATGCAGCAAAATATCGGCCACCTAAGGTTGGTTCTTCGATAGCTTCTTTTGCCCGACTGGGTGCAACACTTGGGAGTTCTTCTATGCTAGAAATGTTGCTTTTACCAGTGAGAGAAATAACTTTTTTTGGCTGGATTTCTCTTTTGTTGTTCAACGACATTTGTTGCTTCCTACAATAGACACACTTAACTTTCTCGCATTTACCTTTGGTCTCCATGTCTGGGCAGACGAACTCATGTCGTTTATTACACTTATAAAAGCGAAAGAGAAAATCAAAACCGATTAAAGTAAACACGAAGTAATTTTAAACATTGAGACTATTTACCTTTTCGGCAAGTTTACAGAAACCTTTGAGGAAGTCAATACACACTTCTGCCTTTGCGCTGAGCTTTTTGTGCAGATAGGGACAATCTTCGCGGACACAACATCCTTGGAGGAAGAATTTACAAACAGGCATTTTGGACAGTGATACGTTGTGCGAGAGTAAACAGGACGAATTGAGACATTCTCCTCGGAGGAATCTACACAAAGAACAACAAAGTAGTGCACATGTGTTCACGAATTACGACTCACCTGGGACAGATGGCCACGTGTAGTTTATCATGAACTTTCATGCATTTTCCTCGCTCGAAGGACGCACACTTGCCCACTCGTTGGAAAATGGGACAAGGGATGTTGGTCTTGACGAACCTTCGCGACAGCAAATGCAGACTCTTTTGTTTGGCGTTGCTCACATGGCTTCGAGTCAAATGCATATCTGTGCGTACCAGCACGTTCTTGGAGTTGGCAACATAGGTCAAGCCACCAATATCGATACGTCTCATTGACTTCATCTGGGATGTGGATGGCTTGGCGGTGGCTACTCTGGTCAGATTGAAACCACTCTTGTCCAATAGGTACTTGGTTCCTCGAACGAAGATAGCCCGTTCCCCTGTGGCTTTCTTCGGAATCGAAGCATTTACAGGTTTAACAACTTTGGAGACATCCTTTCGTTCCAGTTTATTCCTGGTTGATTTGTACAGAACCCCATTGATATTGAGAAGTTGTAGATTTTTAGAAACAATTGAAGTTGTCTTAAATGGCACCTTCGAGAATTTCAAGGCAACAGAATTTCTACAAAAAAAAAAATATTTAATAAGTGATGAAAGGTTAAGACAAATATTTTGGTTCGCTTACCGTTTGATAAATCTCGAAATTACTTTTTTTGAAAGCGAGTCCGACGACCTTCTGAGAGCATAGCGTCCAGTGAAGGAAGTCTTTCTCTTGCGGATGGGTATGCTGGCAGTGAGAATCCTTCGGTCGATTTTGTACTTTGCTTGTGGGGCACTACTGGGAACAATAACTGGTTTTGGTTTTACACTGACTGGCGCTGTTGGTCGGATGAGTTTTCTTAGACCGATTTTGACCAGACCAGGACTAGGCATTGGATTGGGTTTCTTTGCTATTGGGTTTGGAGTTATTGTGGTTCTGTTGATGGGTGTTGGATTCATTGGCACTCTGACAATTTTCGTTCTAGATTTTGATATGATTTTATTGGGCAGTAGGGCTGTGACGGGAGGAACTGTTGCTTTTTGTTGCAACAGCTGGTATTTGGGTGGTGGCGTAATGGCAGGCGCAGGAGGAGTTTGTTGAACATTTGATAGATTTCTTTGTAAAATTTCTTTGGCTAGGAAATTAGGGTTGACATGTATTGAGGGATTTGATTGGGCTTGCAGGAATTTGGGATTTATATGCGTTGTAGGAAGTTTATTGAAATTTGGATTGATAAAAATTGTCCTTGAGGATGACGATGATGATGTAGCATTGTCAATGGGAAACATTTCCGGTTTTCCAAATTAAACAACTGGACTTCGTATTCACAAGAAAGAAAAGTGTACAAAATAATTCAATAAGTTTGAGTAAATATAAATTGCGAGTTATTATTTTCAAGGAACAAATAAAAGACACCACAAAGAGAAAAAAACAATACAAATTGCTATAACTTGATGAACACAGTTCTAGCAGTTTTTGACAGTTTAATAAATATGTCTGACAGTGAATTTTTAGTTCATACCCAAACCGGATATTTATTAGTTTTGTTTTGTGGTATGTGGATTGAATGTTTTTGTGATTTGTCTGTAGTTTTCTTAGGCTTAGAAGACACTTAGAAAGTTGCATAATAAAGGGAAAATGAATTCGTGGCTTTATTTGAAGTATATTTCATTTTAAAGGAAGATTTCAACTAGTGCAAATTGTGATAATGTTTTAGAAGTACTCGAAAATAAATAAGAAGTAAGGGTAAGTTTGTTTGCAGACTAAATTTTCTATTGAATGCTTAGCAAATTTACTTGTATTTTTGTTGCCTTTTCAGCTGATTGAATTTGACTTTAACTCAAGAGCTCAAACGCAAAACAATACTTGCTACCGATGACCTACCAGATATGGACTGCTAGTAGCGATAACTGTAGGTTCAGCGGAAATACGAATAAACTTTCGAACGTGATCTTTGTTAAACATTATAATAATTAAGAGTAATTCTTGTCATGAAAAGTGCTTTCTCAAATTTGCCATTCGGTTTCGTCTTAAAAATGTAGGTCCCCCCGTCCTTAACAGCATTACTCTCACACATGAATGGTTGAGAGTTGTAAGTCAGTAGGCCTTTGTTATCTACGAACTGATGTGCCACGTAATTTATATATTATAATTGATTTTAATATTGCATCCACGGGATGTTTATTTGTTTGTATAATTTTACTTAAGGCACTAAACCGCAACATTTAATAATAAAAATAAACAAGTTATGCTTGATTTTTGGTCTATACTCGCAATATTCATAATCAATTCTAAAAAAATGTTTAATAATAATAAACTATTTTCATTGTTTCTATTGGGCTAGGCGCTCACATGCAACTTTTTCGAAACCAAATAGTTCAATCGTTTGTTGCCCAAACATCGCGCACATAATCAACTCCGAAAGTAATCAACGAAATAATCCAATACACAGAAAATATTTATTCACCTTGACTAATTTTTTGTCTCTCTTGCACTTACAGAAAATTATTCAACGATTTAGTTGAATGTCCGCGCAGTTATCTATAATTCCTTGTGACACAAACTAAGGAATTGGTTCGAGGTGAAAACTATAAGTCTATACAGTTTCGAAACTTTAAGTTGCTTGTGCGCACCTAGCCTTTATTATTATTTATATTTCTGTTTATCATACAAGTGTGTGTACTAACTGTAACGATCGTTATTTAAATCTGTTCAATAAGAAATAAACTATGCGTTAAACTGTAACAATTCTTAACCAATAACCCACTACATACAGCTCATTTTACTTATTTTCTATCGGAACTTTGCTTTCACCAAAGTTTAAATTCAGCTGTCTCTATTTATGAATTTATAAAAATAATATACATTTCTAATTTTACGCACGATCGGGTATTGAATATTTCTATATTTTTTCTTCTTTCGAACTTTTTGGAAAAACAATTGAATGTAGTTAAGCCTTAACAATTGCATAGTAGCCTAATCGAAAATTAATTATTTTCTAGACACTTCCTGAAAAGTGTTTACAAACACTTCCCACATCCTCCACATTGTCCCAAATTCTAGCAGTAGCCGCCATCTTAACCACCATGATATCTGTCACTCGCACTGCCACAATTCTTTCTTTCCGGTAAGCCATGGTAAGGAAAAGTTATAATTTTTTCTTCCCTCATAAAATATCATCAAATAAAGTTGAAAATTCATTTAAAAGGTTAAAATAATACAAATATATTTTTTATAAATATAATTAAAAGAACTCAATAGTAATTAAACTTCAGAATAATTCTTTAAATCAAGAAAAATAAAATAAATTATCGAGCACACCATGTGCAAAGTTTGACATTTTGTCGATTTTGTTTCCGCGTGTGGTGTTTGATTTCTTTCGAAGACATTTTACTTTTAAAATGAATTTTCTATACTTGAAATGTGTTTTAAAAATAAATTGAGGTATTTATAACAAACATCATTTGTTTTTATAGCCTTTCCAAAGATTCGTACAGACTGGCCGCATTGCCAAGTGCTCAGCGGGTCCCTTGAAGGGACGCCTCATCACTATCGTCGATGTTATCGACCAAAACAGGGTAAGCACATTTTATATTTTATTTGTTTCGAATTAATTTGAAGAGATAAAGAAACATCCGTGTGATGAATACGTTTTTTGATAGGAATTGCCGACTGATACATATATGAAGCTAACAAAAACTAATTAATCTGATTGTTTACTCTCTCAATCAATTCTTAGTTGAGATTTTTTCGGTTTTTGATTGGGTTCTCATTGAATTTCTTTTCTTGTTCTCCTTAGGTACTTATTGATGGCCCATTGACTGGTGTACCACGTCAAGAATACAGGCTTAACAACCTTCACTTGACCAAATACCGCATCAAGTTCCCGTTCACAGCCCCAACCAGGATTGTGCGCAAGGCTTGGGTGGACAATGACTTGAAGGCCAAATGGAAGTCGACCCCATGGTCTATTAAATCACAAAACATTTGCAAGGTATGTTTCTACTTTATTCATGGCGCGACTCAAGAGAGTAATTTCTGTGATGAATACGTTCTTTGATAGGAAATGCCGGCTGATACATATATGAAGCTAACCGTCTTTACTGAAGAAATTGCTCTCAATCTCGATTCATTTACTTTTTTATTCTCTTTTATTTATTTTAAATCTTTTATTAATTTGGTGTCTTTTGTTGTATTTTAGCGCACTCGGCTTAACGACTTCGACCGTTTCAAGTTGAGGTATGCCAAACGCCAGAGGAACAAGCTTCTGACGGTTGCATTCAATGCTCTTAAGAAGAGGACAAAGAGTGACGGAACCACACGTGTTTTGAAGAAGGACAGACGCGCGAAGATCCTCAAGTCAAAGGCCGAAAAGAAGGCTGGAGGCAAGAAGTAAAATTGATCTTTTAAGCCAACCTGTTTTTTTATAAAGCCTCTAAAATAAATTTTAAAAAATATAACAACAAATTGGTTTTGTGATTATTCAAACATTTTTCGGAATTTGCCACTTTCTTTTATAAAATAACGAAGAAAGTTGCTATTTTTTGAGCAAAAACCTTATCTATTGGCATATTGGCGCTCTTTTCATTTTTTAGGCTAGTAACGTATTCGAGCAAAATTTCAAGCAGGCCAGCTAAGTGAATTTTTACCGAGGAGGGTCTTATCTTTGATAAAGAGATGGCTACTGCTATGGAAATAGATTTTTTGCAATAACAAATCGAGAGGCAAAAAAATGATAACCGAAGGAACGATTGCCACAACTTAGACCCATTATGAATGTATTCAAGAATTGATCCATACATTTTACCCAATTTTGTTTAAAACAGCGGACACAAAAGCCAATCATTTTTTAAATGTGACAATAGGATAAACACTTCAAAACGTAGAGATACGATCACCCAAAGCAGTCATATATAAATATGAGTAACGTTTAAAGATAAAAACCATAGACACACCATATATATATATATATATATATATGGTGTGTCTATGATAAAAACGAGGATCATATGTGTAACTTAAACCGCACTCAATTTTTTGAGTGAAAATCAAGTTGCAGTATGCGTTGGTTACGTCCCTTCGAAACAATCAATTGCCGAATACAATTGTGGTCTGTTTTAGCCAAAAAATGTACCTAACGTTAGATCTAACAATTTTCAGTTTGTTTTTGATGCAGCAAATTTCCTTCGTAATGTTCCCATCGATAAAATTTACTTACTTAAGGTGGTGCTACAGTCCTGTGTGAACTAGGGCCTCACCCAACAAACTTCTCCATCTAGCTCGGTCCCTCGCTAGATGTCACCAGTTTCGAGCTTCAAGTAGGGTGAGGTCACTTTCCACTTGTGCGCGTCATCTGATCAGCGGTCTTCCTCTACTGCGCTGTCTTGCAGGTGTGGATTCGAAGACTTTCCGGGATGCAGCGTTGGTTTCCATGCGCTCTACGTGACCCAGCCATCTTAGTCGTTGGACTTTTACCCTTCTGGCTAAGTCCACGTCGCTGTAAAGCCCGTACAGCTCGTCGTTCCATCTTCTCCACCACTCTCCTTCGATGCATACGGGACCGTAGATCACACGAAGAACTTTTCTCTCGAAACGACCCAAGGTGCTTTCATCCGCTTTTGTCAAATTCTACGCTTCTGCACCGTATAGCAGGACGAGGATGATGAGGGTCTTATAAAGCAACACTTTGGTCCCTCGAGAGAGGGCTTTAATTGCTTTCTTAGTCCAAAGAAACATCGGTTAGCAAGAGTTATTCTGCGTTTGACCTCCTCGCTGGTGTTGTTTTCTGCGTTTACAGCGGAGCCTAGGTAGACGAAGTCTTTGACTACCTCAAAGTTACGTCTTTCGATGGTGACGTTTTGACCAAGACGTCGGTGTTGTATATCCTTTCTTGACGACAGCATGTATGTACTTTGTTTTGCCCTCATTAACCGTTAAACCCATTTTTGCCGCCTCTGCCTCAATACTCACAAAAGCACCCTTGACATTTCGCTGAGTTCTTCCCATTATGTCAATGTCAACAGCATAAGCTAGTAATTGGACAGACTTTTGAAAGATAGTGCCTCTAGTGTTGATATGTGAGCTCTGCACTATTCTTTCAAGTAGAATGTTAAAAAAACGCATGACAACTTCTCTAAAAACTTTTTTTGACATCGAAAAGTTCTTTTAAGTTGTTTCCCACCTTTATGGAGCATGCCAAAACTAGACATGGCTCTATACAGCTCGTCCCTCGTTCTTGGGGTTTTTCCAGGATCTGCCGCAATGTGAATATTTGATCCACTGTGGACTTTCCTGGTCTAAAACCACACTGATAAGAACCTATCAGGTAGTTGATGACGTTAGACGTTCACACATTACGGCAGAGAAGATTTTATAGGAGATGTTAAGTAGACTGATTCCTCTATAGTTGGTGCAGTTTAGAGGGTTTCCTTTTTTCAGGATCGGGCAAACAATACTGAGGTTCCATTCATCGGGCATGCTTTTTTCCGACCATATCTTACAGATAAGTTGGTGCATGCTCCTAACCAACTCATCTCCAGCTGCCATCCACTCCAGCGGCTTTATTAGACTTCAGCTTAGATATGGCAATCTTTACTTCGTGTAAGTCGGGAGGACGGGATTGTTGGCTTGTTGAATGGATCATACTGCCTGACAGCGGAATTCGGTTCGCCGTCGCCGTTATACAGTCTGCAGATGTGGTCCTTCCATATCCTTAGCACTGACTGCGGTTCCACTATGATGTTTCCACTTTCGTCTTTGCAGCCTTCGGTTCTAGGTTTCACCTGTTCATAAAACTTTCGAACTTCATTCCAGCTTTTAAACCTCTCAAAATCTTCGACCGCATTCTTCTTCTGAGAAGACGGTGTTCCTCGCCTCTTCTGCTCATAGAGCTCATGAGCAGCTCTCGTTCTTTTATGCAGGGCCGCTTTGCGTGCCTGTTGTTATGCTGCATTTGTCTGCCGACATTCCTCATCAAACCAGGCGTTCCTTGTTGGTGGCTGCTTGAAACCCAAAACATCAGAGGCGTCTTCTTTCGATGTTCGATGAAATTTGGAAATGTAAGCACGAGATTGCTTTAAACTATTGAAATGAAAGCCGAGTCCTAGACACATAATTTCTGTTACCAATACTTTCTATATTATTCACGTTGCCGACTAACAGAAGTAGAAACATTCCAGGGACGTTTTGTTCCTTGTGTTGGCTTGACTAACAATTTCAACAATAACGAAGCCATAGGGAAACTATTCAACCATTAACAATGTTGATAAATCTTCAATCGAATCCTTTGTCAACAAATTCAAAACTCATCTATTACTTTTATATCCCAATGTGCTGACACAAAAACAATTTCAAGTTCTGTTTCAGTTTTGTTGTTTTTTAAATTATATTTCAACTATATAAATGTATAACATTTACCTACGTCATTTAATGCTTTCCATAAATTAATTGCCAATTATTAGGATGGTTGTAGCCCAAGAAAATGGGCAAATGTAAGAACAAACTCATGTGTTCTTCTTTCAACGCCATTGAAACCTTGACCCAGTTTCTTAGCCATTCGACCATTTCTTCGTTGCTAAGATTACATGGATTCAAACCACGAATGAAACATGCATATCGAATGGATTCCTGGGGCATGTTATGGACATCTCCTTCGCGGGTAATAGCCAGGTCCATGTAGTGAATGATAAAAGCAAGTTCAGCCATTCGGTGTCGTCTAAAGAATCCACCAGGCAAGCCGTACATCAATGCGAGCAGTTTCTAAACAAGACTCGTTAAAATAACAAATAAATATTCATATTACTTACGATGTGTTTGGAGCTGAGGGAATTAAATTGATATGGGGGTTTGGCGAAGACCTCTTTGGCTTC
The DNA here is from genome assembly GCF_945859685.1 of Eupeodes corollae. Taxonomy (NCBI): domain Eukaryota; kingdom Metazoa; phylum Arthropoda; class Insecta; order Diptera; family Syrphidae; genus Eupeodes; species Eupeodes corollae. The sequence goes on from NC_079148.1 coordinate 116,264,923, forward strand.
TAAAAGCTGATCTACGGATGGATGGAAACCGCTTCCCAATAGTCCAAGTATAGTTTGTATTTCTTCATATTGTTCGTTCTTCTTGGCACCTTTTAGGAGGGCCTGCATGCTTCGTAATACCGCACGATTGTTGTTTAGTCTTTCGGAGAGAACTTGCTGTTGGAATTCACACTTTTGTTGTAGGGTCCAGAAATGCGAGCTCAAAAATGTCCGCGGGTACATGTAACTGGAAATGAGTTCTAGCTAGGAGCCATCATAGAATTTAATTAAGAGTTTACTCACGCAAGAGGAAAAGCGACATAGCCAACCATTGGCAGGGAAGATAGAACAATTGCTGGTGCTACTTTGATCATATCCCTTGGCATCTGCATATACAATTCAAGTTCTTTGCGATTGAGTGCCCTGACACCTTTGGGAGAATCATTAGCAATGCGGGATATCTTTAGGTACCTTTTCATGTCCGAAAAAAATTCCTTCATGCCATCGAAAAATATGCGATACACATTTACGGCGGAAGGGAAGTTCTTTTCAAGGACTTTGTCATAGTTTTTTACATAGTCGAAGAACCGACTTAACATGTAACCCTTGACATTCTGTCGAACATTTTCTCGAGAGAGCTTACTGCTGGGCTTAGGTTTCGGTTCTGGTGGTGGATTATTGCTACTATTGATAAGAGTTGTTGATAACAAAGTTGGGAGAATATAAAATAAAATGGATTTACCTAGAACAGTGACGAATATGTTGAAGTGATGATGGAAGCGGGATGAACCGGGATTCTGAACCGCACGTAAGACGTGCGATCCTCAAAGCCAAAGTCATATTACGCAAGCTTAAGATCCATAGATTTTTTATTTTTCAATCAACAAATTTCTCTGCACCTATGTTTTTTTTCTTAATAAAGGTGATAGATTTAAAAAAGTTGATCAAATGCGGCTGTCAAAGAACTGTCAAAATCATATGTTTGAAAGTTCAGTTTTTCGGAGTTGAGAGGCAGGAAAATAGAAAATTAAGCTTCCAAGAAAACTTCCAGCTTTAAGGTCTAAACAAAATGTTAAATAGCGTATTAAATATTCTATAGATTTTGTAAAGGGTGTTTCTTGGTAACTTGTAAAGATTTAAAATCTGAAGGTTAGTTTTTTAGCTATTATCTTTTAAACTGGTTTAAACAGCATTTCGTGTTTTGTTTCACTATCAAACATCTACAGTTTGGTCTATAATTTAACCATGAATCGTCTTACAAACAACGCTTTCAAATTATTGAATGTTATTATCAAAATGCGTGCTCTGTTAAGAAAGTTCATCGCGCGAAAATTTGTGTTCAGCGACGAAGCTCAATTTTGGCTCAATGAGTACGTAAATTAGCAGAATTGACGATTTTGGAGTGAAAATCAGCGAGAAGCATTGCAAGAGCTACCAATGCATCCAGAAAAGGTCACAGTTTGGTGCGGTTTATGGACTGGTGGCATAATTGGACCTTACTTCTTCAAAGATAAGCGCTGCCGTGATATCAAACTTTTTTTTTGCCCAAAATGAAAGAGCTTGACTTGCATGAAATTTGGTTTTAACAAAATGGTGCCACATGCCACACAGCAAGCGCAACAATGGACTTATTAAGGGGCGAGTTCGGTGAAAGTTTTATTTTACGTTCAGGACCGGTTGGGACCATTTGAAGCGCAGTCAAGGTCAACATTTGCAAGTAAAAATATTCAAACATTAAATTATGTATATGGACAGTACTATCGATTGAAATAAAGATGTCATGCATTTTTCAGAATTGTATGTGTTTTTTTTAAACTTTCCTATAGCTTTTAAAAAATTACCATTTAAAAACAAAATACGAATAAAAAAATGTTTCTACATTGTAGTAAATGCACCAAAACTAATTTTCTTAGAGGGAAGTTGTATGGGCTCTCATTAAGTATTTTATATGAGCTGTTATATTTTACATTAAAAAGTGTTGTAACAAAAAGATCGATTTGTAAGAATCTTTGAAACTCTTTTTTTTTTTTTTTGAAATAAACGCTTTTTCACTTTTTAATAATTGAAGATTGAGGAGCAAAAAATACTTATTAAGTTGAAGTTTAATGAACATTCGTGAAATTTAAGTATACGTCAGTTGAGATTAGTGTATTTTTATTTGTTAGGTTGGCTACACAATGACGAGCAGCAGGAATGCATGTTCCAATAATATTTTCTATAACAGTTTATAACTTTTGGCTGATGGGCTATAATCAAACGATATTGGTACCAAATGAATCGGTGATTGTTAAAACAACATAATTAACAGAATTTTCGAAATCACTTTTATAATGGTTTTGCACTGCTTAGGGGTAAAGCTTTAGGTTGAGAACATAAAAAGAACATAAATTGATACCTGAAACACACAAAAAATCGATTGCGAAATCAGCATTTAGTGTTAAAACAAAACAACATATCTGTTCTGCCATTTTGACAAGTGAGTGTTAAAACACATTTATTGCATGCATTTAACTTCTTTTTACACCCAATGCTGGAAAAACGTAGTAGGCTAATGGTTGTTTTTTGCAGTTTTTTTTCACAATAATATTATTGTCAGTCAGTTGTCCGCGGTCTTTCGAGTTGTTTGTCTCTTAACAAAGTTAAAATTGACTAAATTTTGAATAACAATATAGATTCTTGTTTGGAGATAAGGCCCAGAAAAAGATCAAATAATGCAAACTAATACTAAAGGAAAATTATTAAAAAGACACGTTTATGTGGAGCGTAGAACACCAGTCACAAAGTGAAACCTGTCAAGGCATTGCATGGGTTCAGATTGCAGGTTTTTTTCAGGTGTTATTTTATTAATTTTCAGTTAATTTTTCTATGACTTACGTGGCAAATTGAGTGTTAAAACAACATAACTTACAGTATTTGAGTTGTTTTGTGTCTCAACAAAACGTAGTTAGTTTTTTTTTTTAAATCTCCTTTGCTAAAAAGATTTTTTTTTAACTTTTAACTCTTTACAACTCGAAAAACTGCCCCTAATCAGATTTTGAAGTTAAAATTGTCAATGACCGCGTTGCCAAAAATATAAGGTTTTTTGTCTCTCCTTAAAAGAAATTTTATTTATGTTGTTTTAACAATCACCGATTCAATTGAAAGATCAAAAAGATCTTCCAGACGATATCAATGTTTTTAATTTATACTCAATATGCGATAATATAATTAGATCAGTGTTTGCTGAACAAAAAATACTTCAGTTTCTTTTTACATGGGAATATCTCAAAATATTCAGTGACGACATATAATATTTGTTGGTACATTAACTTATAACCTTTAAGTTTATATATAATTTTATGTGATTCCCTGCCAAAATAACCAGTTTAAGAAAAGACTACCATAACCTATTGTGGAATTTTCAAGAACTGGATGAGGTTCTCATTTTAAAAGTTCTTCCACGATCTTTTAGAAACATTACTATTAAGTTGTTAGGTTATATTCTTTAAAATAATATGTAAAAAATAATATAATATGTTTAAAAAATAAATTTGGTGGAGCAACGTTGAGAACTCTCTGCCATTCCTGTTCGCTAGTAATGTTGTCAGGAATGCAGGAAACTTACAGTTTTAAGCCGAATCCGAACCCGAACATGACAAGAATTATTTAAGAAGTATATGTCAATTTCTCGCAAGAGTTAGTTCCCATGAAAAACTTTGGATAGCACAGACAGAGATTTAACCCAAGACCTCTAACATGACAGTCTTATGCACTAATCAACACGCCACTTGCTAAAAATGCCACCTAAGAGACAGATTAATAATCACAAGCACTTTTCTAAGTTTATAAGTTCTTGGTGTCGTTATCGTCATATCTCTCTGATAGCCTGGAAACCTTAATCCCTTTTCTCAACCCAATTGAGAATTTGTGAGTGGATCTGAAAAAACTTTTAAGCCAGCCACCATGGTTTTTAACAGTAAACACTAACTATGGCTTGAAATACAAAAGTAATGGAACGCCATTCCGTTACGTATGTAAATGCCGAAAATTTGTTCAGTGTATACCGCATCGTATATATGTAGGAATTACATAATATTGAACAAGGGTCTTTTAAGGGGTTGGAGTCGATTTCAATATGGCTCATAATTGTTTAAATTCTGTATTAAAAAATTGTGTATGAACAAAATTCTATATGTTCAAAATTCTGTAGAGCAATATTAGAGTAGAGAATTTTTATAACAGAATGTTTTAGCAAAACATTTTAAGACAATAATATGTATCAATATTTGTTGAATAAGCATTCATTTTTTTGGGTTTCTGAAAAGTTGTTAGTTTTCAGGTTTTTCGTGAATATTTTCAATATTTTGAATACTTGTTTTTCTTTTTTATAGTTTTTCTGTAAATTTCCATAAAATAATTTTCATGAATTTCTTGTTGTAAGTATGTCACATCTTCTGATTTTCAAAAAAAAAGTATACATTGAAACAAGTTATTGCTTTATTTCTACAGATGGTTAAAAAACAAACCTTTAAACATAATAATCTTTAAGCACGCTGTATTTTGTGAAAGTAGTTCTTCAGAGATATAGGTTTTTTCCATCATTTTGGTATGCAGTTTCTTAAGTTTACAGTGTTTAAACAAAATAGATGATTTAAGACATATAGTATTGTGACAAAACAATATCATACAGAATTCTGAAAGGCAATACTTCGACTCTGTCTCTATCACGCTTTGACGACTAAAGAACAAAATCGATTTTAGTAAATTTGGTACAATAAAAGCCAGGTTATATTAAGCGGCTATCCATGATGGAAACAGACACACTTAGGCCAGTTTAATGGCCCATTCTGAATAAAACCAGTTTGAAACCCTTACGAAACGTGAGAGGCTGATTATGCTGGTATGATTTAGATCATTAAGATCGTTAAAGAAGAATTCTTCTAGGTAATTCTTGAGTTTTTGAGCTAGAGCAGGGCATGTACAGAGAAGGCGAAGAACTGTTTCCTCCTCTTCCTAGTCCATACAGCTTCTACAAAAGTCATTTGAGGATACGCCTAGCCGAGTGGTGTGCTTTCCTATTAGACAGTGTCCGGTTATGGCACCTATTCAAGCTTATATGTGATCTGCTTAGAGATAGCAGGCAGATGTTATTCCACCTGGTGTGGTAGGATGGGCTGCACTGTACCTTTCCTGGCGAGTTCATCTGCCTTGTAGTTACCTGGAATGTCTTTATGGCCTGGCACCCAGCAAAGGTAAATATTAAACTGCTGTGCCATCCCCATTAGAGATGATCGGCAGTTATGGACGGTTATAGAGTTTGAAGAAGACAGAGTCCAGAGATTTTATAGTGGCCTCAATATCTGAGAAAATACGGATATCAAATGTTGATATCACGTTTTCTTTAAAAAATAAAAGCCAGCACTTTTGAGAAACATTTATAAAGCTGAAGAACGAATTGCCCAACTCGTCTTTGACAATTTGTAGACACAACAATGCCAAAACCACACTTTCAAACAATTACTCTTGACCTTTATTTTTTAGTATTTAAATATATTTTCCAATTTGAAGATACATAAAATACGTAAATACATATGTAAGTGTAAAGTCAGTATCAGAAATCAGTAATATTTTTAATGTCTCTATTTTAATATGTGTTGAAAGTGTTCCATATATAAATTTAATATATATATTTTTTTAATTAATCCTCCGGAACTATTAAGTGTATAATTATTGCTCAAAAATAATTTTCTGTTGTCCTTCCAAATGTAGTAAGAGAAACCCGTCCTTAATTGGTTAACTCATTAATTTAAATGTTCTCAACACGTTTTTCATATTTTGATAACATCTGCATAAATGTCTGTATACATATGTATGTGTCAACTAAAACTATATTCATTATTATTCTTCCGTTTCCTTGGACACATTGTAGATACATATATATATATGTATATATTTTTTAATTTAAAATTTTTAATGTAAAAGTAAAAGTAAACTTGTCATGCTGAGAAGAAATTCTTTTATTTTTGTTGTTCTTCTTATTCCCATTTCACTTGTATATTCTAAGACATCACCTCGAGCTATAGTCCCCCCAAGTTTGTTGAAATAGATACACTGTTACAATGAGCTATATATTTTTTTGTAGATCCTTTTTTCATCTTACTGTATATAAAGTATAGCATCAGATACACCCACATTCATACCAACTAGGATATCCTTTCGTATTAATTTGATGGTCAATGTTGTTTATCAAAACAAAAAATGCATTACATGGAGGAAGGTATCTAACGAAAACAACACGAAAAAACGAAACAAGGGACAAAATAACAAAAAAAAATAAACTTTGGAACTTTTGCATTCGCGAAACAAAAATACCAAAAGTATCTACATACACACATACATATTGTCACTATACTCTATAAGACTCTCCGGCCACTCCGCGCAGAACTCAAAAATCATGGAGCAAAAGCTGCTGAAACCGAAACGAAGCACCTTCTGCTCTGCCCAAAAGTCTCCCACCCGCGTTGACTCAGTTCGTTCTCAGGCACCGTGCTCTAAACATATCGGATGGAAACGGTCTGGTCTAAAGTGTTAAAAAAAATTATGTTCGTCTCTGAAAAGTTTGCAACTTAGTGGCACTTATTTATTTTTAAAGTGGTCGCAGTCATTTCTGCATCAAAATATCCTTAAAAAAAGATGTATCTATAGATGTAAATTTAATTCAATTTAACCAATCCTTTTATTGTGCTCCTAGTAAGTTATCTTAGGAGAACATTCCTCAAAGATATAAAGTACCCTCCCAAATATAAAAATTTGTGTGTTCTCAACCAGGAAATGTGATGTCTGTGTAGAAAAGGATGTATTTAGTGAAATATCCTTGAGATATCCTTATCTATAGTTTTTGTTGTTCTTCTGTAAGTTTATCTGTAAGTGGTGTAGTTGTATCTTGTATCTTGTATCTAACAAATGAACAAGGTTATGAAACAAAAGTAAAAGTGAATAAGAATAACACATCTCGGATATTATGTGCAAACAAAAATATACATACTCGTATAAAGGATACAAATGAAGAAAAGGATAAATAAGAAAAATGGAAAATGAAAAACGAAATAATTGCTATGATGCTCGTGTAATCTTTAAATCTTTACAATAAGCTAAGTATACCTACTTTCAAAAACAAAACCCAAAGAAAAAAAAACTGTTTCTAAATGAAATATCAAAACTATAAAGAGTCATCTACAGAGCTACACTCTTCTGGTCTTCTGGGTCTGGGTCTGGACCGACCCCGATGGCTGTATTTTTGCCTTGAAGATGTTTAAAAATACTCGTAAAAATACAACACAAATATGAGTACATAGAGAATCTCATCATAACACAAAACAACCCAACCTCCCGGCTTGGCTTCGACTACACCAGCTTCAGCTTCACTTATATAGCTACAGCATCGGCTCCCTGCACATTGGGATGTGTGTACATATACAAGTTAGATGCTTTTATCTAACCTTCTATGGGTACACATAGCATTTCAAGGATACCTTGACAAGAGCAAAAATATTTGTTTGAATACCCGCACTTTTTGTCGCTCTTATACCTTTTTTATCATCTCTTCTCTAGAGTGAAATGTCGAGTTAGAAAGATGAGTCCTCAGTGTGTACTCGTACTCTATACTCTGTTGATACTAGGATATGTTGTTGTTTACTCGAAAGCGAACTGTCATTTTAATTACTTTCAAGGAGGTGAAAACTGACAACAAAGAAGGACATTCAGATGGAAGGTAGTGCAAAAGATAGCTATAAACGTGTGATTTCATTTCTAAGGTTCCACATACGCCATAGTGAACTATAACATCTTCGTTTTTTTTTTTGGTTTTCTCTGCTTTGCTTTTACTTGTGATGTCAGTCGTCGTGCCACGCGCGCCGTGCGGCTCCACGCTGCTTCAAGCCGCTTCGCGTCACCTTAGTGTACTCATAGTTTTCTTTGAGGACTTGCATTTCGTGTGACTTTGTGCCTTCTGACAGGATGTTGAACATGCTAATGTGAAATTTATTATTTATGAAGCTTGATGGCGCGATTTGTTGTTGTTTGTATAGTTGCAAAGGGTTGGCAGGTCATATATTGTGTGGTGTTGCTATGATATGTTCTCACCAAAGGCTGGAATGAGAATCAATAATATCTATTACCAATAAAACCGCTTGTAAGGCCAATTGTTAAAGACTGATGATGTGTCAGGGGTTTCAACAAGTGTTTTCTACATGCAGCTTAATACTCATTCTGTTACAGCGATAATCTGATTAGGTACACAGTGTTATTAGTTGTTGGTTGTTGTGTACGCTTGTTCTTTTTGTTTTTGTTTTTTCCTTTTGAGATTAAACGAGGGATCTACGAGGGTTTAACTTAAGTTTGGGTGTGTGATCACTTAAGTTGCAAACTCTTAATTAAGTTTCTGATGTCTGTGGCATATTTAACTAGAGATAAAGATAATGAACGCTTGTATATCATAAACGGTTTAACTTATTAGTTTATGGATATTGTATATGAAGAGAGGTTTATACATTTTTTGTAGTGTGTATATAGAAAAATTATATAGCGTGGGAAAAATCTATTTAAATTTTTTTAAGAGAGCCAGAGAATAAATTTCAAATTCAAGGAAATAATTTCAAACTTTATTTTTAAAGGATCTCTGCAAAACATTTTTTCTTAAAGTACATTAAATATATATGTATTGATTAATGTAATTTGTTGTTAATTTGTGCATGCCACTGCCTGTCTGTATAAATTAAAAGATTTGTATAAAGTTAAATTTTATAATTCCATAAATGGCTCAACGTATTAATACTCACATAGAGGATCTTAGCTTAAGGGGGTATTCTGGTCTAGAAATTAAAAAAAATCGATTTTTTTTTCTTTTCATATTTTCATAGTTTAACTATTTAAGAATATGTCTACTAGAGGATTTTCCCAAATTCAAATTATTTTCGGAGAAATAAGTATTTTGCTGAGCAGCCATCCAAATCGGTTGGGCTGCAACTAATAGAACAAAAGACATAATGGGGTACTTTAAACGCGTTTTTCTCAGAACTGTCTTTTTGAATCTGATACCCACGATTTCTCAGGTTCTGCCGAACCGATTTACTTGAAATTTTAAGAAAGTCTTCTTTAGGGACTTGTCTACGTCCGGAACTACGGCCATCCCCAAATTTTTATTTTTACTATTTTTAACAAATCGAAGAATTTTCAAAAAAATGGTAAATTTTTTGTATTTTTCTTTAGACAGCCGCCATTTTGTAAAAAAAAATGTTTGTAACTTTTCCGTAGTTCCAGACATTGCGACATTATTGTAGATTAATAATCTTTTTTAGTTTTTGATTTCAGATTTCTAGGAGAGTTAAAATCGTGGGTATGGTCACGCACCAAATTTTTGAGACGCACTACTCTATCAGCTGATAACTAACGGAATTTTTATTTTTTTTTTACTTTTTTATTTTTTTTGTATGCTTCTAATGTGAATAAATAATGTATAAAAAAATTGATGGTAAAATTGTAGCTTGCTTTTTTCTACAGCACTTCAAAAATTACATAAATTTCATGTCTCTAGACCAGAATACCCCCTTAAACATTTATAGTGTTGAATAGATTATATTTCTAAGAGTCAGTCATTTTGGGATTTAAGTGTTCCTTTTTGATAAACTTCAATTTGTAAGGATTAAGATTTACTTGTTTTTTTTTTTTTGATTTTATTACAACTTCTCTTCCAGTGCACCAAATAACGATGATTCTCCGCAGTATTTTTTTTTAACGAAAAAACTTTTCAAATCTATAGGAATACAAATCGAACATTAGATTTTGAAACTGAATTTTAAGCTCATATTTTTTATTTTGTTCAAGAAATTTCTAAAATTTGGTCAGAAAGGATAATTTTCTAAAAATTAAAACAGTCCGTTTGAGAACTAGGGCCTTTTGACTGACAACTCTCTGACAACTTTCTAAATGTTTCCAAAAATAAAGGTGCGAACTGTTAAATAAAGAGCATAGGTAGATACATTTGTAAGATGACAGTTAAAGCTATTACCATCCGTCATCCCTAAGTTATTTGAGTCTATTATTTGTAAAGTCATATCGTTTAATTGTAAGTCTATAATTTGTGACAGTCAACATGGTTTTGTTCAAAATAAGTCAACAGTTACTAACCTCTTTCATTTCAGTTCATTTTGTTTAGATTCGTTTGAAAAACGGAAACAATTTGACTGTGTCTTCACAGACTTCTGTAAGGCCTTTCCTAAATTGTGCCATAAAACATTAACTTCCAAACTTAAATTCCAATGCTTTAACGATAAATTTGTTAGTTGGGTTTCGCTGTACTTACATAATAGACCATACAGCGTTGTTTTTAGGAATGGGCGGATATTGATATTAGTTTTTTAAATTTTCTAATGAATACAAAAATAAATAAAATTGAATTGAAGTTAAAATAGATCTTAGGGCCGAAAGGCATTAGTATTAAGTATTATTGTTTAACTTAGAGTGTCCATATAGGACCATTAAGTTAGTTGTAAGTTATGGATAATTAGGCTAGTTTTATGAATTTTTGTCTAGGTTTAAGATTGAATTAATAAAAATGAATTTAAAAAAAAGAATGAGCGGCCATCATATTTGTATACCAACTCGGGCGTACCACAAGGTAGCCACTTAGGACCTTTACTGTTTATTTTGTACGTTAACGACTTACCTTCTATTATAGAACACTTACCTGTTTTAATTTACGCTGATGGCATTCAAATTTTCAAACGTATTGACAACTGTTCACTCCTACAAGATGATCTAAATAGTTTTCGTGAATAGTGTTTTATAAATAAGATTTTACTAAACATAGAATATAAATCAATGTGTTTTCAACGCAAATAAAATGTTTTGACTTTCAATTATCAATTAGACAGTTCTTATTTGACTTAACTCTCTACTTTCTCTGACCTAGGTAATATTCTTGACTCAAAATTAACTTTTACAAATCATTATGACTATATTATTAAAAAAGCAAATAAGACACTCGAATTTGTAAAACGGTTTTCACATGATTTTCGCGACCCTTATATTCATAAACTTCTTTGTATAACATTTGTAAGACCAATATTGAAATATGGCTGCAAAATATGGACTCCCTTTTATTCAGTCCATATAAACAGAATAGAAGGAGTACAAAGAAGATTCATGTGCTTCTGCCTCTGTTTCTTCCCATGGTCAAATAGGCTCGAACTTTCACCGTACAATCGTATGTTCACGCTCATAATTTTTCCATCGCTTTCTAAACACAGAGAGTACATTCAGCTGTGCTTTATTATAAAATTAATCAATGAGTCAGTCATATCATCATCAATTTTGGAACGATTAAACTTTATTTATAGCCGTTCAAGTATTTGAAGACAAGTTCCTTTACATCCTATATCAAGCAGATCGAACTATGGTAAAAACAGTCCCCTCAACCAAATGATTTCAGTTTACAACAAGTATTACTTTTTGGTATATTCCGTAAGCGATGATTTTAAAAGTAAAACATTTAAAGTAAATTTTTTCAATACTTCAGTTAAGCTTTTTTTGCAAATCGCTTAAAGCATTGTAAATCTATTAATCTACGAATAAATGTAATATTAGTCTTAAGTTTTCTCGTTAGTTTGTTTAATGAATTCAATAAAATCAAACTCAAACCAACCTTTCAAAGAAATGTCAACGATGGAGCTTTATTTATGACTATTTTTATTTGTAATCACTTTTTGGTAACCCCAAAAACAAATTTCCTTGAAAATTCAAGCCCATAATAAAAATATTTAGTACCCATCTACAGCATTTTAAACTGTTGTTTTAGAAATATGTGTACAATACGAGCATTTGTCTTCCAAATTTCTATAGTTCCGTGGCATTTTATAGCAATATACCAATTTTTTGCTTAGAATTAAAGACTCTACAAAACTATTCATTGTCGTTTGTCATTAAATATCATTTTTCTGCCATTATCTTGAAAATAACTAAAAGCCCCGTAGGCGATTAGCACCAAGTAACAAACTTATGCTATATTTGTATTCCCCACTTTATGATAAAGTTACTTTTTCAATTTTGCAACAGACGCATGAGTTTTTCCGAAATTGGTTGTAGAACCTCTGAATCTTGCTTCAATTAATTAATATTTTTTTTGGACGAAAGCTTCGTTAAAATTGTTTTTGTGTGTTTTAAGACGTTGTCCGTATTTTCGTTGAAATTAAGCACCTTCTTATGCACAAGCAAACAAAAATTGAGCATTTGGTAAAACCTTTATAAAATAAGAAAATTACGTATACGCATAGTGAGCAACTTTAATCGTCGTTTTAGAGAGCATACCCACGGGTATATATATTTACATATTAATTTTACTATTGGTCGTTAGATTAGATGAAATTAGATGAGATAAGGTTAGTTTAGGTCAAGCTAGATTTATTTTTCTTCAACAAATAAAAGGAACTTGCGATAAATGTTTTACGTGGAGTCTATTTGTTTTGTTAACATTTCTACAAAAAACTTCAATTTTTGTGCACAAGGTATTTATTGTATGTATATCTAATAGTTTGTTTTTTAAATTAAAAGATTGGCTAATTTTAATCTGTGTTAACAATTATTTGCATTTAGTAAAGCAGATGAATATGAGTTAAGTCAATGCTTAGTTGAGAATAGGCTGACAGTGCCGAAATACCTCTAATAAGAAATGCTCAGTTCCTACTATTTTGAAACTGTGTTCCAAAGTCTTACATATTCATAGTTACATATCTCGTACATAGATTGTTTGTTGGTTTCATTTTGCTTTTTAAAAAAGATTTATTTTATGTGACAGAGAAATTGACACACATTCTTAAATGCCTTTAAAAATGACATTTTACAATTTCAATCTAATCATCTTACAATGGCTGACATTGGTGTTATTTTCGTACAAAGTTGTAAGTTTACGGGATTGTATGATAGTTAAGATATAGTTTCTTAAAGACAAATCTGGCAATATTTTATTTTATAGACTCCAATATTTGGTTTAAATTAAATTTAACTTAGCCCGCTTTCAAGAACCAACATTTTCTGCAAATAGACCGTTTTACCTTTTTGATGTTTACAAAAAAATCTTATAACCACTTTATTTTAACTTTGTTAAAATTTATCGTATTCCTTCACAAAAAGAAAAGTACAATTCTTTTAATAATTTTGTTTTTTTTCTTTGAGAAATTTCAAAGATTGCTTATTTCATCAAGTCTCACACGTTTTATTTTTAATAACCCACTATTCGAGCAGCTTCCACTTTAAAGCTGATGTCGTCTTTCAGCATTTAACAAGTAAAAACGACGCCATTACTAAAAGTCGAACAATACACGCTTCAATAATGCATATTGGTTAAATTCCCTAAAATTACAAATGTTTTGTTGGAACATCTATCAATAGTATAGTAGAATCTTACACGAATAACGAACACAATATCAGTAGTATGATTACTACCGATAAAAGTTAAAGTAAAATCTTACTACGGATGGGTTTTTGACATTTATAAGAGTCTCGTATGGTTCTTATGTGATTTCGTTCTCAAATGTTGGTACGATTGATTGCATTTGCATTTCTATTTCGATGGCTGTGTTCGTTGTGCATTTGGAATCATGTGTTTTCCAATCAATCGATTACTGTTGATATTATTTAGTTTTGTTAGTGAAAATTGACAAACTCGGCTTATTTTGCAAGAGAAAACAATAGGAAAGATAATTAACTTTTGCTATGTTTCCACCAAAGGTTTATCTTAGTTTAGATTAAACAAAATCTTTTTGTGTTTCCAATGCACAAAAAGATTTAAAAAAGAAGTTTGACAGCTCTTTCTAAAATGCAAATGGTGTTTCGAAATGTTTGTCATTTTATTAGTTTTAGTTAGTTTTTTTGCTGAAGTTGATTTTAACTTTTATTTTTCATAAAACTGTCTTGTACTTGTGTTTTATTTTTAAATTATTATTCTAACATATCTTCTTTCAGTTGTACCAATTTTCAAATGCAAAAATCTTTCAACTGCCGATGCGTTTTTTTGCGAATTTTCTACTATCTTGTTTATAGAATGCCAAAAAAACACGTGTAATGATGAAGTTATAATTACTGCGAAAAAGTGATCACGATTGGCCACTGAGAACTTGTGATTTAACACCTTTAAATTGTTTTTGGGGCGTACTTGAAAAATCTTAATAGCTAAACCACAATCTTGCGCCGACTTTGATATTGAATATAAACAGTGGGCTAATATGAGGCGTTCTAAAATGTTACCTCCAGCTTTGTGCTCGCTTTTGATAGTAAATATTGTAATCTAGGGCTTAACACCCGAATAGATCTATTTTCTATTTTGAGAGCTCACAACTGTATTCTTGTTGAGATTTTGTTTCATCTATTTCAGAATTTGTGTATAGGAGCAGTGTCTTCCCTTCTGTTGTTCACTTTATATAAAAACGAAAAGAAATAAATAAGTATATTAAAAAAATTAAGATAAACTTATGCAAACTTTTTTCTTAACACTCGAGGTTTGAAACAGCGTTACCACTTCTTAGAAAAAATGTGGAATTTTTGAGGAAAAATGCGAAGTAGATTGAGAAAAATGGAAGTAGAAAACTAGAATTATTTAAGAGTTCATGTCATATAATTCAATATGTTAATGTTACATTTCTTACATTAATCGAAATTGCAAGGATTGGGATCGTGCTGGTCAGATGAAATGACTTTAGGATGCTTTGATTGCAAAGGACGAGCTCTACAGAAATTGTTATTGAATTCATAATAAAATTTCTGTACACAAACATTCCTTTTATCTTTTTGTTTTGGATAACTTGAAAATAAAAACTTCATATTTAAAAATTAAAAAATCAAATCTAAAATAACACTAGAGCACAATTGAACAATGAAATAAAATGCAGGACTTAGTCGCATGCACTCGGTCATGTATCGAAAAAGTCTGTTCAAAACTATTTCCTGTATTTTAAAATTTAAAATGTATCTGCAGACATTTTTGTATACATTCTTTTTAGTTTTAGTTCTAAAATATTTTTGGTATGCAGTTTTTTAAAACTTGTTATTAGACGTCTTGCATTTTAATTTTGTTAAACAAAGATGACCTATTTTCAAGATCAAAAACAAACAATATTTTTTTTTTTAAATCAAAAACAATTATCATAAAATATTATTAAATTAAAATAAAAAGCTTTTGTAGAAAAAAAAAATAGTTAAGTTCTTAAGAAGACTTAAAAAAAAATTAAGGTTTTATGGGGAGAACCCTTCTGAAAAATACAAAAATATTTATATTCGCAAGTGAAAATGACAAAAGGTTTAAGCTACAATACAATAGATACGAAATAATCTCACTACAAATGCAAACACTCAAGCGATTTTAATTTTCATATATTTTTTAAAAACATTTTGAGACTACATACAAGAGTGATAAATAGAAAAAAGAAGAAGATTCCGTCTATTTTTATTAGAATTGAAGTAGGTAGAAACACAGACCTTAAAAATGAAGTAGATTTCAATATTTTGGTGATGGTGCAAAGTAGGAAGTAGATTTGATTTTTTTTTTTAAGAAGTGGATCTACTTCAATTAAAGTAAAGTGGTAACTCTGTTTTGCAAATTCTTAGCTAACGCTTTATGACACATGACATCGTAAAGTTGGCAAGACCCCTGAAAAGGTTGACCGACCTAAAGCACTATTCACATGAGCACGACCAACCGCGACTGAACGAATATTCGTCGATTTTGACATTTCTTTCATATGGAAGTTTTTATTCGTCGCAAATGAACACCATTTACCACCGAAACCAAAACAAAAATGATTTTTTTAGGTTAAGTACTTGCGATTATTTTATTCGTTGCGAGTGTGGATCATGTGGAACGCGAATAAAGTTTGACAGTTCGTATCAACTACAATTTTTTTCGTATTTTGAAAAGTAAAAGTATGAATCTTAAATCAAAAGAAACTATATTGATATCGTTTTGTTAAGGATTTGTATGGAAATATGTCTTCAAACGTAAATAAACTCACATTTTGTAATTCATTCGTTGGTCGTTGGTCGCGTTCATGTGATTACTGCTTAAGGCGTACTTGTAGTTCAGCTATAAAGATAGAATTAGTAAAGTTATCGATGAGAAACAGTTCCTCACATTTTATGGTACTGTATCCATTTCAGTTAAATTTTTCTTTTTTAACTTAAAATATACATTCTTTTTTTTGAAAAATACTCTTTTTTGTAAATATCTTATTATTTAAAGCCCAAGTTTAATGATTTTTTAGATAAACTTTATGGGATACCCTATCACCTTTAGCTCGTACCTTAGAGCTGTTATTTTCATTTGCTTTTTGGTGCTTTTGAGTTATTTAAACAATTTAAGTGATTTAAGAAAATTTTGTCAAATATTTGTATTTATATGTAAATAATTAATATCCAAACGAAATGTTTAACTTGAAATTTTTTCGAGTAACCCTGTAATTCTTTTTATTTATTATGCTCTTTTATTGCTGTGAATTAAAATCGAAGGGATACGCATTCACCTTATTGTCAATCAATGTTAACGCCTACAGGATCAATATTCCTTACGACAGAAACCAGTTTTGCAAGACGAGTGTGCAGCTTTAAAAATGTTTAAATTTACAATTTAATTTATTTTTTTTTTTTTGAAAAGAAACGTGTCATTCGCTCGAGTAGATATTTCAACATATTTTTGTATATGCTAAATCATAAATTAACGAGACGTTTAACATATAAGAATATTTTGGAAAGCATTATTATTTTTCTGAAACACTCGAAGGAAAACACACTTTTCCCATTCTCGTTGTTGGTTTCCTTCCATGAAAAAGTCCAAAGCAATTTCAAACGATTAGCTTACCCACAAAGAACCATTGAACATCAATATGTCTCACGAGCATCAAACCTGAAACTTTCTGACATTTTGACATTTAACGGTATATCTAACTGTTTCCTACACATAGGGATATGTATGTGTTTTTTAAGCTACATACACATGACAAAAAGAAAGAAAATTGAAAATGAAAAAAAACAACAACATAAACAACAACGTTGGTCGTTGTCGCTGTCGTAACTCTATTTATATATCAATTTTCTTTTCTCGTTGAATTTTTCTTTTGAAAAATTATCTTTTTTTTCAGTATCTATAGGTATGGGGGGTTTTCGAAATGTGTGTTCATCGCCTGTCAATGGCTTTTGAATACGCCTTTGTTTTTATAAATTATATTATTCTCTATTGTACATATTCCTCTTTCTTTTTCAAGTTATTCCAAGTACCAAATATGATAATCACATTTCAACATGAACTCAAGAGAGTACGTACTCGTGCATAGTTTGTGTAACGCTTTTCAAATTTTTTTTACAGTAAAAACAATAACATAGAGATTTGTTATTTTTGAATTCTTTGGATAATGAATGCAATGGAAAAACAAAATTATATCTGCAGTTGAAGAAGACGGATTTAAAAATAAAAGAAAAAAATTAATGATTTTAATTTATGTATATTTTGAATGAGAACTTCTAAATACATTGGAAACACAAACACAATGCCTATTAACATTCTGGATGTGGATCATTTCGCAATAAGTGCCATAGTCACCGGGGCCATGCAAATTATATTTTTTATGATCAACTCGGCGTTCCATATGGACAAACTTACGGATTTCGCCGGAGGAGTAAACTTTATAATTATAGCCCTCTTGACATTCTACTTGGGCCAAATCGACCGGCCTTCCAAGGTGAGTACTTTATAGTTATTCGTCACCCACAAAAGTACACATCCGTTGCAGTGCATATAACTACTACATGTGTATATTCTATAGTGATAGTTGGATGGTGTGCTTGTGCAGTTTTAAGTTATTATTAACATTTTCTTGTAGTGTGCATAGAAAGTGCCCCAACGATAGTGCACCGTTATCGAAAATCAATGAACCTCTAAACTTTTAGATACAATATAGTCGGTAGCCTCCCGACCATGACCATGAATTAAAAAAATTTTTTTTTTTGTATTTCTTTTATTTTCAAATTCAAGGGAATTACTCTATTAAGCTGGCCAAATGCCACTTGAAAGTTTCAAGGTTGTCTACCCCTTTTTCCATCATGCAGAGAAAAAAAACACATTTAACTATTTCTTGAGGACTTTCTTTTGCAAGAGTGTTCTCTGTATATGAAATATTGTACCTAAGTGAGGAAGAGCACTTATTCATAAATGTACTTCTTTGACTTAGTTTTCCTACTCAACGTTCGTATGCATACTGAAAGCAAAATTTTGATAGGCAAATTTATTTCTTTTTATTTTCAAAGATTTTTCTTAAATATCTACATCTATACATCATCCATATGGAATGTGCTTTACATATGTAAACAGATAATTATCATTCAAACCAACCGATAAATCAGCAACGTTTTTATTTTATGTTTTTGTTCGAGTTTATTAATTTTAAAGGAGAAATTATTTTCAATTCCATAACCCATATGAACTTGAAAATAAACAAGAAAAATGCACGATTATTACACATTTTGGGATGTGTATGAAAACATCTTTTTTTTGGTTTGTTTTATAAAATTAAATTTTTCAAAAATATTTTTGAAATATTCTTTCCTGCATTGAAATATATTGAAAGCTGTCCAAACAAATGGTGCAAGTGTTTATAAGACTTTTTGCATTGTATTTTTTTTTTGATTTTAGTCATATGACAGCCGACAACTGATGATAACAATTTTTGTTTGTCTCTGGGGAGCGAGACTTTCTGGATACCTTTTATATAGAATCGTAAAAATTGGGCGAGACAAACAATTTGAAGATACGAGAAGGAATATAATACGATATGCAATATTTTGGACATTCCAGGTAAGAAACTTACAGAATTTTATTATTGATTACTTAGATTTGAAAAAAAATATATACAAAAATCTCACGTTGGGCGCCATTTATTTCATTACTTACCTATATATTAATGGTTTCTTTAAATATAAAGGATATTTAAATAATTCTCAATTTTCACATTCGTACTGTTGTAAAAGTTTAAGAGCAATTGATACAATGTGGTGTTCTTTTCATTTTACACAAGTCTAAAGCCACAAGACTTTTAGAATGTAGGGCTCTTTAAGTTTTTTTTCTTTTGATTTAAATATTCATAAAGAGACTGGGATACAACCCACACTGATAACTTTTTATCGGTGCACTTACGCAAATGATATATTTTTGAAGTCATTAGGGTTCATTTAGGGAGTTAGTTAATTTGGTCAAAATAATTGGGAAGGTTTTATTTGTAAGAAAAACTGAAATTTTATAAAAACTAACCAAATATTAAGAAGAAAATTTGTTATTTTATGAATTAAGTTTGAAACGAATATGCTTCTTTGTTTTCAAGGTATTTAAGTCAAGATTTGATTTTTACAAAGTATTAGTTGATTTATAACATTACTAGCTGATCAGACAAATATTGTTTTGTCATATAAATAATTTCAGGAGAATATTTTGATGAAAATAAATGACTTTTTGTAAGTTTAAGTAATGTGGTATATAAGTGGGAAAAGCATAGAGCACTGTACACGGTAACAAAATATTGAAATAACAAATCACCAAACGATTTTCTTTCATTTATTAAAATTAATTCTTAAAAATTAGATACATATCGCTATTTATGACAATACTACAAAACAGAGTCTACAATATTTTTTGTGATCCCATCTTTCCCCAATACAAACAAACTGGATGGTTTTCCCACTCGAGAGCACGACATGTGTAATTGTCCGTGTGAAAGACATCGTTTGGCCTTGAGACGTATTGCGATAGTCATTGCAAATGTCAATCTAATTGGAAATTGAAGGCGTTTGTATTGAATTAGCACATCTGTGGGAATAATTTAGGGACTCGGGGTTATAATATATTTTCACCTCGGAATTTGCTACTTAGAATAATGGTTTCGATCTTATTTTTCATTAATTTTTTGAATACTATTAGTGTGCCGTTGCACAGCCGTGGTGTGTTCAAATTACTAAACAAAATGACGGGAGATACAACCTTCAGTTGTTAATTAGGCGGTGGCATGCCTGGTAAATCCAAAGAGTTCATAAACTGATGGATAATTTACAGCTTCGGAAGCATCACAAACTGTACCAATAGATTTGAATGACAACAAATCTCCTGGTAACAAATGTTGTATCTTGAGATTTAATTCGATGACATCCACATTTTTTGCTGCTAAAATTGCTCTTTCTGCCAGCCACTCATGATTCGTATATTCTCTGTGTACATCTGGAAATATCTTGTCAATAAGAACATCTTGTAAATCAATAATAGTGCAGAAATTGACCGGCAGTTTTATGCATCCAGTTTCATCTGTAGTAACTTTTACGTCACCTATATCTAACTTTTGCTTTGAGAATGTTTCAGCTGCTGGATCTTGAACTTTCAGTTGTTGTTGTTTTCAACATTACGCCACAGTGGCGATGATTTTTAGCACACGTTGATCTCATCAGCGAACGTTGAACGCTGATTAACGGGAAGTGTTTGTCTGAAATCACCTAAATAGAGTGCCGCCAAATAGTTTTTTATATCTTATCTATCAATGTTCAACGCCTCAAGCGAATGTTTGTGTGCCATAGTGCATTCATCCCGGATGATAATTTTACACTGTTTCAGCACTGTGGCCAAGGATGATTGTTTTTCTATATTCTGGGTTATTTTGAATATTTAGTGAATGAGCTGTTCTGCCTCCGTTCAATAAAGTTGCGCAATACCAGAAGTAAAACAGCCATTGCGATACCATTATTTGATCGTATTTTAGCAAGAATTAGCGAAATAAGGAAAAATTTGCAATAAAAAAAAAAGAATCTACCTTGTCCTGCCGAAACTGCGAGCATGCTGTGTTCATAAATGGTTCTTTGTTCTTCATTCATAAGTGGGACATTGCGAGCAACAATCGCTGTCATTTCTACAGTATTGTCTTGTTGTTCACGATTCAATTCAGCGTCTATTAAATCAGATGCATTTAGATTTTGTGAATGCATACCGAAATGACTGAGTGGTAAGATGGCAATGATAATGCAAAGATCCTCAATAGCAATCAATGCTTCATTGTACATAGCGTTACTTAATGCTATCGTAAGATTGTTGCACCGTGTACGATGTTGATGCAATTAAACAATAGCACTAAGGAATATAAAAAAATAGATAACAACCTATTCTCAGATCTACAGAATGTATATGCAAAATTTCATTGAAATTGGTTAAGTCGTTTCGGAGGAGAATAGCAACTTACACTGTAATTGTTTGTTCTTAAAATATTCGAAGTGACGATTTTTTTCATTTTTTTGATTTGTCAAAAACAAATGCTGTTGATTTTTTAACTTTTGCCGATTACTGATTTCCCGAATTGAAAATTTTAACATTTTGTAAGGTCCTTAGAACCCAAATACAGGGTTTTTAAAAAAAATGTCTGTGTGTACATGTACAAACAACGTTCGTAAGTCCCTACGTTCGGGAACGATCAGAGATATTAACTTCAAATATCTCTCGAACAAATAACGCCAGCGTTTCCATTTGTGCATATTGTATATTACATGATGCGATGTGATATTAAATTGGAATACATTTAAAACAAGTCATTCAACAATTTATTTATTGATGAATAAAAAAAACCTACTGAAGGTTAGTAAAAAATAAATTTCGACAAGAATGTGCAGTTTGAATATCTCGAGAATAGATAAAGCATTGACTTTAGAATTATTTTATTCTATGCAACATTTTTTTGTTAACGTTAGGTAATGGTCTTAGAAAAATCAATAATATTTAAAATTAATAATATTTAAAATTTTCAGAATTTGACTGACGATGTAACATAGTACTGATACATGTTATACACAGTTTTGAAAGTATTAAAATGAAATTTAATACAAATTAGTTAAAATCCCTTAGGACTTAATAATAATCACTTAAAATAACTTAGTAACAATTAAAAATAATTATATGCAATACTGGGAGAGAATACTTTATCAGTTTTCAAAACAGACTTTTAACATTTAAGGCAACGTTATTCACTTATGTTTTACTATTTTCACATAGTTATACTAAATATTTCTAAGTAATTCACAAACAATATAAACAAAATCTATCAATATTCATCTTAAAACTACTAATGATCATGAAATGAAGAATAATAACAATATACCTAACACAGGACTGACGCCATAGAACTGACGAAAAGACTGACGAAATTTGAGATTATAATCAGGACTAATGTTTTTTGTTTGTAATTTCTAATATCAACAAACTACATTTTAACAAATCAAATTAAATAAAAATAATCTTTAGGTTAGCAAAAAGATAACGTGTATAAAGAACAAACATAACCCAATCTCTGGTACAGTTATGGTGGCCGTCAAATTCTTTGACCCGCAACTAACTTTATAACCAACATTAAAATTTAAAGTGGGATTTGACGTTGAGTCAGCTATATTTTGCAGGAATTTCAAATTTAAATAACACACAACCGACTGACGAATGAAACTGAACATAAAATTTCTTATTTTTTTTTTTAAGTGGAGAACAAGGCATTATGAAAGTAGTAGTAGATATTAAACTATATGCATCACAAATTGTATTAAATTGATAAGTTTTCTCAAATCAATGATAATGTTGGTTTTCGGGGATGTGACATGCCAAAGGACTGACGTTTTAAGAACTAATTGTGTTTTTTAATAACTTGTATTCAAAATGAAGAGCTGAAATTGGATGATTAAATAAAGGTCTTTCTATTGTTCCAAAATAAATTGTAATCTCAATAAAATATAATAAGACTTTGTATGTATTGGTTGATGACATCGAGTTACCCAACTTTTGAATAATTACAATAATAATATGCAACAAATTAGGAAAATACAATCGACAATTTTTTTTACAAAACACGAAAACCTTCAAAAACAACCAAAAACTGATAAAAAATTTGTTTCGACTAAACTAGTATGAAAATAGAGAAAGGTATTGACTTCAAATTTGTTTATTTTACACAAATTACTGTTTTTAATATTTTGTTAAACTTTTAGAAACAGCGAGAAAGGGAAGTTATCCAGAGTGAGTTGCACCCCATCCTTTTTTTCATATTTACTCATTTATCGAAAAAGAAATATTTGACTGCTAACAGTCGAAATGTTTTTCCTGAACACCGTTTAATTTCAATAAATATGATTTAAAATATAATCAGCATAAGTGTTCATATATGCGTTTGGCCCCGGTGTAATTGTTGGGCTCATCAGAAGATGACCATTACACCTTGTCTTGATGCATATTATTCCGAATAAATCGAGATTTCATATAATCCGCTATAATCCTTCAAAGGAGATAAATTGTACAAGCCAAGGTGTAATGGTCATCTTCTGATGAGCTCAACCATTACACCGGGGCCAAACGCATATATGAACACTTATGCTGGTTATATTTTAAATCATATTTATTAAAAAAACAGAAAAAACTCATTTATCAGTCTGCAAAGTAGGGTATAGAGAAAAAAGAATCCACGTAGGGCTCCACATTTGCAGTATTTCACTTAGTAGTAGAATATATTATAAACATATATTATATATAAAACATTTAATTCAATTATCTCTAAAATAAAAACACTGTCAATTTGTTACTTTGTACAAAGATCGGGTAGTCAAACAGAAAGTGTGTCCTACAATGTGTCTACCAAAAAGAATAAATAAGTTTATATTTTGTATTGCCACAATTTTACTTTACTTAATTTTTGTTTTGGCGCTGCTCTATAAAAAAAAGATGCTAGAATGCGACCCCATCCCGTCTGTCAATTTGTCTTGCTTAAAATGTGTAGGGTTGGGTTAAAAAAGTTGTTAGTTGAATGATTCTTGAAAAAATGAAAATTACCAACAATATTTTTCATATAAAGAAATAGTTTAGTTTGAAAATCGAGTTTTGTCAAATAGATTCTTAATCGAAAACAAATTTTTACCAATTGGATGAATGGAATTAATTTGAGAGATATTAAGAACCGAACATCAATTTTTATCCAATTTGCGTAGGTACTTTTTTGTACATTTTATTTTTGTATGAAAAAACGGAATGTTGAAATTAATTTGAGAGATATTAAGAACCGAACATCAATTTTTATCCAATTTGCGTAGGTACTTTTTTGTACATTTTATTTTTGTATGAAAAAACGGAATGTTGAAATTTTATTAAAAAAACTACTAAATATTGAAAACAATATTTTCTGTGAAATAAAAAGGTTTGAAGAAAATATTTTTAATGTTTGAAATTTAAGTCGAAAGTAAATTTTTACCAACTTTTGATAAATTTTCTTTTAAGTTTTTATTTTTTATAAAAAAAAATGTAAATTCGATTTTGCTCAAAATTGTATTGCATTTGATAAAAATATTTTTTAAATGATAAAAGTAATTTAAAGCTAACCAGATATTAAAAAAGTTATTTTTCGTTGCACAAAATTGTCTTGTAGATAAAATCATTTTGTATTTGTAAAACTTTTGAGGTGATACATTTTTTTTCAGTTTTGTTTTGATTTATAAAAAAACCGTTAGTTGAATTTTTTTTTCAAAAATATACTGGTTTAGTATCACGTTACAATATATAACATACAATTAAATTCAGGTCTCTAGCGTCATTGGTTCGTGAAATATTTAGGCTTAGCCAACATTTTCACCTTTTTTTTAAACTGCTATGATAAAATAACCACCCACACAATTTTCTTGAGAGCCCATTCTGCATCTTTCTGCTTTATTATTTGTATAACACAATTTATTTTAAGTCGATATGTCTTCTGGTTCTTGAGCTATGGACGACGAAAAAAACGTTACGAACGTACGGACCGGACGTACGGAAGGACACACGCACGCACAGGCATCTTTCTAAAAATCTTTTATTTCTACTCTAAGGACCTTGAAACATCGAGAAACGTCAAAATTTTCAATTTGACAGATCGAACCCATTACAATAACTTTCTAAGTTAAGTTCAAAATGCTCCGACATTGAATTTTATCATGAAGAACAACGTATTCTTTTTTTAAGCGTTTCGCAAAAATAGTTTCATAAATAATAAAACTGTTTTAGGTTTTTTTTTAACAAAAACATAACTTTGACTGGGTTTTTGAGGCTTTAAGTTTACTAAGAGAAAAGAAAAATTCTGTTTAACTTTTGAAAATTTAGGATTTTATTCCAAAATGTTAAAATTATTCTACATACAACAAATCTTAGTAGAACGGAGAATAGACATGGTATCAAAAATAATACATGCATAGAATATATATGTATGTGTCATGCGTCGCTTAAAAGATTATTGCATACACCTTGAACATAAATCATTAAGTTTTATAACCATTACGATACATGAGGTTCAAGGTGTACTTTATATATTTGGCAACAACAATTTGAAGGAATAATACAATTCTTCGCTGGATGGAGCCACATACATGAAAAACACCATTGATCTTTTCAAACTGACGGAGTCCATTTCCGGAAAATGTACAAGGCTAATGTCTACCCCACCACTCTTGACGTGAGCATTTTAAGAATTATATATAAACACTACCGAAATGTCACTATCGTACATATACATTTTTTAAGTTTTATTGGTCTACACTTCTACAGCCTTAAAAAAAAAAACAATAACCCTGAATAGATCCTTGGAAAATGGTTTTTGTTTTATTAAACTTTACCAGAAATACAAATCGTCCAACGATTGTATTTTTTTTTTGTACCTATGTTTTTGATTCACTGTAGAAAACATTCATCACAAAGCAACCCAAAGAAATAGAAAAATGCCATATGTGTGCATACGGAAGCTATATTCTGCTGCATATGTAAAAAGCAATTGGTTTAGAAAAACCTTGATTCTATATTTTGTCACAACGAAAGGAAAATTATTGTATACACTCAATGATGAGTAACTTGTGACGAAAATAGAACGCAAAACAAATCAATGAAGACGATATGCAACCCCTAGGGTGCACCTAAAAGGCTTTATAATTTCCTATCCGATATCGCAAGAGTGGCAATCAAAAGTCAATCGATGGCAAAAGGCGATGATGGTGATGGTGATGGTTATGGGGGATAGTTGCTCCTGTTTCATTTTTTTTTTGTTATACACAAACAACAGATATCGAATTATTGATATCCGTATCTCTCCTGCTGAGGTTCAATCTGCATTAATTTGAAATTTAATTACGTATACATATAACACCCCAAAGAATAAGTTTTACTTATGGCGGGCGCCTATCGAACGAGGTATATAATTACGGCTCTTTGTACGTAGGAATAACTTTCAGTTTCTGGTGCACGCTCTTACGACTCTTTTGACTCTATGTACCTTTTTCTACTTTGACGTCCTCATGCAAATCCTCAAGAAACTCGTAAATGTTTTAAGTACACGCGTACCTATGTATATCCTGATCGTAGGTATATGAACGTAAAACTGCAAAAACCAAAAGCGTTGCATGTTAGATATTGCTGCGGGTAATCACGAAAATTGCATGTTTTTGGTTTAATTTTTTTGAGGCAAGTTTGAAAACAATAGAACTAAGGAAAACTGCCGAAGATTAATGCAAAATTTAGCTTAAAGATGTGAATTGAACGTCAGTTCTCTTTTCAAGCTATAATGTTGGTATGCATACTTACGGGTATAGGAGAGCATACCGCACGTGAAAGTTTATATGGCTTATAGTAATTAACTCTTCTTCTTTATGCAATTAGGTCTTGTCCTTTGAGGACTTGAGGAAGTAGAGGGAATTTATAAATCTGTGACGAATCTTGGAGTGTGTGCTCATGACTCTTTTCCAAGAACTTTTAGATTTATTCTTTTGTATATCAAGACATGTTTTTAAGCCTCGTCGTTTACACTGCGGTCCTGTTGCACATAAACGAATGCACGTATGTTTTTTAAGAACACAGTTTTTTGAGAAATTTAAAAGAATTTAACTCAAAATTAAAAAAAAAAATTTGATCAAAGATTATTTACAAATTTTAAGCTTTTTTTTTAAGGAAATCTTTTTTTTTTAATAGAGATCATAACTTTAGTTTTATTGCTTTAAGCTTCTTATCTCAATTATAAAAGAGGGGTTGTCTAATTAAAATACAATTTTATCAAATCTTTCTAAAAAGTTAATAAAAATAAACAAAATTCAAGTTTTTAATACTGTAAGTTCTGCGAGTTCTCCTCTTAATCACTAGATGTTTCTAGATGCTTAACGCAGTGAGTTCTCCTCTTAATCACTAGATGTCACTTATTCTAAATGTTCTACACAAGTGTTTACTCCTACAAATAAACGGTTGTTACGTAATTATTCTACTACACTATATTAGAGTAAAAGAGATAAAGAGTGTATACACATTACAATACTTTGAACTACTACTTTGTAATCTATAATTTCCGAAATGATGTTCGTTCTGTCCCGAAATAAAAAGCTTAATACATACGTACGTTTGTTAATATTACCAATTAACTCTTCAAAAACGAATTTTCCAAGCTTAACAAAAACTTCGCGTTTTGCCATTTGCCTTTTTAATTTTTAGCATCAATGATTCAGAGTTTTCTTAAGATAAATGTAGGACAGGTAAATCCTAAAAAAATTACGATTTTTTTTCGAATATTTAATAAAATACTACAAATATTTAAAATAAATATTGAAGATAGGAATTATTCATTAGGAAAACCACCACGAATTTTATTGAAATCAAAAAGTTAAAACTTTCCTTGAATAAGCATATCATTCACTATTGTTTTCTTTATCGGAGACTAAACCTGGACAGAGTTTCAACTTCTCAGGAATTTGATGCTCTGCCTGACTCCATACAAAGAATTGTTTCGTCCTATCCTCGCACTGAAATCGTTGTTACGGGCGATTTAAATGTACACAATTCTTCGTAGCTATGCCATTCGGGCCGGATAACGCCCGAGAGATTTTTGCTGAGGTTAACCACCTAACTCAGCTTGATAATGAGCCTGCTCGTAATCAGACTTTAACGGCCGAGGTGAAAATACACTTGACTTGTTTCTCACTTCTGATCCTGATAAGTATACAATCAGTTTATTGACGCCTCTAGGCACATCGGACCACCGTATCATATCTGCTAATTTTTCGTGTCAAAGAAATCCAGTTCTTGAACGCGTAAATGATTCTATGGGACCAATCTTTTTTCGTACTTAAACTGTGGTGAAAGTTCTTAAAGATCTCAACATTCATAAATCCGCTGGACCAGATGATATCCCCGCTGTTATTCTGAAGAGGTGTTCTTTTACGCTAACAAAACCACTGCGTAAGCTTTTCCATCTATCCTATTCTTCTGGCTCGTCCCGAGTAGTTGGAAAACTGCATTTGTTCAGCCAATCCAAAAAAAGGCGAATCTTCTTCTCCCACAAATTACCGACCGATAGCACTAACGTCACTTCTTTCTTAGGTCATGGAAACGCTGATTAATTATCAGCTTAAAGAATATCGAGGAACGGAAGCTTCTTAATCACCGCCAACACGGCTCTCGTAGCAATAGGTCCGTAGTACCCGTGGCATGATGGTTAGTGCGTTGGACTGTCATGTCAGAGGTCTTGGGTTCGATCCCTGCCTATGCCATCTGAAGTCTTTTCACGGGTACTGCCTCTTGCGAGGAATTGACAAATTCTCCAAGAGTAAATCTTGTCATAAAAAAGTGCTGTCTCAAATTAGCCGTTCGGATTCGACTCGCACACAGGAATGGTTGAGAGTTGTAAGTCACTAGGCCCTAGTTCTCAATGGACTGTTGCGCCACCCTATTTATTTATTTATTAGCAATAGGTCCACTAGTGATCTCATGGTTCATCTCACCGAACAGTGGAGCAGATCTTTACATTGTTTTTGAGAAAGTAAGATTATTGCACTTAATATTATAAAGGCATTTCGTAAAGTCTGGCATCTTGCTCTCTTATCAAAAATTCGTGCTTTCGGTATCGACGAATCTCTTCTTCGTTTTCATTCAATTCATTCTTTCGCTGACGAAAGCACTCTTACCACCTTTTGTGGAGCGATCACATACGCGAAAAATGCCGCAAGATTTTTTGAGACGTTGCAAGAAATTTGTCTCTTCGTCTGATCTGGCTACAATCTACAAAACATAAATACGTCCGAAATTGAATATAACTCTCATCTCTGGCGCTGGTGCTCCAGTAACTTATGTAAACCTTTTTAACAGTATTCAAAAAAGAGCTTTTGAAATTGGTGTAATTTAGCACCATCAACTCTTTTACGTCACGTCATCGACGCAAGGTTTCTTGCCTCACCATTTTTTACCGTTTTTTTAACGGACTATGCTCTAGTGAAGTAGCCAGTTGCATTCCTCCCCTAAACAATATTGAAACGTAATACCCGCGCTTCTATGAATGCCCATCAGTTTACCCTTGAGCCCAACTTCGGCCGTATTGGAGCATCTTGCAACGTTCTATCTTTCCCTGTCATTGCAATGTTCAAAAATTTAGAATCAATGTACACCGACACCTCCTATCCAACCCTTCTCTCTTTGCCTAATGCTCACACAGTGTCGCTGATTATAAAAAAAAAGTATTTTATATATGTAATAGAATGATTTTTGAAACGGGTTTGAATGAAGGCAATCAAAACCCATCAGAAAACTTTAATTTGATGGATGCTAGAAACAAAACCTTGTCGACCAGTATTATCGTTTTATTAATTTTAGTTACATGTAATATATTCGCGGTAAAAAGGATGGTAATGCAGTTCTTTCTAAGCGGAAAAAGGTTACTATCGAACATTGCTATATTTAAAAAACAATATAGCAGTAAATGAAAATTCTACGTTATTGAAGTTATCAGAAAATACACATCAACAAAGATATCTTTAAAGAATCATTTGCCTTCATCAAAAATTTTGTGTGTCGGGTGATAGCATTTGCAACATTTCATCCTGCTTAAGCCTCCAATACGCTGCTCAAACAAACAAATATTTCACATATAACTCTTTTACTCCTGCGCCGTGAAATATTATCAATTTATATGAGACCAACATCCAAAAATGGGCCTTATTGCACTTTACCACAGTAAAATAATGCAAATTTCCAGCATTTGATCATATTGAAAATTATTTTTGAGAAATTAAACCAATAATGAAATGAAATAAAGCCTATCAGTGAAATAAGGCCAATTTCAAGAATTTGCCTCTTTTCACTTTAGTAAAATGTAAAAAATCAATCAATCAATCAGTTGGTCTTATTACACTTGAACACAAATTCGAAGTGTTTTTGGTCATTTCTAAATACTAAAAGAAAATCAATTGGCATTCCTTCCAGTATTTTTTACAATGGTATTTTTTCAAAAAAATTTAAAAGATATTTGTATTAACTTTGCTTTATTTTTCCAATCGATTTTTTCTGATTTGGGTTTAAATTATAATGAAACACTTAGTTTCAGTTCTAACATTAATGTTGGTGACCTTTCTTTATCGGCAGTTGATGTATTAAATGCTTTATTGTCTCTTGATAACAGATTCTCTGCTACACCGGACAATATTCCACTTTTGGTTTTGAAAATTTGTAAATATAACCTAAAACTCCACTTTGCTTTATTTTTAATTTGTCCTTGAAACAAGGAGTATTTTTAGATACATGGAAACACTCTCTGATAACTCCTTTGAATAAATTTGGGTCTAAAGCATCTGTGGAAAATTATAGACCTATTGCTAAGCTTCAGTTAATCCCCAAATTATTTAAAGCAATTGTTAAAATTAAACTTTACAAAACCATATTTCCCTGTATCAACATGGCAACAAATTTAGCAATTTTTACAAATGACTGTCTTGGTTGTTTAGAAAATCGTAATACTCAAGTTGATGTAATCTACGCCGATTTTTCCAAGTCGTTTGATCGGGTACAACATAATGTTCTCTTGAAAAAACTGAATTGCTTGGCTTCCACTCGAATCTAATAAAATGGATCAGAAGCTAATTGGTTGGACGAAGACAATATGTTAAAATTGGTGATGTGCTTTTCAATGAAATACAAATTTTTTCCGTTGTACCACAAGGTAGTCATCTTGGTCCACTCCTTTTCATTTTATTTATAAATGATTTACCGAATTGTATTAAAAGTTCTAGATGTCTTTTATATGATGATGATCTCAAGATTTTTAGTTCTGTAAGTTCTTTATCAGATGTTAGTAAAATTGAATTGGATATTGATAATATTGCTAAGTGGTGTTTCATAAATGGTTTCAATTTTAATGTAAAAGAGTGTAGTATTGTTACGTTTTCTAAAATAAAGGATCCGATATATTTTGATTACAAAATTGAGAATCAATTTTTAATGAGAAGAGAATCAATTTTTAATGATCTTGGGGTGATTATTGACTCGAATATGAATTTTTCTCTCCAAATTGATAATGTTATTTCAAGAACTTCTAAGTCATTCGAAGTTCCTTATACTTTAAAAAATTCTTTTTGCATCCCTTGTAAGACCTTTACTTGAATATTGTTGTATAATATGGAATCCCTTTACACAATCAAGTATTTTAAGGATTGAAAAGGTTCAGAAGAGATTCACAAAATTTGCTTTACGAAAGCTTTATAATTATTCAAATATGCCAGCTTATGAGACCAGATGTGCTTTAATTGACTTAAAACCTTTAAAATCTAGAAGACTTATATTCAGTACTCTTTGCTTACTATGTGCTCAACTCTAATATAAGTTGTTCATTTTGTTGTCTCAGTTTAATATGTATGCTCCATCTCGAAATTTGCGTCCTAGAAATAGTAATTTTCTGCATGTTCCTTTTCATAGAACAAATTATACGAAACATATTCTAATAACTGCTTCTTGTATTGCTTTCAGCGAATTTGATTTTAATAAAAATAGATTAGATGTATAGAACAGAAAATTGTATTGAATTTGTTGAAACACTATGTTTTTACCACTGTCTATTTGTAAATATAATGTTTGATTTAAATGTAGTCTTCATGAAGTATTGTAACTTAAAAGACGAACAAATAAATAAATTGATAATGAACAGAGTAAAATAAAGTCAAATTTGTTTTATTTCACTTTCAACAGTATTATTTGCCATAAATGCAAAGAAACTTTACAAACACTCAACCTTGCACCTACCTCAAATTCTGTAGTGTGCCCAAACAGGGGGGACTTATTTCTCAAAATAGTTTTGCCTTACTTCACTTTGTCAAAGTGCAATATGAAAAACTGCTGAAAATTGGCATTACTTCACTTTTGTAGGGCAATTTTTGAACTTAACTTCCCATAGGAAGTTATTGTAATGGGTCCGATTTGTCAAATTGAAAATTTTGACATTTCTCGACGTTTCAAGGTCCCTAGAGTCGAAATAAAAGATTTTTAGAAAGATGTCTGTGCGTGCGTGTGTACGTACGTTTGTACGTCCGTACGTCCGTAAGTCCCTACGTCCGTACGTTCGCGACGTTTTTTTCGTTGTCCATAGCTCAAGAACCAGAAGAGATATCGACTTCAAATAAATTTTGTTATACAGATAATAAGGCAGAAAGATGCAGAAAGGGCTCTCAAGAAAATTGCGTGGGTGGTTTTTTTACCATAGCAGTTTGAAAAAAAGATGAAAATTTTGGTTAACCCTAAATATCTTACGAACCAAAAACGCTAGAGACTTGAATTAAATTTTATATTATATATTGTAATATGATACCAAACAGGTATATTTTTTGAAAAAAAAAAAAACAATATAACGGTTTTTTTTTTTAAATCAATATAACTGAAAAAAAAAATTTGTCACCTCCAAAATTTTACGACTGAAATATGATTTCATCTCTAAAACAATTTTGTGCAACGAAGAATAATGTTTTTGACATCTGATAAAATTTTGAGAAAAATCTAATTGACAGTTTTTTTTATAAAAAATAAAAATCTAAAAAAGAACATTACTCAAAGTTCGTAAAATTGAATATCGATTCAAATATCTTTTCAAAAACTTGAAATTTAGGCTTCAAGCTTATTTTATCTTATAAGAAATATTGTTTTTAACATTCTGAAAAATGTTGAGAAAAATCGAATTGACAGTTTTTTTACAAAAAATAAAAACCTAAAAAAAAACAATACTAAAACTTCGTAAACATTTACTTTCGACTCAAATAGCTTTTCAAAGCTTAAAAATATTGGCTTGAAACTTATTTTATTTCACAGAAAATATTGTTTTCGATATTCAGAATTTTTATATAAAAATCCAACAGTCCGTTTTTTCATAAAAAATAAAATCTACAAAAAATAGTACGCAAATTTGGTAAAAATACATATAGACAAACTTTTAAGCAAGACAAATCGACAGACGGGATGGGAAGTTATCAGTGTGGGTCGCATCCCAGCCTCTTTTTTCACTTATTTTTACGGTGTGTAAATAAATAGTGGGGTATGTACGTAAGAGGGATCATGCTGCCCCCTGCAACTCCCTCCTTGGCTGAGATATAGGATTTGGGGTATTTACAATATTGAATGTTTGCAAAGTTGTTGAAATTGAAATGAAACTAATTTGGCTGTATTACATCTTGTTAAAGTGTAATAAGAATAAATGCTGAATATTTGCCCTATTTCCCATTAAAAATTGAAATAAGACCATTTCTGGCAACATCACTCGCGCACAGGAATGGTTGAGAGTTGTTAGTCACCAGGCCCTAGTTCTCAAAGTATTGTTGAGCCACCTATTTTATTTTTATTTATTAATGCCAATTTTTTTAAGTTTATTTCTTGGCGCCTTTGGCTTTACTTTGCGTTGTGCAATAGTCTAATCTCAAACTATGGCTGAGAGCTGCTTACTTTCTGGATATTATGTTTCTGAAACGGTTTTGTATAGAATTACAAATCACAAAAACGTTGACAATTTTGGCAGTCCCATTGGATCTATTTAAAAAATCCTATTTTACTTGACTATTAACCCATATTTTTCGCTGTATTACCGTTGACGTATGAACGCTTCGCAGTATACAAGGTATAAGCACGTGACGAGTAGTGTAAGTGTACCTCTTAAGGTTGACACAAAAGGGAAAGGTTATAAAACATTATTCGTACCCAAACAGACCTGCAACATAATATAATGAAACAATTCTTCACATTTCCGAGTATCTCTGTGAATTATCATGAATAATGTCAATTTTTAAAGTGCTCATGGTTGTTTAATTTTGAATAAATAATACATTTTGTATATACAAATATATATTTAATCAGGATTTAAAATAAAGAGACGTCAAATAATTTTAATTACTTTACTCATTTGTATAGATGCGATGCGTGTATAGCGTATTTATTTTCTGAATATATATTTATGACTGTAAATTTAATATCCCATTAAAAAGTTGACTTTACATTATGAGTGCTAGTTAAATGTCTATACACAAAATACATATACTTATTAACTTTACAAAAATAATATTAAAATTATTTTACGAGAAGGAAAACTTTCATATAGAAACGGGTTGGTTTAGAGAAATACTATAGGAAATTGTTATGTTGTGAGATAGTTTCCACGGGAAAATATATTCATTCAAGCATTTTATTATTTACCAATAAAATCAATTAAGTGACATTTTAAAAAACACGTACGGTTTCAGCACGTTTTGGCTATGCACATAGCTATGTGCATATATAGCTCGGAGTAGATTCGGAAGTGCAAACAAAACCTATGGAAGTTTTACATTATAATGGAAAGGACATTTCCGCCTCTTTGTATAGTGCTTTTACATAAACATTTTTTTCTCTTTGTGCAATTTAATACAATAAAATGGTACATATAATATATAATGTATATCATCTAGGTGGTATACCATTTTCCCTTTGGTCATTGATCATTTTTGATATTTTTTTCCTGTTATAAAGCTTTTTACTGTACAAAGATTGAGTAGAACCCTTGAAAATTGAAGATTTCTTCTTTATGGCTAAATGTATACTCAAGGGAGCTATTAAAAGGAAGAATAAATTTTGAGGAGTCGAAGAGTAAAATTGATGTATTATATGTTTACAAGCTTTATATCCTTTTAAGAGGTTTGATGCATTGTAAAAAAAGCACATTTTTTGTCATTTGGTTTATCGATTTTGGCAAGAAGATAAGCCGCTTAAATTATTTACCAATTAAAAAAGACAAAAACCTTATTCGTTACTTCATTCATATACACATGTAAACCATCAGAGAAGGGTGTTATACATTTTGTCAATAGTAACAACTTTCAATTCTGTCTTGAAAACTGTAAAATAAATAACTGATAACTATTTTTTGCGTAGTATTTCGTTTGAGGTTACAACTTTCTAATGTTTTACATAAAGTTTAAATTCTTATTTTTTTCATCACTATGATGTTTATGAGCAGACATTGAGAGGGTAAACAAAATATATTGCTTTTTACTTTTTTTAATTAAAAAGTGTGATGAACATTTTAACTCCTTATATTCTCTAGCAATTAGAGCAAAAGTAATTGATGTCATCTTGCCCTCTTTTGTTTTGTCTTCCAAAGTCTTGCTTCTTGTTAAATGATTTAAGTTCGGTTGTAGTCTTGGTCTATGATTTATCCTTTTAGCTTCCCATAGAAAGCTATTGTGATTAATCCAAATCCAATTGAAAATTGTAATATTCTCGATGTTTTGAGGTCCCTGTGTTTACAGTACGTTCGTATGCCCATACGTTCGCTCACCCATTTCTCAAAAAGCTACAGAGATTACAACTACAAATCAATTTTGTTTTTCAGATCAAAACTTCAAACGATGCAGAAAGGATTTTAAAAAAATTGAATGGATATTTTTTTTTACTATATCACTGATAACTTTCTACCCCGCTGAAAACTTTAACAAAATATTCATAACAATATTTTGTGTGAATTTGATGTCAATATGTTGTTTTGTTCCCAAATACTTCAGTCGAAAACCCATTCTTATCGGTTTTGTGATGTTTTTGTAGGTTATCTACCATATGTTTTTACTGATTGTTGAAGACCATATTTTCTGTAAGATAAAATTAGTTTGAAGCCAATATTTTAAATTTCTGAAAAGATATTTCAGTCCAAAATCACTTTTAAAAAAGAGGCTGGGATGCGACCCACACTGATAACTTCCCATCCTGGCAGTCGATTTGTCTTGCTTAAAAGTTTGTAGGTTTTCGTGTTGGGTTAAGAAAGTTGTCAGTTGAATTATTCTTAAATAATTAAAAATTACCAACAAAATTTTTTATATAAAGAAATAGTTTAGTTTAAAAATCTAGTTTTGTTAAATAGATTTTTAGTCGAAAACAAATTTTTACTAATTTAAGTAGCAATTCTTAAATTTTAACAAATTGGATTAATGAAATTAATTTGAGAGATATCAAGAACCGAACATCAATTTTTACCAAATTTGCGTACTATTTTTTGTAGATCTTATTTTTTTTATGAAAAAATGGACTGTTGGATTTTTATAAAAAAAAACAACTGAATATCGAAAAAAATTTTTACTGTAAAACAAAAAAGTTTGAAGACAATATTTTTTAAATTTTTGAAAAGCCGTAAGTAAATTTTTATAAAAGTTTTAGTATTTTTTTGTTTTTAGGTTTTTATTTTTTGTAAAAAAACCGTCTATTAGATTTTTTTCAAAATTGTACTAAATATTGACAAAAATATTTTCTAAAAGATGAAAGTGGTTTAAAGCCGTTATCTCAAAGTTTTGAAAAGATATTTGAGTTGAAAATCATTTTTAACAACTTTTATTAATTTGTTTGTTTAGGTTTTTATTTTTTGTAAGAAAACTGTCAATTCGATTTTTCTCAAAAATTTTCCAAATGTTGAAAACAAAATTTCTTATAAGTTAAAATTAGTTGGAAGCCATAATCTTAAAGTTTTGAATATATATTTGAGTCAAAATCCAATTTTTACCAACTTTCAGTAATGTTTTTTTAAGTTTTTATTTTTTATAAAAAAAACTGTCAATTCGATTTTTCTTAAAATTTTACCAGATGTTGAAAACGTTATTTTTCATTGCACAAAATAGTTTTGGAGATAAAATCATTTTGTATTCGTAAAATTTTCGAGGTGACAAATTTTTTTTCAAAACTTGCAAAATTGCAAGTTTCCCGAACGTACGTACACACGCAAACATCTCTCTAAAAATCTTTTGTATAGATTCTAAGGAACCTGCAACTTCAATAATTATCAACATTTTCAATTCATCAAATTGGACTGATTACAATAACTTCCTACGGGAAGTTCAAAATAAATATTTGATTGACGTGGAAAATCTCACGTACCAATAAAGCTAGCGACTTAATACCCAATTAGTATTTACTAGAAAAAAAGATCAGCAAAAGTTTTTGTTTTAACCAAAAAAAACTGTACAACAGTTGACTTTTAGTTATGTTTTTATAAAAATTCAAAAAACAACTTTTCTTACAAAAGTTTTTTAATACATTTCATTGTAAGGGAATTAAAAAAGTATTGATTACTAATGTTGGTACGTCAATTCATTTGTTCAATTCTCTTTTTATATTAATTTTTGTTTATAAACCATTCAATTCATTTACACCTATGTATTCAATTGACTGTTTTTTTTTTAAACAAGTCTTGCAGCAGAATTAGATTTAAAGCGGTTTCTGGTTTTAAGTTTTTCAAACATTTGTTTCAGATCTCAAACCGTTGAAAATAGTATTTGAAGTACTTGAATAAAAAAGTTTTTATTGAAATTTAAATTAAATTTCTGAAAATTTTTAACACTAGCAGCCAAATATATTAATTAAACTAATTTTGTCGCAAAACTAGTTTCGAATAAACTCAACAATATAAGTTAAATGTTTAAAGAGGGATTTTATAAATTGATTTCATTTTGATATTCAAAAAACTAGTTTTTTTTTAAAGAAATTTAATAGATGTTTATTTTTTGTTGAAAAAAGTATGCTATTGCAATGGAAAAACATACCAGTGTTTTGTTGGAAAATCTATCTATCTACGATCTTACACGAATAAAAAGAACTATATCCGTAGTATCAATACTGCCGATAAAAGTTAAAGTAGAATCTTACTACGGATGGGTTTTTGACATTTATAGGAGTCTCGAACGGATCTTATGTAATTTAGTTTTCAAATATTGGTACGATTGATATTGCATTCGTATCTCGATGGCAGTGTTCGTTGAGTAGTTGTGCATTTGGAATCATGTATGTTTTCCATTGGAGAAAAAAATCAATCTATTGCTGTTGATATTATTTAGTTTTGTTAGTGAAAATGGACTAACTGGGCTTATTTTGTAAGAATAGAAAAGATAATTGAGTTTTGCAATGTTTCCACCAAAAGTTTATCTCAGTTTACATTAAATAAATCATTTTGGTGTTTCCAACACTCAAGAAGATTTAAAAATGATTAAGTTTGACAGCACTTTCTGAAATGCAAATGGTGTTTTGATGTTTCTTATAAAGTGCAAGTGAGATAGTTTAATTCGTGTTAAACAATGAAGAACTGAATAGTTCAGCACCATATAAGAATATACTATTTACTAATTGTGCATTTTTTTTTTAATTTGATTTAAACTATAATTTTTGTACACGAACATGCAAATAAATAGACCATAATGCATTATCTGTAAAACTAACTCCTTCACACAGGTTTTTAATGTATTAGTCTACGAACAAACCCCCTTTTGTTAAATTAACTTTTTTTTATAGAATATCAATTTACAGATGTTTTCTTAACATTTCTTCTTGAAAATTGTCCATTTTATTAGTTTTAGTTAATTTTTTTTGCTAAAGTGTATTTTAACTTTTTATTTTCACAAAACTTCCTTTTATTAGTGTTTATTTAATTATTATTCTGACAGATTTACTTTCAGTTGTATCAATTTTTAAATACAAAAATCTGGATTCTACCGATGCGTTTTCTTGGGAATTTTCTACTAATAGTAATGGCCATCATTTATCAGTTGCAGCGCCATTACATTTTCATGAAATTTTCCATTACCAATTTGCATATTTTTGGCGAACTTCATGTTTAAGGCCTTGAATAGATTGTGAAGCATTAGTATGATTTTTTAGGTAGTCGCAAAAAGACTCTTAAAGGCGTTAAATAAAAAAAAAATCGTTGACCAATTTTCATCGCACCCCGTCGAGATATAACACGTTCTGGAAACATTCCTTTCAAAATTGCAAGGAGAACATTTAATAGATCATAAGATGACAACTTCAAAAGTGACAGCTGCTCAAACAGATGACTTTCAAAATTCAAACATATTATTGGAAAATCGTTTATAGAAATTCAAAATAAAACATAAATGGGTTAATATACCATAAACTAAAAATACTGAAGCAATCTTGAATATATCCCCAAAAGTTATATAAAATTTAAAATAATCATTTAAGTGGTATAAATGCGATTACTTTTGTATACATTGAAAAACTGATGAATGATATCCCACATATCCCATTGCAACAGACAAACATTAAGCTTAAACACACGAAACGTGCCAATTTTGAGATTCCAGACTATTTAAGCTCCTTTATCGAGATTTATGGATTATAGCAACTATAGTTTTTTGTTTGAAAATAACTGCAACAAGTTCCAAATTTGGCACAGTTTTATAATGTAGCAAAAAAAAAAAATATATGGCTTTTTGTGATTGAAAAACTTAAACTTTTGCTCACATTACAAAAATATAAATTATTGGGTAGTAAATCAGAATTTGAAACTTTAAAGCCATAAACATATGTTATTGGATAAGATTTTAATCTTTTTAGTACAACTTGACATTTGAATATACATTTCATTTGTTCTATTCACTTTTATATTTACATATGTAGGAAAATTTCTACATACGTAAAATGTATGTAAATACAATCTGTTACTTATTTTGCATATGTCTGAAACTCGTAAGCATAAACTTAAAGTTTTATTTTTATTACAGGCTGTATGGGTGTACGTTGTATCACTTCCGGTTATCATAATAAATTCTCCACGTCATTCACAACCCCATGCTCCGAAAACTATGACAACATTAGATTCAGCTGGTTCAGGGATGTTTGTTGCCGGATTGTTAGCGGAAACATATGCTGACTTACAGAAATTTTCATTTCGCCAAGATCCGGCAAATCAAGGAAAGTTCTGCAATGATGGTAAGAAAATTTAAATTAAATGTTTTGCATAGACCTTGATGATACTGTCACTCTAGATTATGGGAACTGTATAGTATGCTCGTTTATTAAAATATGTTATGAATGTAGTATATTTTATTTTGCATACAAGTTTTTAAGTACATAAACTTTCATTTGTGGTTTGAAGAGACATATTTAAATCATGTTTGTTTAGCTATTAAAAATGTGCAAATTTAGAAAATGTAACATTTTTTGTTTGCACAAAATCAACATTTATTGTTAATACTCGTACCTATGAGTTAGTTTCATTTATAACAGAATAATTTTTACATAACCTTCAATAAAAATATACACATACTTGACGTTTGG
Source organism: Eupeodes corollae (assembly GCF_945859685.1). NCBI lineage: Eukaryota > Metazoa > Arthropoda > Insecta > Diptera > Syrphidae > Eupeodes > Eupeodes corollae. The sequence continues at coordinate 116,305,352 of NC_079148.1, forward strand.
ATAAACATGCATAAAAAGGGTGTTTATTTTTTAGAGGTATAGGCAAAACTGACATTTTGTCAACAGTCTTACTTACTTACTGTTGCTACAGTCCTGTGTGAACTAAGGCATCACCCAACAAACTTCTCCATCTAGCTCGCTCCCTAGCTAGATGTCTCCAGTTAAGCGCACGAAGTTGGGTGAGGTCACCTTCCCCTTGTGCGAGCCACCTGATCCACGGTCTTGGCGCATGGTTTCCATTCGCTCTACGTAACCCAGCCATCTTAGTGGTTGCACTTTTACACTTCTGGCTAAGTCTACGTCGCTGTACAGCCCGTACAGATCGTCGTTCCATCTTCTCCTCCACTCCCCTTCGATGCATACAGGACCGTAGATCACACGAAGAACTTTTCTATGGATCCGACATCTTATATATCGACACTTTGATCCCTCGAGAGAGAACTTTACCACTCAATTGATTTCTTAGCGCAAAGAAACAGCGGTTAGCAAGAATTATTCTGCGTTCGATCTCAGCGCTGGTGTTGTTTTCTGCATTTACAGCGGAGCCTAGGTAGACGAAGTCCTTGACTACCTCAATGTTACGTCTGTCGATGGTGACGTTGTGACCAAGACGTCGGTGTTTTAGGTCCTTCTTGACGACAGCATGTATGTTTTGCCCCCATTAACCGTTAAACCCATTTTTCCGCCTCTGCCTCAATACTCACACATTTACATCACACTCAGTTCTTCCGATTATGTCAATGTCATCAGCATATGCTAGTAATTGGACAGACTTTTGAAAGATAATGCCTCTAGTGTTGACGTGTGAGCTCTGCACTATTTTTTCAAGCACGATGTTAAAAAAAATCACATGACGGCGCATCACCTTGTCTAAAACCTTTTTTGACATCGAAAGGTTCTGTTAAGTTGTTTCCAACCTTTATGGAGGAGCGTGAATTCTTCATGGTCATCCTGCACAAACGGACGAGTTTGACAGGGATGCCAAAACTAGACATGGCTCTATACAGCTCGTCCTTGTAAATGCTGCCATATGCGGCCTTGAAATCGATGAAAAGATGGTGGGTGTCGATTTGGTGTTCTGGGGTTTTTTCCAGGATCTGCCGTAATGTGAATATTTGATAGACTGTGGACTTTCCTGGTCTAAAACCACACTGATAAGGACCTATCAGGTTTTTGACGATGGGCTTTAGACGTTCACATATAACAGCAGAGAAAACTGATTCCTCTATAGTTGGTGCAGTTTAGAGGGTCTCCTTTTGTCAGGATCAGGATCGGGCAAACAATACTGAGTTTACATTCATCGGGCATGCTTTCTTCCGACTATATCTTACAGATAAGTTGGTGCATGCTTCTAACCAACTTGTCTTCAGCTGCTTTAAAGAGCTCGGCATCCAAGCCATCCGCTCCAGCGGCTTTATTAGACTTCAGCTTAGATATGGCAATCTTTACATCGTCTAAGTCGGGACTACGGGATTGTTGGCTTTCGTCGTTAATGCTTATTGGATCATCCTGCCTGACAGCGAAATTGGGTTCGTCGTCGCCGTAATACAATCTGCAGAAGTGGTCCTTCCATATCCTCAGTATTGACTGCGGTTCCACTATGATATTTTCACTTTCGTCTTTGCAGCCTTCGGTTCTAGGTTTATGTACCTGTGAATTTCGTTTCACCTGTTCATAAAACTTTCGGACTTCATTCGACCGCACGCTTCTCATGCCCTCTCTTTTTCCTTCTGAGAAGTCGGTGTTGCTTTCGCCTCTTCTGCTCATAGAGCTCACGAGCACTTCTCGTCCTTTTATGCAGCGCCGCTTTGCGTGTCTGTTGTTTGGCTGCATTTGCCTGCCGACATTTCATCAAACCAGAAATTCCTTGTTGGTGGTTTCTTGAAACCCAGCACATCAGAGGCGGCTTCTCTGATTGCATCTTGGCAATGTTGACACTAGTTTTCCATACATTGTGTTGGCGGCAGGGAACTTCGAGAGAGGTTACTTATAACACGGTCGGAAAAGGATTTGTCGATTTTTTGCGATTGTAGCAGTTCGACGTTGTACCTTCTTCTATCATCTCCCTGTTTTGCCTTGGGTCTAGAAACCCGAAGTGCTACCTTGGCTACAACGAGGTAGTGGTCCGAGTCAATGTTAGATCCTTCTTGCCTTAGTCTGGCTACAATGACAAAACCACATCCAAATAACCGCTGTTTCTTTTCGCGGTAGCAGTCACTAAAGTAAATATGGCAGTTTTTCATCCTCTTTTTGCCCGGCCCATCCCATCATATTTCTTGGATGGCAGTGATGTCTGCTTTATAGCAGTCTAGGACCTCCGCTAATTCTTCGGCCACACGGGGTCTGTTAAGGGACCTTGCATTCCACGTGCATATCCGAAGTTGTCCTTAGTTCGTTTGCGTAGGTTGTCAACAGTAAATCCGTCTGTATCCGAGGCTTGTTTGTGCTTCGCAACTAAGATGATTTAACATGGTCAGGAAGTCACCCCGACGACGGCACAACCGACAACCTGAAGGTCCAGATCCTTAGTATAAATCCAGTCTAGTGATTTATTTTTAATTTGGTTGGGCATTTCAAGAACTGAACCCACAGGTTCACCTAGCATGGCTTAGATTCGGCGAATGGCCGCAAAGCACAATGCGTGCGAGTAATTGCACACCAACCTCTTATTTAAGAAAGCATTGTCGATTCCTCGCAAGAGGCAATACCCGTGAAAAAAGACTAAAAAAAGCACAGACAGACAGGGATTAAACCCAAGACCTTTGGCTGACACTCCCTCGCACTAAATATCACGCTATAAATACTGATTAGAGACACCATACCATCCACAAAAACGACGGTTGTGTGCTCCTTATGGTAAGTTGAATAACTAGTCCGTATTTCTCTAAAAACAATGCTGGTCAAAAGGTTACAGTTCACGTTACGTACCCGTGAATTAGAATTCAATATCAAACTATTTATTACGTCGCCCGCTTGACTTTTAATATGTGTCACTACTCTACGCTGTTAAGCCCGAAACAATTGACCAGTTGCAGAAAAAATTCTGCCGAATTATTGCCAACAACCACTAATATATTAGAAAAATTCAGCGAAAATTGAACTTCCATATAAGACTACTTCCAAGCCAGCCGTGGCGAACATATGACAGAAAATTTTCTTTCGCATGAAGTAAATGTCATGTCAATTTAAACAAATATCTTTGTTTTATCTCTTTTGAAAATAATTCTATATCTCTTAAAAGAACACTCTATAAGGAAAGAATTGTTTTAGTATCCTGACAGCGCCATCTTTAAGGACAGGTATTAAAGATCGTTCTTAATGAAAATATACTCGTATGCATTATGCATACATTTTACGGTTATAGTGTAACCGTATCTTCAGATTTATAAACAAACATTTTCATAAAATACACGTACATACATAAATAAGGATTAAGTACTTTATAAAAGGAAAACAATATAAAATTTAATTTTAAAAAAGTTTCAAGAAAACAATAAACGACTTAACCTGCAATTCCCTGACTGCAAACTGCACGATATGACATTATTAGTATTTATGTTCGTTGAGATGATTTTTTAACAGGATTTTGCAGATTAATTGACGATATGAAATTCTAAAAACAAAAGTTCATCGAACAGAGTAAGCTTGCACCTTAAGCAAAAACTACCTACGCTACGTTTCAAATCTCCATTCTGCAGCCTATGCCGGAAGAAAACAACAAAAACAAACTTTTAATTATTTATTTCTTGACTGAAACAGGAGCTGCAATCTGAAAACCAATGAACTCTTGGTCGTCCGTCATCAACGTCGCCGCCGTCGTGTTTGCTCATCTATTCTTAATTTGCCTGCCACAACGAAAAAGACCAGAGGAAGGTAAAGCCTTTATAAAAAAAAAAACTAAACAAGGAAGTTAAACCAAAACCAACACCACACTGTTGCTTTGGCTTGCTTAGAGCTGAGGTTGAGTCTGAGGCTGACGGACGGACGGGACGTCCAGTCAAAACACAGCATCAACTCGTATAAGAGACGAATTGAAATTTAATTATCTGTGAAATGGTCTGTGTGATTAAAGCTCATGGCCCTGCTGCCACAGCATGATGCATTTATCGATCCGATTTTTGATTGAATTTTAATCTGATTATGCAGCAATATACCTACTGCTGCCAAAGCTATGACGGCTTTACGACAAACAAACAAACAAACAAACACGGTAGTCCTTTTGATGTGCGGGATAGTCCTGTGGCGTAGGTGTTTTCAAATACCAGGTACTGTACCAGGTACTTAACTACGATGAATACACGCTAAGCTTCGCATATTTCTTGACACATACCATCTTCTCATTCCATGGAATGCCGTTTTATTCAGAACGACAATATAATGACGATCGTGAATGAACGACCGACAGCTATATACGGCGACCGACAACGAGGACGATGACGATGATGACGACGACGTACCGTAAGGCGTACGTACATATACATAGGTGCAAATGTGCTCTAGAAACTGCTTTGTATTCGTCAATCCTTTTCATCGTGGTCTCCATAAAAGGGGATGGCATCATGCAAACAAGCTTGTCCCAGATGCATCCATTCAGAGCTCCCATTTTTAATCCTCCTCTATGTGTTTGCCATCATAGTATGCTATTATAGTATGTATGCTCTGAATCTGAAAGCCTGCATTGCACTATATTTAAATTCACTTGTTTTAGGATCATTCACCATTTTGATTTACCTTGCCTCTGGTTTGGACCGCGCTTAGATTTGAAAACTGAAAACTGAAAACTGAGTGACATGACAACGACGCGCTTCTATTGATAAAACAACTTGACCTGTACCGAGAACGGTTGACATTCAAAGCTCCTACGTGTACATTATGTACACACAATAGACTATAAGATATGTTTTGTGCTCATTAGAGCGGAATGCACGTGCGAATTATGATATCACATCGTTCTAACTATATTATTGTTGCCAACTAGAGGAATGTTCTTGTACGTGATGCTCAAATATCCAATATCAAAATAATACTTGAAATTGAAACATGATACAAAAGATTATTAATAAAGCTTAAAAATGGCTGTTTGGATTACATCAAACCACTTTTAGATACTCCTTAGAGAGGGGGCCACAGAAGTTATTTTAAACAATTTGAATTGTTGATTGCAAATGAAGAGTTAATAAGTATAAAGAGTACTTTACTACACCCAAGTTTATACAATCTTTAGAAAGACTTGTAAATAACTACAAAAACATAGATGTTTGTGGATTGTATAAGCCGGGTTGAGCCTCCAGTTTTGAGAGAAGTCATCATTGTTTTTTGACCGATTTCTTAACAGAGTTTTAAGATTATTGTTTGTTTGATTGTTATAGTTATTGCTATAATTTTCCTTTAATAGAATAGAATAATAGAATTTTGTTAACAAATGTTTGGTAGGTGTTCCAAAGGAAAGTTTTAAGGAAAAAAATATTTAATTGTTTTTATAACTTGTCGTAATATTATTGTGTACACTTTGAGGCATCTATCTTAAAAAGCATTATCATACTACCCAGAAATTGACAATACAAAAAATGTGTTCAGCTGGCTCATTACCTAGTGCAATGTTTGCATGGTCTAAATAATTCAACAACTTTTCTTTTATGAAATCGTTCGCTAAAGTCCTACGCAAACTAGCTCAATCCCTGGCTAGATGTCTTAAGTTGTGTACTCCAAGTTGGATGTGTCACAGAATCAATTGAAGCATTCCTATAGTATTTAAATAAATGTCTTGAGTTTATTATTTACCGAAAGAATGCATTAATGTATAACAAATAGACATCGTTATAAAAAGTTTGTTTTATTGCCTTTAAAATTGATGTACATATTTCCAATGCCAAATAGTTTATTTCTATATACTACACCGTCGTCGTTGAGTAAACATGTTCAAGAGAACTCAGTTCAAATTTCAAGCTCCCCTTTGATTTACAAAGTCAGCGAAATTGAACAATCTCATTGCGAAGAAAACGCGCTTAAAGATTCAAATAGCGTATGCTTTTCGAATAATTTTAGACATACGGCACTGACAAAATATTTTAATAAATTAACACTGCTTAAAAATACTTTTAAAATATTGTACACTATGACCCTATAAGATTTTAAAAGTTTGACATTTAATCAATTTTAAAAATACCTCACTTTCAAAAAGCCCCAAACCTTAGAGATCTCGAACCAGCATGTGCTTCAAACCATGAAACATAATAAAAGTCATGACGATCTTTTGTCTTAAATGTGTTCTTTTAATTCCAAAAAATAATTGTTAAAATAATTTGATACGAATTATTTTTTTCTATGGATCGAATTTAAGAAGTAACTTTAACGTCATAACACAATTTTTGATGAGATTTAAAAGACAAACTGATTTTTTTTGGAGATTTACATAAAATAAAATATAAATATAAGCATTCATGTAACACTTTGTGAACGCTAATGTAACACTCAAATCCATGCGGATGATATTACAATCTTTAAAAGTTTAAAATCCGTTTACTACGTTTCATGACGTAGTTAATAACATTATCATTATCTCCTGAGCCATAAAGTTGTATAAAGAATAACATCATGCATATATTTATATTTTATTTTATGTAAATCTCCAAAAAAAATCAGTTTGTCTGATAAAGAGTAGTGGCCCTAAGTCACTAACCTGAGGAATTTCTTATTTGTTACTGTAGAGTACACAAAGTGATACACCACGAATGATAGCTAAGATAAAGAGTAGTGGTCCTAAATCACTAACCTGAGGCATTCCTTATTTGTTACTGTAGAGTACACAAAGTGATACACGAAAGTGATACACGAATGATAGCTAAGATAAAGAGTAGTGGTTCTAAATCACTAACCTGAGGAACTAATTATTTGTTACTGTAGCTTTCACAAAGTGGTGCATTTATATCTAAGATAAAGAGTAGTGGTTCTAAATCACTAACCTGAGGAACTCCTTATTTGTTACTGTAGCGTTCACAAAGTGGTGCATGAATGATAGCTAAGATAAAGAGTAGTGGTCCTAAATCACTAATCTGAGGTATTCCTTATTTGTTACTGTAGCTTACACAAAGTGGTACATGAATGAGAGCTAAGATAAAGAGTAGTGGTTCTAAATCACTAACCTGAGGTATTCCTTATTTGTTACTGTTGGGTACACAAAGTGGTACATGAATGAAAGCTAAGATAAAGAGTAGTGGCCCTAAATCACTAACCTGAGGTATTCCTTATTTGTTATTGTAGCTTGCACAAAGTGGTACATGAATGAAAGCTAAGATAAAGAGTAGTGGCCCTAAATCACTAACCTAAGGAATTCCTTATTTGTTATTGAAGCTTACACAAAGTGGTACATGAATGATAGCTAAGATAAAGAGTAGTGGTTCTAAATCACTAACCTGAGGTATTCCTTATTTGTTACTGTTGGGTACACAAAGTGGTACATGAATGAAAGCTAAGATAAAGAGTAGTGGCCCTCAATCACTAACCTGAGGAATTTCTTATTTGTTATTGTAGCTTACACAAAGTGGTACATGAATGATAGCTAAGATAAATAGTAGTGGTCCTAAATGACTAACCTGAGGAACTCTATATTTTGAAAAAAGAACTTCTGAAATTAACTCTTTGAAAATAAGAACTGTGGAGAAGGGCCAATTACCTATAACTTGAATGTAATAATATTATGCTAAAATGTATTACTAGTGTAAATATTGGAATACGTTAGAAACGTATAGATCATGTTTTTTTCTGAAGCTGAATTCTTAGAGAGTTGTTAAAACAATGGAGCATTTTCTCTGAATACTTAAAGTTTAATTCAATAACCTAATACTTCTAAAGACTCTTGATATTTTATCTAAAATGTTGAACTCTTATCTCTAAATTTATTTATAAAATTTGAATGCTCATACAATGTAGTATTTGCAGAGTTGCATCTTAATGTTAAATTTCTATATTCTTAACACTTAGTTGGCAATACTATAAAATCCCTGTATAAATAAATTTTGTATTCATTATTTATATTTGTATGTGTCTTTTCGTTTATTATTTATCAAAGGACTATGGAGCATGTCAAGGCATCCAAACTACTTTGGAGAAGTAGTTATATGGTGGGGGATATTTGTAGTCTCTCTTAATGTTATACGTGGACCAGAATGGGTGGCTATAGCATCGCCAATCTTCACTACTTTTATCATTCTCTTTCTATCGGGCATACCATTGCGAGAACGTTCGGCGGACGAAAAATACAAAGAGTAAGATATATTTTTATGTAACAAATTTATAAACACATTATTGCCGCAGATCAATTTGTATATAAAAGGAATTCCTCTAAATTATTTACAGTTTGATGGAGTATCGAAAGTACAAGGCATCAACATCTCCACTCATCCCAATCCCGCCGTCAGTTTATGTCGAAGTGCCAAGTGCGTTGAAATTTATTTTGTGTTGTGAATTTCCCCTCTATGACACAATGGACATACAAAAGGATCTCAGCCCATACTCCCTATCGATGGCACACTCGCATTCGCACATCTAGCAATCAGTTACCCACAGTGGGAGTGGGCAGCATGGCCAACTCACTGTGGGCCACCAGGTTCAGGGTTCCAGTAGTGGTTTACATCAAAATCAACATCAACATCATCATCATCACCATCATCATCATCATCATGGACATCATAGCCATCATCACCACAGTAGTCAGGATATCGAGAGTGGGACTGGAGGCGGTGGCGGTGGCAGCTGTGGAGCTGGAGGTGGAGCAAGTGGCCGAAACACATGTGTTCGAACAACAAGTAATCCATATCAGAATGGAGGCAACTACATGAACACATACAGTTACGAGCACCGGGAAATAACAGACGATGAAGACGACGAAGATGATGATGGAATAATCTATATGCCTGGCCCGTCAACGTCAAAACAAATAACACACCATATTAGTGAAAAGAGTAAAATAACAACACATCCTGTCGAGCTGAAAGAAAACGTTTGCTGTCCACCTGCTCTGGAAACAACGACGCCGACAACGACGATGACAACGTCAATAACAGAGCTCCAAACTGAACCCATTCCTATAAAAAGCGAAAGTTTTATTGCTAAAGTTGAAACCGAACAATATGTTAATCCAGATGGCGCTTCAATAACAGTCACAACTATTTTGTGATTACATTTTGTTGAAAAATTTTCTATCGTTAAACATATTATAAGAGTATTAGCAGAAAAACAAGACAACAACAAAAACAACAAAACACAAAACAAAAACAATGTTCGAATGACTCAACTTTTTTTGTCAAGCCATATCTGCCATTCTACCTATAATATAATTATATATTATTATAAATTGTTATTAAAAATTAAAAAAAATTGTTATAGAATAAACTAAAAAAATAAATAAATATATTTTCAATTTAGAATTAAAAAAAGTAAGAGTGTACATTTTTGTATAGTTATTAATAAAGTAGTTTTACAAAATACATAGATTCCAGTTCATATTATATTACCTACATACATACCTACCTACTTTCATATAAACAAATAACTAACAAAAGTCGTCAGTTCTTTTATGGAAGAGTGAATTTAGCCTGCAATATCAGCAAACAATAAAATAAAGTAATTATTTATTATAGAAGATCCTCTGAGCTGGCTTTATACTCACTCTCTCATTAAAACACGACTGATTTTAATGAAAGAAAAATAATTTCTCACATTTAAAAAAAATAGTTTTACAAAAATAGATTTGAATATTGTTGTTATTTTTGTAAAAACAAAACAAACAATCTTTACGCTTTGGAATACTTGCATGAATGATGAATGACAGAATGTTTAGAGCATTGCTTTTCAGTATTAAATTTAATAACTACAGATAGAAAATTAAAAGACCAAACAGGAAGTTCAAAAAAGCTAACCATTTAATTTAAATTAAGTTCAGTTTCAATTTAAAAATCTTCAACAACTTTTTTTTTACATAAATATTTCTATTTCTGTGACTAAAGCGCTCACGTTGGGCGCCAACTTATGTTAGATTCATTGATTGGCAGATATTTTTTTCTTTAAAAACCAAGCTTTAAGATATTTGGTATAAACCGAAAGGTGCAGCAATGCTTCCATTTAAAAGTAAATTTAAAACAATGCGAATGACTGGGTTGTTGAAAATGTAAAATTGAACAAAACAAAAGAAAATAAATGTTAACAGAGTGTAAAATGTTATTTAATAAATCTTAAGACAAATTAACCTGAAAACTATTTACATTAAACTAAAATTATATATCAAAATAAATAAAAAAAAAATTGAATTTAAAATATTGTTCAAAATATGACGTGTGCTCTTATAAACTTTATCACATTCAGTGATTGATTTATTTATTGTATAAAAAATAGTAATCTCACTGTTAAAAAAACAAATCAAATGAAAACATATCGACCTTTCGAATGGAATATTGAAAATAAAGTATTTTAAAAAATATCACATGGACCAGAAAGCTAGTAGTCATAAATTCATAAATATACGTCAAATTCCCATTCACAAATTAAAAACAAAAATTTACCTATACATAAATATATTTTTGAACTAACCTTTAAAAAAAACACTGTTGTATTCAAAAAAATGTTTAAATATGATTTCAACTGTAAATACTCTTCTGGTTTTGGCTTAGCTTTGTGCCAATTGTATTTTAAATTTTGTCAGAAGTCAATTTTTTCGAAAACCGAAAGTGATTTTCAATTTCATTCGAAATGGAATTCTATTTTTAAATTTGTTCAACTTCGAAATTTTCACAACTACTTCATTTCTTGAGAAAACGGGCAAAACTTTTATCTTCGTATTAAACGGAAATAGAATTAAAACCAAATATTGCGAACTCATGGAGATAATTAGCCCAATTCTAAATATTAACGGGAAAAAGAACTTCTAGGGAAACTAGTTCTCCCGAGAGTAAAATTCTTCTTTTTCGAATCCCCGGGAACACATTTTACCCTTCGAAATCGGGAATGGGGAATTTTGATTTTCGAATCAGCTGTTCCGTATTGTTTGACAGGAAAAATAACTCCCGAACAAAATGTTCATCATTCCAATTAAAAAAGATTTAAAATGTTTTTTTTTTTTATCGCGGCAAGGATTTAACTAAAGAATATGAAGAAAGTCAACATGTAAAACCAAGGACCATTAGAAGATCTTTAAGAGATAGTGAGCTGTAAGCATTTATTAGTTTATTCAAATGTTGTCTATCATAATTTTTAAAAAATCATTTTTTCTTAGGCTTCAAAAGTATTTTAGACTAAACAAGGTTTCCTTTAAATACTTGTTGGATGTTCTCATCCAATTCCACCAATCATTAAATTGGGCGCATGTGGTAGACAGCATGTTTATATTCGGAAAGTTTTTGTTCTCTGTTTGACCCACCGCCAGTACCATTTCTAGCCTCACTCCACACCTAAAGTAATTAGACGCACTACTTAAAGTTATCGAACTTTCGTTTAAAAAATGTACCCTTTTCCATTTAGATATGTTTTTGCTTGGTAGCCCAGATGAATTTAAGGCATTTTCAGCAGTACCTATCCCAAAACAATAAAACCACCTCCTTGCTTGCTTTCTGGAAGCCACAAGCAATATCGTGGTGAACTTCCATCAAACTCAAGAGAATTTGAAGCTGGCACTTGTTTGTTGTTTTAGACCTAAAAAACTCAAATTATCACATTTATTGTTTTTAAAAATATATAAAATCGTACATTTTGATTAAACTCCCCACCAAATTTATCAGGAAGAAACTCCATTCTTTTGAAATTTAGAAGGCCTACTTTTTTTCTGAGTATTTTTTCCCACATTCGAAGTTAGATTATAATAAGGGAAAATAGAAAAGGTAACGAAATTCCCGGGAATTTTTCGTTTAGAATTGGGCTGAATAATATCCGCATTTGTTTACATCAACATTTTGTAAAAATTTCCTGGGCTTCAAGCTCTTAAAAAAACATAGACACGAATTCAAAAATTCTTTTCAAAATACATAACATAAAAGAACTTCAATTGGTTAATCTGTGATACTAGACTTGTATTGATCGAAGTAAATTAAAAATGCGGCTTTGGCACATATTCAGGTTCAAGTTCAAGTTCAGGTTTTATTGTTTCGTTTCAAGAGCAATTGGCTTAAAATTAAAAATGTATAACCACACCCAATATTCAAAAGCAAAGAAATATCCCACCACAAACATATTTGCGTTTTATTAGGCTTTACAATCGTTTTTAATAATTCCATAGGTAGATGATGAAACAAATTCATAAAATTACAGTTAACTTTCTGTATTCCAGAGTACAACTAGAGCATATCTTTTAGACAAGGGAAAATAATAATTTATGGCAATATTATATTAAAATTTTATATAAAAAAATAACAGATATTATAATATAAAAAACAAGTGTAGATATTTAAAAACAAAAATAGAGCTTTACTACTCGCTGTTACTTACCTTACATACATTAAATAAAAAGAATAATTAATAATTTTAAATTAACAAAGTAGTACCTATGTATATGTATGTATGCATTTTTTCAATTTATAAATCCTATAAATACTTATCCAAAAATTTATCTTGGTTATAATAAATTATAATGTATTGTTAATTCAATAAATTCCATATAGTCATATTATCTATAGCTTTAATTTTTAAATTAAAAAAAAATAAAAACAAAACAAACATTAATTGTATGTATTAAAATTTATAATGCTCAAATTCTTAAATAAAATACAAGAGTTATTTTTTTTTATAGAGCCTAAAAATCTTATAAATACGCCTTTATAAATTATATCTCTGATTAACCTTCAAAATTTCAAAAAAAAAAAAACAAAACATTCTTAACTATGAAATTTACCACACACACTCACAGAAATAACCTGTTAAGTAGAAATTGTAAATATTTTAATTTAAACAAAAATAAATAATGTAGAAATACGTTGTAATAATTTAATAAAACAAAATATTTAATTAATTAATTGAATTTTGTTGGATTCAATGGAATGAAAACACGTCTGTATTGTGATGGAACTACGAGTATCCTTGGAATACTACGATCCTGCAAATGAAAATTACTTCAAAACAGTTTTTTTTTATAAACTGAATGAAAACTCATAATGCAAAAAATATAAAATGAGACAAAATGATTGAATATTTCGTATACATAAAAAAAGCAAGACTCTTTCGGCCTTGAGAATGGCTGTGTGTGCAGTATCCTTGCAAACCGTATGTGCTATAAATTCAATAAAAGTAACATATCGCTCTTCGAAGGTATGAAAAGTTTGTAGGCTTTACCACTAAGGTAAATCATTTCGGTTCCGTTCGGATACAGTCTTACTGAACCGAAGGAGCTCTTCTCCGCCTTGTGCCATGACGTCCCGATTGCACAGGAGTCGCCTATTCACGGTTCGTCGTCTGATGTGATAGACCCCGTATCAGACCGCATCTATCTAAGAAGAGGAATGCTTCTGGTGGAATGACGCTGCTCAAGCGTGCACTCTCAAAATACTCGTCGTTCGGATAAAACGCCCCGAAAATTAAATTGTTGGTCGAAGACATAGCTCTTGCAATGTCAACCCGAACGAGTTTTATCACAAAATTGTCAATTCTGTTGATTCGAACCCCGTTCCATAGGACCTCGTTGGAGTAGTAATGCACGTACGAAGATTCGGCTGTTCGATATAAGCCTGTACAACCTCGTAAACACTGCCGCACCACTGTCGCTGCCCGTGAAGATCAACGATGACCATCTTACGCCAATTATTGCACGTATCCCTCGTGGCTCAAGCCAAAGGTGTCCGGATCAGAATTGTCTCCTACTTCTGGACATTTATTTTCAGTTTCCAGTCTTCGCAATATCGCTGAATCTTGTGAAAATCACGCTGCAAGATAATTCTAATAACCTCAACCTTTTGGACCGTTCTGTACGCAATTAGATCGTCGGCGTACGCAATTGCCTTCGTAAGACTTCCTATCAGATCACTGGTGTAAATGCTGAAGAGAATTGGCGAATTCACCGCTCCCTGTTAAAGACCATTTTTAATTAAGAATGTTGTGGTAGAAGTTACATTGCCACTTTTGCCAAAAAAATTTCTACCGTTAAGCATATCATAAAGTATGTACGAGTATATAAAACAACGGCTTGCTTATGCCAAGCCTGCTCAATTTAAGGTAAAGACCCTCTAACCATACGGTGTCAAAGGCCTTTTCCAAATCAACCAGTTTGTTTTGATTTATTCCATTGGATATCAGAAAAGTGTTGGACGAAGCATGAATTGTGTCATGACCCGCCTTGAACCCGCCTTGAACCCGAACTGTTTATCCGAAATTATTTTGTTGTCCGCAGCCCACTTAGTCAGAGCCCTATTGATGATCTTTTCGAACTTTGCTGATACTTTGAAGAAGACTTATCGACCGAAGATTTGAGGGGTTGGAGTTGTCCTTTCCCTTTTTCGGGAGAGGATGAACCACAGCCGTCTTCAAATGTACTGGTTAATATGCATTATTCAGTGCATTATTGAAGAGTATGGTGTTAATGTCAATTGCCTCCATCGGTAAATGTTTTAGTACAATGTTGGATATACCATCGACAACTGCCGACTTTTTGTTTTTTATTGAATTGAAGAAGAGCTGAAGCTCAACTTTCGTCCCTAACAAGGGACTTGGTCCTTTCTGCTTGACGATTATGGCATCTCGAAGGTAAAAGTGATTAAGTATGGCTCTGTTTTCCAGGTCGTGGTTGGGGCGAATGCTAACATTCACCTTGTACACTTGCTGGAAAGCAGCTCCCACCGCCTTCAATTTTTCCTTCGGATCTTCAATTATATAAAAATTATCGTCAAAGATGGCTTCTTCTAGATCTATTTGCGCTGCCCCGTCTCTGTTCTCTTCAGTTCTTTGGAGTTTGAGACACGGGAGATCATTGATCATTATCGTTCTTTTGTCCTGAATATCTTGTTGATTTTAGGGAACATACTAGGGTCACTGGAATTAACTGACCGGATTTTGCGGTCCCAATACTAGTTAATTTATAACCTGTAGTTCTCAACAGATTGGTCGCATTCACAAAGCTAGTGGCTACGTAGTCAAAATTCAACTATAGCTTTGTGAATGCAAAACTACACTACAAAGCTAGTCAATCTGGAACTTTTTTATTATTGACAAATGCAAATATATAAAATAAGAAAAATTTTTGATTTGATAACTTTAACTTATATTTTGTGTTTTAAAATTCAATAAAATCAAATTTAAGACACATTTTAATGATTTAGATGTATTTGTATTTAAATACTGAACGAATTATTTCATTTTGAATTCGTGCTACTTTATCGACAGCTGATCGTGAAACGTCAAAATCTTTCTCCACTAACTTTGTAGCCGAATTTTGTACACTACGTCGGAGGGGATTTAGCCAATCAGAATCCCTTGATTACGTAGAAACTACCTTTGTGAATGCGACCATTGACATTTTTATTGACGACTTCAGTGTCCTAACCTCCAACTCGTGTGGGTCTGTAAGTCGTTTGTACAAATTTTTGAGTCTTGTCAGCAAGCCACTCTTGTACCTTCGTAGTGCGTCAATAGCCGCGTTTCTGGTCTTTTTGTTTTTTGTTATTGTCCGTACCATCGTTCGTTTTATTGTTTCGTCTATCTGTTGTAAATGTTGGTCAATTTCTGTATTTGTCAGGTTCTTTGGTGGGGCTATGTCACTTGAACGAAGTTCTTTCTCTAAGGCGTTGGTGAAACGATTTCAGCGCATCTTACTTTAATTGTTAGAGTGCGTTGCAACATATTCCTCCAACTCCACGCGTTCGTTCGGAATCTGCATTACAGCAGCCAGTCCGCAGTGATCACTGTCGTACTCGACTGTCTGTAAGCAGTTTCGATTGTGATTACTTCTTGGATATGATGGCTTTTCAGTAGTTAGTAGGTCGACGCCATATAGAAAGCTGTAAAGATTCATCAAATTAAAAAGATGGTTACCTCTGGGATTACTATTTTGATTTTCCCAATCTTCATGTTTTGGGTTAAGATCACCGGCCAAGATGAAATAGTTTTCTTCCAAGCTCAGTTTAAGTTCCCTTAAAAGAATCTGGAGTTCTGAAGCATACTAAGTAACCTGCGGAGATCCAGACGCATAAGCCGTGATTGATTATATACATCCGCTTCCCTTGAGTGAGAGAGAGATGCATACAACGCAAACTTCTAGCGTCTTGAACTTTCGCAATTTATTGTTGTATACGGCTTTATAATTAATGCCTTTTCGAAGGAAGCGAAACCGCCCCCTTAAGTGGAGTCAGGCCGATCTTTCCTTACGATATTGTTAATTTTATTTAATTTTTATGAGTCAATTTGTGTTTGTGGTTTAGCTTGGTTTCGCTACCCATAAACACATCGGGACTGTAGTCTTTCAAAAATTGGAACATGTTGGCTCTTTGATCAATCCTAATCAGTGAATTTACATTCACAGCTAGGACTTTTAGGCGCGTCTCCGGAAACGAGCTCAGTATGGTCTATGGGGAAGAGGCGTGGCAACTCCCATATGTTTAGTTGTTCTTCTTCGTACTACATGTTGAGAACGTAATAGTTCTAGATAATTCCTTTTGTAATCAAAATAATTTTACTTTTATTTTTAGTCCCAATAGAATAAGTGCATCCTAGTAATATTGGCGCTCCGCAAGAGGCTCTTCCGACTACTAGAATACAATTTATTTGTCGACTCTCAGCATAGCCCTAAACTCTCACCTGCACATTAACGACTGATTTACACAAAATCTCGCCAACTTTGTCGGCAAAGACGGTTGGGTTTAGATAAATTGCAATTCCTGCAAGTTTTTGTAAGCCGATTCCCAAATTTTATTCTAGGAATATATAAAATCTCCATCATTCTGCTGGTTTTAGAATAACCTTATCAATCTTATCATTTGGAGCTGTATCACCTAAAATTAGTCCTCGTTGATTAATATCATCAAACAAATTTTCTGCCGGGAATTGAAGCAAATGGGAAATTTTAGCGTTAATTTAATTTATGTGAAAGCAAAACACATCATGTTAAAAATGTATAAACATTTAAGAACTGAAGTTGTTTATTTGTTCAAATCGAGAATGAGCCTTTCATTATGGCGTTTAAAGTGTAGCAAAATCAAAAATCTGGAGATTCCATAAAAAACAAAGTCTTGATTAAAATATATTAAAAAGCAAATATTTATTTGTAATAATTATTCTTTTTTAGTTTTGTTCTTAACAAAGTAATACATTTTTGTTATTCTAATAAACTTAATTCGCTTATTTGTTTTTGTTTTAGTTCCATAGTGTAAAAATATTTTATAATAAATGGTATAAATTCATATAAAATGTCATACCTAAAAGCGTTTACTTGGCAAAATATGAGAATTTTCATTATTAAAATCTATAAATCGGGAATTGTTTGTTTAATTTTGATTGTGTTTTTTTTGTTTGTTCTTATAAATGTTATTCGATAAAACTGCTTAGATGGTAAGTTTTGTACAATTGACAAGGGATTGCAAAATATACACACAGTATACAGTATATAATTAATATAAAAAAAGAATAAGTTTTAATCACCTAGCGATACTGCTCTAGATAGAACTATGTTAATATCATAAGGAGGAAAGTTTTGAAGGAGTTTCACATTCGAACCAAAGTCATTTTCTAGTATTTGTTCACGTAAAATTCTAGAAATAAAAAAACAAACAAAAATAGAATAAGAAAATGGTTGTATTACATTTTTTGGGTATTACTTACATTATCATAGCACAGCAGACTTTTATGAGAAAATCAAAACGATTTTCATCGGAAAATACCGAATCCCAGATACGAACTACATCTGGCAGTGGAAATTCTTGTGACAGCAGCAGCGTTATCCATCTTAATAAAAATTATAAAATGAATGAAAAGAAATTAATATTCAAAAGCTGTTAAAATTTCTTTATACAAAGTATACAAACCTAAAACTATAATATTGTGGGTGTAATTCTTGTTCTTCCAGTCGATCATAAACATCAGGATCTTTTTGTTTGACCATAGTTGATAGTTTGGCCATCATGTGTTTTATGCCACAGTCAGAGTCATCAAGAGTTTTTATAAAAAAATCACGAATTTCTCCCATAAGTGATGTGAAGCAGAAAAAACAATCTGCTTCGGCATATTCTAAAAAAATATCAAATAACATTTTTAAAAAATTCCTATTCCTATAAATATTTGTTTTTCTTGTAGACATACTTCGATATTCTATATTAGGATCAGATGCCATTACATAATAAATTGGTCCAACTATTTCATTCATTCCTTGTACATATCCTTGGCCAGGATTAAGTTTTGCATATAAAAATAATATTCGTTGGACAACTTCCCAGTGTGCTTCTTGACCTTCCTCCATTGCTACGTAGTTTTCGCTGGAACGCTTTGTGATGAGATTTATCTAAAGGTACAAAATATAACATCATCAAAATAACCCAATGAATTATAAAATTTAAAAAAAAAATGCTTATGAAATAATTATAGTAAGTTAAAAAAGTTCTAGCTGTCACATATTTCTAGTGGGTTTGTGGCATTGGGTAGGATCAGGCGACATAAGGGGCTTGAAAGTAAGGCACGTTTCTAGTATCTGTTTGGCCAGCTGCCAAAAAATTCATTTTCACTTAAGGCAACTCTTTTGAAAATGTTTTCTCATTCAACTGAAAGCTGAACTTTATTCCTCATTTATTTATTTTGTGAATAATTCCATTTACTGTTTTTTGTAAAAGGGTTCTTTGTCAAATTTGAAAATAAGTAAGTACTATTTCTTTACAATACAAATCGTGATGGACTTGTAGCTTACCTGAGGAGTGCTTTGTGGACAATAATGTTTTAGTAGTTTTTGTACGATGAACTGACGGTAGAAGTTAGTGAAGTAAATTTCTAAGTTTGAAATTTATGACACTTCAAAACTAACTTAGTGCCTTAGTCAAAATGTAAATTCAAAAAATGCAGTTGACTGCAAATGAAGTCCCATATTTTGTCTGAACCTAGCCATTGACTTTGGTTTAAGTAAGGTGCAGTCTAAGGTTTTGCAGTTTATATCGTATAAACATTTTATGACATTAGCTTATGTATTTATATGTAAGCCACATAAGTAAGTTAATGGTAAGGAAAGTTTCTATTATTTTATTTAAGATTGCTGATAAAAAATTGCCTTACAAATAAGGTAATTTTATAGAAAAGTTTGTCAAGAAAAATTGGCAGGTTTAGGCGACATAAGGTGAAAGTAAGGCAAGTTTCTAGTATTATTGATTGGCCAATTGCTAAAAAATTTGCCTTTCAATTAAGTCAATTTTATTGGAAAGTTGACTGGAAAGATAGTCAAGCAAAACCCCTCTAACTATCAAGTCAAGTCAACTTCTGTCAAAATGACAATTGATCATGTCTTTTTTTCAACTTAAAGCTGAACTTTATTACTCCATGATTTATTTATTTTCTGCACAGCTTCATTTAATGTTTTGTGTTTAAATAGTTCCTTGCCAAATTTGAATAGAAATTAGTAATTATATATTAGTATAATAGATTTTGAAATTTATGAAAAACATGTAATGAATATTAAAAATATTAATAATTTATGTTCTGATTTTGATAATGTTTGTTGTTTTGGTGATTTTAATTTATCTAACATTGTATGGAAGTGGTCTGAAGATGATAATTTATTCATTGCATGTAATTTGATGAAAGATTATGAATTCTATTTAATTGATTCTTTTTATTCACTTAATCTCAACCAAATTAATTGTATTCATAATTCTTTAAATAATTTGTTAGACTTAATTTTTGTATGTAATGACTTTCTTAATTCAAAAGTCTCAATTGTTCCCTTTTCTTTACTTATTGAATTTCTTCACCATAAGGAACTATTTATTGAATTTAAATTGTACAAGTATTTATCAATTGAATCAATGCAATGTTCTAGCTTCTTTAACTTTAAAAAGACAAACTTCATTGAACTTAACAATTTTCTTGAAAATTATGATTGGTCAATTAATTTTGTCAATCTGAATCTTCAACAAAAGTATTCGCGTTTCGTGTCTATTATTTTCGATAGTTTTAGTAGATTTGTTCCGTCTTCGAGAAGATCCAAACATATTCAACAAAAGCTCCCGTGGTACAACGAGCAAATAATTAATCTGAAAAATTTAAAACGTAAAGCTTTTAACAAATTTAAGCGAACTAATGATAATTTAGACTACGCTAATTTTAGCAAACTGCGCAAAGATTTTTTTGTTCTTAATAAATTCCTTCACAAGTGTTATATAATGAATATTGAAACTAACATAAAGACAAATACTTCTTCGTTTTGGACATATATAAATGTGAAAAGAAATACGTCAGGCTACCCAAAGCAAATGACATTTGGAGACACTGAAGCATCAGACACATCATCAATACTTTGTCTATTTGCTGACTTTTTTCAATCCGTTTATTCACCTGCTAGAAATTACAGTTATAGTACACTCTTAGATTCAACCTGTAGCGTTGATATCGGAGGATTACAACTCAGTTTAGAAGAAATATATTCAGGACTCCAATCTATGAAGCCCAAAACTATACCTGGAGCTGATGGTATACCAGCTTTTTTCTTAAAAAATTGTGCTAAGTCTCTATGCTCTCCTTTGTATTGCATATTTAATCAATCTCTATCTCAGGGTATACATATTTCTAAGTGAATGGAAAATATCTTATCTTGTGCCAATTCATAAATCTGGACCTAAAAATAAAATTGAGAACTATCGTGGTATTTCCCAGTTGTCTGCCATCCCTAAATTGTTTGAGAACATGGTAAAAAATAAATAGGAATTCATAACCCGAGAGCATATTTCTGACCGACAACATGGCTTTGCTTCCGGTCGTTCTTCAATAACTAATTTAGCTCTTTTCTCAAATTATGTGTTAAATTCGTTTGAAAGTAGGAATCAAGTAGATGCGATATATACCGATTTCAGTAAAGCTTTTGATTCGGTGGATCATTCCACTTTAATACACAAATTAAAACTTTATGGTTTACATTCCACCCTTCTTGATTGGCTGTCGTCTTATCTAATGGGAAGATCTCAAAAAGTCATAATAAATAACACTTTTTCGAGATCTATTCAATGCAGCTCAGGTGTTCCTCAAGGAAGTCATTTGGGTCCGCTCCTCTTAAATATTTTTATAAATGATATAACTACAGTGATAAAATATTCTCATACCTCCTTTACGCTGATGATTTGAAACACTTCTTAAAAATCAATTTCCTCCATGATTGCAAGCTGCTACAGGACGACCTTAACCATGTCTCCGAATGGTGTAAATTAAATATAAAAAAATGCAATGCTATCTCCTTCTATAGGTCCTATATCCACATTAGCTTTGACTACACGATCGATTCTAATGTATTATCTTGTGTAGAAAACATAAAAGATTAAGGTGTTATATTGGACACAAATTATTCCTTTAAAAGTCACATGGATTATGTAATTGGAAGAGCTAACTCAACTGTAGGATTTATAAAACGTAATTGTGTTGATTTCAGTGATCCTTACGCATTACTATGCTTATATATATCTCTTGTGAGATCTATTTTGGAATATGCAGATGTCATTTGGAATCCGGGTTTTAAGACCTGCTCTGATCTTTTAGAAAAGGTTCAGAGGCGGTTTACTAGATTCATATTTTATAAGATGAAGTCGACTTCTATCCCAGATTATAAAGCAAGATGCCTTTTTCTAGGCATCAAGTCTCTTGAATCAAGAAGAAAAATTCATGGTATAATGCTTGTGAGGGATATTTTATGTTACCAGTTACGTTGTCCATCTTTGCTTTTAATTGTACCAATTTATGTTCTGTCAAGAGCTTTGCGTGGTAGAAAATTTCTGTTTGAATCTTTTCACAGAACAAGCTACGGTATTAATGATCCGATTTGTAGATCGATAAGGCAATTCAATGAAGTTTGTCAATTTATTGAATTAAGTAATTCTAGGAATTTGTTTAAGGCCAATTTACTTTTATTATTTACTTTTTAATATAATTTTGTAATATTTTAATTTTTAAGATCAAATCTGTTAGCTTTAAGCTTGTAGATAAATAAATAAATAAATAAATAAATAATATTTCTTTCCAATATAAAATACAAGTCATTATAGACTTGAAGCTTGTCTGAGAAGTATTTTTTAGACAATAATGCTTTTGGTAGTTTTTGTACGAGTACTATAAACATAAACGGTCAAAGAATGAAGTTCACTGCAAATGTAGTCTCTTATGTTGTCTGAAACTGCCCAATCTCACAATTAAATTTACTTTTGTCAAAATGTTAGCCGGTCGTGTTTTATCATTCTGAACTTCATAACTCTGTAATTTATTTGCTTAACGTACAATTTTATTTAATGTTTTATATATAAGGTTCTTTTTGCCATATTAAAAAGGAATTAAACCTTTATCTTGGCAATAAAAACAACAACTTATGGACTAATAATCTGTGTTAGTTACTTTGGTACTTCCTGCAAGTAAAAGATAGTCAAGGAAAGTTCCAAGTTGATAATTAATGACAACTAAAAAATTAACTAATGGTTTTATTTTGCGTTCAAAAAATTCAGTTGGCTGCAAATGAAGTCCCTTATGTTCTCTGAGGCTGCTATATCTTTACAAGAAATTTGAAGTTTTGAGTATTTATTATTGAGGGTTAGCTGTCAAACTTTATACGAATGTTGCTTGGAAAGTAAGCCGGACAAGTCTGCCTCGCATTTTAGTCAAATATCGAAGTTTAACATAAAACACCATAACTTGATGTCCATTCATTTTTTGTAAAACGTCTAAACACTTTTTTTTCATTCTTCGGTCATTTGTGAGACAAACTAATATTTTGAATTTAAAAACACTTTTATTTCGAAAACAGCAGATGTGCTTCCACTGTACCAAACTAAGTTGATGTTGTCCACATCAGACAAATGCCATCACATCATTTATGGAAATTTCAACTAACTTGAGGTCACACACTATAAATAAGTTTCAAAATTCGCTAAATTTTAATAAACAAGTGGTACCAATGAGGTGCTTATTTATTTATTAATTGTTTATGAGTAAGAAATCTGCATTGATTATTATTACGATATTATTATAATAAATAAAAATGCTTTCACTAACTTACTTGCTTTAAATTCAAAGGAAGCATTAGGGATTCAAATTCAACAGGTTATTATTAGTTTCATGCTTACTTTAAGAACGTTTCTAAAACATATTTCCTTACCTTTGTCATTCCAAGTCCTTTGCGTTCAACGTTTGCCGAATTCAATACCGATGGGACAACTCGCTGGTGCAGTCTTCGCTCCCCTTTGCTATTAACAACAATTTCACATGGATAGTCGGTTGGTTGTTGAAAAAATGATATGTCTGGACATAGTCGACGGACGTCTTTGTCGATTTGCAATAAAAATTCGTTGTCATTGAAAAATGTATTCCAAGCACTTTCAGGTCCTTCACTCAGTGGATGGTCATGGCATTCGCTCATTTTTATTAAACCTGGTTGGACGACTAACTCGTCAATAAATTGTTTATAGAGAGCTCGTTTTTTAGCCAACGTAGATGTCCATGATGATTTGGATGGTCCTAAATAACCCAATAGAAGTTTCCAACAAAGTGCTCTGAAGCCATTTACATCAGGAATGCCTAAACAAATCGAGAAGCAAAAAAACAAAAAATACACACCCCTATGTTACAAATCAAACTTAACAATTTATTTAATTGATAATGTTACTTGCCATGGAAGCATAAATTCCTTAGATTTTTCATGTCCAGTTCGTCTTGTGAGAGTGCATCTTCAAATTCTTTGACTCTGTAATACGTAGGTTGGTTTAATTTTATATTTTAAATGGTTTTAAATTAAATAAGTTTATAAATAAATAAAATTTACCGTGCTTTAAAAATGGACATTTGTTAAGGTTCTTGGTCGTCTTTTGTTTTTTTTTTGTTGATTTATGAGTTGTTACTTCAAAACAGAAATATATTTTTTGATAGAAAACAGCTGATTGTCATAGATTAGGAATTCGGAATTAGGAATAAACAATCCGAATGACAGAATAGTTTGAGAGGCTGTGTTTCTTACATCCGTTGACGGTTATGCATTTTTAAATAATATTTCTTTTTTCTATCCAATTCTATTAATTAAACAATTAAATTTTTATATAATGCTTTGGAAATTTAAAAAATAGATTATTTAAAATGTCTGTCAACTAAAAATCATAAATGTCACTTTGGATAGGCCGGATAAGTGAATTTTAAGATGCCTTATTCAACGAGTTGGGTAGCTTTAGTTTCGCAAGTAAGCAACTACCATGTCAGCGGTTTAAAGTTCGTTCAATTTGTGTTGTGAGCGGTTCATTTAAATACAATGTTTACCAATACCTTCTTCAAAACCAGTTTTTTGGAAAATCTTTTTAAAATGGTTTAAAATTTAAGTTTTTCAGAAATTTGATTTAAATGTCAACACAATTAATATTATTTAAAGACTATTTCCATTTGATTAACAAGTAATTAAAATGTTTGAAAAACTTAAAACTCAAAACTTGTTTAAATATTGGTTTGACGTAAAACTAGTTTTGTAGAAACTTCGAAAAACACTTTTAAGCTCTGTCTATACTTCTCACATTGAATAGCTTTATACAAGCTACGCAATAAGTTTTTTTTTTTTTTTATGTCAACAATTTCAAACATGGAACCTTACTTCACTCTCCTTTAATATCAATTCAGTTTCAGAACGTGCAAAAAGTAAAAAAGAGGCTGGGATGCGACCCACACTGATAACTTCCTATCCCGTCTGTCGATTTGTCTTGCTTAAAAACTATTCTTAAAAATTTTGAAATTACAACAATATCTTCTTATAAAGAAATACATAGTTTAGTTTGAAAATAAAGTTTTGTTAAATAGATTATTAGTCGAAAACAAATTTTTACCAATTTTAGTAGCATTTCTTAAATTTTACAATTTGGATGAATGAAATTAATTTAAGAGACATCGAGAACCGAACATCAATTTTTACGAAATTTGTGTACTATTTTTTGTAGATTTTATTTTTTTATGAAAAAACGGACTGTTTGATTTGTATAACCAAAACTACTGAACATCGAAAACCAAATTTTTTTGTGAAATAAAAAAGTTTGAAGAGAATAGTTTTAATTTTGAAAAGCTATTTGAGTCAAAAGTACATTTTTACAAAGTTTTAGTATTGCTTTTTTTTTTGTTATTTTTTTTTTGTTTTGTTTTTATTTTTTGTTAAAAAACTGTCAGTTAAATTTTTCTCAAAATTTTACTGAAAGTTAAAAATAATATTTTTTAAAAGATAAAAGTAGTTTAAAGCGAATATCTCAATGTTTTGAAAAGATATTTAAGTCGAAAGTCAATTTTTACAAATTTTTTCTTGTTTAGGTTTTTATTTATTGTAAGAAAACTGTCGATTAGATTTTTCTCAAACATTTTTAGAATGTTGAAAACAGTAGTTTTTATAAGTTAAAATAAGTTGGAATTTTCAAAAAGATATTTGAGCCGTAATTTTTACCAACTTTGAGTAATCTATTTTTTTAAGGTTTTTATTTTTATAAAAAAACTGTCAATTCGATTTTTTTCAAAATTTTACCACACGTTATTTTTAGTTGGACAGAATTTTTTTGGAGATAAAATCATTCTGTATTTGTTTAATTGTATTGTTACAAAATGTTTGACAAATTTTTTTTCAGTTTTTTTTTTATTTATAAAAAAACCTATGATTGGATTTTTTTCAAAAATATGCTTGTTTGGAATCACGTTACTATATATTATATAAAATTTAACCCACGTAATTTTCTTGAGAGCCGTTTCTTCATCTTCTGCTTCCTATGGGAAGTTATAAAACTCCATTACGTCCATCATGAGTTTTAATTTGTACTTTAAATAAATTTTACTAATTCTAAACCATTAAATGTAATAGTCGAGACAAAAATAAACCACGGAGTTAGTTTTTAGCTTTCAGAATGAGAAAAAATACGTCAAAATATAATGTTATTTTGACGTAGGCAGAATTGGGCAGGTTCATACCACATAAGGAACATGAAAGTAAGGCAGCTTTCTAAATGCCTTTTTAATTCGGAAAAGAAATAAGTTATATTTCTTTACAATGCAAAATACAAATCGCGATGGACTTGTAGCATGCCTGAGGAATGGTTTTGGAAGTTTTTGTACTATGAACTGAAAGTTCTAAATTTGAAATCCTTGACACTCGAAAAACTAACTAGTTGCTTTGGTCAAAATTTACGTTTGAAGTTGACTGCAAATGAAGTCCCTTATGTTGTCTGAACCTGCCCATTGACTGTAGTAAGCAAGGGAGATTTTTCTTTACTTACTTTCTAGTCAAATTTCCAATAAAATTTCCTTGATTGGAAGGGAAGTTTTTGGCAGTAAAAGTTTCTTATGTCGTTCGTCAAAATTTGCCCATTTTTTTTAACTTAGCTACAGCCCAAAAAGCTAGAATCAGAATACCTAAGTGTTTTCAATTGATATTCATATTATATTAGGTATATACTAGATTTAACATTTTTGTCATACAAAGTTATTATGGGTGTGTAATACGTCAATTAGATTTTCTTATTTTTGAGATATTTTAGTTTTAAAATATGCAGAAACATTTGACATTAACGCTTTTATAAACCAGATTGATCAGTTATAAAGCTTTATTGCACACAATATTATTAAAAGGCTGGCTCTTGTATGGCTGCGTTGAAGATTGTCAGATACCTGATTGCATTTTTGACGCAAATGACGTTTTCGAAAAGGTTTTGAATAATGTTACACTTTTTGTTGCAAATACATTACTTCCTAATTTTTCTTAAACTACATAAAGATCTCTTATTAAATTATGATGAAAAGGAAAGTTTATAATTTTCTTTCTTTTTTTTTGGTTGTACAACTTCATAATTACTATTTCCGCTCAGAGTCATTTGAAACTGACTGAATATTACATTATTTCCTCACAAAGCTTAAACAAATAAATAAACATAATAACATGAATCTTTGGTAATTTGTTTTCAAAAAGCCGAATGGAAATATCTTGACGATAAACCATTGCAATGTTGTATGTTCGATTTTATTTTACAAACTTTTATCTGATTTCACTTGAAGAACGTCAGTGGAGGAATCTAAAATTAAATTAAAATTCTCAGTGCTGTTGAGTCTTGAACGTATATTATATTGTATACGCTATGCTGCCTTGCTTCGACTTTAATAAATTTTACTTGAGATTTCCATTTCGCTTACAGTTCTTCTTTTTTTTTTTCTTGGCGTGCCTCCTTCTGACGATTTCGCTTTCATGTGTAGCTGCCAGAAGTAAGCTGTAGCACTAGAACACAAAAATATTGAATAACGTAAAATAGCATGGTCCGTCCTGCTCCTGAAAAACAATTTCGTAGACTTTTCTGCGAAGCGATCATAAACTTAAACGAAAGTCTATGCGATTTTTCATTGAACCATAGGCATATAGTGGTTTGGCTTTGGCGTGGCGTGGTGTGGCGTTGGTTGGGTCGTGTGCGCGTAACCGTTAGTGCGTGATTCACCTTGTACTATTAATCTTTTTGAATAATTTTAGTTTTTCTTTTTTAATAGTAATGTTTTGTTAAATTGAAAAGTGAAAAAAAACATCAAAAGATGTCGTCACTATCTTATAGTCGTCCGCCCTTTTGGGCCAAGTTATCTTCATGCAATAGTGGAAATAAGGATAACATTTTAAAACCACCCCCACATACTTGGGGATGTCTTCCAAAGAAGCGGCACACTAAAAAACGGGTCCATTTCATAGATGAGGTACATATGTACATTAAGTGCCGTAAAAATGATTACGAAGTATTTACCTGCGTATGTAATAAATTTGTAATTTATAAGTAACGTGTGCTAATCGCAAAAAGTATAGACGCCTTTATGTTCAATGTATAATGTTTAGTTTTAGAGAGAGCTCATCAGTGTAAATGACCTGAATTTGTTGGTTTTGAGTTTGAAAATGTTTTGACAATTTGTGCGTTCTCATTTAATATAACACATTGATAAATTATAGTTTATTTGGAGACTTTTTGATTGTGTTATTTTTAAAAGAGTGATGTTATTTTCATTGCAGAAATACAATATTCTTTTTGGTGTGAAGCATTATAGAGAAGCGGATTAATTATTCATATTTCATTAAATCTTAAATCTTTCATTAAAGAAAGCCTTAAGTCCAAAAACTTACCAGAGTTAAAATGTTGACATATTTAATTGATGAAATACAAATGGCATGGCCACGTCTCGTCGAAAGAGATTTAAGTTCTAAAGTAAATGTAACATAAAATTTTCTTTTGTGATTTCCAAAAAAACAAATGTATTAAAAATGGCCGAGTAATTAACTAAGTTAACAAATTTCAATTTGCAATCCGACAGGCTATCTGAGATAGATATATAGGTTCTGTTAAGTTGTTTCCAACCTTTATGGAGCAGCGTGAATTTTCCATGGTCATCCGGCCCAAACGGACGAGTTTGGCAGGGATGCCATAACTAAACATGGCTCTATACAGCTTGTCCCTGTAGATGCTGTCATATGTGGCCTCGAAATCGATACAAAGATAGACGCAAACAAACAACACGAAATTAAAAACCAGCTATGAACATAATCACCTACTGTCCAAGTAAAATAGCTGAGCATACCAAACATTTTGGGCTAGCTTAAGATGAATTATTTATCAGCTTTATTTTAACAACACAGATCTATAGATTTGGATTGATTACTGAACGCGGCCATTGGGCAGGCTCAGACAGCATAAGGGACTTCATGTTATAAATTTCAAATTAGGAACTTAAAAAAAATCTCCTTATTCAGGTTACAAATCCATCATAAGTTGTGTTTTGTATTCTAAATAAACATTCCTTATAAGAAAAAATAAATAAATCAAAGATTTATGAACTTAAGCTTTCGGTTGTATGACCAAAAAAAAACATGACTTGAGAGTAAAATTGGTTTAGTTGGTCTTTGAGATTGGGCTGGTTTAGAAAACATAAGGGTTTTCATTTGCAGTCCACTGCATTTTTTGAAAGTACATTTTGACAAATGCAGTTCGTTACTTACCAAAGTGTCATTAACTTTACTTTAAACTCGGAACTTTACTTTATTTTCCTGTATTCCTGTATTTTTAATTGCTCGAAAAACATTTTAGGCCAGTCCATCCCGACTTGTATTTTGTATTTAAAACAAATATCATTTATTCCTTTTCCAATTTAACAAGATACAATTTTAAATAAAACAATCGAATTGTGCAGAAAATGAATAAATCACAGTTATAAAGTTCAGCTTTCGGTTAATTAAAAAAAAACATGATTAGCTGTCATTTTAACATAAATGGAATTGACTTGATTATCAACTTTCGAATAAAAATACATAATTTAAAGGAAATTTGTTGGAAGCTGGCCAATCAGATTCAAGTCCCTTATGTCGTCTGAACCTGCTTATTTAAGAAACTTGGCTTACCTTCAAGTACCTTATGTAGCCTGAACCTGCCTACTTGTAGGGTTCAGAAGAATTGATGGATTGTCCAATAACTTTATTAAATACTTTATTTAAGTAATTTTGATAAATAAGATCAACTCAATTAAAATTTCTTGCATCTTTCAATATGTTTCTGTTTACTTTAAAAATGAATTTTAATAGAGAGGTACCCCGATACTCGTAATAAGAATTTTCAAGATGGCGGAAAAATAATCATTAAATTTTTTAATTTTTATTACTTTTCCACTAAACACAAAATATTTTGAGTGATGTAATACAAACACATTTTTGCCTGTTTTATCCCATTATGAGATTACGCCACCAGGAAACGCTTCTTTATATTATTCATTATGGCTCGTCTTCTTGAAACCACATGAAACATGATCATTAAGTCAAGTTACTCTAATTCCGGGAGTCTCAAATATTCATTCCGCTTGGAAGTTGCAAGTTGCACCCAAAAGAGTCTTTGAGTAGATTTAACAGACTTTTGTGCATGACACTCAGACTCTCAGTATTTCATAACGTATATTGCCATTTGTAATGATTATAACATGATCGGTAAGGAACCAAATAAATTTTAAGAAAGAACTGAAGCTCTTATGTTGAAACAGTTTTTAACACAAAAAACCATACTGGTATAAAAGTAATTTCTTGTTCTTATAAAGCATCTTGCACATGAGCTACAAATTTCGAACTCCTAACTGCGAACTGTGGATATTCGCATATTTTGACTTTTTTTCACATGGGCTTTATTTCTATTCGCAGACGCATTAACGAATTGTCAATTTTTTCTCCATATTTTCCTCAGCCATGACCTTTCACACAAAATTGATTGAACAAAGAAGTTCTGCTTTTTTCTTTGTCTTACTTATTTTTACGTTACATATGTACATATATATTGATACAAGTATTTTTTTTTTATTACACAATTCCTAATTAATTTTAATAATTTCATACGGAAAAATCGGTCCTTCGAGCCGGATTTGCAGATTTCCCATGTTGAGGGACAGACTACAGACTAATGCTGGGCAGAGACAGAGGCCCGTGTAAGCATTTACACGAGCTTGGATAAATTCTTCCTCTAGAATGAAAATGAGACAGTGTTTTTGTTTGAAATTGAATTTTTGAAATGTATAAAATCACGTTTGTTCGCCCATTCGTTGTTCGCTCTCATGTGCAAGGCCCTTAACGAAATCGTCGCATGCACAAAATCAAATTTAATTTTGGAAATATTTTGCAAAAAGAAAATAAAAAATATGTTTTAAACGATTATTTTTAAATTTGATCATGTAAACAGCTATAATAAAAGGTCGGATAAGGATCAAAGCCAAAATTTCAAAAATACACAAATCCAACATACATTATTTACAGTATATGTGTATGGTTTTTTTAAAACTATTTTACTTATTTTTACTTAGGTATGCTTAACCTAACTTACTTACTTACTTAAGGTGGCGCTACAGTCCGGGGCGGACCTGGGCCTCAACCAACAAGCGTCTCCAGCCAGCTCGGTCCCTAGCTAGCTGTCTCCAGTTTCGCACGCCAAGTTGGTTGAGGTCCTCTCCCACCTGGGTGCGCCACCTGAGTCGCGGTCTTCCTCTACTGCACCGTCCCTTGGGATTGGATTCGAAGACCTTCCGGGCTGGAGCGTTGATGTCCATCCGCTCTACATGACCTAGCCATCTAAGCCGTTGGACTTTGATTCTGCTAACTAGGTCAGTGTCGCTGTACAGCCCGTACAGCTCGTCGTTATATCTTCTCCTCCATTCTCCATCTATGCGTACGGGACCAAAAATCGCCCGAAGAATTTTTCTCTCGAAGCATCCTAAGACGCTCTCATCTTTCTTTGACAGGGTCCAGGCCTCAGCGCCATAAATGAGAACCGGGATGATGAGTGTCTTATAGATGGTGATTTTACATGCTCGAGAGAGGACTTTACTTCTCAATTGCCTTCTAAGTCCAAAGAAGCAGCGATTTGCAAGAGTTATTCTTCGTTTGATTTCAGCGCTGGTGTCGTTGTCTGTATTAATAGCGGTGCCTAGGTAGACAAAGTCCTTAACTACCTCAAAGTTATAGCTGTCCATGGTGACGTTTTGTCCAAGACGTCGTCGTTCAGTGTCCTTTTTTGATGACAGCATATACTTGGTCTTGCCCTCATTGACCACTAAACCCATCTTCTTCGCTTCCGTCGCAATGCTCAAAAACGCTCCACTGACATCACGCTTTGATCTTCCAATTATGTCAATATCATCTGCGTATCCGAGTAATTGGATGGATCTTTGGAAGATTGTGCCTCTAGTGTTTACGGTTGAGTTTTGCACAATTCTTTCCAGAACGATGTTGAAGAAGTCGCATGACAGTGCATCGCCTTGTCTAAAACCTTTTTTGACATCAAATGCATCGGTAAGATCTTTTCCGACCTTGATAGAGCAGCGTGCATTCTCCATCGTCATTCTGCACAAACGGATAAGTTTGACAGGGATGCCAAAACTAGACATTGCTAGGTAGAGCTCTTCCCTATAGATGCTGTCATACGCGGCTTTAAAATCGATAAAGAGATGGTGGGTTTCGATTTGAAGCTCCTGGGTTTTTTCCAAGATCTGCCGTAGTGTGAATATTTGGTCGATTTTGCTTAACCTAACGGTCCCTTTAAAAATCAAGTTTAGGCCTTTGCTTAAGCTTATTACAAAGACCTATCAATTTTAAACCAAAATCCCATTTTATCCGGAATAAAACTCCATTTCATTTTACAAAATATAAATGCCGTAAAACGGCTCTGGATTTTCTCAATACGGAGAGGGACAGTCTTAAATATCGGACCCCATATAAAGTCTGTATATTCCAGTATCTGAAGACAGTCCTATAAAGGGATAACAACGCGTAAGGATTCCCAAAACCAGTGCAATTTCGCATCAAAAATCCGGCAAGTGAATTTCCTCCTCCAACCAAATGATATGACTTTTCAAATAAAAAGTTGATTCAAGCATAATGCCTAGATCCTTAATTTGAAAGTGAGTTAGACTAAATCATATTATAAAAGCTTATTAGACTTAAAAAAGAAACAGCGCTACATTTTTTGTATGTTTAATTTTAAGTAATTTAAATTGCACTATTCAAAGTATTGATTAATAACAGATTGTATCACAAAGCAATATTCTACATTGTTAATTATTAAAAATAGTTTAAGCCTAAAGAAGGTACTGGGAATAGTTTATTACATCATCAATAAAAATATTAAAAAGAAGGGGACCCAAATGGCTACCCACATTAATAAATAATAATAATAAATTCTTGAGATCTACCAATAACGAAGTATGGTGATATTTAATTCAAAAATGATGATTGGAATTCTAATAGTTTTAGTTTACGCAATAGAATGGACTGATTTACCGAGTCTAAAGCCTCATTAAAATTTGTATAAATTGCATCTTTTCTTCAACGGATTTGATGACATTAGCTCAAAATAGAGTCATGGCGCAGTTCGGATATAATAGATTCCCTAGTTAAATAATTAAATTTGGCTTTCGCAACACTTTCTAAGGACTTAGAATTTGTTGATAGTTTGGAAATACATCTGTGGTTTTCTATTAGATTCTTAGACCAAGATTTACGAAAGGGATTTGTTGAAAAAGCAAAGCAAAGTGATGTCAAGCAATTCCTTGGAAATTTTGCTATAAGTCCAGTGTATATATTTACATTAGTTAGATTAGTTAGGCTTTACCGATTAAAGCTCCAGCAGAACTTCGTAGCCATTTAACTGTAATGAACTAATATCAACCTTAGGTATATAGTACATTGGGCATACATCGTCACCGGGTATTGATTAAACGGGTTGGAAAAAATTAGCGAATAAGTCCAGTGTAAAGGTAATGTTCGAAGCTTCGGTGTTCCTGAACGAGGTGGGTTTTGGATAACCAGTTAATTTTGTTGCTCTTCCTATTAATAAACTACCAGAACTAGTAACTGTTAGACCTAATGTTTTTTCAATATTTATTATAACCACTATGAAAAAACTTATTTAGAATAAACAATTATTTTCGCAATTTTTACGAATTTATAAATTAGTTAAGTACCTATAATAAAACTTAACTTATTAGAATGAATTTAATAGGTTACAATTTCAAAATTAATATTTCTAATTTAAAAATAGATATTTTTTCCATTAATATTACTACATTAATTAGAGAATATATATTCAAATCCATGGGTAAAATAAAATCTATGAAAGAAAGAATGATATCATTCTTTTTGATCTTATAGCTAATAAAAAAATTAACTGAATAACATTTTATGTACCTTGCCTTTGGTTCGGAAGAAAGCGGTTGATTTTATAAACTAAATCTTTTATTATGTTTTTTATTTTGTTTTTACAATTATTTTATTGTTTATAAAAATGAACAACAAGCTACTTAATGAGATTTCTTCTCAATCAGCTGGCGTATGTTGCTCAAGCTGATTCTGTTTGCTGCTTTCATCGTAAACAAATTGGCAAACATTTTGTATATCTTAAATTCAAATAAATAAATTAGAACACAATTACAGTAGAGGGTCATCAAATGATGACAACTAAATGTAGACCAATGCATTATGTCTCATAAAGAAGTCATGAACAAATTAGTCAATTGATTGATTGTACTAAAATAAAACATTAAGGACTTTTCGAATACACATTCTCTCTCTATTTTATTATTGCATATTTCGAAAAACAAAAGAAACACTATATTATTCGGCAATGAAAAAGGATGGCAAAATCAACACCATCACCGCCATCACACGCCGCCATCGCCATCTAAAAGAAGACGAAGAACAAATTTTCGGGGAGCATGAGAAATTGAGAAGCAACAGTGTGGACTTTGCAAAAAGAAAAACAACACAAAACAACAACAAATCTGTACATCGTATCAGAACTTCAGAACCATTTCTTGTTGTAGATTTAAATTTAGTATTTCAGCAGCATTCAGTTCGAACAAATCGTTAAAATCGTAAAGTGCCCCCAAAAGAAAGATACTTAAAAAAAAGGAAAAGATCAAAACTTAGTGCAATAGTTTTAACAATTACGAATACTGTAGTTTCGAATTCGAATTTTCGTAATAACCGTTCGATTCATTTGGACTTTTCGTGTGACATATCGCGCGAAGGATAACAAACGGGTTGTCAAAAAATGAGCCCCAAGTTACATGAATTCGTGGTGATTCTCCAACGCGATGGACCCGATACTCCATGGGGTATTCGTTTGGTGGGCGGCAGTGATCTGGATACTCCACTCATCATAACTAAAGTAAATCTCTTAATCTTAAATATAATAATTGTAATCTGATATACAATTTCCAATTTGCAAAGAACTTACTGAAAGGCAATTTATTATTTCGCAACAGATTTTATCTCAACAACAACAAAAAAGTGACAATGTTTTTCTTCGATTCGATTTTTCATTACGAGTTCTTATAATGGATTAAATTGTGTTTTATGTGGCTAGCTGTAGCCACTTAAGAGCTCGGTGCCAAGTTTCCTCGATCCCATTGTTTTAGTTTTTAGTTAGGTTTTTTTTCTTTTGTGTTCCTGGCACCGAATTAAAATGTTTTTGCGCGCCACCGTTTCTCAAAATTACAAGTATCTGCAAAAACATTCTGCTGTTGCAAATAACAAGCGATCTAGCAATCAATGTCTATTTCCGGTAAAACATGAAGTCTGATGTTTAACGATCGATGGGCCGCATGATAGGCCTTTTTAGAAACTGAGGGGCCTGAGTTTTGTTTACACATTACAAAAACACACTGAGGCACACATGCATTTTCGCCGTCCGTGTCGTCCGCGTCGTCGTCGGTCCCTCGGAAAGTGCTGTTTTATGTGTAATGAAATAATTTTAATTATTTCACTTGGTATGCCCTGATCCATGGCCTAGTTGGCGAAAAAATGAAGGTCTCCTTCAAAGCTACGTATGATGCAAAAAGTGTACTTTTTTTGTTGTACCTATAAGCTACAAGCTACAGGCTACATAGTAGATAATATCAAAGACCAAACAAACAATTTTACACGCACCCATATGATATTCTTTGCAATTAGTCAGATTTATGTATGTCAATAAGTGACTCGGAGACAGCTAAAGCACAACATATGCGTTAAAGCTGTCCGATTTTTTGACAGAAACACATGTGCGTGTGGTCAAGGTATATAAGTTATGAATTGTTTTTTTTTTTTTTAGATTCAATTTTGAAGTTTAAAAATTAAATGTATTCCTGAACTTGAGTGAAAATAGAATATTTTTTTTGTTTTGTTTTTTTTTTCGACAAAAATGAATGATCTTCTTTTCAACGAGAAAAATATTTTCCCTAATTACCAAAAAAAAGAATATTTCGTTTTTCTTTAGGTATCGTAAACCTATCAATCGATTTTTTGTTACATGATTTTCCAAAATACAAAATCTCACTATGAAAATAAATACAAAATTTCAATCTCATAACGATTTCCTGATTTGTTTCGTTAGATCTTTATAAATATTTTATTT